>NC_134356.1:338789787-339409787 GCF_048569485.1 Anomaloglossus baeobatrachus
GGGAACAAATCTTCCAAAAACACCACAGGCTTTACTTTTCCATCAAACTCGCCCCCCTGAATCTGAATCTTAACTTGTGATAGACAAAGTGAAGATCCCTAGAAACATTCTATAAGATGTCACTATAGTCTTCAGGAAATTCTAAACATATCAGTCCTCTTCACCATACAGAATGGTACTGTCTGAACCTGGCGGGAGGAGGGGTTACACTCGGGGCTTTAGGATCACTAGTTACTTAATATGCATAATATGGAATCGGTGGCTGATACCATTGCAGGAGCATAATTGTGGAGGGGTTCACATTCTCATTCATTGTTTGTTTGTGTACATGCCTTCTCTTTTATTTCGTGTGCTGTTATTCTTTGTATTTTTCCTTCTCTTCTTTAATAGCTTGAATTAAACCGGCTGTAACTATCTTTATAGTAATCTGCAAGATATACTGCCGGAAGTATGAACATATCAATCTCATGTACACTATATACTTCTTTGAACAAGTTGTTGCTTTCCTGTTATGTTTACAAATATAAAAAAAAAAAAAAAAAGCATAGGATCCCCTTTATTTTTCATAACCATCCAAGACACAGCAGACAGCTGAGGGTGGCAGCCCTAAGCTGCTGCGGTTCATGTGCTGGATATGAAAAATGGGGGGGATCCCCCCGTAATTTTTGTTACCCCAAAAAAATTAAAAACAAAAAAAAAAAAAAAAAAACAGCTGCCCAAGCTAGCTATCCCTCTATCAAGCCATTCTGTTTTTTCTTTCTATCCATCCTTCTATTTTTTCTAGCCATCTATTCTAGCAATCTATCCCTATCATATTTTGTTCTCTAAAACATACCTACTTACAAGCGGTTTTTTTTACATTTCCAGGATCTCTGTGACAAGGTGCAGTTTTGATGGCAGTTTTGCGTGTTTTTCGGGTGCGTTTTTGCTCAGAAAACTGCATGACTTTGCTTCCCCAGCAAAGTCTATGAGTTTTCATTTTTGCTGTCTGCACACAGCGTTTTTTTTTAGGTGCGTTGTCAATTATTTTTGCGTTTTTCACTGCATTTTCCACCCATTGAGTTCAATGAGATGTTCAAAACGCAATGAAAAATGCAAATTGCAAATATAGCTGCGTTTTAGTGTGTTTTTATTACTAAAAACGCAGCTATAAAACGCAAGGGGTGGGCAGTAAAGTGACATGTACAGGAAGAGGATTCCTTCTGTCAGTAAATACAGAAGCGTGAATCCACCCGGTACCGTCACTGCTGCGTCCACCTCCAGTCCTGTGCATGTCTGCTCCCGTGCAGCTCCATAGCTGGGCGGGAGGTGGAGGCAGCTGCGAAATCAAAAGTGAACAGTAGAAAAAAAAAATAAGTCATACTCACCTGTCTGCAGACTCCCGGTGCCATGTCCGCTCCCAGCTCCTCTCCCGGTACCGCCGCTCCGGCTGTGTGCAGACGGCCGGGACACCTCCGATATCTGCAGGACCTGGCGCTGATCACCTGATGCAGTCACCTGACGCATCAGCTGATCGTAAGTCTCGCGGTGACGCCGGCGCCCGGCCGGCTTAACCTGTCAGCGGATGCCGTCAGGAGACTTAATCCCTGATTACCGGCAGCTCCTGCAGCGATCAGACGGGATCCAGGATCTGCCGGTAATCAGCACATAAGTGAGTATTTTTTTTGCATCATCTGATTGTATAAACGGCTTTTATACAATCAGCTGATGTGTGATGTGATTCACATCCTGGAACATGACATCATCTAATCGCTTTGCCTTCCAGCAAACCGATCAGATGATATTGAATCCGGATTGGACGGCGCGGGACCCTTGACCCAGGATTACTGCAGAGGGGGGTTCTTTATTTCAATAAAGATGGAGTCACTAATTGTGTTGTGTTTTATTTCTAATAAAAATATTTTTGTGTGTTTTTTTTTATCTTTACTAGAAATTCATGGTGGCCATGTCTAATATTGGCATGACACCACGAATTTTGGGCTTAGGGCCAGCTGATAATATACAGCTAGCCCTAACCCCATTATTACTCAGCGAGCCACCCGTCACCAGGGCAGCTGGAAGAGTTGGATACAGCGCCAGAAGATGGCGCTTCTATGAAAGCGCCATTTTCTGGGGTGGATGCAGACTGCAATTCGCAGCGGGGGTGCCCAGAAACCATGGGCCCCCTGCACTGTGGATTCCAATCCCCAGCTGCCTAGTTGTACCTGGCTGGATTCAAAACTTAGGCGAAGCCCACGTCATTTTTTTTTAATTATTTCATGAAATTCATTAAAAAAAAAAAAAAAAAAAAAAAAGTGCTTCCCTATATTTTTGGTTCCCAGCCGGGTACAAATAGGCAGCTGGGGGTTGGGGGCAGCCCGTACCTGCCTGCTGTAACTGGCTAGCAAACAAAAATATGGCGAAGCCCACGTCATTTTTGGGGGGGGGGCAAAAAAGTCCTACAGACAGTCCTGGATGGAGGATGCTGAGCCTTGTAGTTCTGCAGCTGCTGTCTGCTCTCCTGCATACACTATTGGATGTAGTATGCTAAGCCTTCTAGTTCTGCTCCCCCTGCCTCTCCCTCCTGCATACAGTCCTGGATGGAGCATGCTGAGCCTTGTAGTTCTGCAGCTGTCTGGTCTCCTGAATACACTAGTGGAGAATGAAGAACATATTGAAGACGGAAATGACATCAGGCCTTTTTTTTTTTTTTTAACAATCTTTAATGGCATTGTTCACTGATAAAAAAAAACGCATAAAGACGCAGTGAGCAAAAACGCAGCAAAAAAAACGCACCAAATCGCGGCAAAAAGACGTGCGTTTTTTGCTGCGTTTTTTTACGCGGGTGCGTTTTTGTGCGGTTTTTGCCGCAAACAACGCACAAAAATGCAGCGTAAAAAAAAAACCGCAGTGTGTGAACCTAGCCTGGGAACCCAGACTGTAAAAGTGCAGATCCACGCAGTTTCAAAGTTGCCTGGGTGCCGGAGACGGGCGTGGGATTCCGGATGTTTAAAAAAAATAAAAAATAAATAAAGAAAATAAGAGTGAAGCGAGAGCTTTACACTTACCCTGGCTCTGGCCCAGCTGAATGCTGCTACGGTGCTGCTGTACACTGCTCCTGCAGCCTCCCTGGGCCACTCATTTCATATGCTTGGCTTTCCCCGCCGTCTGATGTTCCCAGACAGAATAAACAAACATTCTCTTTCTAACGCCACGTGGACACAGTTGTTTATAATAGAAGTGGGGGTCTGGGGGTGAGACCCCCAGATAGGGGGGAATGCAGGGGTTGCATGATTATGGTGGACAAGAGGAAACATCACCACGCCCACATACCAAGCCAGTTACGCCCACAGACCTGGAATGAGCCCATACATTCTAGGCTCACGGTAGATGCTAGAGTGTATGAGCTCCATTAGTTACACTGCTTTCCCCACCCACCGGCTGTCCTGGCGCCTGTGATTAGATGCAGTCAGCTGCCAAGCTGCCACTCAGGGTGGGGGTGCGTCTGCCTGTAATTAGCGGCCCAAGCAGTGAATGCAAGGCTGCAGGAGCAGGGTACAGCCATGTCGGAGCCTTGGTAAATTCCCGGCGTGCGCTACCTTTCCTTTATCCTTGCTACCATCATTTTTAATCTCCGGATTCTGCTCCTCAGAGTTACTTGGGGGCAGATTCCAGACCGGACTGGAATTATTTTTTTTTTTTTAAAGAGAGCAGGTCCTGCTTTTTTGCGAGCCCACCCAACTCCACTCATTAATCTTTTTGGCCTTCACTTATACCCCACCGAGCATTTCGGGCTGATTCCATATTTCCTTTCAGGGTTGGAGAAGTGTGGGTAATCTTTTTCTCAAAACTTTATACTATATACAGTGAATAAAACCCCATACCAAGGATAAAAATGTGGGAAAACTGACTAGCACCAGCTGTTCCACCAGTGGTAGTACCACATGCAGGTCACAATTGCCCTCCTTTGCCTTTAGCGGGTATATTAGAGGATTAAGCCGAGGGTACAATGGAGTACACGGCACACCACTCGTCTCAGTCAGAGCATAATGACAGCAACACAGTCTGTACAAATCAGGTTTTTGTACAAATCAACTTCCTTCACATTATCTAATAGTTTACATAGCGGACTTTCACATCTGCCATGATTCCTCTATCCATTCGGCCCATTATATTCCCTTGTCCCACATCACTCTGGGGCTAAAGATGATATTTCACTGGAACGTCTTCCAGTTGATTTATTGGTTGATATGGACAGTGCCGGTTTGTAATTAAATGATACATGGTAGGATGATATGGAGGGCACGATTCAAATACCTAAGGCTGCTTTCACACGTCCGGTTTTTGCTCAGCGGCACAATACGGCGCTTTGCAGAAAACACGCAACCGTTTGCCGCCGGTTGCGTTTTTTCTGCATAGACTTGCATTAGCGCCGGATTGTGCCACATGGCCTTGCGTTGCGACCGGTTTTTGCCGGATGCAGTATATTTAGCCCATGCGGCGGCCGGATGGAACGCTGCCTGGCACGTTTTTTTGTGCGTCAAAAAAAAAAAAAAAACACATCGCGCCGATTTACAATGCAAGTTTATGGACGCCGGATACGGCGTCCTGCGGCAAAAAACGCATCCGGCCGCCGGATGCGTTTTTTTGCACTCCGCATGCTCAGTATCAAGCCGCATCCGTCAAAAAACGGACGGGCCGCATGGAAAAACTTATGCAACGGATCAGTTTTTTTCGCCGCATCCGTTGCATAGGTTTTTGAGCCAGATTGAGCCGCACTGCAAAAACCGGATGTGTGAAAGCAGCCTAATGGTGTTGTTCGCTATGTCACATGTAGTGTTAGCAGCACTGCAAAGGTGATTCAGAAAAAAATAGAAGTAGGAGATATGTGTGAAAACAGGGAGCTTAGAACATTTCCCCAAATTGAGACAACGGTGCGTCATGGATAATGTTCCTGATTAATATGAACCAGATAGGGGTGCTGAAGAGGAGATGTTATCAGAGTGAAAGGGTTGTAGAGTTGGCAAAATTATCTTCTGAAGAATATCTTCTTCTTCTGAGGTCAGCTCAGGAGCAGGTGATAGTACTACTGATGTTAGTGCAAGAGGTTAAGCAATGCTTGAAACCTGTAGGGATAGTCTTATCTGCAGGCATTTAGGGTGTGGGAATTATTTCCAGGTTGCTGGAGGATTAATGTGTTGCAGCGTTCAGGCTCTGCTGGTGGAAAATACCGTATATGCCGGCGTATAAGACGACTGGGCGTATAAGACGACCCCCAACTTCTGCCCTAAAAATATAGAATTTGGGATATACTCACTGTATAAGACTACCCCGCTCCCAAATGAAAAAAAGTCTGCTTTGATTGCAACATGTTAATTTTAATTCCGCGAGAGCCGTACAATATGTTTTTAAAGGGCCATTGACAGATCAATCGCTCCAATGTTCACTTAGTACAGCAAGGAATGCTCCTCCCTGCTGTATAAAGCCACAACTGGACTGAAACAATGGTACTACACTCTGCTACAGACACACACAACTCTGCTACAAACAGACAAACACACACAACTCTGCTACATACAGACAAACACATACAACTCTGCTACATACAGACAAATACACACAACTCTGCTGCTCTGTGGGGCCTGCACCCGCGGCTCGGCGGGTACAGCACCCGCGGCATCGGCGGGGGGGGGGGGGATTGGCAGGGCATACATCTGGGGGGTTAGAAGCAGCTCACTGGGGCCCATAATGGGCACAAGTTCCCCTGTGTTAGATATCTCCCCCATAGTGCTGCCCATGGCCCCTATAGATCGCACAAGTCCCCCTGTGTCAGATATGGCCCCTAGGCTGCTGCCCAAAGTAAAATAAAACCCTCTTTCCTTATCTCCTCTCTGGCTCCGTGCTTCTGTTCTTCCACTTCCTGGTTGTCAGTGCGGTCATGTGATCGGCACAGCAGGCTGAGCTCTCTGCCTGATCACAGTGGAAGCAGGGACACAGGGAGAAACGCTGCAGGGGTAAGTAAAGCTTTTTTATTTTAGAATGAGCAGCAGCCTGGGGGCCAAATCTAACACATGGGGGACATGTGCGATCACACTGGGACGCAGGCTCATATAATATGCACCGCTGCCCCAGCCCCTCACTGCGTGCGATTTCAGCACCATTGGAGATGGACAGAGGCTGTGCATATTATATGAGCGGGTGCATGAGATCAAAGGATGCAGGCCGCAGCGTTCCCCTGTGCTCCAGAGCTGCTTCCACCAACTCCCCTGGACGCTGCAGTGTACATACACACCCCCCCCCCGTATATCCGGCGTATAAGACGACCCCCCACTGTAGCCATTATTTTAAGGGGGTAAAAAGTCGTCTTATACGCCAGTATATACGGTAAGTTGTGTACATTATTGGATACAGACTAGGAACCAGCAGGAAATGGATGGGAAGGAGGTGACGTCCGGTCATCAGGCCAGCGAGCGCTTGCGCATAACGCTGGAGTAATAGGGGAAAGTGCGGTCACGAGGTTATGGGCGGCACTTACTGATGACACTCACAGCGCCGCCCATAACCTCGTGCCCGCGCAAAGCGTCACCAGCGGTCACACGTGCACACAGTGCACGGCACCGCTACAGTGGAACAGTGCATGCGCGGGACCACGGGCACCCAGGGGCGGTGTCCTCAGCTTTGAAATTCAGCGTTCGGGGGCGGCGTAAATCTGCAGGAGGAACAGCAACGGACCCCAGGCAGCCCGCCCCCATGGAAGATTTAAGAAATTTGCATAAGAAAAGGTACAAGTTTACAAAGTGTTTATTTTGGTATAAAAGGTGCCACAAAAACTATAGGAAGCTTCCTAGAATGCAGCCCAGGAGCTGCAGAGGGGGGAACTTTTAGCATTATAGCTAAATTTCTGATGACAGGTTCCCTTTAACAACAGCTGCGTTAGAGACACATGTGGATGTAGTTTAATGCACACCTGAAACACACTGCTTCTTTGTGTAACCTCATGGGAAAGTCAAAAGAAATCAGCCAAGATCTCAGGAATGGAATTGTGAACTTGCACAAGTCTGGATCATCTTTGGGTGCAATTTCCACATACTTGAAGGTGGCTCGTTTATCTGTACAAACAAGATGGGAAAGTCCAGCCATCATACCACTAAGGAAGGCGACAGGTTCTGTGTACCAGATATGAACATGTTTTGGTCAGACATGTGGATATCAACCCAAGAACAAAAGCAAAAGACTTTGTGAAAATGCTGGCGGAAGCTGGTAGTATTGTGTCATTATCCACAAACAAGTACTGTATGAACATGGGCCAAAAGGCCACTGTGCCAGGAAGAAGCCATTACTCCAAAAGACACAAAAAAGCAAGATTAAGGTTTGCAAATGCAAACATGAAAAAAAGATGTTAAATTTTGGAGACATGTCCTGTGTTTGATTAAATTAAAATTGAATGGTTTGGCCATAACGACCATCGTTATGTTAGGAGGAAAAAAAAGGGAGAAGCTTTTGAAGCCTAAGAACACCATCCAACTGTAAAACAAGGGGCTGTTTTGCTGCAGAAGGGACTGGTGCACTTCACAAAATAGATGGCATCACGAGGAAAGAAGATTATGTGGCAATACCGAAGCAACATCTCAAGACATCAGCCAGGTACTTAAAGCTTGGGCAGAAATAGGTCTTCCAAATGGAAAATGACCGGAAGCATACTGCCAAACTGGTTATATATTGGCTTAATGATAACAAAGTCAATATTTTGTAGTGGCCATCACAAACCTTGATCTCAATCCTATTAAACATTTATGGGCAAAGCTGAAAAGGCAGGTGCGAGTAAGAAAACCTACAAACATGGCTCAGTTACACCAGTTCAGTCAGGAGGAATGGGCCCAAATTCCTACCAACTATTGTGAGAAGCTTGTGGAAGGGGAGCCAAAACGTTTCACCCAATTCATACAGTATAAGGGCAATTGTACCAAATACCAATGAAATGGATGTAAACTTTAGACTGTGCAGAAAGTAATAAAAATGCCTTAAAACATTCTCTCTCTCATTATTCTGGCATTTGGCAAATATAAATAATTTTGGTAATCTTAATTGGCCTAAAATGGGAAAGGTTTATTCTGACTTCATGTTAGATAGTGTGAAAACATGTATATGTGTCTTTATAGATAGTGTATGTAAACTTCTGGTTTCAACTGTATGAGGGAGTCGGAGTGGTGGAGTCGGAGTTGGAGTCTGAATCAGGAAAATTGAGGAGTCATAGTTGGAGGTTTGGCTTACCGACTCCATAGCAGTGGCTTTATGGCAGAGACAGTGATATGCTCCTTCAAAATAACGTGGTCTATGTTGCACTCCACCATTGATAGCAGTATTTACAGTCAAGCACTTTACTTATATTGTATTGTCAATTAAGTCAATGTTTTGCACGATAGCTATGCACGACCGTAACCAGACTAAATTGTTTACCAGTGGGGATAATTCTAAATTAGGCAACGCCTTTGCACTTCCACCTCAATGAAGAAGTCCACGTAAACACCAGCAATATAGCATAATGTGTCAAATGTCAAACAGGATGACTCCATCAACTACAACAGGGTAATCTAGTATGAATGCCAGAAACTTTGTGGTTGCCATGCAATTCAGAAAAGTAACACATACATACTTCATTGCATATAACTTCAATCTGATTCTAAAACATTTACAAAAAAAAATAAAAAATGTGTGTGTGTAATTATATATATATATATATATATATATATATATATATATATATATATATATATATATATATATATATATATCACACTATACAACAGGTATCAAAAACATGTGGGCCGCATGTTGCCCCCAAAGTTGCTTTATGTGGCCTGCAAGGACCGTAGACCCCTTGACAATCAAGGCCCAGTCCAGATGTGCACTGACTTCAGCGATTTATTTCAATTGAATGTATTTTGTATTTTGTGTTTTATTTATGTGTATTTGAAGAAAGGCACAATACGGGACAGTAGTACAGAATGAGTACTATGAAGGGGACCAAACTGGGCACATTACAACAGGATGGGAACAAGGATAGTGAATATTTGTAAAAGGGGACCAGGATTACTACAGGATTACTACATTACTACAGGATGGGGACAAGGATGGGGCACATTACTACAAGAAGGTGACGAGAATGGGCACATTACTACAAGAAGGGGACAATGATGAAGGACATTACTACTAGAAGGGGACCAGGATCGGGACATTACTACAAGATGTTGACCTGAATTACTATATGATGCAAATGGTAGGACAATGAACATCATTTAGCCAATTGAAGGGGGTGGGGGATAATTGTAAAAATTAAAATCCAAATAAAAGCATGAAAGCACTAAAAGTGCTATTTTATATATAAACTAAAGTAAACAGAAAAAAAGAGCATATTTGCTCCACCCAAGCTATAAGGCTGTATCATAACCCAAATGATGAATGCCATTAAAAAAACAACACACACACCAAAAGATGTAATAAAAAAAAAAATGATCAGACGATGTATAGGAAAAAAAAAATATTGGATCACTAAAAATGTCACTTTGTCCTGCAAAGAGTACAGCCCCCCAAATTATTATTTTTTTCAATGTAGCCCATATACCCAGTTGAGTTGGAGATCCCTACTCTAGAATAATGTTGTGCTCATTGCCAGAACAGTGTGGACACTTCATCTGTCCATAGGTGGTGAAGAAATGCTATCAGGATTTGCAGTGACAGAGCGGTATGACTGACCCACCAGCTGATTTATGACTTTGCAACATGATGGACTTGGGGTACTTTCACACTTGCGTTCAGCGCCATCCGTCACTATGGACGACGCACTGTAATGCAAGTGTCAGCGTTGCATCCGCTGGACAACGCAGCGTCGTTATTTTGATGCTGTGCCGGGCGGGAGGAACGCAGCATGTAACGTTTTTTTGAGCAGCGCAATCCGTAGTATTTCACTGCGCATGCTCTCTCTGGCTCCCTGCACCCGTAACCAAGGTAGATATCAGGTAACCAAGCAAAGTGCTTTGCCGATATTTACCCTCGCTACGTGTGCAGGGAGCCTGACCCTTCCCCGCTTTTCTCCGCCCCCTCCCGCACTCCACTCCGCATGTATGTACACACACACACATACACAAACAAACAAACACACACCTGTCCTCAGCGCCATGGCCCGCTCGGCTCCATCCACTCCACACTCCACCCCCCGCACACATTCTCGGCGGCCGAACGATCAGCTGAGCGCCCAGCCGCCGGCATGTGAGAGCGCTCAGCTGATCGCCCGGCCGCCGGCAGCCGGCTATTGAGAACGATCTGCTGATCATTCACAATAGTCTGCTGCCGGTAACTGTAAAGAAGAAAAAAAAATAAATAAAAAAAAAAAAAAAAAAAAAAAGCTTTCCGTTGTTTTGTAAGATCCGTTGCATCCGTCACAACGCAATGCAACGGATACCGTTCAACGCAAGTGTGAAACTTGCCTCAATCACTGCATATGTTGCATCTGTGCAAGTAACATTAGGTGACATAATATTATGCAGCATAGAAGCTGCAGCTTGTGTTCCCTTGACATCCGCCATTGGTAAGGCAATGACCATGTGTCGCTTACAGAGGCCTCTCAAAGAGGGTACAAAATTTGTTACAAGACACAACTTTGCCAACGCAGATGAAGAAGATAGAGCAACTTCTGAGATTTTTACGCCACTCTCGGTCTTTTGGTGTCCCATGGAGCTTCCCATTCTTTTTTCACAAGCTATACATATGGGCTTATACTTGCTATTTTATGGTTGCTTATTAGTGTGTTTTAGGCTTTGTGCGCACTAGAAATGTGAAGTTTCTCAAGAAAATTTCTTGAGAAACTTCTGGGAGTGGAAGATTTTCGGACCTCCGGAAAAAATCTGCACCAAATCCGTGGTAAATCCGCATGCAAATTTGCCGCGGATTAGCCGCGTATTTGCCGCGATTTTCCCGCAGGTTGTTCCCTGCGGATTTTGCAGGCTGTACTGCAGAAATCCGAAGGTACCTGCGGAAAAGAATTGACATGCTCATTTTCTCAAGAAATGTTCTCAAGAAAATCTTCAAGGAAATTTCTTAAGAAAAATCCGCAGCGTGCGCACAGCTATTGTTTTTTCTCATAGGATTTGCTGGTAAATGTCTGCACAAAGATTGCAGACATTTCTCAAGAACTTTCCGCAGCAAATCCGCGGGTAAATCCGCGGGTAAAACGGCCTAGTGCGCACATAGCCTTATACCAGAGTCTTTTGGGCTTCTTTTTAGGGTGTTGTAATAATTCAACATTCTAATAATATAATTGCTGCATTGCCAAAACATATTTTTTAAGATATGCCAAAAACACAAGACATTGCTTCCATGATTAATAATACCATTATGTACACATTTAGTGAATATGAGGTTGCTTTCTGCCAGTTGGACATCATCTACTGCTTTTCATACTTACAATGCTCACTATTTACAATGCTCACTATTTATGCAAACAAAATTTAATATGTCTCTAAGGCTATGTGCACACTAGAAAAAGGATTTCTCTTAAGAAATTTCTTAAGAAAATTTCTTGAGTGAACGAATAGCGCACCTGCGTTAAAAAACGCATCAAAAACGCACCTGCGTTTTTACAGCGATTTGGTGCGTTTTTGGTGCGTTTTTACCGCTGGTTGCTCCCTGCGTTATTGTGCCATTATCTATGGTAACTAACGCAGTTAGCTGCAGAAAAGAAGTGACATGCTCATTCTTTTTCTTAAGAAAATCTACTGAAAGAATTTTCTTAAGAAAAAAACGCAGTGTGCGCACAGCTAATTTTTTTTGCCATAGGTTTGGCTGTGGAATGTCTGCAGAAAGGTTACAAGAATTTCTCAAGAAATTTCTGCAGCAAAAACGCAGGTAAAAAACGCAGTGTGTGAACACAGCCAAAGGTGGCTATTTTCTACCTTCATCCGTGGTTGGGATAAACATCACAATGTAAAGACCGTCAACTGAGATGACAAAAAAGGGCTGGGCACAAAAGGCTAAATTTTTCCTCAAAACAAAATTTGTCTTCAATGACTCGAATTTTGGGTACGTCTCAACTTCTTGATCATCTTTTATGAAATTACATTTTTAGAAGGCACAACAACAAGAGTAGATTACACAAGTGCTACACTGCGCAAAATCGGGCCCCTGCACAGGAATGGACACAAAGGGCAAACATTTTTAGAGAAGATTCTTGGGCTTCTATGACTCTCAGTTTTATATTTTAGATCTCTCCGTCACCATCATTTTTAGTGAAATTAAAAGGGTTCTTTGGGGAGATACAGATCTGACATGGCTCTCTGTGCTTCTCACTATGTATAGACACTGTCTGTGCACAGTGATGAAGCAGAGTTGACTTTGTATAGACACTGTGTATAGACTGTGCACAGTGATGAGCTGACATGGCTGTCCCTGTGGATTACGTTGGACTAAGGATTTGTTAATAATAAAGATGGAGTCTCTAAATGTTTTTTTTGTTTTATTTCTAATAAAAAAAAGTTTCTCTGTGTTGTGTTTTTTTTTTAACTGTATCCTAGAAATTCATGGTGACCATGTCTAATTTGGCGTGAAACCATGAATTTCGGGCTTAGTACCATCTGAGAATACAAAGCTGGTATTAACCCCTTAACGACCACGGGCAGTAATATTATGTCCTAGCGGTCATAATGTTACTGCCCGCGGTCTGCCGCCGGCAGCATGCCGCGATCGGCGCACATCTCAGCTGATTTTCACAGCTGAGACGTGTGCCTGCTAGGAACGAGCAGAATCGTTATCTGCTCGTGCCGTTTAACCCCTTAAGTGGCGCTGTCAATATGTGACAGCACTATTATAATCGCGATAGCGGTAAACATTTACTTACCGCCCGATACCGGAGGTCACGTGACGTGATCACGTGACTTCCGGTAGTTGTCATGGTAGCACAAGGTCATGGTATGACTCCTGTACCTGCCATGAATTACTTTCAGTTTCACTTGGCCCGGAGCCGAGTGAAGCAGAAAGTGAGCGTATCTGCTGTTTACAGCTGTGTAGCTGTGATCAGCAGATAGGGCAGAACGATCAGATTGTTGATCGCTATAGCCCCCTAGGGGGACTAGTAAAATAAAAAAAAGTAAAACAAAAAGTTTTAAAAAAAAAAAAAAAAAAAACTTAAGTTCAAATCACCCCCCTTTTGCCCCATTGAAAATTAAAGGGTTAAAAAAATAAAAAATACACACATTTGGTATCACCGCGTTCAGAAATGCTTGATCAAAATATAAAATCAATTAATCTGATTAGTAAACGGCGTAGCAGTAAAAAAATTCCAAACGCCAAAATGACTTTTGTCACCACAACTTTTGCGCAAAATGCAATAACAGGCGATCAAAATGTAGCATCTGCGCAAAAATGGTACCGTTAAAAAACGTCAGCTCGAGACGCAAAAAATAAGCAGTCACTGAGCCATAGATCCTGAAAAATGAGAATGCTACGGGTCACGGACCCCTTATATAAATGTAAACCTATACATGTTTGGTGTCTACGAACTTGCACTGACCTGAGGCATCACACCAACACATCAGTTTTACTATATAGTGAACACAGTGAATAAAATATCTCAAAAACAATAGTGCTATCATAATTTTGTTGCAATTTTTCTACATTTGGAATTTTTTTGCTGTTTTCCAGTACACTATATGGTAAAACTTATGGTTTCATTTAAAAGTACAGCTCGTTCTGGAAAAAAAAATGAGCCCTCACATGACCATATTGACTGAAAAATAAAAAAAGTTACATCTCTCAGAAAAAGAATGGCAAAAATAAAAAACGGAAAGCGAAAAATTTGCCTGTTGTGAAGGGGTTAATCCCCTTATTACCCAGCGAGCCACCACCATCACGGCTGCTGGATGAGCCGGATATAGTTCCTGTAAATGGTGCTAACAATGCGCCATTTCCAGGGCCGGCTGCGGGCTGCCGAGAATCCCAGCCCCCAGCTGCCTAGCTTTCCCTGACTGGCGATCAAAATACGGCGATCGCTCACACATTTATTTTTTTTTTTTTTAATTATTTTTTTTTTAAATAAAATAAAAAATAATGGGATTCCCTGTATTTTGATTGCCAGCCAAGGTAACGCCAGGCAGATGGGGGTGGCAGCCCCTAGCCGTCTGCTTTATCTGCGCTGAGAATCAAAAATACAGTGGAGCGCCATGTCACTTTTTTTAATGATTCATTTATTTTTACAATACTGTGATGTCAGGCAATCAAAATACAAAGAAGCCCATTTTTTTGTTATTTAAATAAATTAAAAAACAAAATGCGTGGGATCCCAGTACATTTTTTGTATTGCCAGCTAAGGGTAATCCAAGCAGCTACAGGCTGCTAATCCCTACTGCTTGGTGTTACCTTGACTGACAATGGAAAATCCATGGAAGCCTTTTTTTTTTTTTTTTTTTTTTTTTAACGTTTTTGGCAAAATAAAGGGTTTTTAAAAAAAAAAACCCACACAGAGAAAAAATACTTTATTTATTAGAAATAAATACACAGACACACTTAGAGAATCCATCTTTATTACTCCCTCTCACCCCTCCAGGATCCTGGTCTTCTGTCTTCTTTCTTCTTCAACCCATGCAGCTCTGTTACATCAGACAGCACAGGGGAGGAAGAACGCTTCTGATCCCCCGTGCTGTGTAATCTCTCAATGAGTGAGCAGAAGCTGCGGGTTGGTAAGCGGTGACGTCACCGCTGCCATAGTAACCTGACTGGCGGGTTACTATAGCAACGGTGATCTCCGATCACCTAATTACGGGATCAGCGATTCACCAGCTGTGGCAGCCAATCCCTGCATGTTGGCTGACTCTGTAAACAGCGCCGACATGAAGGGACGGGGAGCCGATCATGTGCCCGAGCATCTCGCCGGTACACGGCACTCGCCGGGTATACTGAATACTGAGATGCTTGAGCGAGTACCGAATACCGGCAAGATGGACTGACAGGACCTAGCATGATGTAATAGCCATGTAACCAGTCTGCCAATGAGATAATACAAAATTCACACGTGACTGGTCACATGCTATGACGTCATGGAAGGTCCTTTGGTTACCGGGCAGCACAGCGATGATCGTACTGGGAAGGAGAAGCGGCGGGAGAGTGCAGGACGCGACGCGGGACCTGTAAGTATAATGATAATGTTTATTATTAACATTTGCCTCCCAGGCCGCCCAAATGTAGCACCCCTGACTGCATCAGGGTGCTACAGGGAACTGCAGCCTGTACCCCAGGGTGCAGGGCCTGCTCTCCATGGTTCCAGGTTCCCATCAACAATGTCACTGACATCCGCACTACAAATTCCAACCACACCTCACACCAGGGCTGGCTGGACAGACACACCAGTGGGTTAGTCAAGTTGGAGCACGGCCGCCCACCTACGGGTCAGGCAGACTGGTGAGAGGGAGGAAGTCGGCTTAGAGTGAGTGAAGTGTTAGCCGTCAAAGCGTGAGGAGCAGGGGAGTTGGAGCTCCCAGGGAGGCGACAGGTTGGGTCGCAAACGGTGGTCCGGGACCACAGGAGTCGGGGACCGGTATTAGGAACACTGGACAGGAGTGCAACAGACACAGTCTAGGACGACTGTTGGCACCAGAAAGCCCAGCCACCTTACAGGTACCGAGCACGGCGGGGTACTGGACCCTAGATCAGGGAGTAGCTTCACCCAACCTGATAATTAACCTGTGGAGGATAGTCTATTTATGAACTTTCCCCAAGAGCTCAGAGATTGGAGACATCAGCACAACGTGGGGGATAGGGTTCTCCAAAATACATAACCCACTGAAATCCCAAGTACCAGCCACCAAGAGCACAGCTGCCATACACACGGGTAGTGGGGTCCTGAAAGCTTGAAGCTAAGGGGCCACAACTGTCAATCAATTTGTGCACGGAAGCATGGCTCCAGACTTACCAAGTGACACTGGTGGGAGCGGGACCTGGACGGGCTCCCCCCGTAGAGACTTTGGTTTACCATCTGTGTGAATGTCTGCTTATTCCACCTGATCCAGCAACACGACTACCGCAGTGAGTAATCTGACCCCTGCACCCTGCTCTCCAAGGCAAAGCCACCCGTTCATCAAATCCCCACTATCTGGGGCCTTCCCTACCTGCAGAGGGACTGACACCTGGCTGCCCCACACCATCTGCCCCGGTACTCCCATCGGCGGCAGCAGTACTCCCCTTTACCACAACCCGCAGGTGACGTCACGAACATTCATCCCCTGTAAATATTCCTTTACATTTGAAGTGGCCAAGAGCCCCCGGGTTCGGAGACCCTCGAGCCACAGCAACCCCGGATCCGAGCAGTTCGACTGCTGCTGGGACGGCACACAAACATCATCATGTAAGGGGTAAACCCGGTAGTGCTATGGACTATTGTTATAGGCCCACACGAATTCAAAGATGAACTCAGTCCACCTCGCCTTCTGTTGCTGTTCAATCGTCCTCAACATCTGTAGCTACGTACGATTGAACCGCTCACAGGCCCCATTCCCTTGCGGATGGTAGGGTGTCATTCGCACATGTTTGATGCCATAGACTTGCAGCAACTCGGTCATGAATTTACCCTGGAAGCAGGCCCCTTGATCTGAATGTATCCATTGTGGACACACGTAGGTCAGGATAAAATGTTTACAGATCGCTTCCGCTGCGGATTCAGTGGTCTGGTCCCTGGTGGGGACAACAAATTTTGTGAAGTGATCAGTCATCACCAGGCATTCTTTATTTTACAGCCCCCCCCCCCCCGCCCCATCACATAACTGTAAAGTCCAAGTTCGGGGTTCGGACTCTAGTTCGCGTTACATCAGAACCCGAACTTAACAAAGCGTTCGGGCGAGTCTCCCAAACACCGTATCGAGGGGTTCGCCCATTCCTACTGCTGTCATTTTTCTCTGAAATGTATTGCAGATTAAAACAGATGTTTATTATAGAGAAAATGGTCTCTGATTAATTTTTCTTGTTATTCAGGTAGCATGTATTAGCTGACAGGTTCCATATGATGGCCCAATATGTGAGCAGCTTGACCTTATGATCTGAACACTTCCCACTAACATGTCCAATTTGGGGGAAATGTATCGTAATCTATAGGGTGAAATTTGTCATTTGTAAGCTTGAATGCCAAAGAGTTTTTTTTAATTATTCCCCTTTTATTTTCAATGCATTTTGTAAAATTCTTTACTCACTCAGTGACTAGTACGGTTTCCTTATAGAAATCAATTAAAAAAAACAGTTTTGGTCTAAAATGGTGCAACTTGAATCTTGTAGAACCGAAAGCAAAATCTTCAAAACAGCCCTCAGCTATCATGGTTCTTCGATAGTGTTGGTCTTATATTGTCCAATAGAACCCCCCCATGATCAGGTGTAACTGCATTCCCAGCATTCACTATAATCCTGCCACTAGAAGTCTAGTTTCATAAATATGCCAATAAAAAAGGTACAAATTGTGCTTGAGATGGATCAATAGTAGAAGACATTTGATAAATCACTAGAAATGGTTGACCCCCTAGAGATCTTTAACCTTTGTAACAGGGGCCAGTAATTAATTTCCTTTGTAATATAATACCATGATTTACAAGGTCCCTACACCCCCAAATTACATTTTGTTCTTTTCTCCTCAGGTTTAATTACAAAACCGAAAAAAATAATTCTCTACCAATACAGATATAGCGAAAAGTTCCTTCAAGGTATAATATGTCAAAAGAAAATTTAGCAAAAGAATAAATTAGCCTTAAAAGCTACATAAAGAAGTAGAATTATAATTTATGCGGTAATGTCAAACCTGGTACATGAGCTCAAGGATACAACCCAAGGATTCTTATTGAGACACTGTCCACACCTATGGTGTCATTTTTAGGTATTTTCGGTAACCTAGGCCTCTCAAGGTCACTTCAAATGTGATGTGGTCCCTAAGAAAAATACATTTTTTAAATTTTGTTGGAAAGATGAGAAATTGCTGATAAACTTTGAACCCTTCTAACTTTCTAACAAAACATTTTGTTTCAAAAATTGTACTGATGGAAAGTAGACTGTGGGAAATGTTATTTCGTAACTATTTTGTGTGATATAACTCTTGGATTTAAGAGCACAAAAATTCAATGTATCAAAATTGCAAAATTTCCACTACATTTTTTATATTTTCACAATGAAATACACAAAATATTGTCTTAAATTTACCACTATCATGAAGTACAATGTCATGAAAAAATAATCTCAATCACCGGGATCCATTGAAACATTTCAGGGTTATTACCTGTGAAATTGACACTGGTCAGAAAGTGAAAACTAGGCTTAGGGGTAAAGGGTAGTGTTGAGCGAACCCGGATCTTAAAAATCCGGATCCGCACATGTATGCACTGCACTTTATAAATGTACCCGAAAGGGAAAAACGTCTTAATGAAAGGACTTTTCATCAACGTAATTAAGGGACACTATTCCATTGAGGCTGTTATCAGTTGAATTGAATTCCTTGGCTGAAAATATTTATACACTGAAAGAGTGGATACGCAATTTAACCCTTTAGGCCAGATTCACACTTGCGACTGACTCGGCGAGTCTTGCATCAGCATCACCCACACACTCTCCTGACTGGAGCGGGTCGGCTGCATGTATTTCTATGCAGCTGAGACGCTCCTGTCCAGAGAGTGTTTGACCATCGGGGGATGTCGATGCAAGACTCGCCGAGTCACTCGCAAGTGTGACTCCAGCCTTAAGGACGAAGCCAAACTTTGACCAGGTTATAACTCTAGAACCCTTCAGTGTATCCCGGTGATTCGAAAAGTTTTTTCATGACATATTGTACTTCATGATAGTAGTAAATTTAGGACGATATTTTTTGCTTTTGTGAAAAAAATCTGAAATTTGACAAACTTTTTGATACAAGTAAAATATATCTTTGTACCGTGTTAGCCAGTAGAGATAAAAAAAAAAAAAGCTTGCAATTATTACCATCTTTTCAGTTAGCCATTAAAAGGTATCAACCACTGAGGACTTTCTGTTCTTTTAAACAATTTTTTTTACAAACTTTTTGAAAATTTCACAATTTTCAAACTTTCAATTTTTATGCCCTTAAACCAGAGAGTTATGTCACACAAAATAGATACTAAATTCCATTTTCCACATGTCTACTGCACATCAGCACAATTTTTTAAACACCATTTTTTGGGGTAAGGAAGTTAGAAGTCTTCAAAGTTCAGCAAATTCTCATTTTTGCAACAAAATTTACAAAACCATTTTTTTAATGACCACATCACATTTGAAGTGACTTTGAGGGGCGTAAGTGACACCATTCTAAACACTGCACCCCTCAAAGTGCTCAAAACCACTTCCCAAGTTTATTAACCCTTCCGGTGCTTCACAGGAACTAAAGCAATATGGAATAAAAATAAAAATTCATTTACCTAAAAACGTTGCTCTAGCCCCACTTTATTTACTTTTAAAAGAACTACCATAACAAAATGGACCCCAAAATGTGTTACCCAGTATTTTCTGAGCGTGCTGATACCCCACATGTGGTCAGAAACCTCTGTTTGGACAAATGGGAGGGCCTAGAACAGAAAGAGCAATATTTTGAAACACATAATTTGGTTTAAATAGATTGTAGACACCATGTCGCATTTCCAGGGCCCCTAAGATACCTAAACAGTAGGCACCTCCCACAAGTGACCCCATTTTGGAAGATAGAGCCTTCATGGATTTTATCTAGGAATATAGTGAGCATTTTGAACCCACAGGTACTTCACAGAATTTGATAACATTAAGCCGTCATATTGAACATTTTCATTTTTTTTTTCACAAAAATGTTGTTTTAGCACCAAAGATCTCACTTTTTCAAGAGGTAACGCCAAAACGTGGACCCAACGGTTTGTCACCAATGTTCTTACGAGCGCGGCGATACCCCACATGTAGTCAGAAAGTACTGTTTGGACAAATGGGAGGGCTCGGAACAGAAGGAACAATATTTGAATTTTGGAAAGCAAATTTGGCTGAAAAAGGTTGTGGGTACCATGTTGCATTTGAAGGGCCCCTAAAGTACCTAAACAGCAAAAACCCCCCACAAGTAAACTCATTTTGGAAACTAGACCCCTCAAGGAATTTATCTAGATGTTTAGCGAGAACCTTGAACCCCTGGGTGCTTCACAGAATTTTATAATGTTGAGCCACGAAAATAAAAAAAAACACAACTACATTTTTACAACAAAATTGTCACTTCAACCAGATAGCTTTTTTCACAGGGGTACCAGGATAAAATGCAGGATTATTGTGCAATTTCTCCCGAGTACGCAGATAACTCATATATGTTGGAATTCAAATGTTTGGGCACTCTGATGGGAAGGAGCTCCATTTGACTGTAAAAATTGGGTGGAATCATTAGCAGACGCCATTTCGCATTTGAAGAGCCCCTGAGGTGCCTAAACAGTGGAGCTCCCCCACATGTGACCCAATTTTGGAAACTAGATCCCTCAAGGATTTTACATAGGGTTATAATGAGCATTTTTTAACTCACAGGTACTTCACAGAATTTGATAACCTTAGGTTGTCATATTGAAAATGGTCATATTGCCTTGGCACCAAATTTCGCCCTTTCCTAAGAGGTAACACTAAAAAGTGGACCCCCCACTCATCTTCACAGCATAAATTGACATGCTGCAGCTCAGGAAGCCACGCTGCAGGTCAGTTTATGCTACAGAAAAAAAACAATCACAGTGTGCATAAGATTTAAAAAAAAAAAAACACCCTTCCACTGCACAACGCAGCATTTTTGATGCCGCGAAAACACTCTGCATCCAAAGCGCTGCAAACCCCGATAGTTGGCGCACAGCCTAGAAAGCTAGGATGGATGGATAGATAGTCAGCCAAAAAGAGAAAAAACACAGATATAATGTCCCACCCTCCTACATATTCTAACCAGGCAGCTTTTAGTACCTTTCATGTGGAACTAAAAAGCGTGTAGTCTTATATTTAACAAAAAAATAAATACATTTAAAAAAAAAAAAAAATGACCCGGGGTCCCCTCCATTTTTGATAGCCAGCTAGGAATAAAGCAGACAGCTGCAGCCGACAGCATCACTTTGGCTGATAATCTAAAATGGAGGGCACCCCAGACTTTTTTTTTTTTTTAATTAGTTATAAATAATTAAAAAATAAACAAAAACGTGGGGTCCTCCCCAAATTGGATTACCAACCAAGGTCAAGCAGACAGCTGGAGTCTGGTATTCTCAGGGTGGGAAGGGCCATGGTTATTTGGCTCTTCCCAGCCTAAAAATAGCAAGCCGCAGCTGCCCCAGAAGTGAAACATCCATTAGATGTGCCAATCCTGGTGCTTCACCCCGGCTCATCTCGTTGCCCTGGTGCAGTGGCAAACGGGGTAGTACTTGTATATGGGGTTGATACCAGCTGTAATGTCAGCTGGCATCAAGCCCAGGGGTTAGTAATAATGCTGTGGCGTCTATCAGCTACCTGACATTACTAACTCAGTTAGTAATAAAAAAAATAAAGACAAAAAAATTTTATTTGAAAAAACGCTCCCCAACACATTCCCTCTTTCATCAATTATTGAAGGGAAAAAAAAAATCCGGTCTGTCGCAATCCATTTTGGAGGTCCCATGACGACTCTTTGCTCCAAGATATGGGAAACACGCTTAGCAAATGTATCACCCAGTGAAGTGCAGGCACTCCATGTGAGTAGTGTGGGTGCACTGACCCCGGTCAGAATACTGCAGCCACACTCCCCGGATTGAACTGAGGGCAGTGCGAACTGCACTTAGCCTGATCCCTGCGCGCAGTGAGATTGAGGTAAGAGCCGACTCTGCGCATGCGGCCACCATTTTTTAGAGGAGGGATCGGGGGAGGGGGAAATCGGCACTGCAGGAGGTACCGGAGAGTGACAGGTGGAAACCTTGCTGGACCTGGGGAGGAGTTTTCTGGCTCATCTAACATGTGACAGATGCGACAGAAATCAGAGAAGGAAGATGAATGCAGCGTGCGCGCAACTTGTGCGCTCGCCATTAGGGGACCATAGTGGCACTTTGGCCACATCGGGGGACCGAGGGAGGACATTTATCTCCCATCTGACATGTTTGATCATGCCAGGTTGGAGAAATAATTTTTTACCGGCGCCATTTACTGTAATGTGACCATCTTTATACGGTGTATAACGACGATCACATGACAATGAAATGGCCAAAATGACCCCCAGTAGCTGAAACCCCAAAGATTTTCTGACGCTCGGAAGGGCACTACTCACTTTTTTCCTACTGTTGTTTTAAAACGGCGATATGGAAGAAGTACCCTTTACTGCCACCATTTTAATCCGTACTGCCGTCATAAAGGGGTTAATTGTATCTGACATATAAACAATTTCACTGATGAAAATACCTATATACCAAAGAATGGATATGTGTTTTTATGTATCTGATGTACTCCTTGACATGGATTCCTCTAAGAAAAATAATGAATGCAAAAGTATATCACTGTGAATATAAAACAAAAATATTAAAAAGAAGAATTTTTTCACTTTGTTACTTTAGTTTTGTACAAAGTAACCTATGACAGGCAATAGTGTAATATGTCAGAAGGTATACATGAAATTGAGACAATACAAATACTAATAAGCGTATTAAATTAAGACTTTTCTGGGCATTTTATTTTGCTGCACATTGAGAGACTTAGTCATTGGACAGTGGCCAAGAGAAATGGTGTGGACAAGATTCACCTTACTGATAAATCACAAACAAGTGAGGTTTTTACTAAAAGGTATGACAGCTCAATGCAGTATTACGAGCAGCCGATCTATCATGTGCCATAAAATTAGACACTGCTGACAAACCATGCACCTATTGTAACACAAGTGCCCCATTCATAGCAGGAAAGCAGACGGCATTAACCCTCCAGTAGACAGCTTCCCGCTAACAGGTTGCCGTGAGATCATTAAATAGAAGGTGATAATTAACTTCTTGCAATATCTGCCATTATGAAGGAGCACATAGTGATAAATCTATATATATATGTATGTAAGCACACCTTAGGATGAACACTAGGAAGCAAATCATATCACATGGAGTCAGCAGGCGCTTCTCCAATATATAACTATGCCCCCTAAGCAAAATACTACAGTGTACTGGCACTGACAACTAAGGGAGACCCCTCACCTCAATAATCCTATATACCGCCAATGTCCAACAGTGCCTGCCCTTCTCCTCATTAATATATCCCAGGCATATACCCTCAATCATCTCTTCCTTCAGGTGGCATATCTCCTCAGCCTGAAAGAGCATATCCACAGATCTGCAAAGCTGACCAATTCATTGCCCCCCTCCCCTCCAGCTGCATACAGGTGACAGCCCCCTCCCCTCCAGCTGCATACAGGTGACAGCCCCCTCCCCTCCAGCTGCATACAGGTGACAGCCCCCTCCCCTCCAGCTGCATACAGGTGACAGCCCCCTCCCCTCCAGCTGCATACAGGTGACAGCCCCCTCCCCTCCACCTGCATACAGGTGACAGCCCCCTCCCCTCCACCTGCATACAGGTGACAGCCCCCTCCCCTCCACCTGCATACAGGTGACAGCCCCCTCCCCTCCACCTGCATACAGGTGACAGCCCCCTCCCCTCCAGCTGCATACAGGTGACAGCCCCCTCCCCTCCAGCTGCATACAGGTGACAGCCCCCTCCCCTCCAGCTGCATACAGGTGACAGCCCCCTCCCCTCCAGCTGCATACAGGCGACAGCCCCCTGCCCTCCAGCTGCATACAGGCGACAGCCCCCTCCCCTCCAGCTGCATACAGGCGACAGCCCCCTCCCCTCCAGCTGCATACAGGCGACAGCCCCCTCCCCTCCAGCTGCATACAGGCGACAGCCCCCTCCCCTCCAGCTGCATACAGGCGACAGCCCCCTCCCCTCCAGCTGTATACAGGCGACAGCCCCCTCCCCTCCAGCTGTATACAGGCGACAGCCCCCTCCCCTCCAGCTGTATACAGGCGACAGCCCCCTCCCCTCCAGCTGTATACAGGCGACAGCCCCCTCCCCTCCAGCTGCATACAGGCGACAGCCCCCTCCCCTCCAGCTGCATACAGGCGACAGCCCCCTCCCCTCCAGCTGCATACAGGCGACAGCCCCCTCCCCTCCAGCTGCATACAGGCGACAGCCCCCTCCCCTCCAGCTGCATACAGGCGACAGCCCCCTCCCCTCCAGCTGCATACAGGCGACAGCCCCCTCCCCTCCAGCTGCATACAGGCGACAGCCCCCTCCCCTCCAGCTGCATACAGGCGACAGCCCCCTCCCCTCCAGCTGCATACAGGCGACAGCCCCCTCCCCTCCAGCTGCATACAGGCGACAGCCCCCTCCCCTCCAGCTGCATACAGGCGACAGCCCCCTCCCCTCCAGCTGCATACAGGCGACAGCCCCCTCCCCTCCAGCTGCATACAGGCGACAGCCCCCTCCCCTCCAGCTGCATACAGGCGACAGCCCCCTCCCCTCCAGCTGCATACAGGCGACAGCCCCCTCCCCTCCAGCTGCATACAGGTGACAGCCCCCTCCCCTCCAGCTGCATACAGGTGACAGCCCCCTCCCCTCCACCTGCATACAGGTGACAGCCCCCTCCCCTCCACCTGCATACAGGTGACAGCCCCCTCCCCTCCACCTGCATACAGGTGACAGCCCCCTCCCCTCCACCTGCATACAGGTGACAGCCCCCTCCCCTCCACCTGCATACAGGTGACAGCCCCCTCCCCTCCACCTGCATACAGGTGACAGCCCCCTCCCCTCCAGCTGCATACAGGTGACAGCCCCCTGCCCTCCAGCTGCATACAGGTGACAGCCCCCTCCCCTCCAGCTGCATACAGGTGACAGCCCCCTCCCCTCCAGCTGCATACAGGTGACAGCCCCCTCCCCTCCAGCTGCATACAGGTGACAGCCCCCTCCCCTCCAGCTGCATACAGGTGACAGCCCCCTCCCCTCCAGCTGCATACAGGTGACAGCCCCCTCCCCTCCAGCTGCATACAGGTGACAGCCCCCTCCCCTCCAGCTGTATACAGGTGACAGCCCCCTCCCCTCCAGCTGTATACAGGTGACAGCCCCCTCCCCTCCAGCTGTATACAGGTGACAGCCCCCTCCCCTCCAGCTGTATACAGGTGACAGCCCCCTCCCCTCCAGCTGTATACAGGTGACAGCCCCCTCCCCTCCAGCTGTATACAGGTGACAGCCCCCTCCCCTCCAGCTGTATACAGGTGACAGCCCCCTCCCCTCCAGCTGTATACAGGTGACAGCCCCCTCCCCTCCAGCTGTATACAGGTGACAGCCCCCTCCCCTCCAGCTGTATACAGGTGACAGCCCCCTCCCCTCCAGCTGCATACAGGTGACAGCCCCCTCCCCTCCAGCTGCATACAGGCGACAGCCCCCTCCCCTCCAGCTGCATACAGGCGACAGCCCCCTCCCCTCCAGCTGCATACAGGCGACAGCCCCCTCCCCTCCAGCTGCATACAGGCGACAGCCCCCTCCCCTCCAGCTGCATACAGGCGACAGCCCCCTCCCCTCCAGCTGCATACAGGCGACAGCCCCCTCCCCTCCAGCTGCATACAGGCGACAGCCCCCTCCCCTCCAGCTGCATACAGGCGACAGCCCCCTCCCCTCCAGCTGCATACAGGCGACAGCCCCCTCCCCTCCAGCTGCATACAGGCGACAGCCCCCTCCCCTCCAGCTGCATACAGGCGACAGCCCCCTCCCCTCCAGCTGCATACAGGCGACAGCCCCCTCCCCTCCAGCTGCATACAGGCGACAGCCCCCTCCCCTCCAGCTGCATACAGGCGACAGCCCCCTCCCCTCCAGCTGCATACAGGCGACAGCCCCCTCCCCTCCAGCTGCATACAGGCGACAGCCCCCTCCCCTCCAGCTGCATACAGGCGACAGCCCCCTCCCCTCCAGCTGCATACAGGCGACAGCCCCCTCCCCTCCAGCTGCATACAGGCGACAGCCCCCTCCCCTCCAGCTGCATACAGGCGACAGCCCCCTCCCCTCCAGCTGCATACAGGCGACAGCCCCCTCCCCTCCAGCTGCATACAGGCGACAGCCCCCTCCCCTCCAGCTGCATACAGGTGACAGCCCCCTCCCCTCCAGCTGCATACAGGTGACAGCCCCCTCCCATTCAGCTGCATACAGGTGACAGCCCCCTCCCATTCAGCTGCATACAGGTGACAGCCCCCTCCCATTCAGCTGCATACAGGTGACAGCCCCCTCCCCTCCAGCTGCATACAGGTGACAGCCCCCTCCCCTCCAGCTGCATACAGGTGACAGCCCCCTCCCCTCCAGCTGCATACAGGTGACAGCCCCCTCCCCTCCAGCTGCATACAGGTGACAGCCCCCTCCCCTCCAGCTGCATACAGGTGACAGCCCCCTCCCCTCCAGCTGTATACAGGTGACAGCCCCCTCCCCTCCAGCTGTATACAGGTGACAGCCCCCTCCCCTCCAGCTGTATACAGGTGACAGCCCCCTCCCCTCCAGCTGCATACAGGTGACAGCCCCCTCCCATTCAGCTGCATACAGGTGACAGCCCCCTCCCATTCAGCTGCATACAGGTGACAGCCCCCTCCCATTCAGCTGCATACAGGTGACAGCCCCCTCCCATTCAGCTGCATACAGGTGACAGCCCCCTCCCCTCCAGCTGCATACAGGTGACAGCCCCCTCCCCTCCAGCTGCATACAGGTGACAGCCCCCTCCCCTCCAGCTGCATACAGGTGACAGCCCCCTCCCCTCCAGCTGCATACAGGTGACAGCCCCCTCCCCTCCAGCTGCATACAGGTGACAGCCCCCTCCCCTCCAGCTGCATACAGGTGACAGCCCCCTCCCCTCCAGCTGCATACAGGTGACAGCCCCCTCCCCTCCAGCTGCATACAGGTGACAGCCCCCTCCCCTCCAGCTGCATACAGGTGACAGCCCCCTCCCCTCCAGCTGCATACAGGTGACAGCCCCCTCCCCTCCAGCTGCATACAGGTGACAGCCCCCTCCCCTCCAGCTGCATACAGGTGACAGCCCCCTCCCCTCCAGCTGCATACAGGTGACAGCCCCCTCCCCTCCAGCTGCATACAGGTGACAGCCCCCTCCCCTCCAGCTGTATACAGGTGACAGCCCCCTCCCCTCCAGCTGTATACAGGTGACAGCCCCCTCCCCTCCAGCTGCATACAGGTGACAGCCCCCTCCCCTCCAGCTGCATACAGGTGACAGCCCCCTCCCCTCCAGCTGTATACAGGTGACAGCCCCCTCCCCTCCAGCTGTATACAGGTGACAGCCCCCTCCCCTCCAGCTGCATACAGGTGACAGCCCCCTCCCCTCCAGCTGCATACAGGTGACAGCCCCCTCCCCTCCAGCTGTATACAGGTGACAGCCCCCTCCCCTCCAGCTGTATACAGGTGACAGCCCCCTCCCCTCCAGCTGCATACAGGTGACAGCCCCCTCCCCTCCAGCTGCATACAGGTGACAGCCCCCTCCCCTCCAGCTGTATACAGGTGACAGCCCCCTCCCCTCCAGCTGTATACAGGTGACAGCCCCCTCCCCTCCAGCTGCATACAGGTGACAGCCCCCTCCCCTCCAGCTGCATACAGGTGACAGCCCCCTCCCCTCCAGCTGTATACAGGTGACAGCCCCCTCCCCTCCAGCTGTATACAGGTGACAGCCCTCCCCTCCAGCTCTTTCCACCCCTGTCCCCCGGTCCATGCAGGGACAGATCAGCACCTACCTTCTGCTGGCGCCGGGTCATGTCCGTGGGCTGCTTTGCGTTGAACGGGTAAGCGATGCACCTCATCACGAAGACATAGAGCTGTAAGCGGCTCCTGCGCTCCCGCTCCTCCCGCTGCGCCCGCTCCTGCTCCTCTCTGCCCTCGCTGCCGGTGGACGGGCTAGGGCTGGCGGGTCTGGCCAGGGTGGAGCGCACGGCGGCATCTCTGGTATCGCGGGGTGCAGCGTGCACGGTCCGGTGAGGAGCGGTGACAACCAGCACATCTCTCCGGTCTTCTTCTACTAACTCATCCGACTCTTCTTCGCTGGAAGACGGGTCCAACATCCTCCAGTGCCCGCTGGCAGCCCCTGACTTCCCCTTCCCCGGCGCTGTCCGCTGCACACACCTTTCCGGACACGTTGAGTTCCAGACTGTTTCCACAGGGAGGGGGCGTGGTGTGAGCCCGGTCCGCCCGTGTCAGGCAGCGGCTCCTCCGCACAAGTTTAGGAGGGAGCGGCTGCACTTGTTGCGCGCTGCAGCCCTCCTCCTCCTGTGTGTGTACATGGTGGGCTGCATGGGGGAGGGCGCCTACTGCACACGGGAGAATGTACACCAGCCATTAGGTCACATTGTGAGAGATGGTAGGTAACAGGAGCAAATGCTTATACATATGTGGCATGCCTAGACAATGCACAATCTCCACTGTAAAATACTGAGGTAAAAAAACTCACCATATACTCAGCATGCACGTAGCCTTACAAATACTGAGGTAAAATCTCACCATATACTCAGCATGCACGTAGCCTTACAAATACTGAGGTAAAATCTCACCATATACGCAGCGTGCACGTAGCCTTACAAATACTGAGGTAAAATCTCACCATATACTCAGCGTACACGTAGCCCTACAAATACTGAGGTAAAATCTCACCATATACTCAGCGTGCACGTAGCCTTACAAATACTGAGGTAAAATCTCACCATATACTCAGCGTACACGTAGCCCTACAAATACTGAGGTAAAATCTCACCATATACTCAGCGTGCACGTAGCCTTACAAATACTGAGGTAAAATCTCACCATATACTCAGCGTACACGTAGCCCTACAAATACTGAGGTAAAATCTCACCATATACTCAGCGTGCACGTAGCCTTACAAATACTGAGGTAAAATCTCACCATATACTCAGCGTGCACGTAGCCTTACAAATACTGAGGTAAAAACTCACCAAATACTTGAAAAGAAAACAATAAAAAACACATATTTGACCGGGTTCAGAAATGCCCGATCTATCAAAATATAAAATCAATAAATCTAAATCGGTAAAGGGCATAGCGAAAATTAAAATCGAAACGCCAGAATTATGGGGTTTTTTTAGTCGCCGCAACATTGCGTAAGAATGCAATAACAGGCGATCAAAACATGGCATATACCCAAAAATAGTGTAATTAAAGGGAACCTATCATCAGAAATTTAGCTTGAAACCTAAACGTTTCCCCCTCTGCAGCTCCTGGGCTCCATTCTAGCAATGTTCCTGTTGTTTATGTGCCCCCTTTCTGACCAAAATAAAGACTTTATAAAGTGGTACCTTTTTGTATTGAAATCTTGATAATGGTCCACGGGGGCGGGCTCTCTGGTGGCCGTTAGTCTGCCTCCTGTTGCTTTAGGCCGTCCCCCATCGCTCCATTTCATATCTCAGGACGCCGCCCACTGCGCCCGAGGTGCCGCGCACGCGAGGACCGCTGGTCACGTGTGCGCAGGCACAAGGTTATGGGCGGCGCTGAAATTGCATCGCAAGTGCCCGCCCATCATCTCGTGGCCACGCTCTCCGCTCTGCCACCAGCGTTCTGCGCAAGCACTGGCCAGATGACCCAACGTCACCTCTTTCCCATCTTACCCTGCAGCAGGAAATTGATGGGAGGAGCGGAGCAGGATACCACCGGTTACGAGATGTGACGTCGGGTCATCTGGCCAGCGCTTGCGCGGAACGCTGGAGGCAGAGGGGAAAGGGCGGGCACGAGATGATGGGCGGGCACTTGCGATGCAATCACAGCGCCACCCATAATCTCGTGCCTGCAACCACGTAACCAGCGGTCCTCGCGTGCGCGGCACCTCGGGCTCAGTGGGCGGCGTCCTGAAGTATGGAATGGAGCGATGGGGGCCGGCCTAAAGCGACAGGAGGCAGACTAACGGCCACCAGAGAGCCCGCCCCCGTGTACCATTATCAAGATTTCAATACAAAAAGGTACCACTTTATAAAGTCTTTATTTTGGTCAGAAAGGGGGCACATAAACCACAGGAACATTGCTAGAATGGAGCCCAGGAGCTGCAGAGGGGGAAACGTTTAGGTTTCAAGCTAAATTTCTGATGACAGGTTCCCTTTAAAAACATTAGTTCAAGATGCAACCAATACACCAGCTGCCGGGGTACCGCAGATCCCCTGGGGCTGCCAGCTGCTTACCTGCGTGTGTACCTGCTGCCACCTTCGGTCAGAATTTTTTTTTTTTTATCAGTTCCGTTGCTACACAGGGATTAACCCCTTCAGCCCCCAGCCTGTTTTCACCTTAAAGACCCGGCCATTTTTTGCAATTTTGACCAGTGTCACTTTGACAGGTTATAACTCTGGAACGCTTCAACGGATCCTGGCGATTCTGAGATTGTTTTTTCGTGACATATTGTACTTCATGTCAGTGGTAAATTTAGGCCGATATGTTTTGCGTTTATTTGTGAAAATTTCAGAAATTTGGCGAAAATTTTGAAAATTTTGCAATTTTCAAAATTTGAAATTTTATGCCCATAAATCTGAGAGATATGTCACACAAAATAGTTACTAAATAACATTTCCCACATGTCTACTTTACACCAGCGCAATTTTTGAAAAAAAAAAAAATTCCGTTAGGAAGTTAGAAGGGTTCAAAGTTCATCACCAATTTCTCATTTTTCCAACAAAATTTACAAAAAAAAATTTTTTAGGTACCACATCACATTTGGAGTGATTTGAGAAACCTAGGCGTCAGAAAATACCCAAAAGTGACCCAATTATAAAATCTGCACCCCTCACTCTGCTCAAAACCACATCCAAGAAGTTTATTAACCCTTTAGGAGCTTCACAGCAACCAAAGCAATGTAGACGAAAAAATGAAAATTTTACTTTTTTAACACAAAAATGTTACTTTAGCCATAAAAATTAGTATTTTCACAAGGGTATCAGGAAAAATGCATCATAAAATGTATCGTGCATTTTCTCCTGAGTACGCAGATACCCCATATGTGGTGGTAATCAAATGTTTGGGCACACAGCAGGACTCGGAAGGCAAGGAGCGCCATTTGAATTTTTGAGTGCAAAATTAGCTGCACTCATTAGCGGACACCATGTCGGGTTTGAAGACTCCCTGAGGTGCCTAAGAATGGAGCTCCCCCACAAATGACCCCATTTTGGAAACTAGAGCCCTCAAATATTTTTTCTAGATGTTTGATGTGCACTTTGAACCCCTGGGGGCTTCACAGAAGTTTATAACGTTGAGCCGTGAAAAGAAAAAAAAAAATTTTTACCACAAAACTATTGCTTCAACCAGGTAGCTTTTTTTTATCACAAGGGTATCAGGAAAAAGTGCACCATAAAATGTATTGTGCATTTTCTCCTGAGTACGCAGATACCGCATATGTGGTGGTAATCAAATGTTTGGGCACACAGCAGGACTCGGAAGGCAAGGAGCGCCATTTCACAGCAAAATTGGTTGGAATTATTAGCGGACGCCATGTTGCGTTTGGAGACCCCCCTGAAGTGCCTAAACAATGGAGCTCCCCCACAATTGACCCCATTTTGGAAACTAGACCTCTCATGGAATTTATCTAGCTGTTTAGTGAGCACTTTGAACCCCTGGAGGCTTCACAAACGTTTGTAATGTTCAGCCGTGAAAATATTTTATTCTTTTTTTTTACCACAAAATTGTTTTTTCAAACAGGTAGCTTTTTTTTCCACAAGGGTATCAGGAAAAAATGCACCATGAAATGTATTGTGCAATTTCTCCTGAGTACGACGATACCTCATATGTGGTGGAAATCAATTGTTTGGGCGTACGGCGGGGCTCAGAAGAGAAGGAGCGCCATTTCACAGTAAAATTGATTGGAATTATTAGCAGACGCCATGTTTCATTTGGAGACCCCCTGAGGTGCCTAAACAATGGAGCTCCCCCACATGTGATCCCATTTTGGAAACTAGACCCCCCCATACAAAAAAATTAGTTTGGCGAAATAAAAAATACAGACATCAGTAAAAAAAAAAAAAAAAATGAGCGCCTGCCACTAAGACCAGTGCCAAACGTGAGAGCAATGCACGAGTCTCGCATTGCATCATCCACTGCAGTCTGGAAGCGAGCAACTGCGCTGGATAATGCGATGCGAGAGGGCGGGGTGGCAGATGAGAAAGGGCGCAGCGGATGGAAGATGGGAAAGGGCGCAGCGGGTGGAGGAGCGGCAGAGGATGGGAAAGGGTGCAGCGGATGGATGATGGGAAATGGCGCAGCGGATGGATGGGAAATGGCGCAGCGGATGGAGGAGCGGCAGAGGATGGGGGGGGGAGGTGAGATGGGGATACCTACCTTACAGGATGGATCTAGGCAGCAGGATCACAGCAGACAGAAGAGGCAGCAGATGAAGGAGGCAACAGATCGAGGAGGGTGAGAGGGGGCAGTAGATGGAAAATGGCAGAGAGCAGGCAGCAGATCGGGGAGGGGGGCAGAGTCTGATGGGAGAGAGAGATGGCACATGGAGGAGGGGGGGCCCCGGGGGGAGGGTGGCTTGCAGCACATGTAGGGGGAGGGTGGCTTGCAGCACATGTAGGGGGAGGGTGGCTTGCAGCACATGTGGGGGGAGGGTGGCTTGCAGCACATGTGGGGGGAGGGTGGCTTGCAGCACATGTGCTGCAAGCCAGCCACCCTCCCCCCACATGTGCTGCAAGCCAGCCACCCTCCCCCCACATGTGCTGCAAGCCAGCCACCCTCCCCCCACATGTGCTGCAAGCCAGCCACCCTCCCCCCACATGTGCTGCAAGCCACCCTCCCCCCACGTGGGGGGAGGGTGGCTTGCAGCACATGGAGGGATAGGAGGTGTGGCGATGGAGAAGGGGCAGCCGATGAAGGAGGCGGCGGCCGCCGATCGGGAACAGTGGGGGCCGATTCGGGGGCAGCAGCGGCTGAAAAAGGTGGGTGCGACGGCGGCGGGGACAGTGGCGAGCATGGCGGCGGGGACAGCGGTGGATCAGGAGCGGCGGCGGGGACAGCGGTGGAGCGGGAGCATGGCGCCGGGGACAGCGGTGGATCGGGAGCGGCGGCAGGGACAGCGGTGGAGCGGGAGCATGGGCCGGGGACAGCGGTGGATCGGGAGCGGCGGCGGGGACAGCGGTGGAGCGGGAGCATGGCGCCGGGGACAATGGTGGATCGGGAGCGTGGCGCCGGGGACAGCGGTGGATCGGCAGCATGGCGCCGGGGACAGCGGTGGATCGGGAGCATGGCGCCGGGGACAGCGGTGGATCGGGAGCATGGCGCCGGGGACAGCGGTGGATCGGGAGCATGGCGCCGGGGACAGCGGTGGATCGGGAGCATGGCGCCGAGGACAGCGGTGGATCGGGAGCATGGCGCCGGGGACAGCGGTGGATCGGGAGCATGGAGCCGGGGACAGCGATGGATCGGGAGCGTGGCGCCGGGGACAGCGGTGGAGCGGGAGCGGCGGGGACAGCGGTGGAGCGGGAGCATGGCGCCGGGGACAGCGGTGGATCGGGAGCGTGGCGCCGGGGACAGCGGTGGATCGGGAGTGTGGCGCCGGGGACAGCGGTGGATCGGGAGCGGCGGCGGGGACAGCGGTGGATCGGGAGCGTGGCGCCGGGGACAGCGGTGGATCGGGAGCGGCGGCGGGGACAGCGGTGCATCGGGAGCAGCGGCGGGGACAGCGGTGCATCGGGAGCAGCGGCGGGGACAGCGGTGCATCGGGAGCAGCGGCGGGGACAGCGGTGCATCGGGAGCAGCGGCGGGGACAGCGGTGGATCGGGAGCAGCGGCGGGGCGATCGGGGACAGGGGCGGGCGGCGGGGACAGCAACTTACCGCTCTCCTCGGCTTCCAGGGACGGTCACAGGCCGCAGATCCACATTGATTGGAGAGAGCGGTCACAAGACCGGTCTCTCCAATCAGAGCTGGGGGCGGGTGAAGCATCGATCACCCAGCTCCAGCCAATGGCCAGTGCTACAGCAGCACTGATCAGGGCTGGATTTCAATGTTCCAGCCATTTTCAATGGCTGGAACATTACAGTGGCTGTAATTGGCTGAGCGGCGTTCGTCAGCCAATCACAGCCTCTGTAGGTTCGGGGAGGAGGCACCACCCCTCCTGAGGTCAGGCAGAGGTCCCCTCCTTCCCGAATCTACCGTTTAATTAAACAAATTTCACTCCCCGGGGCTCCGGGACCGCGATTTCGCCATGACGTACTGAGTACGTCATGGGTCGTTTAGCACCATGTCACCATGACGTACCCAGTACATCAAAGGTCGTTAAGGGGTTAATACATAATGGAATGAAAAATAAATTTTATTTTTCACTCTAAAATATTGTTTTAGTGTAAGGGGGTGAAAGGCTTGGCCGCCCCAGACCTGCAAATCCACTATGAATAAAGTGTAATGTTTGAAGTTGATATAATGGTGTAGTGTGTTTAAACGGCAATAAGGTGGCCACAGTGTGTAAACTGCTTTGCTGGTAGTCTTGGGCTAGGGAGAGTTAATAGCAGGGAGGAGTTTAGGTAGTAAAAAGGTTAGGAAGACAGGAAACAGCAGAAGAGTCTCTAAGAGAGAGTAACAGGCTGCATTTGTGGGAGATGTGGTGTGAGGAGAACCCCGTAATTCCAATTTGGTTGACCTTCGGGTCGAAACCGGGTGCCGGACACACAGAATCCTAGTGAAGAAAGCACTGTTCTAACTGCGCTCCAAGGTGTGGGTCGAGTCCATGCGGCCTGGCTAGTGGCTGTTCCCTGGTGAATACCCAACAAACCCCCTCAGTTAGCGGAAGGTCAGTGGGCTCTTAAGAGAAGAGTAGGTCCTGATGAAACCGGACAGAGAAGTGCTGTCAAAGAAGTCCTAGTCAATATCTTCCAGCTAAATCCTTGTAGGTGAGATGAGGGATGACTTCTTGATTTTGCTGTGCACAATGAAGCTGAGTGAGGTGAGCTCAGGAGCTCCACTGGAAGACCGAGTACCAGGGAAGTGGTCAGCCAGCAAAATATACATAATATCCGTTGCTAGTGGTAACCCATTCGGGGAACAAGAGTGTGCCCACCTAAGGTGTGATGAAGAATTGTAGGCTCTTATGTCAACCATGGATTCTGATGTGGTGGGCATTACGGAAACCTGGCTGGATGAGAGCCTTGACTGTGTGACAAACGTAGAGGGTTATACTACATTCAGGAAGTACAGGAAAGACAAAAAAGGTGGAGGGGTGTGTCTGTTTATCAAATCTAACCTAAGACCTGTGCTCAATAATGACATTGGGGGAGCTGCAACAATGTAGAGTCTGTATGGGTAAATGTACATGGGGAGGGGAATAATGAAAAAATGCTAATTGGAGTTTATTATAAGCCTCCTAACATAGCTGAACAGGTAGAGGGTGAAATGCTGCAACAAACTGAAAAGGCAGTTAATAGTAATAAGAATCGGGTTCTTATTATGGGGGATTTCAACTATCCAGACATTCAATGGGACATAGAATCTTCTGGTTGTGCTAAAAGCTGTAAATTCTTATCTACAATTCAATTATATAAGGGATTTTATACAAAAAATCCACAAAGAACCAGCGCTAGATGGGTTTTTTTATATATATAATTTTATTAAAGAAAATATTGCTATCCTTGTTCCAAGGCAGGGTATTTAATAGTACACAATACACTAAAAAATTTTCTTAGAACCACATATACCAGAAAAAACACAATATAAATAAGTCAGAATTGAAATTACAAATAAAAATAAAGATAGAAATAAAAATATTAATAATAATAAAAATATGAAAGATAAATCAAAAACCACACAAAGGGTTTTGGTATAAACCCGTTTCCTCAGAGGTGATCCGATATTCACAATAATTAATTTCGAACTTAATTTCTATCTACAATTCAAGACAATTACCTCTCTCAGGTGGTAGATGAACCAACAAGGGGAGATAGCCTATGTGCGCACGCTGCGTTTTTTGGGTGCAGTTTTGGTCTCAAAACTGCATGAATTTCCTTCCCAAGCAAAGTCTATGAGATTTCATTTTTGCTGTGCGCACGTTGCAGTTAGTTTTTTTTGGCTGCGTCTTTGTGGTGACCACAAAGATGCTGCATGTCAATTCTTAGGCTATGTGCGCACAGTGCGTTTTTCGCGGCGTTTCTGCGCATTTGTCGGGTGCGTTTTTGGCCTCAAAACTGCAGGACTTTGCTTCCCCAGCAAAGTCTATGAGTTTTCATTTTTGCTGTCCGCACACATCTGTTTTTTTTACCTGCGTTTTTGAGTTAAAAAAAAAAATGGACATGTCAGTTCTTTCCTGCGTTTTTCTGCGTTTTCCGCCCATGCAATGCATTTGAAAAATGCAGCAAAACGCAGAGATCAAAAACACAGCAAAACGCAGCCAAAAACGCACCAAATCGCAGCAAAAACGCATGTGTTTTTTTATGCGTTTTTTCGACGCAGGTGCGTTTTTGTGCGTTTTTAGCGGCCAAAAACGCACAAAAACGCAGCGTCAAAAAGACGCAGTGTGCGAACCTAGCCTTATGGTGTTTTTCACTGCGTTTTTCACCCATTGAATTCAATGATGGTCGAAAACCAATGAAAAATGCAAGTTGTTATTTTACATGTGTTTTGGTGCCTTTTTCTGACTAGACTCTGGGTCGGCGGGGATTGATCGCTGGTATTTGGCCAGATACTGCTCCCCATATAAAGTCTATGGGGACCAGAATCAGGCGCAAAGGGGTAGGAGCAAGCGCTTCATACTCACAGATCACCAGTCGGCCATCAAACTGCTGCTGCGGCAGCTCTTTCATCTTCCAGAGTCGGCTGCTCATTAGGCTCATAACATATTCACTCCTACCATGCTCACCGGTGGCTGTGATTGGTTGCAGGTAGAACCGCTCCCACGTTGAATCACAGCTGTCTCACTGCAACCAATCACAGCCGCCAGTGGGCGGGTCTATATCGTGCAGTAAAATAAATTATTTAAAAAAAACAAATTAAAAAACGATGTGCAGTCCCCCCCCAATTTTGATACCAGCAAAGGTAAAGCCACACGGCTGAGGGCTGGTATTCTCAGGATGGGGAGCCCCACGTTATGGGGAGCCCCCCAGCCTAAAAATATCAGCCAGCAGCTGCCTGGAAATGCCGCATACATTAGACGCGACAGTTTTGGGACTCTACCCGGCTCATCCCGATTACCTGGTGCAGTGGCAATCGGGGTAATAAGGAGTTAATGGCAGCCCATAGCTGCCACTAAGTCCTAGCTTAGTGATGACAGGCGTCTGAGAACACCCCCCTCATCACTAAGCTGTAAATGAAAGTAAATAAACACAATCTTCAATTTTCTTGATTACTACAGATACTTTTTTCGTGCTCCCTTCTAATAGTAGATTCCATTATTATACTCATTACTATGAATCCTTATTCTAGTTCACAAGTCCAGGAAAAACGCAAACGCTTGGTGGAGACTACCCTATATTCCAAATTAATGGACAGGACACTCCTGCAATTGAAGTTTGTTGTGAGGACTTTAATAAGTTATACAAACAACAACATGCAAAAAAAAAGCAAAGAAACCAAACTCTGGCTGGATGCCGAATTTTTAAAAAACTACATTAGTAAAAATACTATACCAAGAGGATTACGTTTAGTTAAAGAATGTACATATCCTTATCCCAATGAGTTTTTTTCAGAATGGAATAATATTTTATCCACATGTTCCTTGGATCTCATGAAATGTATTGTCAAATACGAACAACGAGAGTTGGAAAAGATCAACAAAGACATACGTGAGATCGAGGATAAAATGGAAAATATTGACAAACCAGATAACTATGAGGATTCAATGAAAAAAATGGCTGAACAGCTAGAATCATTGGAATTAAAAATACTGGACATTAAGAAAAATAAATGGAAACGAGATAATGAGGACTATGTGTCAAATCAAGTGTATACATGGAAAAATAACCGCAATAAAATGAGAGAAATTCAAAAATAAAAGGAAACCGACGTGTGAGTTTTTCATATCCTGAAACATCAATTGATTAATCTACATTTTCCTCATCTGAAAGATTGGAGCATACAGAAAGTTTGTAAAATGTGAATATACCCTGATCAAAAACCGGGGCAGATGATCAGGCAGAAAACACTGCAATAAAGCGATATTCTACCAGAAAAAAAAATGTAAGTACCATATGGAATTTAACTACCAGAATTTTTCAAGCAGATCATCTTAATTTCTCACTAAAGGATTGGGATTTGCACCTAGCACTAGGTTTAATTTATTTTCTTCACTCCTTGACGTCAATAGGTTCACTAGAAACATCACTTTGAAATGCCACTTTTTATGTTTAATCTCCTTTTTATTGAAAAATTAAGGTTGGTTACAATAAGCAGGGCTGCAGACCAAGGCAAACCCCCAAATAGAGACAAAACAAAAAAACAAAAAACAAAAACAAGAATGCAATGAAACATGAAATGCTTTGCATGGTTGTAACCATATACAGTTTGTTACAATAAAGAACATTTATATCATTCTGTCTTGAACCATTATAAAAGTATAAAATCCATAAACTATACCATAAACAGCAAAGATTTACCATTCATACCATAGAGGTACATAATGGTCAGTCGAAGGAAAAGAAATAGAAAGAAAGAGGGAAGTAGACAAAGTGAATGATGACGGGGAAAAGGATCATGGGGAAGGGCAAGAAAGGGCCGGGAATAACTAGCAGGAAAAATTTAGGTAGAGTCTCAACTCGCCCCAAAGAGGGACCTGAAGTCCGGAGAATCCAAAAAAATGACCCAGGGACTCCAGATCTTAATACATTTTTCAGTAGCATCCTGAATTTCAGCAGTGAGACTCTCCATTCTCTAAAGGGAGGCCATCTCCTCAAGCCACTTATCCAAGGAGGGGGCACGGGTGGACCTCCAGTGTCTGGGGATCAAGGCTCGGGCAGCCGCTAGACAACAATGCAATAGTCCCATTTTCTGAGATTTAACAGACCCCGGTAGGATAGATAAGAGAGCGATTTGTGGAGAACCAGAGAGGGCCTCCCCACTAATGCTATTGTATGCCGAGAAGACCCCACTCCAAAAAGGTTAATGAGGCTACAGATCCACCAAATATGCAACATATCCCCCCTCTCGTGCTTACACCGCCAACATCTGTCTGACACTGAAGGGAAGATTGCGTGTAGGGCATGAGGGCAGCGGTACCAGCGGGTGAGAATTTTATAACCCTTTTCCTGGACCGAACAAGCCCTAGAAAATTTGTGAGTGAAAAGAAAAGCAGTACTCCATTCCTCAACCCGGATAGTCACGCCCAAGTCTCTACTCCATCCCCCCACAAATTTGAGCTCGTCCACATCCCCCTTCTGGATCAAAAGGTTATAGATAAGGGACAGGGTATGTCCCGGAGCCTCTTCCAAAAGAAAGAGCTTTTCAAACGAGGAGAAGGGGCAGCATAAAGTGCCCCCCGGCCTGATCCGGTCAAGAAAGACCTGATCTGGAAGTATTCAAACCAGGGTATGGCCTCTCCCAAGGCAGAGGCAGAGAGCAAGTCGTATGTGGGCAATGGGGATCCCTGAAGTATGTGAAAGAAGCGTACATCCCGGCTCCTCCTCCGGCACTGGAAAACATCGGCCTCAACTGCCGGGGCAAAATCTGGGGTTGAAAAGATAGGGGAGAGGGGACCGCGCCCCCTGGACAGACGACCCCTTTTGGTTTCTAAATCCCACGTCCTCAATTTCGCCCTCAAGAGATCAGCCTCAGAGAGAGGCTGGCCCCTGGAGCCCGTGCTAATCCAAGGGAGGTAACGCAAGGGGATCTCGTGGTCCATTTCTTCTAGGCTTACCCACTGCTTTGTGGCCCCATGATATTGCCAATCTAGTAATCGCATCAGTAGAGCCGCTTTATGATAGAGTTTAAGGTTGGGCAATCCAGCCCCCCCTGGCTTTTAAGTCTGCAAAGGGTACTGAAGCCTATCCTTAGGCGCTTACTTCCCCACACGAAGAGCGTGATAACTGACTGCAGGCTGGAGAAAAAGGCCGCAGGAGGAACCAAGGGGACCGTCTGGAACAAGTACAAAAAGCGAGGCAAAACGTCCATTTTGATAACATTTATTCGTCCAAACCAGGATAGTCTTTTACTATTGTATGAGGTAAGATCCTTTCTTGTCCTGTTGAGAAGGGGAAGGTAGTTAAGTTGATATAGTTTTGAGAGATCCATTGGGACTGTTATCCCTAAGTAAGTAATGGCAGAGTCCTGCCACTTGAAGGGGAAATTTTTCTTGATATGATCCACCTCAGCATCAGGGAGAGATATGTTTAATGCCTCGGATTTGGAGTAATTGACCTTAAAGTTGCTGAGGTGACTGAATTTTTCAAACTCTTTAATAAGTGAGGGGAAGGAAAGGCGAGGCTGTGAAATGAACAGAAGATCATCTGCGTAAAGAGCTGCCTTGCATTCCCCACCCCCCCACCCCTATCCCGTGGATACTGGAATTGTTTCTGATGGCCACGGCAAGGTGTTCCATAACCACAGACATTCAGTGGGACATAGAATCTTCTGGTTCTGCTAAAAGCTGTAAGTTCTTATCTACCATTCAAGACCATTTCCTCTCTCAGATGGTAGGTGAACCGACCAGGGGAGATAATTTGCTAGATCTGGTCCTGTCAAATAGACCGGATACAATTTCAGATCTACAGGTCCGGGAGCACTTGGGCACCAGCGATCATAATATCGTAAGCTTCAAAGTAATATTCAATAGAACATTTCAAAGGGGGAATGCTAAAACCTGGAATTTTAGGAAAGCTGATTTCAACAAATTAAGGGAAGAGCTTAAATGTGTAGATTGGGACAAAGTCATGGTAACTGGGGATACCGAACATAAATGGGGTAAGTTTAAGGATATACTACTAGAGTCCTGTAAAAAACGTATACCCTCTGGTAATAAAATGTCCAGGAATAAAAAGAAACCACTATGGATAAATAAGACTGTACAAAGTATAATAAAACAAAAACAAAGGGCATTTAAAATCTTAAAGGCTAAGAATACAGAAATAGCATTGCAGGAGTATAAAGATATCAATAGGAAATGTAAAAAAGAAATCAAACAAGCAAAATTAGCTACTGAAACAAAAATCGCCAATGACATTAAAATAAATCCCAAAATCTTTTATAAATACATTAATGCCAAAAGGAAAACAAAGGATAGTATCGGCCCCTTAAAATATAATAACAAGTTAGTTATAGAGGACAAACAAAAGACTGAGATATTAAATAGGCATTTCTCATCTGTATTCACCAAGGAACTGACTGTACCAGGGATCATTCAACAAGTGAAAATTCAAAGTCCACCACCAGATATAATTAATTTAACACAAGATAAAGTACGCCTACGTCTGAGTAAATGAAACATTGACAAATCCCCAGGGCCAGATGGCATTCATCCACGAATATTGAGGGAATTGAGCTCCGTAATCGACAGACCGCTGTATCTCATCTTTTTAGACTCACTTGTAACAGGGTTGGTGCCTCAGGATTGGAAGATTGCTGATGTGGTACCGATATTTAAGAAAGGTAAGAGGGTAGATCCAGGCAACTACCGTCCAGTAAGCCTGACATCAGTAGTATGCAAAGTTTTTGAGGGCATTTTAAGGGATGACATGCAAAAATATATTGCAGAAAATAATATGATAACTGACAAACAGCATGGATTCATGAAAGATAAGTCGTGTCTAACCAACCTGTTGGGGTTCTATGAGGGGGTAAGTTCAAACCTGGATATTGGTAATGCAGCTGATGTGATTTATTTGGACTTTGCAAAGGCATTTGATACTGTACCACATAATAGCCTTATACTAAAGCTCCAGAAGCAAGGACTAGGGGACACAATATGCAACTGGGTAAGGAATTGGCTAAAAGATAGGAAACAAAGAGTAGTCATAAATGGTACATTCTCTAAATGGGCTATAGTCAGCAGTGGGGTGCCGCAGGGATCTGTGCTTGGACCGATTCTTTTTACTCTCTTTATTAATGACCTTGTGGATGGGATTGATAGTACAGTGTCAGTCTTTGCCGATGACACCAAACTATGTAGGATATTAAAAACTGACCTGGATAGTACAATATTACAAAAAGATCTGGATAAGATGTCAGAATGGGCAGATACTTGGCAAATGAGATTTAATGTTGATAAATGTAAAGTAATGCACCTAGGACGGAGTAATCCTATAGCTGCGTATACATTAAATGGAAGTAAACTCGGGACTACAGAACAGGAGAAGGACTTGGGTATTCTCATTACAAATAAGCTGAGCAGCAGCACTCAATGTCAAGCAGCAGCTGCTAAACCAAACAAGATTTTAGGGTGTATAAAAAGAGAGATTAGATCCCGTGATCCCAACGTATTGTTACCCCTCTATAAATCACTTGTAAGGCCACATCTGGAATACGGGATCCAGTTTTGGGCTCCACATTTTAAAAAGGACATTCAGAAGTTAGAGTCAGTTCAAAGGCGGGCAACTAGACTATTACAAGGAATGGAAGGCCTCCCATATGATGACAGGTTGAAAAAGTTAGATATGTTTAGCTTAGAAAAAAGACGTCTCAGAGGAGATCTCATTTATATGTATAAATACATGTGTGGTCAATATAAAGGACTGGCACATGACTTATTTCTTCCAAAGACAGTACTAAGGACCAAGGGGCACTCACTGTGAGTGGAAGAAAAGCGATTCCGACACCTAAATAGGAAAGGGTTCTTTACAGTTAGAGCGGTAAGACTGTGGAATACACTACCACAAGAGGTAGTAATGGCAGATACTATAACAGCTTTTAAAAAAGGGCTGGATGATTTCCTCAGTACACAAAATATTGTTGGTAATAAATGACTTAGTGACTAAATGTAGAACTGGTGGAGGAAGGTTGAACTAGATGGACCTAGGTCTTTTTTCAACCTAAGTAACTATGTAACCAGGACATAAAGTAGGGGGGAAAGGGGCACCCCTGACGTGTACCATTATGTATTGCAATTGGTGATGAGAGGAACGCATTGACTTTGACCCTGGCAGAGGGATTCCTATAAAGGGAAGAGACCCTTTCAATGAATTTGTCTCCCAGTCCCACCTGCCGCAGAGAGGCCATCACAAACTCCCAGCTGACTCTATCAAAGGCCTTCTCTGCATCAATGGAGAGAAGGCACGTAGGGAGACCTCTGGCCTTAGCCCGCGCCATACGAATAAGGGTTTTGTTGGTATTGTCCCTGGCCTCACGACCAAATACAAAGCCAACCTGATCAGTGTGAATAATACCGGGAAGAAGTGGAGCCAGTCTATTGGTGAGAGCCTTGGCAAAAATTTTGATGTCAGCATTGATGAGGGAGATGGGTCTGTAGTTAGAGACAGATGAATGATCCTTCCCCGGTTTGGGTAGAACACTAATATGTGCTTCTAGGGACTGGGCGACAAAGGGGGAGTCTCCAGATACAGAGCCAAAAACCCTCGTGAGGAAAAGGACAATTTGGTCACCAAATATCTTATTGAAATGCCACTTTTTAAATGAAAATGATACAGCATTGAAAGATAATCATCAAGCAAATGCTCATGAAAAAGGTAATGATAATAGAGTTACATCTGTCCCTAATTTTTTGGGAATTACGTGGCCTTTAGAGATGAGCGAACCGGTCCCGGTTCGGCTCGAGGTCGGTTCGCCGAACGGAGGTCCCGTTCGAGTTCGGCTCGTCGAACATTCGACGAACCGAACTCGAACGGCATAGGAAACAATGGCAGGCAATCACAAACACATAAAAACACCTAGAAAACACCCTCAAAGGTGTCCAAAAGGTGACAAACAACTCACAACACAACACAAACACATGGGAAAGTGACAAGGACATATACTCATGCGAAAACAAAACAGCTGGACAAGGAAAAAGAGGAGGACACACAGATATAGGCATGGCACGCCCTTCTAAAATCATGTAAAACACCGCAAGGTGACTCCAAGCGTAGTCTCCCTTTTTTTCAAAAAATTGGGCCCCACACACACCCACCCATTCAGTGGCAGCACTTGTGCCCTAGTTGTACACTTCACAGCTAGATTTGCATCAAGCACATTCAAAAATATGCCATACTTAACCGTCCCCAGGATGACTCCGGGGTAGGTAGCAAAGTCTTTGCTGAACCATGACTTGATCATTTTGGCTCCTTTTAAAAAACACAGCAAGCAAGGGTTACTCCAAGCGGAATCTCCCTTTTTTTCCAAAAATTGTGCCCCACACACACCCACCCATTCAGTGGCAGCACTTGTGCCCTAGTTGTACACTTCACAGCTAGATTTGCATCAAGCACATTCAAAAATACGCCATTCTTATCCGTCCCCAGGATGACACCGGGGTAGGTAGCAAAGTCTTTCCTGACCCCAGCTCTGTTCATCTTGGATCATTTTTAAAAAACACAGCAAGCAAGGGTTACTCCAAGCGGAGTCTCCCTTTTTTCCAAAAATTGGGCCCCACACACACCCACCCCTTCAGTGGCAGCAGTTGTGCCCCAGTTGTACACTTCACAGCTAGATTTGCATCAAGCACATTCAAAAATACGCCATTCTTATCCGTCCCCAGGATGACACCGGGGTAGGTAGCAAAGTCTTTCCTGACCCAAGCTCTGTTCATCTTGGATCATTTTTAAAAAACACAGCAAGCAAGGGTTACTCCAAGCGGAGTCTCCCTTTTTTCCAAAAATTGGGCCCCACACACACCCACCCCTTCAGTGGCAGCAGTTGTGCCCCAGTTGTACAATTCACAGCTAGATTTGCATCAAGCACATTCAAAAATACACCATTTTTATCCGTCCCCAGGATGACACCGGGGTAGGTAGCAAAGTCTTTCCTGACCCCAGCTCTGTTCATCTTGGATCATTTTTAAAAAACACAGCAAGCAAGGGTTACTCCAAACGGAGTCTCCCTTTTTTCCAAAAATTGGGCCCCACACACACCCACCCCTTCAGTGGCAGCAGTTGTGCCCCAGTTGTACAATTCACAGCTAGATTTGCATCAAGCACATTCAAAAATACGCCATTCTTATCCGTCCCCAGGATGACACCGGGGTAGGTAGCAAAGTCTTTCCTGACACCAGCTCTGTTCATCTTGGATCATTTTTAAAAAACACAGCAAGCAAGGGTTACTCCAAACGGAGTCTCCCTTTTTTCCAAAAATTGGGCCCCACACACACCCACCCCTTCAGTGGCAGCAGTTGTGCCCCAGTTGTACACTTCACAGCTAGATTTGCATCAAGCACATTTAAAAATACGCTATTCTTAACCGTCCCCAGGATGACACCAGGGTAGGTAGCAAAGTCTTTCCTGATCCCAGCTCTGTTCATCTTGGCTTCTTTTAAAAACAATGTAAGCAAGGGTTACTCCAAGCGGAGTCTCCCTTTTTTCCAAAAATTGGGCCACACAGACACCCCATCAGTGGCAGCACTTGTGCCCTAGTTGCAAACATGATGTTTTGATTTGCATCAAGCCCATTCAAAAATACGGCCTAATTAACCGTCCCCAGGATGACACCAGGGTAGGTAGCAAAGTCTTTCCTGATCCCAGCTCTGTTCATCTTGGCTTCTTTTAAAAACACAGCAAGCAAGGGTTACTCCAAGCGGAGTCTCCCTTTTTTCCAAAAATTGGGCCACACAGACACCCCATCAGTGGCAGCACTTGTGCCCTAGTTGCAAACATGATGTTTTGATTTGCATCAAGCACATTCAAAAATACGGCCTAATTAACCGTCCCCAGGATGACTCCAGGGTAAGTAGCAAAGTCTTTCCTGATCCCAGCTCTGTTCATCTTGGCTTCTTTTAAAAACACAGCAAGCAAGGGTTACTCCAAGCGGAGTCTCCCTTTTTTTCCAAAAATTGTGCCCCACACACACCCACCCATTCAGTGTCAGCACTTGTGCCCTAGTTGTACACTTCACAGCTAGATTTGCATCAAGCACATTCAAAAATACGCCATTCTTATCCGTCCCCAGGATGACACCGGGGTAGGTAGCAAAGTCTTTCCTGACCCCAGCTCTGTTCATCTTGGATCATTTTTAAAAAACACAGCAAGCAAGGGTTACTCCAAGCGGAGTCTCCCTTTTTTTCCAAAAATTGGGCCCCACACACACCCACCCCTTCAGTGGCAGCAGTTGTGCCCCAGTTGTACACTTCACAGCTAGATTTGCATCAAGCACATTCAAAAATACGCCATTCTTATCCGTCCCCAGGATGACACCGGGGTAGGTAGCAAAGTCTTTCCTGACCCCAGCTCTGTTCATCTTGGATCATTTTTAAAAAACACAGCAAGCAAGGGTTACTCCAAGCGGAGTCTCCCTTTTTTCCAAAAATTGGGCCCCACAGACACCCACCCCTTCAGTGGCAGCAGTTGTGCCCCAGTTGTACAATTCACAGCTAGATTTGCATCAAGCACATTCAAAAATACGCCATAATTAACCGTCCCCAGGATGACACCAGGGTAGGTAGCAAAGTCTTTCCTGATCCCAGCTCTGTTCATCTTGGCTTCTTTTAAAAACAATGTAAGCAAGGGTTACTCCAAGCGGAGTCTCCCTTTTTTCCAAAAATTGGGCCCCACACACACCCACCCCTTCAGTGGCAGCACTTGTGCCCTAGTTGCAAACATGATGTTTTGATTTGCATCAAGCACATTCAAAAATACGGCCTAATTAACCGTCCCCAGGATGACACCAGGGTAGGTAGCAAAGTCTTTCCTGATCCCAGCTCTGTTCATCTTGGCTTCTTTTAAAAACACAGCAAGCAAGGGTTATTCCAAGCGGAGTCTCCCTTTTTTCCAAAAATTGGGCCCCACACACACCCACCCCTTCAGTGGCAGCAGTTGTGCCCCAGTTGTACACTTCAGAGCTAGATTTGCATCAAGCACATTCAAAAATACGCCATTCTTATCCGTCCCCAGGATGACACCGGGGTAGGTAGCAAAGTCTTTCCTGATCCCAGCTCTGTTCATCTTGGCTTCTTTTAAAAACACACTTCACAGCTAGATTTGCATCAAGCACATTCCAAATCCACAAGCATTTACTCTCCCCAGGATGACACAGGGGTAGTAAATTCCTTCTGGATCCATGACTTGTTCATTTTGATGAACGTCAGTCTGTCCACATTGTCACTGGACAGACGCGTGCGCTTATCTGTCAGCACACACCCAGCAGCACTGAAGACACGTTCAGAGACAACGCTGGCAGCTGGACACGACAAAATCTCCAAGGCGTAACTGGATAGCTCTGGCCATTTTTCTAGATTTGAAGCCCAAAATGAGCAAGGCTCCATTTGCAAAGTCATGGCATCGATGTTCATTTGGAGATACTCCTGTATCATCCTCTCCAGCCGTTGACTATGTGTCAGACTTGTTGTCTCTGGTGGCCTTGCAAAGGAGGGTCTAAAAAAACTATGAAAAGATTCCATAAAATTGCTGTTACCAGCACCAGATACGGTCCTACTGGTACGGGTAGACTGTTGAAGATGACGAGACCGTCCCATGTTTGTCAAGTTACAACTGGGAGATTCACTCCCTGCACCTGCACGGTTGTTTGGTGGAAAAGCCGATCTAAGATCGAGTAACAGCTTCTGCTGATACTCCTGCATACGTGCGTCCCTTTCTATGGCTGGAATTATGTCACAAAATTTGGACTTGTACCGGGGATCTAATAGTGTGGCAAGCCAGTAGTCATCATCACTTCTAATTTTGACAATACGAGGGTCATGTTGGAGGTAGTGCAACAAGAAGGCACTCATGTGTCTTGCGCAGCCATGCGGACCAAGTCCACGCTGTGTTTGTGGCATAGAGGTGCTAACCGTTCTTTCTTCCTCTGACATCTCCCCCCAACCTCTTTCAACTGAAATTTGACCAAGGTCTCCCTCATCTGCTGAGTCTTCCATGTCCATGGACAGTTCGTCCTCCATTTCTTCATGTTCTCCTGCACCTTCCTCAACATCTCGCCTGCTACCATGCGCCCTTGTTGATCCCTGTCCCCCATGGTCCCATGCCTGGCGCCTTGGTGATGATGAACGTCTGGACCTTGGTGATGTTGTTGTGTCTTGCGCATATGAATCCTCCTGTAGTTCATCCCCTTCCTGTTGTCCCACCCCCTGACTCCGAATAGTGTTTAGCGTGTGCTCCAGCATGTAAATGACTGGAATCGTCATGCTGATAATGGCATTGTCAGCGCTAAACATATTCGTCGCCATGTCGAAACTGTGCAGAAGGGTGCATAGGTCCTTGATCTGAGACCACTCCATCAGGGTGATCTGCCCCACCTCTGCATCTCGTTGGCCCAGGCTATACGTCATGACGTATTGCACCAGGGCTCGGCGGTGCTGCCACAGTCGCTGTAACATGTGGAGAGTTGAATTCCAGCGTGTCGCCACATCGCATTTCAGGCGATGAACCGGCAGGCCGAAAGACTTCTGGAGCGATGCAAGTCGCTCAGCTGCGGCGCTTGAACGGCGGAAGTGAGCAGACAGTTTTCGTGCCCTGTTCAGAAGGCCATCTAGGCCGGGATAGTGTGTTAAAAATTGCTGGACGACAAGGTTCAACACGTGAGCCATACAAGGTACGTGTGTCACCTTGCCCAGGCGAAGGGCCGCACCCAGGTTTGCAGCATTGTCGCACACGGCCTTACCAGGCTGCAGGTTGAGTGGAGACAACCATTTATTAAACTCGGACCGCAGAGCTGACCACAACTCCTCAGCTGTGTGACTCTTATTCCCAAGACATGTCAAGCTAAAGACCGCCTGATGCCGTTGCGCTCTGCTGCCAGCATAGTAATGAGGGGTGCGTGATTCCTTCTGCGCAGTGAGAACGCTGGTGGCCTGACCAGGCAGGCTTGGGGCGGAGGTGGAGGAGCCAGATGAGGTGGAGGATGCAGAAGCAGTGGCGGAACTTGGACAGACAGAGGATTGACACACAAGTCGTGGGGACGGCAAGACTTGTGCAGCAGACCCTTCACCATCTATCACCATAGTTACCCAGTGCCCAGTCAGCGACATGTAACGTCCCTGTCCATGCTTACTGGTCCAAGTATCGGTGGTGAAATGCACCCGTTCACACACAGAGTTTCTCAAGGAAGCGGTGATATTGTGTGCGACATGCTGGTGTAGCGCGGGCACACCTTTCTTAGAGAAGTAGTGGCGACTAGGCATCTGGTACTGGGACACAGCGACAGACATAAGGTCTCTAAAATCCTGTGTGTCCACTAGGCGGAAAGGCAGCATTTCGGAAGCCAACAGCTTACAGAGGGATAGAGTCAACCTCTTAGCTTTGTCATGGGTCGCAGGAAGTGGCCTTTTATTTGACCACATCTGAGGGACAGAGATCTGGCTGCTGTGTGTAGACGGTGTTGAGTAGGGTGTCCCTGGAAAAATGCAGGTTTGTGAGGAAAGTGCAGGCGGAGACATGATGTTGCCTTCATCCAACGTTGGTGCTATCGATGTCTGAGAGAGCTGTACACACTCACTTGTTTCCCCTTCCAAACCAACTGACGACCTACCAAGCAAACTGCCTGTTGCGGTTACAGTGGTGGAAGTTGTGGGTGGAAAAACAGGTGTGACAGCTGTCCCCACAGTCCTAGAAGATGACGAGCGCGCGGATGCACTGGAAGGGGCAGGCGGTGGATGGTTCGCTCCGCTAGGCCGCATTGCAGCACGGTGAGCTTCCCACCGGGCCATATGATATTTATTCATGTGACGATTCATGGAAGAAGTTGTCAAACTGCTGAGGTTTTGACCTCTACTAAGAGAACCATGACAAATTTTACAGATCACATAATTTGGGCGATCTTTTTCTATGTCAAAAAAGGACCAGGCTAGGCAAGGCTTAGAGGCCAAGCGACCTGTTGATCCACCCCGAATAATGCTCAGAGGCAGAGTGGTGGCTGAGGATGCAGTTGTAGACGTGCTACCAGTACTCCGACTGTGTCCAGGAAGGCGCAAGGTAACTTCGTCATCAGTTGCATCCTCCTCCACCACCTCTGTTGACCTCCTCGAGTGCCTGACTGTGGGTTGACAGTAGGTGGGATCTAGAACTTCATCATCAATTGTTGTGTTTGCACTCCCCTCCCCCTCAGACCGAGCCTCTTCTTGCCCTGACCGAATATTTAAGTTGTCATCCCAATCGGGTATCTGCGTCTCATCTTCATCAGTATGTTCCTCATTGTCTATAACCACAGGTGTTACAGTTTGTGACAAAGGGTCAACATTATGCTCAGAAACTTGGTCCTCACGGCCTGAATCAGAGTCACAAAGGTTCTGGGCATCACTGCAGACCATTTCCTGTTCTGTACTCACTGTAGCTTGGGAGCAGACCTCTGATTCCCAGGCTATAGTGTGACTGAACAGCTCTGCAGACTCAGCCATCTCAGTTCCACCATACTGTGCAGGGCTGATGGAGACTTCAGAGCTGGGAGAAAGCAAGTTTGATTGGGATGACAACTCAGAGGACTGGTGTTTTTTGGATGCGGTACTTGAAGTGGCTGAGAGGGCACTTGTTGGACCACTTGAGATCCATTCAAGCATTTTCCTTTTTTGGCCATCATCTACCTTTGTTCCTGTTGTTCGTGTCCGTAAAAAAGGGAGCACATCGGATTGTCCACGGTAAGTAGTAGACATCTTACTTTTGCTGGTAGATGGTCTATCTTCAGCAGATGATAATGGAGCTTTGCCACCTTCCCCACGGACAAAACCTTTTTTGCCTTTTCCACCACGCCTCTTCCCCTTTCCACCAGCATCTGTCATTTTGCCACTCATGTTGATTGCGACAAGATTGTGCACTGAAAATGTGGTAGTAAAAATTGAGAGGTGGTGTAGATTGCAGTGGTGGTCTAGCTTTATTAACAGCAGAATAATAAAGAATAAATATCCCTGACAATGCAACTACGGCCCTTAAACTGGCAGCAAAAATTGCTAGTATAATGGCTTAGTTATAATGAGTTGGAGTGTGCAATGCAGGTAGAGGTGCTGCAAATGTCTTTGCACTAGTGTGACTAGACAAAAGTCCAATAGCCACGTTTAGGATGCCACTAGGTACACTGAGTGTTTGCTAGTATAATGGCTTAGTTATAATGAGTTGGAGTGTGCAATGCAGGTAGAGGTGCTGCAAATGTCTTTGCACTAGTGGGACTATAGCAAAGTCCAATAGCCACGTCTAGGATGCCACTAGGTACACTGAGTGTTTGCTAGTATAATGGCTTAGTTATAATGAGTTGGAGTGTGCAATGCAGGTAGAGGTGCTGCAAATGTCTTTGCACTAGTGTGACTAGACAAAAGTCCAATAGCCACGTTTAGGATGCCACTAGGTACACTGAGTGTTTGCTAGTATAATGGCTTAGTTATAATGAGTTGGAGTGTGCAATGCAGGCAGAGGTGCTGCAAATGTCTTTGCACTAGTGGGACTATAGCAAAGTCCAATAGCCACGTTTAGGATGCCACTAGGTACACTGAGTGTTTGCTAGTATAATGGCTTAGTTATAATGAGTTGGAGTGTGCAATGCAGGTAGAGGTGCTGCAAATGTCTTTGCACTAGTGGGACTATAGCAAAGTCCAATAGCCATGTTTAGGATGCCACTAGGTACACTGAGTGTTTGCTAGTATAATGGCTTAGTTATAATGAGTTGGAGTGTGCAATGCAGGTAGAGGTGCTGCAAATGTCTTTGCACTAGTGTGACTAGACAAAAGTCCAATAGCCACGTTTAGGATGCCACTAGGTACACTGAGTGTTTGCTAGTATAATGGCTTAGTTATAATGAGTTGGAGTGTGCAATGCAGGCAGAGGTGCTGCAAATGTCTTTGTACTAGTGGGACTATAGCAAAGTCCAATAGCCACATTTAGGATGACACTAGGTACACTGAGTGTTTGCTAGTATAATGGCTTAGTTATAATGAGTTGGAGTGTGCAATGCAGGTAGAGGTGCTGCAAATGTCTTTGCACTAGTGTGACTAGACAAAAGTCCAATAGCCACGTTTAGGATGCCACTAGGCACACTGAGTGTTTGCTAGTATAATGGCTTAGTTATAATGAGTTGGAGTGTGCAATGCAGGCAGAGGTGCTGCAAATGTCTTTGCACTAGTGGGACTATAGCAAAGTCCAATAGCCACGTTTAGGATGCCACTAGGTACACTGAGTGTTTGCTAGTATAATGGCTTAGTTATAATGAGTTGGAGTGTGCAATGCAGGTAGAGGTGCTGCAAATGTCTTTGCACTAGTGGGACTATAGCAAAGTCCAATAGCCACGTTTAGGATGCCACTAGGTACACTGAGTGTTTGCTAGTATAATGGCGTAGTTATAATGAGTTGGAGTGTGCAATGCAGGCAGAGGTGTTGCAAATGTCTTTGCACTAGTGGGACTATAGCAAAGTCCAATAGCCACGTTTAGGATGCCACTAGGTACACTGAGTGTTTGCTAGTATAATGGCTTAGTTATAATGAGTTGGAGTGTGCAATGCAGGTAGAGGTGCTGCAAATGTCTTTGCACTAGTGGGACTATAGCAAAGCCCAATAGCCACGTTTAGGATGCCACTAGGTACACTGAGTGTTTGCTAGTATAATGGCTTAGTTATAATGAGTTGGAGTGTGCAATGCAGGCAGAGGTGCTGCAAATGTCTTTGCACTAGTGGGACTATAGCAAAGTCCAATAGCCACGTTTAGGATGCCACTAGGTACACTGAGTGTTTGCTAGTATAATGGCTTAGTTATAATGAGTTGGAGTGTGCAATGCAGGCAGACGTGCTGCAAATATCTTTTGCACTAGTGTGACTAGACAAAAGTCCAATAGCCACGTTTAGGATGCCACTAGGTACACTGAGTGTTTGCTAGTATAATGGCTTAGTTATAATGAGTTGGAGTGTGCAGAGGACAGGAGGGTACAGTGCCATGATTGTGGGGCTCTGGGTAGAGGAAAGGAAGCCTGCCTTTCTATTCCCTCCTAATAGGGAAATGCAGCGACGAAATCCCTGACCTTAGCTACACAGACGCTGTCGCTGTTTTCAGGACCTGTCACCTATGGCTCTGATCCTGCCGGTACGAGCCCTTAAAAGGACTGATGGAAAGTGCTATCCCTATGCTGTCCAGCGCTGTGTATGGAGCGCATACAGCTGTATCAGCGATAGGACTCAGGACGGAGCTGCGCCAGTGATGTCTGACACCAAGGACGCAGAAGAGATAATGGCGTCCTGGAGGAAAATGTCCGGTTTTATAGTGCAGGGACATGTGACATGGACATCCTATCACACATGCCGTTGCTTCTCTGGCTAAAAGTCCACTTAGCTGTGTTTGTGTCTGGGATTGGCTGACATGCTGGCCCGCCCCACAAGACGCGCGCGCTTAGGGAAGGAAGACAAGGAAAAAAAAAAAATGGCGATCGCCATTATACAAACAGCAGTGATCTGAAGGCGCTGTTCACGCACACTATACACTGAAATGTCATAATAGTGTGAGTCACAGAGTGACTTACACTATTACAGCGGAAAGCCAGCTAGGAATTAGCTGTTTTTTTGCTGCTAGAACCGTTCTCGAACGTTTCTAGAACTATCGAGCTTTTGCAAAAAGCTCAAGTTCTAGTTCGATCTAGAACAGGCCCCAAAATCACTCGAGCCTAGAACTGGAGAACCTCGAACCGCGAACCGCGCTCAACTCTAGTGGCCTTATGTCTTTAAGACAATTGCAAGCAGAGCGTGTTTTTGGTACTGGGGCTAATGCGGTGGATTTCCCTATGAGTAACAAAGAATATTATCCTATTCATTCGCGACCCATCATACTTGATAGGTTACAGGATCTTATAGAGGAAGATGTTGTTAAATTACATGCTATTCCAACTAAATTACAGCATAATTTAACTAATTTTGAATACCAAGCGTTGCAACAAATTAAAACAGATTAATCCATTACTGTAAAAAAGGCAGACGAAGGAGGTGCTATTATTATTTCAGACACATATGTATATCAAATGCAATGAAACCTATTTACAGCATCCTGACACCTATCAAGTTCTCAGGGGGATCCTACTGCATTTTTTCAGGCAGAATTGTTTTCGATTTTGAAGGTGGGTTTGGAGATGGGTGTTATTACACAAAAGACCCTAGATTACTTATATGTTGATAGTCCGGTAATACCCATCTACCATTCCCTCCCCAAAATATATAAGGGGGGTTTCCCCCTAAGTTTAGACCTATAGTTTCTGCAATTGGTTCTCTTTCTGAAAGGCTTGGGGCATGGTTGGATTATATGCTGCAACCATTAGTGAAATCATTACCAGGCTATATAAGGGACACCACAAGTGTTTTATGTGCCTTTGAAGATTTTCCATGGGAAGATGGTTTTTCATGGCTTAGTGCTGTATTTGTCAGTCTGTATCCTTCTATATCACATGAATTGGCAATAACATCTCTAAAACATTTTCTTTCCATATACAGTAACTATGATCAAAATACTCAATTGTTTATTGTGGAGATCACTAAATATTTATTGACCAAGAATTATTTTTTGTTTTAATGAAAAATTTTATATCCAAAAGAAAGGCGTGAGTTTGGGAGGAAAAAATTCTCCCTCCATTGCAAACCTAGCTATGGGTTTCTGGGAGTAGTTTTTCCCCATCAATGACAACAACCCTTGGAAATGCCATATTCAGTGGTATGGAAGATACATTAATGACCTTCTGTTGATCTGTAGAGGTGGTGAAGAGGAGGCTGGTCAGTTCATAGACTATCTTAATAATAATGAACTAAATCTTCGTTTCACTTCTACATATAGCCCTGATCTGATTAGCTTCCTTGACATTACTCTCCGGGCCAATAAAGGGTCTTCAAAATTATTGATAACTCCTTTTCATAAGGATACCAGTGAGAATATGCTTTCACAATATAAATCTTGCCACCCCCATCATGTAACATCTAATATCCCGAAAGGAGAATTAATGAGATTAAAACGTAATTGTTCAGATTCATCAGTTCTAAAGAATGAACTCACAAATAAATGTCACAAATTAAGAGAGAGAGGATATCCCAGACTTCTAGTGTACAATGCCCATAAACTAGTGAACAACATGGATCGTTCAACTCTGCTGATTGATAAGTCTAAAATCACGTGTAAACATAATCTTAATTTTATCACACAATATAGTGACGACTACAATGATATTGTTAAGATTATCAAAAAATATATACCCATCTTAAATAGGGATCCGATTACCAAAAGAGTTTTGTCAGAACGTTGTCAATTATATTTCTAAAAGGGCTGCCACTATAGGCAATATTGTGTCCCCCAGTTTCTTGCGACCACCCCTGAAACAAACTCAAATTTGGTTTTATAAATGCAATCACAATGTATGTACTACCTGTATATATGCCACAAAAAGTAAATCCTTTACTTCGATAACAAATAATTGTACTTTTAATATTAACAGCTTTATAAACTGCAATACAACTGGAATAATATATCTTGTCACTTGTAATTTTTGCCAAATTCAATGTTTGGTGCACAACAGGACCTCCAAAAAAACGTATAAGACTTCACTTATCTGATGCTCTAGAGCCTTTTAAAACAGGCCCCTCCATGGTTTCAAAACATTTCTCCAACGTACATAAAGGTGATAATGGAGGATTTACTTTTTGCGGCATAGAAAAGGTTATTAGGCCTCCAAGAGGAGGCAACTATAGACAAAAAAATTTTGACTAGAGAATCCTATTGGATCTTTAAGTTAGGGACAAGACAACCGGAAGATCTAAATATTCGCAGGGATCTATTTTATAGTACAATTAATATTGCAATTGGTTCACTAGAAATTCATTTATTCTATTTTATGGGGAATCTATGACATTCAATTAGATATTAGAATTCACCAGATAAACTTTATCCATCAATGATGTGTATATACATATATATTAGTTTCATATACTTCTTTCAAATATGGAGGTGATATGTTCTTTTGCAATTAAATAATGAACCTTGTACTGCTGCTTGGATGTGTTTTGGAGACGGTTTTGTAGTATTCATTGAGTTTCCATTCAATCTTGTCCTTAGTGAACTGCTATACTAAAGACAATCTTCCATATAGTGTTTAAATTCTGAACTACTCATGTGATTTGTATATATATTTTTATTTTTTTTAAATAAAATTCTTTGAGGATTATGAATATTTCAAGACAAAAATAACCTTTTGTATTACATCTGTTTGAATGTGTTCTTGTTTATCAATGTTTCTTTAGATTTATATGTAACACTATCGTCTCAGTAGTCATACATTTCTGTCAGTTTTGTGTAACATATAATAATAATAATTTTTTATTTCTTTGTCGCTCCTTATTGGGAGACCCAGACAATTGGGTGTATAGCTTATGCCTCCGGAGGCCACACAAAGTATTACACTAAAAGTGTAAAGCCCCTCCCCTTCAGCCTATACACCCCCCGTACTGCTACGGGCTCATCAGTTTTTATGCTTTGTGCGAAGGAGGTCAGACATGCACGCATAGCTCCACAGCTTAGTCAGCAGCAGCTGCTGACTATGTCGGATGGAAGAAAAGAGGGCCCATAACAGGGCCCCCAGCATGCTCCCTTCTCACCCCACTCTTGTCGGCGGTGTTGTTAAGGTTGAGGTATCCATTGCGGGTACGGAGGCTGGAGCCCACATGCTGCTTTCCTTCCCCATCCCTCAATTAGGGCTCTGGGTGAAGTGGGATCCTTTCGGTCTCCAGGCACAGGAGACCGTGCTCCATCCACAGCTCCTGAGGACCATGCTGGATAGGAGCCGAGTATCGTTCAGGGACATGGCCCTGCTACTTTGAGGTACTCTGTGTCCCCGTGGGGACCGCGCACAGCAACACTCCAGCATTGCTGGGTGTGCTAGTGCACCGGGGACAGCAGCGCTGACTGCGTTTGTGCCATTACACACTTCAGCGTCGCTGAGTGTGTTCGTGTAGGGGGACTGCCGCGCTGACCGCCGCTGCCATGGTTATCACTGCGGCGCGGCTGGGACTGTTAGTGCGCCGGGGACTTCCGCGCCGACCGCGCTTATACGGCGGCCGCGCTTATAACTCGAGTCCCCGGCTTTTACGGCCTAGTCTCGTTTTCTTCCCACCCCCAGCCCTGCCAGTCAGGGGAAGGGCGGGACGCTGTACAGGACGGCAGCACTGAGGGCTGGAGCATGCTTTGCATACTCCACCCCCCTCACTCTGCACAGTGGGGCACCAGTTCCCGCACTTTTCTGGGTCACGCCCACGGCTCCCTCCTCTCCTCAGGACGCCGGCAGCCATTCCTCTCAGCTCTGCTAACGCTGGAGAGGAGAGACAAGCTCAGGGAGACCCAGGCAGGATTTCTGGTGCCCACACAACCGCTTTGCGAAGGCGGTAAGCAGCACCTGTGGTGCTGGCCCCACTAGTGCAGAAGTGTACTTATAGATTATATGATTATAGACTATACTTTACACTGTATGGTGCACTGTTGATTTTTGTCTATATACCCTCCTGTATTGCTCAGAGGAGACAACAGCATGTCGTCCACAAATAGCAAGGGTGCCAAAGCACAGACTTACTATGCTGCCTGTGCAGCATGTACGGCTATTCTGCCGGCAGGCTCCACTGACCCTCATTGTGTGCAATGCTCGGCCCCTGTGGCACTTTCTCAGCCGGAGCCTCTGCTAAGGGTGGCCCAGGGAGAACCACCTGTTAACACTGTCCAGGTGACAGGGACGGAGTTTGCAGTTTTTACTGAAAGACTTTCTGAGACTATGGCTAAGATATTAGAAGCCTTGCAGTCCAGGCCGGCATCTCAAGCCAGGGGCACTGTGGAATCATTGCCCCCTGGTCCCCCTCAGTTGGAACAGCAATGTCCTCCCGGGGTGTCTCATGGATCCCAGGGTGAGGTCTCTGACACGGACCGCAGCCCCAGACCGATTAAGCGAGCTCGCTATGATATCCCCTCGACATCATCACAATGTTCAGGGTCTCAGCGAGAGGACTCTCTGTATGATGAAGCGGAGGTAGCTGATCAGGATTCTGATCCTGAAGCCGCTCTCAACCTTGATACTCCTGATGGGGACGCCATAGTGAATGATCTTATTGCGTCCATCAATGAAATGTTGGATATTTCTCCCTCAGCTCCTCCAGTGGAGGAGTCAGCTTCTCAGCAGGAGAAATTCCGTTTCAGGTTTCCCAAGCGTACAAAGAGTATGTTTCTGGACCACTCTGACTTCAGAGAGGCAGTCCAGAAACACCGAGCTTGTCCAGATAAGCGTTTTTCCAAGCGCCTTAAGGATACACGTTACCCTTTCCCCCCTGACGTGGTCAAGGGCTGGACTCAGTGTCCCAAGGTGGATCCTCCAATCTCCAGACTTGCGGCTAGATCCATAGTTGCAGTGGAAGATGGAGCTTCACTCAAGGATGCCACTGACAGACAGATGGAGCTCTGGTTGAAATCCATGAAGCTATCGGCGCGTCTTTTGCTCCAGCATTCGCAGCCGTATGGGCACTCCAAGCTATCTCAGCTGGTCAGGCGCAAATTGACGCACTCACACGTACGTCTGCGCCGCAGGTGGCGTCTATAACCTCTCAAACGTCGGCATTTGCGTCCTACGCTATTAATGCTGTCCTGGACTCTGCGAGCCGTACGGCGGTTGCAGCCGACAATTCGGTGGCAATACGCAGGGCCTTGTGGCTGCGGGAATGGAAGGCAGATTCGGCTTCCAAAAAGTGCTTAACTGGATTGCCATTTTCTGGCGATTGTTTGTTTGGTGAGAGATTGGATGAAATCATCAAACAATCCAAGGGAAAGGAAACATCCTTACCCCAGGCCAAACCAAAAACACCCCAACAGAGGAGGGGACAGTCGAGGTTTCGGTCCTTTCGGGGTGCGGGCAGGTCCCAATTCTCCTCGTCCAAAAGGCCTCAGAAGGATCAGAGGAACTCCGACGCATGGCGGTCTAAATCACGCCCTAAAAAGACCGCCGGAGGTGCCGCTACTAAGGCGGCTTCCTCATGACTTACGGCCTCCTCACACCGCATCCTCGGTCGGTGGCAGGCTCTCCCGCTTTTGCGACACCTGGCTGCCACAAGTAAAAGACCGTTGGGTGAGAGACATTTTGTCTCACGGTTACAGGATAGAGTTCAGCTCTCGTCCTCCGACTCGATTCTTCAGAACATCTCTGCCTCCCGAGTGAGCCGAGGCTCTTCTGCAGGCGGTGGGCATTCTGAAGGCAGAAGGAGTGGTGGTCCCGGTTCCTCTTCAGCAACAGGGCCACGGTTTCTACTCCAACCTGTTTGTGGTTCCAAAGAAGGACGGGTCCTTCCGTCCTGTTTTGGACCTAAAACTGCTCAACAAACACGTAAGGACCAGGCGGTTCCGGATGGAATCCCTCCGCTCCGTCATCGCCTCAATGTCCCAAGGAGATTTCCTAGCATCGATCGATATCAAGGATGCTTATCTCCACGTACCAATTGCTCCAGAGCATCAGCGCTTCTTGCGCTTCGCCATAGGAGACGAACACCTTCAGTTCGCGGCACTGCCGTTCGGCCTGGCGACAGCCCCAAGGGTTTTCACCAAGGTCATGGCTACAGTAGTTGCGGTCCTCCACTCTCAGGGTCACTCAGTGATACCTTACTTAGACGATCTGCTGGTCAAGGCACCCTCTCAAGAGGCATGCCAACACAGCCTCAACGTTACTCTGGAGATTCTCCAGAGTTTCGGGTGGATCATCAATTTTCCAAAGTCAAATCTGACACCGGTCCAATCGCTGACATATCTTGGCATGGAGTTTCATACTCTTCCAGCGATAGTGAAGCTTCCGCTGGACAAACAGCGTTCACTACAGACAGGGGTGCAATCTCTCCTTCAAGGTCGGTCACACCCCTTGAGGCGCCTCATGCACTTCCTGGGGAAGATGGTGGCAGCAATGGAAGCAGTCCCTTTCGCGCAGTTTCACCTGCGTCCACTTCAATGGGACATCCTACGCAAGTGGGACAGGATGCCGACGTCCCTAGACAGGAACGTTTCCCTCTCTCAGGCAACCAAAGCTTCCCTTCGGTGGTGGCTTCTTCCCACTTCATTATCGAAGGGGAAATCCTTCCTACCCCCATCCTGGGCGGTGGTCACGACGGACGCGAGTCTGTCAGGGTGGGGAGCAGTTTTTCTCCACCACAGGGCTCAGGGTACGTGGACTCAGCAAGAGTCCTCACTTCAGATCAATGTTCTGGAGATCAGGGCAGTGTATCTTGCCCTAAAAGCGTTCCAGCAGTGGCTGGAAGGCAAGCAGATCCGAATTCAGTCGGACAACTCCACAGCGGTGGCTTACATCAACCACCAAGGTGGGACACGCAGTCGGCAAGCCTTCCAGGAAGTCCGGCGGATTCTGCTGTGGGTGGAAGCCACAGCATCCACCATATCCGCAGTTCACATCCCGGGCGTAGAAAACTGGGAAGCAGACTTTCTCAGTCGCCAGGGCATGGACGCAGGGGAATGGTCCCTTCACCCGGACGTGTTTCAGGAGATCTGTTGCCGCTGGGGGATGCCGGACGTCGACCTAATGGCGTCACGGCACAACAACAAGGTCCCAACATTCATGGCTCGATCTCAAGATCACAGAGCTCTGGCGGCAGACGCCTTAGTTCAGGATTGGTCGCAGTTTCGGCTTCCTTATGTGTTTCCTCCTCTGGCACTGTTGCCCAGAGTGTTACGCAAGATCAGGGCCGACTGCCGCCGCGTCATCCTCGTCGCTCCAGACTGGCCGAGGAGGTCGTGGTACCCGGATCTGTGGCATCTCACGGTCAGCCAACCGTGGGCACTGCCAGACCGACCAGACTTGCTGTCTCAAGGGCCGTTTTTCCATCTGAATTCTGCGGCCCTCAACCTGACTGTGTGGCCATTGAGTCCTGGATCCTAGCGTCTTCAGGATTATCTCAAGAGGTCATTGCCACTATGAGACAGGCTAGGAAACCAACGTCCGCCAAGATCTACATTTCTCGTACGGCGCCCCTGCGCCGCTCGGATGCACTCTTTGTCCTTGTCGCTGGCCAGCGTAAAGGGACACAAGCTTCCAAGTCAACCCTGGCTCGGTGGATCAAGGAACCAATTCTCGAAGCTTACCGTTCCTCGGGGCTTCCGGTTCCCTCAGGACTGAAGGCCCATTCTACCAGGGCCGTGGGAGCGTCCTGGGCCTTGCGACACCAGGCTACGGCTCAGCAGGTGTGTCAGGCAGCTACCTGGTCGAGCCTGCACACTTTCACGAAGCACTATCAGGTGCATACCTATGCTTCGGCAGATGCCAGCCTAGGTAGGCGAGTCCTTCAGGCGGCAGTTGCCCACCTGTAGGACGGAGCCGTTACGGCTCTATTATGAGGTATTATTTACCCACCCAGGGACTGCTTTTGGACGTCCCAATTGTCTGGGTCTCCCAATAAGGAGCGACAAAGAAGAAGGGAATTTTGTTTACTTACCGTAAATTCCTTTTCTTCTAGCTCCAATTGGGAGACCCAGCACCCGCCCCTGTTTTTGTATAACACATGTTGTTCATGTTAAATGGTTTCAGTTCTCCGATATTCCTTCGGATTGAATTTACTTTAAACCAGTTTATAATTTTTCCTCCTTCGGGCTTTTGCACCAAAACTGATGAGCCCGTAGCAGTACGGGGGGTGTATAGGCTGAAGGGGAGGGGCTTTACACTTTTAGTGTAATACTTTGTGTGGCCTCCGGAGGCATAAGCTATACACCCAATTGTCTGGGTCTCCCAATTGGAGCTAGAAGAAAAGGAATTTACGGTAAGTAAACAAAATTCCCTTCTTTTCTGTATTCATGGACCTTAATGACGCATCGGACAGACATTAATGAACCGATTATATGTAGAATTTGGCACAAATGCTTATTTGTCCATATATTTCGGAACAATATAATCCCAATTATTTTGGGGTTTTTGAAATACATTTTGAAACATATTTTTCTATTATGCATATAATAATAATAATATTCATATCAATTGTTTTAAATAAATATGATCAATATACTTTTTTACTTGTTTGTTGTTACATAGTGAAACGGATCTGTTATATTCTGTTCTCAATTTGCGATTTTTGTTTTTTTATTTATTTTATTTTTTTTCACTGCGATTTACATATATTTAATGTCCGTTATCAGAAACAACATTTACATCATATGTTTTAAACGAATATGAAAGATATGTTTCAACTTGTAATCTTTGCTGTATAACAGAACGTATTCCATTATGTTCTATTCACTTTTTTGAGTTTTACATCGTCAAATATATCTTTGAAAACTACATGTTTACAATTTAGAATATATTTTGTTGTATCCGACGTGACTCATTATGGATAGAATTAATTCTATATTTGATGACAATTGATTTATTCTCAAATGTTTATGATTACATTCTATGTGTGAAATTTATTATGTATTTGGAACAATTTTCCTTGGGTAATCCGTTTTCTCAAAGTACTTATACTATAGTGGTAATTTAAATGGTGATGTTAGTCATGGCTGCTTACCTACGTGAGCGACTCCTCCACTACAAGAAAGAGTTAATTCCTGAATAGATGACATTTAACACCTGTTCGATTAACCGGAGGATTTGGAATCTTTGGAGATTTAAATAGCCCTCATTAATGATCGAACATTGCTTGACAAAGGCTACAATATGTAGCTGAAACGCTTTGCCGTGTCAATCTTTTCTTCTTTGCACGGTGTGTTCATTGGAAATGTCTGTAATATTTTTATCTGATATAGCAAGCGTGGAATAAAATTTGGAAATTTACCTGGCTGAACCATAATTTCCTCAGCGCCGGATATTTCATTTGCTTTTTTTCCTTTGTGAACGCAGGCACAGCTCCTGCAAGTCCGTGCAGCGTTGGAGTCGAACAAATAAGGCTACTGAAGGTGAGCTGAATTTTTCTTTTCATAAATAAACACAATCACCCGAAAAATCCTTTAGTTTAACTAAAACACAAAAAAGCCCCCTCTTTCACCATTTTATTAACTCCTAAAACATCCCTCCAGGTCCGACATAATCCACACGAGGTCCCACGGCCATCTGATGTTTGGGATTCGATGCAAAAGTAGATTTTATTTTTTTTTTCTTCCTTTTTATGAGGAAAAGTTTACATCCAGCTCTACTACATCTGACAATCACAGCAAGCGGCCATATACCATGACTGCTCACTGTGAGAGTCAGGCCGCAAGTGAAGGGAGCTGCCCGGGATCAGCGGTGACTTCAGCTGTCACCGCACATCACCTGACTGAAGTCACCGCTGATCTCGCACTCACTTCTGTCGCGGCCGATTTGTGGTAAAAGGTGGAGGACTCCCGCTATCATCACATATCACCTGACTGGAGTCCTGCACCTATTACCTCATATCAGGCAACGGCTGAAGTGAGCCGTGCGAGATCAGCGGTGACATCACTCACGTGATGTGCGGTATCACCGCACATCACCTGAGTGACTTAAGCACTAATCCCGCGGCTCACTTCAGTAGAGGCCTGACAGGTGGAGGACTCCTGCATTTTTTTTTTATTTTTTTTTTTAGGCCAAAAACGCTGCATCTTTGTGGTCACCACAAAGATAAAAACACTGCATTTTTGTGGTCAAAAAAAGATACAGCGTGCACACACAGCCTTAATTTGCTAGATCTGGTCCTGTCAAATACCGTGTTTTTCCAAAAAATAAGCCCTGGCAGGGATTTTCAGCATTTTCGGAGCAAGACTTAAATATAAGCCCTCCCCCGAAAATAAGCCCTAGTAACGGATCAATAATGAAGTGTCCATGCAGCGGTAAAAAAGTTACAGATACTGCACGACACTTCATTATACACAGCGGACACCCCATGATCACACTCACAGACGCCGAATGGCAGGACTTACAATGATCACACCCCCGCACACATCAGGTCATATACACACACACACACACACACAATCCGATCTCACACACACGCACACATCCGATTTCACACACACGCATACATCCGATCTCACACATAATCAGATCGCACACATAAACATCAAATCACACACAAACAATGCCTCACACACATCGGATCGCACACATACCACATCCAGCGACACCGATCTCTTCTCGCCGGCAGAATCCTGAGAGGCTGTGCAGTGGAGTGCAAGTACCTGCTGCAACAGGACCTGTGGACACACTTGACTTCCTCCCATCATTCCTTGCGGCCGGAAGCGCTGAATGTGATGTGATGTGATGTGTGTGCGATCTGCTGTGTTTTGTGTGTCAGCCAGCAGTAGGGGAGGACGACGTGCAACACCCACCAGAGATCACAGGAGGACCTGGGAGCCACGCAGATGTCCGGGTCTGGTAAGAAAGTCTCCTGGGAAGTGGAGGGTTTGCTTTATTGGGGGGTAAATTTTTTTTTTTTGGGGGGGGGGAATATAGGACAGTGTCTTATTTTTGGAAAAGCACGGTAGACCAGATATAATTTCAGATCTACAGGTCAGTGAGTACTTGGGCACCAGCGATTATAATATCGTAAGCCTCAAAGTAATATTTAATAGAACATTTGAAAGGAGAAATGCTAAAACATGCAATTTTAGGAAGGCTGATTTCAACAACTTAAGGGAAAAGCTTAATTGTGTAGATTGGGACAATGTCATGGTAACTGGGGATACCGAACATAAATGGGGTACATTTAAGGATATACTACTAGAAACCTGTAAAAAACTTATACCCTTTGGTAATAAAATGTTCAGGAATAAAAAGAAACCACTATGGATAAATAAAACTGTACAAAGTATAATAAAACAAAAACAAAGGGCTTTTAAAAATTTGAAGGCTGAGAATACAGAAATAGCATTTCAGGACTATAAAGTTATCAACAGAAAATATAAAAAAAAAAATCAAGCAAGCAAAATTAGCTACTGAAATAAAAATCGACAAGGACATTAAAATAAATCCCAAAATCTTTTATAAATGCATTAATGCCAAAAGGAAAACAAAAAATAGTATCAGCCCCTTAAAATATAATAACTAGGCATGAGCGAATGTATTCGCCACTATTCGGTATCTGAAGAATAATGGGGTATTTGCACTTTTCGCTATCCGACGAACAAAACAGCATCCACACCGAAGCGTTTATTTTTATTTCTGACTTCCTGGCGCCTGTTTTCCAGCCAATGAACACATCTGATGTTGCTTGCCCTCACTGTAACGCCGCATCCATCTTTGTTGTGTTGTTACTGTGATTGGCTTGGCTGCACAGCGTCATAGGGGCTATATAAGCCAGCGACCATTTTGGTCAGTCGGTCTCTCCCTCTCTCTTTCATACTCACCGATCACCTGTGCAGTGCTGCACAGCTGTCACACTGCTCTGGTGGCTTCTCCAGCTTTTGAAAATGCTGACCACTCATTATTCCATCTCTATTCCCTGCTTCCCCCGCCCACCGGCACCTATGATTGGTTGCATTCAGACACGCCCCCACACTGAGTGACAGCTGTTTCGCTGCAACCAATCACAGCCGCCTGTGGGCAGGTCTATGTAGTGCAGCAAAATAAATAAATAATTAAAACAAAAAGGCGTGCGGTCCCCCCCGATTTTGATACTAGCCAAGATAAAGCCACACGGCTGAAGGCTATTATTCTCAGGATGGGGAGCCTCACATTATGGGGAACCCCCCAGCCTAAAAATATCAGCCAACAGCCGCCTGGAATTGCCGCATCCATTAGATGCAACAGTCCCGGGAAGCTACCCGGCTCATCCAGAATTGCCCTGGTGCAGTGGCAATCGAGATAATAGGGAGTTAATGTCAGCCCATAGCTGCCACTAAGTCCTTGGTTAATCATGGCAGGCATCTATGAGACACTCCCCATGATTAACCTGTAAGTGAAAGTAAATAAACACATACACCCGAAAAAATCCTTTATTTGGAATAAATGACAAAAAAACCCACCCTCTTTCACCACTTTATTAAAATCCCCAAATACCCCTCCAGGTCTGGCGTAATCCACACGAGATCCCACAACGCATCCAGCTCTGCTACATGAAGCTGACAGGAGCGGCCACAGACCATGACCACTCTGTGAGCTCCACAGAGGAACTGAAGTGAGTCCCGCTGTCAGCAGTGACGTCACTCAGGTTACCCACAGCCACAGCTTTCGAGTGGAGGACTCCAGCTGGACACGGGTAACCTGAGTGACGTCACCGCTGACAGCGCGACTCACTTCAGTCACTCAGGGGATTTGCGGTCACCGGTGAGACCATCACCTGTGATCGCAAATCAGGCCGCAGCACACAGATAGAGCCGCGCGATGACAATGAAGTCAGGTGAAGTTCATTCGAGTTCATTCTGATTGCGCGGCTCTGTCTCGCAGCCAGCCATGCTTCTATGGGGATGTATCAGAGCCGAATGGAGTGGGACCACACTGTCAAAAATGCATTCAAAATGCATTCAAAGTGCAGCGTTTTGGATGCTTTTTGAAATGTACATGCAGTGTAAAGTATGAAGAAGGGAATGTGAATGAGCAGAGCTGCAGTGTAAAGCATGGGAAAAAAACGTGAATGAGCACAGCTGCAGTGTAAAGCATGGTTAAGGAAACGTAAATGAGCAGAGCTGCAGTGTAAAGCATGGGAAGAAAACGTGAATGAGCAGAGCTGCAGTGTAAAGCATGGGAAAGGAAACGTGAATGAGCAGAGCTGCAGTCTAAAGCAGGGGAGAAGAAATGTGAATGAGCAGAGCTGCAGTGTAAAACAGGGGAAAAGAAATGTGAATGAGCAGAGCTGCAGTGTAAAACAGGGGAAAAGAAATGTGTATGAGCAGAGCTGCAGGGGAAAAGAAATGTGTATGAGCAGAGCTGCAGTGTAAAGCAGGGGAAAGGAAATGTGAATGAGCAGAACTGCAGTTTAAAGCAGCGGGAAGGAAATGTGAATGAGCAGAACTGCAGTGTAAAGCAGGGGAAAGGAAATGTGAATGAGCATAGCTGCAGTGTAAAGCATGAGGAAGGAAACATGAATGAGCAGAGCTGCAGTATAAAGGGAGAGAGATAGAGAGGAGAGAGACCAGGCATGATTACAGCACAGCCGTTCTCAAAGCAGGAAACTGAGCTCACAGCTGCTCTCTGCTCATACGGCCAGCGTTTATTGTGGAGGAGGAGGGATCGTGGGGGATCAACGCTGTGCCAGGTACAGAAACACCGGGGGGGGTGACTTAGCTGGATCTGGGGATGAGTTTTCTGTCACATGTGTCATGGCAGAGGAAGCGGGTGAATGCGGGTGGCGCGGTGGTGTGCGCGCTTCCTTCTTGGATGATCGGGAGGTGGTTGGTGGTCAGGGGGGGCAGAAATGCAGTCATACACCTTCTACAGGCTGTACCCACACTGTTTCTGCCTTTTCCCATCCATGCCAGCCTTTTTCTCAGTCACCATAGCTCGCCGTTAGGTCCAACGTGAAATTATTCGTGTTTCCCATAGACTTACATTGGGCTTCGAATATTCGCGAATACATGAATACGACCTATTTGTCGGATATTTTGGTATTCGATCATCCCAAATAATAACACGTTAATTATAGAGGACAAAGCAAAGACTGAGATATTAAACAGGCACTTCTCATCAGCGTTCACCAAGCAACTGACTGTTCCAAGGATCACCCAACAAGTCAAAAATCAAAGTTCACCACCTGATATGATTAATTTAACACAAGACGAAGTACACCTGCATCTCAGTAAATGAAACATTTACAAATCCCCCGGGCCAGATGGCATTCATCCACGAATATTGAGGGAATTGAGCTCAGTAATTGACAGACCGCTGTATCTCATCTTTTTAGTCTCGCTTGTAACAGGGATGGTGCCTCAGCATTGGAGGATTGCTGATATGGTACATATATTTAAGAAAGGTAAGTGAGCCTGGCATCAATAGTATGCAAAGTGTTTGAGGGGATTCTAAGAGATGACATGCAAAAAATATATTGCAGTAAATAATATAACAACTGACAGCATGGATTCATAAAAGATAAGTCGTGTCTAACCAACATGTTGGGGCTCTATGAGGAGGTAAGTGCAAATCTGGTAATTGGTAATGCAGCTGATATAATTTATTTGGACCTTGCAAAGGCATTTGATACTGTACAACATAATAGCCTTATACTAAAGCTCCAGAAGCAAGGACTAGGGGAAACTATATGCAACTGGGTAAGGAATTGGCTAAAATATAGGAAACAAAGATTAGTCATAAATGGTACATTCTCTAAATGGGCTATAGTCAGCAGTGGGGTACCGCAGGGATCTGTGCTAGGACCGAATTTTTTTTTATCTCTTTATTAACACTAGAAGTCCCAGAAATTTCGAGCGCCCCCCTGAAGTCCCAAAAGAGGGTCAAATGACTGATGATAAACTGAATAGAACTAACTAGAAACTAAATGGCTAAACTCAATGGAAAACAACAACCTCCTGTGGTGCAACTGTAATGGCCTTAATTACAGAACAAAAGACGGTGATTATAGGATGTTAGCTAAAATCCTTCAGGTCATTCGACCCGTCTCTGGGCTCCAAAGGTAGAAATGTTAAATGACCCCTCTCTGGGACTTCTAGTGTTAATGACCTTGTGGATGGGATTGATAGTAAAGTGTCAGTCTTTGCTGATGACACCAAACTATGTAGGATAATATTGATAGTATAATATTACAAAACGATCTGGATAACATGTCAGAATTGGCAGATACTTGGCAAATGAGATTTAGGTTAAGACCGCACTTTGCGTTCTTCTACTTGCAGTTCTAAAACGCACGTTTTGGCCTTAATTGATTTGACCAAAGTTGCCTTTTTCAGAACTTTAGCACTAAAAACGCATGCGTATTTACCGCGTTTAAGATGCGTTTTCAGTGCTTTTTACATGCTTTTTCACCTGCATTTTGACAGATGCGTTTTGAACATCAAGACACTGCTAAATAAAGATTAAATAGTCAAACTGACTGAAAAAAGAGAAAAAAAAGGAAAACATAATTTTGGAATTAATAAAGAAAATAGTTATATTTCATAAAATTATAGTCGTTTTATAATATTTAATGCTAAAATAGCAAAATCATAATTTTCTTTAATTTAATTGTCGGACTATGTGTGTGTGTAAAGGGACATATTATGCCATTGTTTTAATGTCAGAAAGCATGCGTTTTTGAAGTCCAAAACGCATGTTTTCTGCACTTAAAAAGCAGGTAAAACGCAGGAAATTTGAAGTTTCTTGGTTTTTGCCATTTCACATTGACTTCAATGTTAGCAAAACGCACCGAAAATGGCAAAAACAATTGACATGCTGCTTCTTTGAACGCATGGTTTTTGCCACAAAATATGCAAATTAAACGCAGTGTTTAGAAACGCAAAGTGCGGTCTGAAAATCAACATTTACTATTGACTTTGCTGGAAAATCAAAACGCATGCCTTTTGGCATGAAAAAGGTGCAGTTCAAAACGGACCTAAAAAGCTGCTGTAACGCAGGTGGAAACGCAAAGTGCGGTCTTAGCCTTAATGTTGATAAATGCAAAGTAATGCACCTAGGAGTAATCCTATAGCTGCGTATACATTAAATGGAAGTAAACTCGGGACTTGGGTATTCTGATTACAAATAAGCTGAGCAGCAGCACTCAATGTCAATCAGCAGCTGCAAAAGCAAACAAGATTTTAGGGTATATAAAAAGAGATTAGATCCCGTGATCCCAACGTATTGTTACCCCTCTATAAATCCCTTGTAAGGCCACATCTAGAATATGGGATCCAGTTTTGGGCTCCCCATTTTAAAAAGGACATTCAGAAGATAGTTCAAAGGCAGGTAACTAGACTACTACAAGGAATGGAAGGCTTCCCATATGATGAGAGGTTGAAAAAGTTAGCTTTGTTTAGCTTAGAAAAAAGACGTCTCAGAGGAGATCTCATTTATATGTATAAATGCATGTGTGGTCTATATAAAGGACTGGCACATGACTTATTCCTTCCAAAGACTATGCTAAGGACCAGGGGACACTCACTGCGAGTGGAAGAAAAGTGACTCCGGCAGCCAAATAGGAAAGGGTTCTTTACAGTTAGAGCAGCCAGATTGTGGAATTCCCTACCACAAGAGGTAGTAATGGCAGTTACTATAACAGCTTTTAAAAAAGGGCTGGATGATTTCCTCAGGACACACAACATTGTTGTGTGACTTACCCCCATAACGACGGCCTAATGTCTCAAATTGCAGGGTACTTATTCTGTTCCGATGCTTTGAGACGTTCTGCCAAAAAAAGACTAGCGCCCCCCAGCGACGGAAAATCTTGGGGGTTTCAGCTACCAGGGGTAGCTGAGACCCTGGAGATCATGATTGCGGACGTTTTTTCCGGTCCCCAGTCACGTAATCACCGGTCGGTGTCTTCGCTGTGTCTATAACTCTGTGTTGTACAGTAGAAGCGCAGTGGAAGGATTTTTAGAAATCTGCCTACTCTACTTATTTTCTCTACAGCATAAACTGACCTCTGGCGCTGCAGAATGTCATTTTATGCTGTGGAGACGAGGGTTAATAAACTTCTTGGATGTGGTTTTGAGCAGTGTGAGGGGAGCAGTTTTTAGAACGGGGTCACTTTTGTGTATTTTCTGTCGCCTATGCCTCTCAAGGTCACTTCAAATGTGATGTGGTCCCTAAAAAATGTTTTTCTAAATTTTGTTGAAAAAATGGGAAATTGCTGATGAATTTTGACCCCTTCTAACTTCCAAAAATGTTGTTTCAAAAATTGCGTTGATGTAAAGTAAAGATATGGGAAATGTTATTTATTAACTATTTTGTGTGACATATCTCTCTGGTTTAAGGGCATAAAAATTAAAAGTTTGAAAATTGCAAAATTTTCATCAAATTTCCGATTTATTTTTTTTTCTTTTCACAAATAAACACAAACTATATCGTCCTAAATGTATAACTGTCCTGAACTACAATATGTCATGAAAATGCAATCTCAGAATCACTGGGATCCGCTGAAGCGTTCCAGAGTTATAGGGCTGCTTCTCACTTGCGAGTTTCTCGCAGTAGAGCAATGTGAGAAAATCTCGCATTGGAATCGGACACATGTTAGTGAATGATTCAGCTCGCATTTGCGATTTTTTTTTTTTTTTTTCTCAGTCCAAATCGGACTGAGAAAAAAATCGCAGCATGCTGCTTTTTTGCGAGTTTCTCGAACCATTTTTCTCAATGATTCCCTATGGAAGCGGATTAAAAGTAGGATCACACACGCGCACCAGCGTTCACATTTGCGAGTGTGGCAGGAACTATGCTCATTAAATAATCAACAGATGAATGTGACATCACATTCCCAAAGGTAAATTAACTGACACATGTGTAATCACTTTTATCTAGTTAAGATGTTGCAGGAAACTAGCATCGCAAACGCGACACACATGCGTCGCACACGTGAGCCAAATCATTAATTTATTCAGAAATAGCATCGCACTTGCGTTGCACTCGTACCTAACGTGAACTAAAATCAGCCGAGTTTTTTTCAGCCCAGTCGGACCGATTTTACTCGCATAGATGTGTTTCCAGCGATAACCTGTGAAATTGACACTGATCAGAATTGCAAAAAATGGCCCGGTCATTTGGGACAAAACTGTCTTCGTCCTTAGGCTATGTGCGCACTAGAAAATGGACTTTTCTTAAGAAAAATCCACACCCTCTGGCAGAATACGGCACCCGCGGCAAAAACCGCAGTTAAACTGCACCCGCGTTTTTGCCGCGGTTTGTCGCGTTTCTTTCTGCGGGTTGGTCCCTGTGTTTTTTTACCATTATCTATGGCAAAAACCGCATCTACCTGCAGAAAAGAAGTGACATGCTCATTCTTTTTGCTGCAGAAATTCTGCAGCAATACCTGTAAGGGAAAAAACGCAGTGTGTGCACACCATTTATTTATATTTTTTTAACCATAGGTTTTGCTGGGGAATGATTGCAGAAAGGTTATAAACATTTTCTGCAGCAAAACCACGGCAAATCCGTGGCAAAAAACGCAGCGTGCGCACAGGGCCTTAGGGGGTTAATGACAAAATGTATAATTGGTGGAGGAAAGTTGAACCTAGGTCTTTTTTCAAACTATGTAACTATGTAAGATTGCAAGTAAAGAGGTTTTGTTTAAGAGACCTGTGACAGTGTCAGTCTTGTGTCGCATGAAGAGAAAGTATGCATATTGCTGTGTTGCACTAAAGTGGCAATCGATGTGCAGAGAAAAAACACCGGGCTGCACTGCAGCCATACAGAAGGCCTCTGTCATGACTACCAAGGACACCGACCGTCCCTTTAACATTAGGACCAATATTTTCACTTTTACAACGGATAGCTTGACAAAATAGACAACACAATTTCTTACCCACTTTCTTATGAGTGTGTCTATCCCACATGTGGTCAGAAACTTCTGTTTTGGACAAATTGGAGGACTCAGAAGGGAAGAGACATTATTTTTCTTTTGGAACACATATTTGGCTGAAATAGATTGCGGGCACCATTTCATATTTGCAGGGCCCCTAAGGTTCCTAAACAGTTGAAACTGCCCACAAGTGACCCCATTTTGGAAACTGTACACTTCAAGGTATTAATCCAGGAGTATAGTGAACATTTTAAACCCACAGGTACTAGACAGAATTTAATTAGGTTGTTATATTGAAAAATGTCTTCTTTTTCTTCACAAAAATGTCGCTTTAGAGTCCACGAAAACATGCACCCTACAGTTTGCTACCCACTTTTTTCTGCACATGGCAATACCCCGCATGCAGTTAAAGAGTTCTGTTTGGACAACCGGCAGGTATTGGAAGTGAAGAAGCAAAATTTGGTATTAGGAATGTAAATTTGGCTAGAATAGATTGCAGACACCATATTTCAATTGCAGAGCCCCTAAGGTATGATAACATCAGAAACCCCCAAAAGTGACCCCATTTTGGAAACTAGACCCATTATTGAATTCATCTATAGGGGTGTTGCGCATGTTGAACCTGTAGATGCTTTACAGAACTTTTTAATATGTAGATGTGAAAATGAAAATTAAGTTTGTTCCGCTAAATATTGTTTTAGCTCCAAATATGTAATTTTCACAATGGAGAAGACAGACCACATAATTTGCACCAAATTTATACGAAGGGTTATAGGAGAAAATGGAAAGGACAACTTGTGCAGTTTTTATTGAATGTGGCAGTATCTCATACGGGGATATGTGGTTTTAAAATACTGTTTGAATACACGGTGGGGATGTATCAAAGGGTGAGACTGGATCACCACTAAGGCTACGTGCACACTAGAAAATGGACTTTTCTTAAGAAAAATCCGCACCCTCTGGCAGAATACCGCACCCGCGTTTTTGCCCCAGGTTGGTCCCTGCGGATTTTTACCATTATCTATGGCAAAAACTGCAGGTACCTGCAGAAAAGAAGTGACATGCACATGAATTCCGCAGCAAAAATTCCGCGGGTAAATCCGCAGGTATAAAAAAAACCACAGTGTGCGCACAGCATTTTTTTTTATACACATAGGTTTTGCTGGGAAAAGACTGCAGAAATGTTAGACACGTTTTCTGCAGCAAATCCGTGGTAAAGCCGCAGCGTGCGCACATAGCCTCAGATCGGAATCGCTGAAGCTATTAGCAGCTCAGAACCACAGGCTCTCATACCTTAAATAGGAAAGAGACAGCTGTGAGTGGTAATTAGCAACCTATTCGTAGGAACAGCACACAAATCCACAAGAATTAATTCCTGCAGTGCTGGGAGGCAATGGAAATTAATCAGCCGACACCTGGCTCAGGCTGAGCAACTAGTAAACCTCAGGTTGCCACTCAGATCTACAATGGGAACAGAGTCTGACACTGTAGTGCAACCCCGTGAGTGTGGAAGTGAACACCACATAACAGGATGGGATGGGAAGGATCACAACTCTGCTTTTAAAACACAGATTGTGGGCTTCATTACCTGAGCCCCTGAGGGGCCAAATCGGCAGAAACCCACAAAAGTGACCCAATATTGGAAATGTCACTGCTTAAGGAATTAATCTATGGGTGTTCTGAGTACTTGAAACCCACAGATGCCTCACAGAATTTATAATTTGTGATGTGGAAATATAACATTTCAGTAGTCACAAAGTTTTTATATTTTTTTTATATTAGCAGCAGATGTTTCAGTTACACAGGAGTTAAAAGTTAAAACTGGAGCCCAAAATTAATTGCGCAATTTATCCTGAATGTGGTGATATCCTGTATGTCATAAAAAACTACTGCTTGGCCACACGTCAGGGCTGAGAAGGAAAGAACGCTATTTGGCTTCTGTAGCACAGATTTTGCTAGAATATTTTGTGCGTAATATTTGCCCCCTAAAGTGTCAGAATACCTAGAAAACCCCAAAAGGGACCACAAAAAAATTGCACCTTTCAATGAATTAGTCTATGGCTGCAGTGACTTTTTTGTAACATCCACATTGTAATTTTTTACTTATGAGGACATTTACTGTGGTTTAGTAACAGTAGGGCTCAGAAGGAGGAGTGGATTTTGATTTTGGAGCGCAGATTTCACTGGATTTTATTGCTTTTCTAGAGTCTTTGTTTTACCAGTAACATGGGAATCCCCCATATTTCCAGTGACTGATAACGGACCTGAGTGGTTGCTGGTTTTTTGAGAGAAAAGTTCAGGGTTTTTTATTGGTAACATTTTGGTGTACATAAAATTTTTTTGATCGCTTTCAGTATAAGGCTGGAATCACATTCTTGTGTTCTACACTGAGCACTTATGTCAGGTTTCCATGTAAATCCTCAAAAAATGCAATTCAGGCAAACTTCTCAATGGAACCATTCACTGGAATGAGGCAGATGGAGACATTTTGGACTACATTAGGTGTCTGTTCCAGTGATATCAACCTTTTCAGGTGTGTACATAACTGTGGTTGTTCGAGACTTGTGTGCTAAAAACACACATAAAAAGATGTAGCACCGAAAGAACAGAGACCAGACGGAGTGCAAAATGATTCAATTTGCCTCATTATGCTGAGTGGTTTCGTCTGGGGTTTTGTCTGAATCACGTTTTTTGAGATTTACATGGCAACCTGACTTAGGGTGGTGTCACACACAGCGACGACGACAACGACGTCGCTGCTACGTCACCATATTCTGTGACGTTGCAGCGATGTCCCGTCGCTGTCGCTGTGTGTGACATCCAGCAATGACCTGGCCCCTGCTGTGAGGTCGCCGGTCGTTGCTGAATGTCCAGCTTCATTTTGTGGTCGTCGCTCTCCCGCTGTGACACACACATCGCTGTGTGTGACATCGAGAGAGCGACGAAATGAAGCGAGCAGGGAGCAGGAGCCGGCTTCTGGCAGCCTGCGGTAAGCTGTAACCACGGTAAACATCGGGTAACTAAGGGAAGACCTTTCCCTGGTTACCCGATATTTACCTTCGTTACCAGCGACCGCCGCTCTCGCTGCCAGTGCCGGCTTCTGCTCTCTGCACATGTAGCTGCAGTACACATCGGGTAATTAACCCGATGTGTACTGTAGCTAAGAGTGCAGGGAGCCAGCACTAAGCAGTGTGCGTGGCTCCCTGCTCTCTGCACGTGTAGCTTCAGTACACATCGGGTAATTAACCCGATGTGTACTGTAGCTAGGAGAGCAGGGAGCCAGCACTAAGCAGTGTGCGTGCGGCTCCCTGCTCTCTGCACATGAAGCACAGCGACGCGTGTCGTTATGATCGCTGCTGCTTCTGCTGTGTTTGATAGCTAAGCAGCGATCATAACAGCGACTTACAAGGTCGCTGTTGCATCACAAAAAATGGTGACGTAACAGCGAAGTCGTTGTCACTGTCGATATGTGTGAACCCAGCTTTAGGCTGTGTCCGCACTTTGCGTCGTCGTAGTTGCAGTCCTAAACGCATCCTCTGGCAGAAATTGCTTTTGCCAAAGTTGCTTTTGCACAGAAACGCGATAAATACGTGTACGTTTTTACCGCATTTTAGCCGCGTTTTTAGCGCTTTTTAAATGCTTTTCCATTGCTTAAAGACAGATGCGTTTTGAACATAAAGACACTGCTGAATAAAGTTTAAACAGTCAAATACTATGAAAAAAGGGAAATAAATTGAAAACAAATATAATTAATTAAATCATAACGAAATTAGTTATATTTAATATAATTATAGCGGTTTTATACTAATTATCGCTAAAATTACAATAATTTAATATTTTTCATTAATTTAATTGTCTGACTCTGTGTGTGTGTGTAAAGGGACATATCATTCCATTATTTTGATGTCAGAAACGCATGCTTTCTGTAGCTAAAAAGCGTGTAAAATGCTGGAATTTTGATGTAGAATGCTTTTTACAACTTCTCATTGACTTCAATGTTAGCAAAACGCAGCCCAAATGGCAAAAACAATTGACATGCTGCTTCTTTGAACACAGAGTTTTTGCCCAAAATTATGCAAATTAAACGCAGCGTTTTGAACTGCAAAGTGCGCACAAGAAAACCCCATTTCCCATAGACTTTGCAGGACAATCAAAACGCATGCATTTTGGCATGAAAACACTGCAGTTCAAAACGCAGCAGAAAAGCAGGTGAAACGCAGGTGAAAACGCAAAGTGCGGACACAGCCTTAAGTGCGCATTTTACATTGCCGAATAAATGTTAACTGAGCCTTATTCTGATTTTTGGAAGGTAGAATGATCAAATAGACAGCAGTACAGGAACAGTTCTTTTATTAAAAATATTTTTGCACGGTTCACCATGTAGCCATAAATTTTTAATTTTTTGTTGTCCAGATCTGTACAAGGGACTTTATTTTTTATGTGCCGAGTTAAAGATTTTTTTGGTACCATAAAAAGCATATTTTGATTGCTGTTTTTGCTTTTTATTTAGATTTTTCAAACACAGAATTAACAAAAAAGAGCAATTCACTTATGGATTTAATTAACAAAAAAGAGCAATTCACTTATGGATTTAATTAACAAAAAGAGCAATTCACTTATGGTTTTTATATTATATTTTTTGCGCAGTTCACCGTATGGTAAAAATGATGGGACCAATTTATTTTTCGGGTTAGTACGATTATAGTGATACCAGATTTATATAGTTGTTTTTTTATGCTTTGCTACTTTTACATACTAAAAATATATACTATATTTTACAAACATTAATTAGTTTTTGCATCACCATATTTTGAGAGCTATAATAACTTTTTTATTTTTTACTGAATGGTCCATATTAGGGCTTTTTGCAGGATGGTTTGGTGTGTTAATTCATAACATTTTGTTTTATATATGCCTTTTTGATTGCTTTTCATTACATTTTTTTGCATGTCAGTATGATGAAAGAGACATTTTTGGGGTGTTTTATTTTTTTCTTGCATCGTTCGCCATACGAAATACATAACTTTTTTGTTCTAATGCAAATGCTGCATTTTTAGTGACAAAACGAGTTTTCATGATTTTTTTTTTCTTTTTCACTTAGTCCCACTGTGTGACATGAATATGTTTTGCTTTGATCACTGGTCACTTGCACTGCTATACTATGGTGACCTGTCAGTATCTCACTGACAGAACCTGCTCATAGTAGAATCCAACAGGCTCAGTAGGATCCAACAGGCTCTAACAGGTCATCAGATGACCTTGTGCCGCCCCCCCACGTCAGCAGTCGGGTTGCTCGGATTCGGATCCGCAGTGGCTCGAGGGATTTCCGGACCCGGGGGTCGCGCAGACACTCAAATAAAAGGGGACTTATATGTATGGGGATTGCTGTAAATACTTCGTGACGCCAACCACGGTATGTGGCAAGATGTGATACCACCGCTGCTGTTGAGGAGCACTCGGAGGCGATGGGATAGCAACTGGATGTTAACCCCTCCGTGGGTAGGGGGGATGGTTGCCCCGGGGCTCAGTGTCCAGAAGACGGGGAGTGATGTAGGCCGAAGATGGTGCCCCGGGCCGGACTGGGTAGTGTTGGTGTACTCACTGTGGAATAATTGCACACAAGTCCGTTGGTAAACCAAGGTGTCCATGGCCGGCTGCAGCATCCGGGTGTACTCGGGTCCCACACCCGGCTGGTGTACCGATGTCCCTTCCTCCGGCACTGTGTAATTTTCCTCACTTTTGGACAACTCCATCTGGAACGGGGAAGTCCACTCCCGGTATATTTCGCTTGGGAGACGTGCCTGCGAAAACTGACCCTTGGGATTTCAGTGGGTGTTTGCAGATACCCTATCCCCCGCGGTGGGCTGCCGTTTCGCTCTATCTGGGCTAACACTTCTGGAGCTAGGCTTGAAACCTGCTCTCGGCCTGGTGAATTAGAGAAGGGGCTTGCAACAGTCTTCTAACTAGGGTCCAGGTTCCCTGCCTGTGCACGGTTTCCGGACCAGATCTCCATTGTCGGTACTGGCGGGCTCCAACCCTGTCCCGGTCCACTCTGGATCTCCCGCGACCGTATTCCTGTCGACTTTGGACACGGTCCACTGCTTGCCACCTAGCCAGTAGGCCAGGGCCACTACCCTGTCTACTCTCCACTAGGCTCAGCTTTCCTCTGACAGTCTGTCACTGTCACTCCTCTCCACTTGACCTCCAACTTCAAACTCGATCTTAGACTAGACTAACTTGTTCCCGCCCCTGGATCCTCAAGACCCCTAGGTGGGCACTCCCAATCCGCCTGGTCCTGCACACTGGTGTGTCCTTCCTACCCTGAGGGGGGTGGCTAGGATTTTGTGGCTGATTGGACCTTGTGTGGGAAGGTGTTATGTGGGGTGTTGTGTACTTTTGTGACCACCTGGCGGCGCCAGGGCGTCACAACCTGGCGGTACAACGACAATAATCGGCACCTGCAATTATGAGCACAGGCGGCCGATCCTGCCAAATTCGTATCTTTTAACCCCTTCACAATGAACGTATATATACGTCCTTTGTCATGTCTGAGCCTTCAGGGCAGGCTCACATGGCGAGCATGCATTATTCCCCATGCAAACCATTCCCCGCAAACTCTGACAGCGCAATCTAACACTTGCCGCAGGGATCACGTTTTTTGCATCGGCGGTCCCGTAGCACGATCATGGGACTGCCAATGGGTTGCTTTAACAGCGTTGGGTCGGATGATGCCCCCTGTCGCTGTTATGACTCACTTCCTGTGAAGGCTGGCAGAACCCTGGCATTCACAGGAGATCAGCATTTCTGGTCACCAGAGCGATACTTTATCCCTGTATTGTTAATCGCTTCTTCTGGTCAGAGCTGAAGTCCAGAGGGACTAGTAAAATCAATAAAAGATGTTAAAAAAAAAAAATGTAAAAATCAACCCCCAAAACCTAAGTCTGTGTACGCACGTTGCGTTTTCTCATGCAATTGATTTCCAAGCAACGTCTATGGGAAATAGTCATATTGTGTGCGCACTACGCGTCCAAAAACGCAGAATATTTTCTGACAAAAATTAGTCAAAATCTTTGCGTTTGAAGAAGCAACATGTCAATTGTTTTGAGTGTTTTGGCACCATTTGAGTAACATTGAAGTCAATGAGAATTATCAAAACGCATCCTAAAAGAAATTTATAGCGTTTTACATGCTTTGATGCTAAACGCATGCTTTTTTGTAAAAATAAAAGCAAGCGTTTTGACATTATAGTGAGATCAAGAGGTTTCCATTTGCCCTCACATCCATTCCGACTTTAAAAAATGAGTCAAACAATACTTTTCCTTTATTTTGAACATAATTATTAAATCTCAATAATCATTTTCGATAAATTATCATTATAGTGTATGATTTAAAGGTCTTTATTTATTTATTTTTTTACATTTTTTTTCCTAATGTTTGAATGTTCAAACTTTATTTAGTTGTGTATTTGTATTGAAAACGCATCTCTATTTAAGCACTGAAAATGCATGTAAAACGCCATCAAAACGCGGCAAAAACGCATCTGTTTTTCCTGCGTTTATGTGGTCAAAACCAAATTTGACAATGACAAATTCTGCCAGAGGATGCGTTCATTTCTGCAAGGTACTGGACGCAACGTGCGCACATAGCCTAAAAGTTCAAATCCCCCCCCCCTTTTGCCCCATTTAAAATAAAACTATAAACAATACATATATTTGGTATCTCAGACATCAGAACTGCCCAGTCTATCAAAATATAAAATCAATTAGCCCGCTCATCAAAGTGCGTAGGGAGAAAAAAAAAAATGAAAACGCCAGAATTACTTTTCTTGGTCACTGCAAAACTGCATTAAAATGCAATACAAGGCGATCAAAATATTGGATGAGCCCCAGATCCCAGACAATGAGAACACTAAGGGTTTCAAAAAATGGCAACACATGTGCAATGCTTTTATTTATATATATATATATATATATATATATATATATATATATATATATATATATATATATAACACACTAACTTCAGAAATTTTTTTCACCACTTAGATAAATGTACTGTATATATGTTTGGTATCTACATACTCATACTGGAGAATCACAATGCCAGATCAGTATTACCATACAGTGGGCATGGTAAAAAAATAAAATAAAAAATAATTGTTTAATTGCACTTCTTTTGCAATTTCTCCGCGCTTGGATTTTTTTCCCCCTGTTTTCCAGTGCAATATGACGCACAATGAATGGTGTCTTTCAAAAGTATAACTTGTCATGCAAAAAACAAGCTTTCAAATGGCTATATTGATGGAAAAATAAAAACGTTATGGCTCTTGGAAGAGGGGGAGGAAAAAATGGAAAATTTTCCAGGGTTGAAAGGGTTAACTTCTGATACCGCTGTCACAATTGACATTAACTGTAAAGAAAACACTTTAGGCAACTTTTTTTTTTCTTTTTCTTTAACGGGACTGTATATGTTTAGATGTGCACAGTGGTTAACCACTTATAGAGGGGGATAATATTTTTACACTTAGAATTTATATGGTTATTGCTAAAGTGCTTCAACCCCTTTAATACACAACCAATCTGGTCTTTAGACCCAGTCAGGAGATATTAATGACCTGTCCTTTCCCAAGACACAGCATCCCCACCAATGTAAGCGACATTGGTACTGTGAAGTTAGATTTAAAAATTTGGCAATTTTGGGTACTGCAACAATTAGGAACTGTTCTGCAGTACTTAGAAGAGGACACTAAAGGCCCTGTCACCACAGATCTGCCAAAGATTTATCTCTGTGTGTGACGGGGCCTTAAGGATTGGTCATCAATATCTTCAGACTGACCTACCAAATAAAATCAAGATTAATTGTGTAATAAAGGGATTAAAACACTTTAGCTACCACCTTCCACCAGATATATATAGTTACATAGCTTGAAAAAAGACATGGGTCCATCTAGTTCAACCTTCCTCCACCTCATACATTTCACTAAATCTATTTTTAACCATCAATGTTGTGTGTTGTGAGGAAATCATCCAGCCCTCTTAAAAAAAAGCTTTTATAGTGTCTGCCATTACTACCTCTTTTGGTAGGGTATTCCACTAGCTGACAACTCTAAGGGGTACTTTGCACACTACGACATTGCAGGTGCAAGTGCATGTGCAGGACGCACATCCGGCGTCGCTGTCGATATCGGAGTGTGTAAATCGTTTTTTATACGATTAACAAGCGCAAAAGCGTTGCTACACCGATGATACGATTTCGACGGTCATTTCCATATTTTCAGAAGGACCAATGTTACGATGTTGTTCCTCGTTCCTGCGGCAGCACACATCACTGTGTGAGAAGCCGCAGGAGCGAGGAACATCTCCTACCTGCGTCCTGCGGCTCACGCCGGCTATGCGGAAGGAAGGAGGTGGGCGGGATGTTTACGGCCCTCATCTCCACCCCTCCGCTTCTATTGGCCGCCTGCCATGTGACATCGCTGTGACGCCGCACGACCCGCCCCCTTAGTAAGTAGGCGGGTTGCCGGCCAGAGTGACGTCGCAGGGCAGGTAAGTCCATGTGAAGCTGCCGTAGCGATAATGTTCGCTACGGCATCTATCACAAGAGATCACAGCTGCGACGGGGGCGGGGACTATCGTGCTCGGCATCGCAAACATCGGCTTGCGATGTCGTAGTGTGCAAAGTACCCCTAACAGTAAAGAAGCCTTCCCTATTTAGCTGCCGGAATCACCTTTCTGCCACTCGCAGTGAGTGCCTCTGGTCCTTAGTATTGTCTTTGGAAGAAATAAATCATGTGCCAATTGTCATGATTTCTCTCTGTGGCGCATCTCGCACACAATGAGAGTCATTGCTGTGTTTATCTGGTGTACTGAGCTGTCAGTAGTTGATTGACAGCGCAGACTTCCATTCTTATTCTGGGAGGTGCTAGATGCCTCAAATGTGCCATCTTCCCTGTAATTGCTCTGCTTCTTAACTGAGTAACCTCTCCCAGAACCCTGGCAGTCGTACATTCTGTGTGAGTAGTGCTGTTCGCCTGCATACCTCTGAGTTTTGATCATTGCTGACCCTGGACTGTTGTTTGACTCCCCTCTGCTTGCTCCCTTTTCTTGACACGACCTCCTGGAATTTTGACCTCGGACCGTTACCTGACCACGTCTCAGTTGACTTCCTTTATTCTTTATGTGCCTTCCTGGAAACCTGACCTCGGATCGTGACCTGACTTCGCCTCTGTAAACTCCTGAAATCCACTAGAAGTCCTCCTGATACCTTACCTAGTGTTTGACCAACTTCCAAATAAATAAATATATAATAATTTAAAAAAATGGCTTGGGCTCCAGCCATATTTGTCATAAGCGTGGGTAAGACAGATGGCTATGGGCTGCAACCCCCAGCGGTTTGTTTTACCATAAATTCTAAATATAAAAAAATGGCATTTGTTACAAATTTCCTTTGGCTGTGAATTGGTTAACATACATGTAGCTGTTTTGTATTCTGTAATTTACAGTTAGGTAAGTGGTCTTCCTTCTGTTCAGTCAGACGTGTCACCTGTCAGATTTAGCCCTGATCTAGTCTTTCTTGTTTAGCATTACAGGATCAATCTTTATCAGCATTATTAGGTAGAAAGCCAAACACATTATATCCTTGTCATTGTTCCTGAAGACTTAACAGCTGTATGTGTATAGGTGGCTTTACACACTGCAACATCGCAAACGACATCGCTGTAACGTCACCGGTTTTGTGACGTTATAGCGACCTCCCCAGCAACATTGCAGTGTGTGAAACACATCAGCGACCTGGCCCCTGCTGTGAAGTTGTGATCGCTACAAATCGTTCAGGACCATTCTTTGGTCCTTTGTTTCCCGCTGTGCAGCAAAGTTTTAGTGTGTAAAGGGGACTTTACAGCGACTTCGTTAGCGACTTCCCTTTCAAAAAGCTGCTTTACAACGTCCCCAATGACTAGCTAGGTCGTTCTGCAGGTCCGGATCGCTGTTGCGTCGTTGGCCAGGTCTGCCTGTTTGACAGCTCACCAGAGGCTTTGTAGCGATCCCGGCCAGGTTGGGATCGCTGGTGGGATCGCTAGAAAGTTTCAGTGTGTAAAGGGGCCTTTAAGCAATGTATGGATGAAATTCTGTCCATTACAATCACAGATAAGCTATTACCGTTAGTTTTACATCTGACAAAAGACAGAATAATAATTATGATAACATCACTGAATCAGTGAACTTTGCTGAATTGTGCAATATTTTATCTGAAAAGTTATAGAAATAGCTTCTATTACAGATAAGAAGCAGTGAAAAAATTAATTGCATTGTTAGATATCTGATTTTATGAAGATATTAGAAAATCTGACAGAAAACTTTCATTAACCCCTTCACGACCGGCCGATTCTTCGCTTTCTGTTTTTTTTTTCGCCATTCTTTTTCTGAGAGACGTAACTTTTTTATTTTTCAGTCAATATGGTCATGTGAGGGCTCATTTTTTGCGGAACGAGCTGTACTTTTAAATGAAACCATACGTTTTACCATATAGTGTACTGGAAAACGGCAAAAAAAATTCCAAATGCATAAAAATTGCATAAAAAGTGCGATAGCACTATTGTTTTTGAGATTTTATTCACTGTGTTCACTATATGGTAAAACTGATGTGTGGGTGTGATGCCTCAGGTCAGTGCGAGTTCGTAGACCCCAAACGTGTATAGGTTTACTTTTATGTAAGGGGTTAAAAAAAATCGGAAGTTTGTCCGAAAAAAGTGGCGAACGTTGTACGCCATATTCCGTGACCCATAGCGTTCTCATTTTTCGGGATCTATGGCTCAATGATGGCTTATTTTTTGTGTCTCGAGCTGACGTTTTTAACGGTACCATTTTTGCGCAGATGCTACATTTTGATTTTATTGCATTTTGCGCAAAAGTTGTGGCGACAAAAAACCGTTGTTTTGGCGTTTGGAATTTTTTTGCCGCTACGCCGTATACTGATCAGATTAATTGATTTTTTTATTTTGATAGATCGGGCGTTTCTGAACACGGTGATGACAAATGTGTGTATATTTTTTTATCCCTTTAATTTTCAATGGGGCGACTGGGGGGTGATTTGAACTTTTAGGTTTTTTGTTTTTTTTTTTAATTTTTTAAAACTTTTTTTTTATTTTACTAGCGCCCTAGGGGGCTATAGTGATCAGCAATCCAATCGCTCTGCACAATCTGCTGATCACAGCTACACAGCTGTAAACAGAAGATACGCTCACTTTCTTTTTCACTGGGCTGCGGGCACAGTGAAAGTGAAAGCAATTCATGTGTAGTACAGGAGTCATCACATGACCATGTGCTACCATGACAACTACCGGAAGTCACGTGATCGCGTCACGTGACTTTCGGTATCGGGCGGTAAGTAAAAGTTTACCGCGATCGCGCTTATAATGGCGCTGTCACAAATTAACAGAGCCATGTAAGGGGTTAAACGGCACGAGCAGATAACGATTCTGCTCGTGCCTAGCAGGCACACATCTCAGCTGTGAGAATCAGCTGAGATGTGCGCCGATCGCGGCATGCTGCCACCGGCAGACAGCGGGCAGTAACGTTATGACCGCTAGGACGTAATTTTACTGCCCGCGGTCGTTAAGGGGTTAAAGTATGTTTTAAGAATTATGTTATGTTGTCCCAGTCAGGATAAGTTACAATGATAGATACTACTAGGTAGTTCCCTTCTAACTTACTGTCAGCTGCCTGTTGTCAAGTGCAATCCATTTTTAAGGATCAAACTCACCAAGATGTATTGTAGGAAGTAAGGATGAGGCTATCTATGTCTCGCTGCTTCTGCTCTCCTGTCTACCTGCATAACAGAGACATAAAAGAGAGGTAGGCTTTTATTTTAGAGCAGGCGAGTGGCAGGTGCACTGCATGCCAAGATGTGACGTTAAGGATATTATGAGGGATGAAGGTATTCTTAAGGTATTCTGTGTATGGACAGGGTTGCTTTAGATTTGAAAAGCTATTCCAGACACATTCATGTCTTTGGCAAAGTGGATATTAAATACATATATGCTGCTCTTCCATTAAAAATTTAGAATTGTGATTGTTCTGAGCAGGACATCAATAATATAATAATAATAAAAAAGTTTATATAGCGCTAACATATTCCGCAGCACTTTACAATCAGGTGGGGAGTTGTATAGACAAAAACAAGACAAAATAGTATATAATTCAACAGCTACAGTACAGTAGCTACAGTAGGTTAGTAAGTTATTATGATAAGCTTGTCTGAAGAGATGTGTTTTTAATGTACGCTTAAAAACATGGGGGCTGGATATTAGTTGCATTCTTTGGGGTAGTGCATTCCAGAAAACTGGCGCGGCACGAGAAAAGTCTTGGAGACGGAGGTGTGAGGTTCGTATTATGGAGTATGTTAGTCTAAGATCATTTGCGGAACGAAGTGAACCGAACAGCGATGACTGCTCAGTTCTGTAGTCAACCCAGATGACTGGATTGGACTGATAGTAGCACATGTTTAGCATTAAAGGGTTATTCCCATTTCCAAGACCCTATCCCAATATGTAGTAGGTGTAATGATAATAATATTAGCAAATGCCTCCACTTAGAAATGTAGTATAGTTCTCCTGAAATAGTCATGTCTTTTACTTCATGTACAGGGCATTGCAGATTAGGTATTCTGGGTTATGACCACAAGCTACTAACTAGTTGTCACTAAATGAGTTTACGTAACCAGGTTCGGACTGGGATGTCTTGGACCCACCAGGAGAATTGATTCCAGGGGCCCAACCTACAGCTATATGCAAATACCTGTCAGTTGTTATGCCCGACCTCGTGGCCTTGCCCAGCTTCTTGGCCCTGAGGTGTCAATAAAAGATTAAGGGGTTGGAGATGCTGGGAGTAGTTGTCTTTTGTGATGCCACCTGTGGTGTGCGGCTATCATGGGAGACGCTGCTGCGGCATGTCGCTCACTTCTGGGGCTGATGTTGTGACGCAGCTCAAGTGTTTCAGCTCTCCACAGGTAGAGCTCGCCCCAGGGAGGATGATGAGGGTGGTAGTCTATAGCATCAGAGCGCAGGGGCAATGGCGCCGGCAATGAAAAGGATGATACAGGGTCTCCGGTTCAAGTTCTTTACTCACTGTCAGATTATCACCCTTGGAATGCCGGTTTTCACGAAGATGGGCTCTAGTCGATCCCGGATATTTCGGAAGCCAGTGTCAGTGTTATAGATGGTGAGCCCTTCCTCCTTGCGCTGTTTGTAATGGGTCCCCGTGGCCTGTAGCTACACAGGGTCCCTTCTCTGTAGTTTTTAAGTTCCATCCCATCTAGCAGGCAGCGCAAGTCATTTTGTGGGGCTGGATCATGGTCTCAACTCCGGGCTCTATGTGCTGCTGTGCCCCAGGCACATGAAGTGGGCGAAGGAAATTATATATATATATATATATATATATATATATATATATATATATATATATATATATATATATATACACATACAGGAATGTGTGCTCCATTATGGTTCTGCTAATCTAGGAGGCCGCATGGCACATGAAATACAGAATATAGTGTAGGACCCCCCTATTGAAGTTTGCCGTGACGTTGGCAGGGGTGGCTCAAAGAATTGATCAGTTATTTGCTAAAATCTCATTTATATTACAGTACAGTTAGAATAAATCTGTGAATTTGCACTTTTTATATGATGCATGCCATTTTCAGATCGTGCTGGCTCCCCTCTCAGGCTGGTGGAGTGCAGTTCCAGACAGAAGAACAGCAACATCGGTGGATCTGGCGGGACACAGGAGAACACGGTCGCTGAGGGGATACAGAGTCAGTTCCCCCAGTACCAGCGCAGACGGGGTGCACAGCCCTAGATTAACGGGAACTTCAACTCCTTTTAATAATTCTGCTGGGTGAGGCAATTTCAAGTGTGTATATATATATATATATTGTGAGACTGTGACCGGGGTTATCTATGACGGCCGGTATGTCTCGCCCCGGTTGTGCTCACTCCATGATAGAAAGTAAATCCACTCTAGGGTTAATGCTGTTTCCCTACAGGCTGAAGGAAGGGTTAAATGGAAACAGGAACAAGGGCAGGTGTGCCGGGTGTGAGGGAGTGAACACAACTCCCTGAGTTCTCTGCTGGAGAGGCACATGTATATTGTTGTGGACTTTTGTTTGGACATTAAAACCGTGTGCTGTGAACCTTAATGCCTGGATCCCGTGTCTTCTGCTGCGCAGCCGACCGTGCTACCTCACATATGGTGGAGAATGCGGGCATACCAGCCGGTGAGGTGTAGCATCCATCCCTGGTGACCCAGTAGCACATGTCCTGGATTCGAGCGGCTATACTACAGCCCAAACCCGGTGACGCCATGGAGGACATACTACAGCAGCTGGCTCAGGGTAATGCACAGCAACAACAGGCTAATGCACAGCAACAACAGGCTAATGCACAGCTACAAGAGGCCAATGCACAGCAGCAACAGACCAATGCACACCTGCTCCGGGCGTTGGAACGTCAGCAGCAATCCTTGCAAGTGCAGGAAAAAAGGCACCAAGAACAGATGGTTCTCCTGGCCAAGTCGATCCGTGCCGGACCAGCAGCAACAACCCCGGGACCGGGTGACGACGGCAGCGTCCGGAAAGCGGTGAGACAAGCGTTGCAAAAGATGACCCCGGGGGATGATGTGGAAGCGTTCCTGGCGGTGTTTGAGCGGGTGGCCGAGCGGGAAAAGCTACCGACCCCCCAGTGGGCTGAGGTATTGTCGCCCTATCTGACGGGGGAACCCCAAAAAGCGTACCTGGACCTCTGTACCGAGGACGCCATTGACTATGTGACCCTAAAAGCCGAAATACTGGCTCGGTTGGGGGTGAATACCTATGTACGGGCTCAGCGGGTAAATCAGTGGTTCTATGAGGAAGCCAAACCCGTACGCTCCCAGGCCTATGACTTGTTGCATCTTGTAAAAAAGTGGTTGCAGCCTGACACTCTGAGCCCGGCGCAAATGGTGGAAAGGGTAGTAGTGGATCGTTTTGTGCGCACTTTACCCATCACCGTTCAACGGTGGGTAGGACAGGGTGACCCGAGTACCCTGGACCAATTAGTGTCCCTGGTAGAGCGGCATGTGGCTACGCAGGACTTGATACGGGACACTGAGACTTTGCGTACCGCCCGTCGGTCCGGCCCCTCCAAGCCTAGGGTCAAGGACCCACCGCTGACAACGGTGCAGGAGTCCCCTACCGCCCCGTCTGAGGCTGCGGCCGCCATTCCTGAGGTCCGGAAGGTTCTGTACCCTAAACGACAACCCGTCAAGGGGGTTTCCGTTCCCATTAGATGTTGGCGGTGCCAGCGGGTGGGACATATGGAAGCCCAGTGTCCCCTCACCACGGAGACGGAGCCCCACTTGTGCCAAATACAGGTGAATGGATGTCCGGTTACAGGATTGTTGGATTCCGGAAGCTTAGTGACCCTTGTGCGATCCACCTTGAGGGCTAAAGTAAAGGCCACAGGACGTACCGTGGGGGTGGTTTGCATACATGGGGACCGCCGAGACTATCCCACGGGGATTGTCACCATCACAGCACCTTGCGGTCAGGTGCAACATGAGGTGGGACTTCTTAACACTCTTCCTTATGACGTGATCCTAGGAAGGGATCTGCCCTATTTTTGGACTTTATGGAGGGGACCCCCTAAGTCCCCTCAGATATTGGTCAGTCCGGGACCTGAGCCCTACAATCCTGAATCCGGGACGCCTGCCGTAGGGGTCACCATGATAGGGACAGAGTTTGAACCCGATAGGTCACCCCTAGAGGTATTGGCAGGAGAGGCTGAGATGGTCGAGCCCATCCCGGAGTTGGAGGCGTCCCCGGATACGTTTGGGACAGCCCAACTCCAGGACCCTACGTTAATACATGCCCGGAGTCGGGTGACAGTAGTTGACGGGGTGGCACAGCTGCCCGGTGCCCAGGTAAGGTACCCCCATTTCGCTCTTAAGCAAGATTTACTCTACCGGGTAGATGAAATACGGGGCGTGGGGGTAGAACAGTTGGTGGTGCCCCAGCCGTATCGCCGGCGGGTCCTCGACTTGGCTCATAAACACCTGATGAGTGGCCACCTAGGGGTCAAGAAAACGCAGGAGCGAATATTGCAAAGGTTCTATTGGCCCGGGGTCATTGGGGAGGTAAAACGGTTCTGCGAAACCTGCCCGGAGTGTCAGCTTACCGCACCCCTGACCCATTTTCGCAGTCCGTTGGTACCGTTACCCATTATAGAAGTCCCTTTTGAACGGATAGGGATGGATCTGGTGGGGCCCCTCGTAAAGTCCGCTCGAGGGCACCAACACATCCTAGTGATCGTTGACTATGCCACCCGGTATCCCGAGGCGATACCTCTCAGACATACTGCAGCCAAGCTTATAGCTCGGGAGTTGTTTGCGGTGTTCTGCCGGGTGGGGTTGCCCAAGGAGATCCTTACGGATCAGGGGACCCCATTCATGTCTAAAGTGACCAAAGAGCTATGCCGGCTACTCCAGATCAAGCAGTTGCGTACGTCTGTGTATCATCCTCAAACGGACGGTTTAGTCGAGCGTTTCAATAAAACCCTGAAAACCATGCTAAAAAGGGTGATTTCAAAAGACAGGAAAGACTGGGATATGATGCTTCCCTATTTGATGTTTGCCATCTGTGAGGTGCCACAGGCATCCACGGGGTTTTCGCCTTTTGAATTGTTATACGGGCGACATCCCCGGGGATTGTTGGACCTGGCAAAGGAAACATGGGAGCAAGAGCCCACCCCCCATAAAAGTGTGATTGAACACATTTTGGGTATGCAGAACCGCATAAGCGCGGTCATGCCAATTGTGAAGGAGCATTTACAGGAGGCTCAGGCCGCGCAAAGCAGCCGCTACAATAGACAAGCCACCGTGCGGACCTTTAAACCCGGGGATCGGGTGTTGGTATTAATCCCCACGGCGGAGAGTAAGTTCCTGGCTCAGTGGCAAGGCCCCTACGAGATAAAGGAGAGAGTCGGGGTGGTTAACTATAAAGTATTGCAGCCCGGTAGGCGGAAACCTGAACAAATATACCATGTCAACCTATTAAAACCTTGGCAGGAACGGGAAAGCCTGATGGCTGTTTTTTCCCCATCTCCCTCCTCTTCATATGCGTCAGCGTACCTTGATGACATCATTATTTACAGCTCCGATTGGCAGACCCACTTGGAACAGGTACAAGCGGTGGTGGACGCGCTTCGGACAGCCGGATTGACCGCCAATCCCAAGAAATGTGCGTTGGGACTCACGGAAGCCCGCTACTTGGGCTACGTGATAGGTCAAGGAGTGATTAAGCCCCAAATTAACAAGGTTGAGGCAATCCAGAAGTGGCCTAGACCCCTGACCACGAAGCAGGTTAGGGCCTTCCTGGGTATAGTGGGGTACTACAGGAGTTTTGTAAAGGATTTTGCGGGACTATCGGCCCCCTTGACGGACCTTCTCAAAGGCAAGAAGTCCGTCATGGTGCGCTGGACTCCGCAGGCCGAGGACTCCTTCCGGGCCCTGAAGGGGGTCCTGTGCGGACAACCCGTTCTCGTACACCCTGATTTCCGGAAGGAGTTCATAGTACAGACTGACGCCTCAGAGGTCGGCCTGGGGGCAGTGTTGTCTCAGGTGGTTCAGGGGGAGGAACACCCCGTCACCTTCTTAAGTAGGAAGCTCACCCCTCCCGAGCGGAATTATAGCGTAGTGGAGAAGGAGTGCCTGGCGATCAAGTGGGCCTTGGAGTCCCTGCGCTATTACCTGCTGGGACGGCAGCTTTGCTTGGTGACGGATCACTCTCCACTGGTCTGGATGAGGTCCGCCAAGGAACGGAATGCCCGGGTTACCCGGTGGTTCCTTTCTCTGCAGAACTTCCGGTTTACGGTTGAACATAGGGCCGGTGGGTTGCAGGGCAACGCCGATGCCTTGTCCCGCGGCCCGTGTTTGATGGCGGGAGTTCAACCCCGCACGCTTGAACTGAGGGGGGGGGGTATGTGAGACTGTGACCGGGGTTATCTATGACGGCCGGTATGTCTCGCCCCGGTTGTGCTCACTCCATGATAGAAAGTAAATCCACTCTAGGGTTAATGCTGTTTCCCTACAGGCTGAAGGAAGGGTTAAATGGAAACAGGAACAAGGGCAGGTGTGCCGGGTGTGAGGGAGTGAACACAACTCCCTGAGTTCTCTGCTGGAGAGGCACATGTATATTGTTGTGGACTTTTGTTTGGACATTAAAACCGTGTGCTGTGAACCTTAATGCCTGGATCCCGTGTCTTCTGCTGCGCAGCCGACCGTGCTTCCTCACAATATATATATATATATATATATATATATATATATATATATATATATATATATAATACATAATATATAATATAGGTTAGGATCCCCCTATTGAGATTTACCGTGACGTTGGCAGGGGTGGCTCAAAGAATTGATCAATTATTTGCTAAAAATCTCATTTTTTTTTATTATAGTACAGTTGGAATAAATCTGTGAATTTGCACTTTTTATATTATGCATGCCAATTTCAGATCGTGCTGGCTCCTTTTTCTCTGTTATGACTGTAGTTATGCTACAATTTCTGGTGATTGACCATCACCATACCATGCACGCCTGATTTTGGTTTACAATGTAGGTAGCTGTTCACATTCAGTTGCCTCACCCCTTTCCACAGGCAATGCTAATTAAGCACCATGCTTGGATCTGGTCCGCCTTTATCAATGGTTGCTCTCTGGCACTGGGAGGGTCAGTTTTGATATAGTCCTGGTAGGTGTAGAGCTTGCTCCACATACTGGGACCTGGGCTGGCCTCTATCCATAATTGCCTCTTTTGCAACATGGAAGCGGCTATATACAGGTTACTGGTATGTGTGCTCCATTATGGTTCTGCTTTTAACTTTATCTAGGAGGCTGCATGGCACATGAAATACATAATATAGGTTAGGAACCCCCTATTGAGATTTGCCGTGACGTTGGCAGGGGTGGCTCAAAGAATTGATCAATTATTTGCTAAAATTCTCATTTTTTTATTATAGTACAGTTGGAATAAATCTGTGAATTTGCACTTTTTATATGATGAATGCCAATTTGAGGTCGTGCTGGCTCCTTTTTCACTCCACCAGCCTGTCTGTGTCACAGGCCAGCTCCTAACACACTAACTGCTACAGCGTTATCTCCTCTAATCCCCTGACATCACCCCTCCCCATCCTAGACTAGTGGGTGGGAAGGCCCTTACCATTAGGCAGCCATCCATGTTACCCGATCCTAGCCTGGTCCCCAGTTACGAAAAGGGCAATGGTGTGTATAGGTGGAATGAGTGGTGTGGAACCAGCACTGACCTCCTCCGAACCTGGGATGAATACTGCACCTTAAGTCAGTTGCAGTACCTTGTGGCGCCTGAAGCCTCAGGGGTGCCACATTCCCCCTTAGCGATTCGCAGCACTCTGGGGCTGCAACAAAACATATACAATGGATACCGCATTATTTTTGGCTGTACACAGCATAACATCAACAATCTTCCCTTTATGGGAGGCACTTTCACTTCAACATTGCAAACATAGAAAATTCCAGTGGTCATAGCATTCAATGTAAAGCATTCAATTCAACACAATAAAACATTAACTCTAAAAAGACATGCATGTTTACTCGATTTTCGGTCAGCTTGTGATGGTACCAGAGGACCGGTCCCGGCCTCCTGGTTTGGTAATTTCATGGGAAATCCTCTGACATAATGTCCAACTTTACCACAGCAACGACAAATCGGCTGCCCATCGGGGTCATATCAGTCAGGAACTGCAGCCAGCGGGGCCTTTCTCTCCGTCGCCATGGTAGGTCCTCAGGACTCGATGCCAGCTCAATTGCTGCCGGTCATCGAGCCCCTAGCTGGGACTGCACCACTTTTATCAAAGCAGCCATACCATGTATCAGTTCCAGAACTTGGTGTTGCAGTTCAGTAACCAGGTCCTTGCCCAGAGCCTGTTCATTTCCTACTGGTGTCACAGGGGTCACTGTTACCATCTTAAATTGTTGAGGCACAGCGTTTCGGGGGGCTGGCTCACGAAGCACCTGAATTGCATGATCCTTAAATTCAGCAAAACTGAGTTCTGGGTTCTGCAGAGTCACGATGCGCAGCTGTGTCCGATGTGAGTCGGACAAAAGCCCCTCTATGAACTGCCTAGTCAACAGTCGGTCTTTAGCCCGCACGCCATCTTGTTCCACCTGCTGAACAGCTCTCATCGCTTCCTGCAGATTTAGAGCATAATCCCGCACACTGTCCTGGGCTTTCTATTTGCATCCAGAAAATTGCGTTTTTATCTCAGCGGCAGTGTGGGTGTCAGATTTCTTTGAGTTTGGCTAGAATGTCCTTTACTGCTCTTTTATCGATTCCTTGCCAGGACTTGACTTCCCGTCGGGCTGCTCCGGGCAGTTGGCTGATTAAGATGCTGATTTTCTGGTCCTCCATCAGGGGGTACACACGGAACAAACTGTGGTCATTCTGTGAAGTCAGCCAGAGTATAAGCTTCCCCAGCGTACTGTGGCAGCCATGTTGCTCCCGGAAGGTACGGCATAGCAAACTGCATTACCGGCGCTGGTGTTGGTGCTACAGCGTCAGCAATGGGGATAGCCTTGTCTTGTTCCTCACTGGACATATCTTAACGAGTGATTTCCCGCCCTTGCTTGGAAGCACGGGGTTTCTTGCAATTCTCTGGCAGCGGGGCTCTTGTTCGCGCTCTTTCTGGGCTCCACCCACGATGGCACGACGCTTCTTTTCCCACACTGTACAGTTAATGGCGGCTGTAGTTTTTCAATACACGTGTTTTGCACAATGTTTGAGGTGCACAGTACTCATTGGTTGCGGGCACGAATTCCTGTTCGTGAGGCCAAGTTGACACGCCCATGGGACCAGAGGGTTGTGCTCGTCACTGGGCCGGTGGTGGTGATTTGGAATGTCACAGTGGCCTTGCCCGGCTTCGTGGCCACAAGGTGTCAATAAAAGATTAAGGGGTTGGAGATACTGGGAGTAGTTGTCTTTCGTGATGCCACCTGTGGTGTGCGGCTATGATGGGAGCCGCTGCTCGGCATGTCGCTCACTTCTGGGGCTAATGGTGTGACGCAGCTCAGGTGTTTCAGCTCTCCACAGGTAGAACTCGCCCCAGGGAGGATGATGAGGGTGGTAGTCTATAGCGCCGGAGCACAGGGGCGACGGCAATGAAAGGGACAACATAGGGTCTGCGGTTCAAGTTCTTTACTCACTGTCAGATTATCACCCTTGGAGTGCCTGTTTTCACCAAGATGGGCTCCAGTCGATCCCGGATAATTCGGGAGCCAGTGCCGGTGTTATGGATGGTGAGCCTTTCCTTATAGCACGGTTTGTAATGGGTCCCTGTGGCCTGTAGCTAACTTCTCTGTAGTTTTTAAGTTCCCTCCCATCCAGCAGGAAGTGCGAGTTGTTTTGCGGGGCTGGATCGTGGTCTGAACTCCGGGCTCTATATGCAGCTGTGCCCCAGGCACATGAGGTGGGCAAAGGAAACTTGAAATCTCCTAACCCGGCAGAATTATTAAAAGGAGTTGAAGTTCCCCTTAATCTAGGGCTCTGCACCCCATCTGCGCTGGTCCTGGGGGAACTGACTCTGTATCCCCTCAGCGACCGTGTTCTTCTGTGTCCCACCAGATCCACCGGTGTTGCTGTTCTTCTGTCTGGAACTGCACTCCACCAGCCTGTCTGTGTCACAGGCAGTCTCCGAACTCACTAACTGCGTTGTCTCCTCTCTTCCCCTGACATCACCCCTCCCACTCCCAGGTTCCTAGTCTAGTGGGTGGAAAGGCCTTTACCATTTGGCGGCCATCCATGTGACCCAACCCCAGCCTGGTGCCCAGTTAAGAAAAGAGCAATGGTGTGTATGTGTGGAATTAGTGGGGTGGAACCAGCACTGACCTCCTCCGAACCCGGGATAAATACTGCACCTTAAGTCAGGTGCAGTTGTGACACCCCTGATCTTATCAGGGTGTCACAGGGAACTGCACTCTTTTTTTTCTTATGGTGCAGAACTCACCCTCCATTGTTCTGGGATCCTAACTATTGGTATTGCTTCCATCAGCATTCAAATCCTAGCCACACCTCACACCACACCCTGTCAGGCACACCAGTGGGTGGTCTAGCTGGAAAAGGGCCACCCGCCTAGGGGTCGGGCAGACTGGTGGGAGGGACATAGTCAGTTGAGTAGTAGCCCTCAGAGAGTGAGGAGCTGAGGGAGTTGTGGCTCCCTGGGAGACTTTGGTTAGGTCGCAGACGGTGGTCTGGGACCGGAGGAGTCGGCAACCCGGTCGCAGGGTATTGGAGAAGGGTGCCCAGACTTAGTCTTAGAGAATGGTCGGCACCGGAAAATCTAGTAACCGGACCGCTACCGAACACGGCAGGGTACTGGATCCTAGATCAGGGAGTAGCTTCACGCAACCTGATAATTAACCTGTGGAGGATAGTCTCTTTATGAACTTTCCCCAAAAGCTCAGAGATCGAAGGCACCAACACAACGAGGGGGATAGGGCTTTCCAGCTTATGCGGCCCACTGAAATCCCAAGTGTCAGCCATCAAGAGCACAGCTCCCCTATTTAATTATAGGGAGTGGGACCCCAACAGCTTCAGGCCAAGGGGTCACTCAGAAACAATTAAACACAAGTGCATGGAGGCAGACTCCAGACCGCCATCAATACCAATGGGGACGGATTCCCGGACGAGCTCCCCAGAGTGGCAGCGGTACCCAACCCAGAGACTTGGTTTACTCCTGTAGATACACAGCAAACTGCGGCACCTACAGTCAATAGCTGCCTGTGTAGCACACAATCTGGCGGTAATGGGACGCCAGTCCAATATCAAGGGATCACTTGATTCCACATACCATACAAAAAAGCAGATGACAGCGTTCTCTTGAGTGAAAATTCTTTACTTTTTATTCCATCATAGTGCACAAAAATATGCAACGTTTCGACACAGAATGTCTTTGTCAAGCATAGTATTAAACATCAGCTGTCATATATTTATACAAGTGTCAATTATATGTGAACCAATTAAAATCGATCCAAGACCTCCATATGCATAATTATCAACTTCAGACATAAACAATGTCAGTACAAGACAATCTAACATCGGTAGGCATCATCAGATATTCAAAACATGACAATATAATAGAAATACACTTACAGTATACACAGTATATACAGATGTCATACAAACGCTGCACGTGCATGTAGATCGTGGCTCCATTGCTGGAAAGCGTCGTTGTCATGGAGATCCAGTACCCAGAGTTCTTTGCAAACAAGACACATACAGTGCTGGCCAAAAGTATTGGCACCCCTGCAATTCTGTCAGATATTACTCAGTTTCTTCTTGAAAATGATTGCAATCACAAATTCTTTGGTATTATCTTCATTTAATTTCTCTTCAATGAAAAAAAAAAATTGTCATAAAGACAAATTGGATATAATTCCACACCAAACATAAAAAAGTGGGTGGACAAAAGTATTGTCACTGTTTGAAAAATCATGTGATGATTGTCTAATTTGTGTAATTAACAGCCCCTGTAACTTACCTGTGGCACCTAACAGGTGTTGGCAATAACTAAATCACACTTGCAGCCAGTTGACATGGATTAAAGTTGACTCCACCTCTGTCCTGTGTCCTTGTGTGTACCACATTGAGCATGGAGAAAAGAAAGAAGACCAAAGAACTGTCTGAGGACTTGAGAATCCAAATTGTGAGGAAGCATGAGCAATCTCAAGGCTACAAGTCCATCTCCAAAGACCTGAAAGTTCCTGTGTCTACGTTGCGCAGTGTCATCAAGAAGTTTAAAGCCCATGGCACTGTGGCCAACCTCCCTAGATGTGGAAGGAAAAGAAAAATTGACGAGAGATTTCAACACAAGATTGTGCGGATGGTGGATAAAGAACCTTGACTAACATCCCAACAAGTTCAAGCTGCCCTGCAGTTCGAGGGTACAACAGTGTCAACCCGTACTATCTGTCGGCGTCTGAATGAAAAGGGACTGTATGATAGGATACCCAGGAAGACCCCACTTCTTACCCCGAGACATAAAAAAGCCAGGGTGGAGTTTACCAAAACTTACCTGAGAAAGCCTAAAACGTTTTGGAAGAATGTTCTCTGGTCAGATGAGACAAAAGTAGAGCTTTTTTGGAAAAGCCATCAACAGAGTTTACAGGAAAAAAAAAAAGAGGCATTCAAAGAAAAGAACACGGTCCCTACAGTCAAACATGGTGGAGGTTCCCTGATGTTTTGGGGTTGCTTTGCTGCCTCTCGCACTGGACTGCTTGACCGTGTGCATGGCATTATGAAGTCTGAACACTACCAACAAATTTTGCAGCATAATGTAGGGCTCAGTGGGAGAAAGCTGGGTCTTCCTCAGAGGTCATGGGTCTTCCAGCAGGACAATGACCCAAAACACACTTCAAAAAGCACTAGAAAATGGTTTGATAGAAAGCACTGGAGACTACTAAAGTGGCCAGCAATGAGTCCAGACCTGAATCCCATAGAACACCTGTGGAGAGGCAGTTTGGAGAAGGCACCCTTCAAATCTCAGGGACCTGGAGCAGTTTGCCAAAGAAGAATGGTCTAAAATTCCAGCAGAGCATTGTAAGAAACTCATTGATGGTTACCGGAAGCGGTTGTTCGCAGTTATTTTGGCTAAAGGTTGTGCAACCAAGTATTAGGCTAAGGGTGCCAATACTTTTGTCTGGCCCATTTTTGGAGTTTTGTGTGAAATGATCAATGATTTGATTTTTGTTTCATTCTCTTTTGTGTTTTTTAATTGCAAGCAAAATAAATGAAGATAATAATACCAAATAATTTGTGACTGCAATCATTTTCAAGAAGAAACTGAGTATTATCTGACAGAATTGCAGGGGAGCCAATTCTTTTGGCCAGCACTGTAGCTTCCAAGAACCAATCAGGTTATCGCACTCCCATTCGGGTCTAGATGACATCACAGGCTTCCTCAGATAACATTGTTCAGACATTGTAGTTGTTTCCAGAGCAATCCAGGCAGCACCCGTGCGCAGGCGCAGTAACTCTCCAGGGCCATCCAGACCTCCCATTAACACCATTTTATCGTAGACAACGTTACTGTTATGACTGCACTTGTTCCCCAGACTTCGTCATGATAATATTCACAAGCAAATTACATATTCAGATATCAATATTACATGACCTTATAATCTATATTTTAATCACATGACAATAAAACATTTTTTTTTACAATAAAAAATTTTTTTATACATAGAAACCCCTGAAACAATCGATCCATATAATGGTGGTCTCACTTCAATCCTAATAAAGGAGAATAAACGCAACTTCAAAAAACCTCCATTAACACACAAAAATCTTATCTGAATATGTCATCAAATAACCTATAACATATTTCATCACCAAGTCATAATTTGCAGAACTACAAGGTATTAACAAAATAAAAGAAGTAGAGGACATATGCTTACACGCAATATTCTCATATTATATCAAATCACCTGCGATGTGTCAATTAATATGGAAAACATATACACGTCATCCAATAAGCCAAATTCGTGAAAACTATTGTGGAACAAGGGGAAAGAGGAGGGAGACATACTGTAGAGCATACATACCATGTCACCATCCTCTGTCACCATGTCCGTACAGCACTAAGGGGATAAGAACCAAAAATTAAAAACATGTAAAAAATTTGTAAAAAAATACAGCACCAAAGTACACGGAAGAGACAAGGGCCCTAGCCAGGGAGGAAAAGGCCCTGCTCATATTCAATATTTAAACTCATGGGGGACGAGCTATCTAACTCAAAAATCCATCTCAATTCCTTCTTCTTGAGTAATTTAATCTGATCACCCGCCCTCCCCAAAACAGGGACACTATCAATAACACAAAAACGCAATTGGTTCACGGAATGTCTTTTCTCTTTAAAATGTCTAGGTACCGGTAACTCAACCAACCCTGTCCTAATTGTACTTTTGTTTTTCCCAGTCCTCGCTCAGACCTCCATCATTGTCTCACCCACGTACAGCAAACCACAAGAACAGGAGATCACATACACCACAAAAGAACTGGTGCACGTGTATCTCCCATCGATGCGGTAAACTTTGCCAGTCCGTGGGTGAGAGAACGTGGAGCCCTTTAACATGTTATTTCAAACAGGCGCAACCCAAGCGTGGGACTAATTTGAAGGATACATTGGTGAGATCGGATGTAGTTTCTTTGAAAAAGGATACACAGTCTACGTTAAAGGGAACCTGTCATCAGAAATTTAGCTTGAAACCTAAAATATTCCCCCTCTCCAGCTCCTGGGTTGCATTCTAGCAAGGTTCCTGTTGTTTATGTGCCCCCTTTCTGACCAAAATAAAGACTTTGTAAAGGGGTACCTTTTTGTATTCAGATCTTGATAATGGTACACGGGGGCGGGCTCTCTGGTGGCCGTTAGTCTGCCTCCTGTCACTTTAGGCCGTCCCCCATCGCCCCATCCCATACTTCAGGACGCCGCCCACTGCGCCCGAGGTCCCGTGCACGCGAGGACTGCTGGTCACGTGTGCGCAGGCACGATGTTATGGGCAGTGCTGTTGTCGCGGGCGGGGAGGACGCCGTCGCTGCAGCGCTCTCGCTAACTCTCGGGTCCGGCGCTGCTGTGGCTGCTGCTGCTCGGTGGCTCGAGCGGTGGACCGGATCCGGGGACTTGAGCAGCGCTCCTCGCCCGTGAGTGAAAAGGGTGGTTGGTTTGGGGGATTTAGTCCGTGACACAACCCACGGGTCGTGGTGAAGATAGGCACCACCGCTGCTGATGACGGGGATCCTGGGAGCGATGGTAAGGAGCAGCTGGGATGTTGTTTTCCCCTTCCGTGGGTAGGGATCGGTGGTCCTGGGGCCCGGTGATGTTGTGACGGGGAGGCAGGGTTGGTGAGGTGCAGGGTTGCAGGGACAGCGCGGTGCGGTGCCGGATGGCATGGGTGTACTCACTCAGCAAGAAAGGTACAAAGTCCTCGGCAAACCAAATGGCTGGATGGACGGGTCCCGCAGCTGGCTGCAGTGTTTCTCCCTGGACAGGTGATGGCGGCTGTTTTTCCCTGCACCTTGATGTTCTCCTTCTGACTACTATGGATTCCCAACGGTAGTCCGCTCCCCGGTGTATGGGTATCGGAGGAGCCCGTTTGCCCGCAGGCGCTGGCGCTGGCCCTTGGGTCTCTAGCCTTAGGCGGTAGCTGTATACCCTCACAGTGTGGGCTGTTGCCTTCAATCGGGACTTTTGCTGTTGTGAAACCCCTGGGGTTCCAGTCACATTCGGATTTGACTATTGACGGCAGCTCCTAGCCTGGTCGGGGTCCGATGGCCCTGTCTGTGTGTGCTGGCTTCACTTCGCTCCCCGGTCGGTACCAGCGGGCTGTCGCCCGACCCCCGGTCCTACGGTTCCGCGTTGCTCCACCACTCCTGCAGACGGCCACCACCGTCTGCCACTCTTGCTGTCAGTGCCTGGGCCACAAACCCAGACACCCAAGTGCTTACTCCTCACTCCTCAAACTCCAACACTAAACTGTCACTTTTCCCGCCTCCAGGCCTATGAACTCCTTGGTGGGTGGGGCCAACCGCTTGGCTCTGCCCCACCTGGTGTGGACATCAGACACTGGAGGGAGGCAACAAGGGTTTTTGTTTGGCTGGTGTCCCTGTCTAATGGGGGTGGGGGTTGCTTGTATGTTATCTGTGATGACCTGGCTAGGCCAGGGCGCTACACTGTGATTGCATCGCAAGTGCCCGCCCATCATCTTGTGGCCACGCTCTCCCCTCTGCCTCCAGCATTCTGCACAAGTGCTGGCCAGATGACCCGACGTTGGAACGTTCTGCACAGAACGCTAGAGGCAGAGGGGAAAGGGCGGGCATGAGATGATGGGCGGGCATTTGCGATGCAATCACAGCTCTGCCCATAGTCTCGTGCCTGCGACACGCGTGACCAGCAGTCCTCGCGTGCACGGGACCTCAGGCGCAGTGGGCGGCATCCTGAAGTATGGAATGGAGCGATGGGGGATGGCCTAAAGCGACAGGAGGCAGACTAACGGCCACCAGAGAGCCCGCCCCCGTGTACCATTATCAAGATCTGAATACAAAAAGGTACCCCTTTACAAAGTCTTTATTTTGGTCAGAAAGGGGGCACATAAACAACAGGAACATTGCTAGAATGCAACCCAGGAGCTGCAGAGGGGGAATCTTTTAGGTTTCAAGCTAAATTTCTGATGACAGGTTTCCTTTAAGCAGCCCAAGAATGGGAAACTTCCCATGCTTGGGTTGCGCCTGTTGTAATAACATGTTAAAAGGCTCCACGTTCTCTTACACATGGACTGGCAAAGTTTACTGCATCGATGAGAGATACACATGCACCAGTTCTTTTGTGATGTATGTGATCTCCTGTCCTTGTGGTTTGCTGTATGTGGGTGAGACAACGATGGAGGTCCGAGCGAGGATTGCGAAACACAAAAGTACAATTAGGACAGGGTTGGTTTAGTTACCGGTACCTAGACATTTTAAAGAGAAAAGACATTCCGTGAACCAATTGCGTTTTCGTGTTATTGATAGTGTCCCTGTTTTGAGGAGGGGGGGTGATCGGATTAAATTACTCAAGAAAAAGGAATTGAGATGGATTTTTGAGTTAGATAGCTTGTCCCCCATCGGTTTAAATATTGAATATGAGCAGGGCCTTTTCCTCCCCGGCTAAGGCCCTTGTCTCTTCCGTGTACTTTGGTGCTGTATTTTTTTTTTTTTACAGATTTTTAAATGTTTTTAATTTTTGGTTCTTATCCTCTTCGTGCTGTACGGACATAGTGACAGAGGATGGTGATATGGTATGTATGCTCTATGTCTCCCTCCTCTTTTGCCTTGTTCCACTAATAGTTTTCACTAATTTGGATTATTGGATGATTTGTATATGTTTTCCATATTAATTGACACACCGCAGGTGATTTGATATAGTATGAGAATATGGCGTGTAGGCATATGTCCTCTACTTCTTTTATTTTGTTAATACCTTGTAGTTCTGCAAATTATGACTTGGTGATGAAATATGTTATAGGTTATTTGATGACATATTCAGATAAGATTTTTGTGTGTTAATGGACGTTTTTTGAAGTTGCATTTATTCCTCTTTATTAGGATTGAAGTGAGACCACCATTATATGGATCGGTTGTTTCAGGGGCTTCTATGTATAAAAAATATAAAAAAAAAATTTATTGTCAGGTTTTTTTTATTGTCATGTGATTAAAATATAGATTATAAGGTCATGTAATATTGATATCTGAACATGTAATTAGCTTGTGCATAATTATCATGACGAAGTCTGGGGAACACGCGCAGTCATAACAATAACGTTGTCTCCGATAAAATGGTGTTAATGGGAGGTCTGGATGGCCCTGGAGAGTTACTGCGCCTGCGCACGGGTACTGCCTGGACTGCTCTGGAAACAACTACAATGCCTGAGCGATGTTATCTGAGGAAGCCTGTGATGTCATCTAGACCTGAATGGGAGTGCAATAACCTGATTGGTTCTTGGAAGCCATGTGTCATGTTTGCAAAGAACGCTGGGTACTGGATCTCCATGACAACGACGCTTTCCAGCAATGGCGCTGCGATCTACATGCAAGTGTATTTCTATTATATTGTCATGTTTTGAATATCTGATGATGCCTAGCGATGTTAGATTGTCTTGTACTGACATTGTTTATGTCTGAAATTGATAATTATGCATATGGAGGTCTGGGATCGATTTTAATTGGTTCACATATAATTGACACTTGTATAAATATATGACAGCTGATGTTTAATACTATGCTTGACAAAGACATTCTGTGTCGAAACGTTGCATATTTCTGTGCACTATGAGGGAATTAAAAGGAAAGAATTTTCACTCAAGAGGACGCTGTCATCTGCTTTTTTGTTTGGTTTACTCCTGTGTCAGAGTCTGCTTAATGGTTGCACCAATATGCACACGGCCTGAGTGAGTATGCTGGAACCCCCTGAGTCTGCCCGCCTGGCCTGCACCACGCTTCCCTACACCTCCACCGTCCAGAGTCCCGGGGCCTCCCCTACCCGTGGAGGGAACGTCATCTGGCTGCCCAACTCTATCTCCCCTGGGTACTCCCATCGGCAGCGGCGGTACTCCCCTTACCACGAACCACGGGTGGTGTCACGAACACTAATCCCCTGTAAATAGTCCCCTTTTATTTTCGACTGGCCGCAAGCCCCCGAGTCTGGAGACCCTCCAGCCACAGCAACCCCGGATCTGAGCAGTCCAACTGCTACAGGGGCGGTACACCTCGAAAACTTTGTCATCATGAACAGGATTCGGACTGGACCCACTAACCTGGGTGACGTGCGCCTTGAAAAGTCCGAGCTGCATTGTCAAAATTCGGTTCCCGCCATTTTAGGCACCTAAATGCCATCTTCCTGACCAAAAGAGCGTGGAGCTGAAGCTCTGCCCCTCGTCCAGAGAGCACGGCTGGAACCGGAAGTTCCCAGTGTCCCCGGCGCTAGGGTGTTTGCTAACGAAAAATCAAGGGGGCGTAACGGGATGTAACAGCGGAAGTGGAGTAGGGACACCAGGACTCTGCCCATAACATTCCTGGAACCCGCAGAGGCAAGATGGCGGCAGCAAGGGACTGGTCACCAAAGTGTGCTGCTCCCGGGACCATGACCTGGATCGAAGAAGAGACCGAGCAGCTCTGCAGGAGGATGCAGACGCAGTTCCTCTACATACTGAACCATTGGAGAGAGGAAATGAGGAGCCTGGCTGTGGCGGTGTGGGCCCGTGAGATGGAGGCCCCGCGCGTGGAGTGGTTAAGCAGCTACCCAGTCCCGGTTGACCCGGCTTACCCGGTCTCGGGATCCGATCTGCCCCTGGCCACCGCGATCACCCAGCCACCGTCACCCTTGCCCTCAGTGGAGGCCGAGCCGCTACCCCCATCATGGCAGCGGAATCTCCAACCTCTCTAGAAAGCGAGCAGGCTGCAACGCCTCCGGCCTCATCACCGGCCAGACCATAGCAGGCTGCAATGTTTCCAGACCCGGCCACTTCACCGGGCCCGTACCTCAGTATGGAGCACCCAGACTCTGCTATCCCAGCTGCGGAACAGCCGGTTCCTTTATCTACCACAGCGGAGGCGGAGCCTGTCGAGATGCTGGTTCCACCGCTGCACGGCCTCCCAGTAGCTGCCGGGGCCGCAGGAGTCTACCTACAGCCAGTTCCCATAGAGGAGGCGGAGCCTGATGCCAGCGCCCCCTATTGAGAAAGACAGCAGCAACCGCTGCACACAGAGATTGCCACGAGAGAGCGGCACCTGCAGGAGATTGCCGCCCGCACCAACCGAGAAGAGGATCACTTGAGGAAAGCCACCTTCCGGGTCAGAGGGCTGCGGTACCATGGCCTAGTTGAGCGCTTTGACCCCATTAAGGGGTGGGGGTTCATTACGGAGGCGGGCCTCGCTGCTGGGGTGTTTGTCTCCAGGAGAGATGTGGCAGAGCACCCTCCAAGGGGACACCCGGGCCGGAACCTGACACCAGGTGACATGGTCTCATATTGCCGGCATTGTGGGGAGCAGGGCTGGTACACCCTGGAGGTTAAGAAGCATGTGATGATGGGCGACCGGGTCATGCCAGCTCCCAGAACTGCCCCCGACTACTATAAAGAATAATGGTAGCGAAACCTGGCTATCTTAAAGTTAAAAGTTATGTTTACATTGTTACCATTGCAATGATCATATGCAAATGTTGAAAATTGTTGATTTACCTGCCTGTCAATCACCCGTAGATGTTACCTGATTTGCAGTTCTACTTTATTATCAAAAATGGACCATGGCTGCAGGACTGGCAGCAGCCAGCACAAACTTGTGCTTATTGTATACAGTTGCGCCCCGTGCGCCTACCAGAGTCGTCTTTTACACCTCTAGGACTTCAACACTGTCACCAGGGACTGCCAATGTGCCTGGAAAAGGGGTATCCACCAGGATTAATCATCAAGGTTCCCAGTTGTTTGGGTAGCGGGTTGAAGAGAGAGGGACAATGGGAATGGACTGTTACAGGAAGGGGCTGCAGCGGAGCAGGCTGAGCCACTGACTACCGCTACAACCGGTAGCGTTCCCCGCTGTTCTCGGAAATCAACTCTGAGAGTTTAAGTAACGTTCAAGAATATTGCCTCCCCTGTGTGGCATGAATGAGTATGCATAACTTGTTCTTTCTTTCAGTTAAAAAAAAAATATATATCTAAATCCTCTGGGTGTCCTGTAGCTCGGGGACGAGCTACGTTTAACCAAGAAATGTGTCACCCCTGATCTTATCAGGGTGTCACAGGGAACTGCACTCCTTTTTCTTATGGTGCAGAACTCACCCTCCATGGCTCTGGGATCTTAAATATTGGTATTGCTTCCATCAGCATTCAAATCCTAGCCACACCTCACACCACACCCTGTCAGGCACACCAGTGGGTAGTCTAGGTGGAAAAGGGCCATTCGCCTAGGGGTCAGGCAGACTGGTGGGAGAGACATAGTCAGTTGAGTAGTAGCCCTCAAAGTGAGGAGCTGAGGGAGTTGTAGCTCCCTGGGAGACTTTAGTTAGGTTGCAGACGGTGGTCTGGGACCGGAGGAGTCGGAGACCCGGTCGCAGGGTATTGGAGAAGGGTGCCCAGACTTAGTCTTAGAGAACGGTCGGCACCGGAAAATCTAGTAACCGGGCAGGTACCGAACACGGCAGGGTACTGGACCCTAGATCAGGGAGTAGCTTCATGCAACCTGATAATTAATCTGTGGAGGATATTCTCTTTATGAACTTTCCCCAAGAGCTCAGAGATCGAAGGCACCAACACAAGGGGGATAGGGCTTTCCAGTTTATGCGGCCCACTGAAATCCCAAGTGTAAGCCATCGAGAGCACAGCTCCCCTATTATAGGGAGTGGGACCCCGACAGCTTCAGGCCAAAGGGTCACTCAGAAACGATTAAACACAAGTGCATGGAGGCAGGCTCCAGACCGCCAGCAATACCAAAGGGGACGGATTCCCGGACGAGCTCCCCAGCGTGGAAGCGGCACACAGAGACTTGGTTTACTCCTGTTTCAGAGTCTGCTTAATGGTTGCACCAACATCCACACAGCCTGAGTGAGTTCTCTGCAACCCCCTGAGTCTGCTCGCCTTGCCTTCACCACGCTTACCTACACCTCCACCATCCAGAGTCCCGGGGTTTTCCCTACCTGTGGAGGCAACGTCATCTGGCTGCCCCACTCCATCTCCCCCGAGTACTCCCATCGGCAGTGGCGGTACTCCCCTTGCCGCGAATCACAGGTGGCGTCACAAACTAATCCCCTGTAAAAAGTACCCTTTTATTTTAGAGTGGCCTCAAGCTCCCGGGTTCGGAGACCCTCAAGCCACAGCAATCCCGTATCCGAGCAGTCCGACTGCTGCAGGGGTGGTACACAGTACCCAGTGGCGCCTGAAGCCTCAGGGGCGCCACAGGAGCATTGACTGTAAAACACAGGTGGGTCCTGCATATCTACTGTGCGTACACCACTACTGATAATGATTACAGTAGTTTGCAGTTTTTTTTGGTGAAAACAAGTTATCACCGATCTACAGGTTAGGTAGGTATTAACTTATTGATCGGTAGAATCCGACCAGTGGAAACCGAACCGATCGGAAGAATGTGGAACTTTTATCCCTGACTGTGCACTTTATCCCCATTATAAAATATAGCAGCGGCAGGTTGGATGTGTGACCGCAGCTCCATTCATCCTTTTTGGGGAGGTCAGAAAAAGCCAAGAATAGCGCTCGCAGCCACCGAGGGAATGAAAGGATCAGGAGTCGAGTCGGACATGAGCTCCACCTTAATGCGGATAAAAGTTGCATATTTTGCCGATCAGTGCAGGTCCCAGCAATCGGACCCCACTGATGAATAAGTTATCACTTATCCTTAGGCCACATTCACACTTTCAGTATTTGATCAGTATCTTACATCAGTATTTGTAGCCAAAACCAGGAGTGAGTGAAAAATGCAGAAATGGTGCCCATATTTCTATTATATATTTCCTCTGATTTTACCACTCCTGGTTTTGGCTACAAATACTGATGTAAATACTGACCAAACACTCAACGTGTGCACGTGGCCTTAGAAAAGGTGATTACTTGTTTTCAGCGGAGAAGCTATGTAAGTGCATATTTGGTACAGTGCAATAATCACAGGACAGGGAGGGGTTAAATGTTCAAGTATTTAATCTCTATTGGAAATAAAGAATCTTCCCCATATTGATATCAGAGAGAAAAGTGACCTCCTTACACAACACAATCCACTATACCAAGACCAATAATACCACATACAAGAGGGAAATATCGCTACACCGTGACCAGACCACAGTGACCGAATAATACTACATACAAGGGAGAAATACCGCCACACCGTGATCAGACCACATAATACCACCACACAGTAACCAAATACAACCACATGCAAGGGAGAAATACTGCCACATCATAACCAGACCACAGTGACTGAATAATACCACATATAAGGGTGAAATACGGCAACACTATGACCAGACCACATAGTGACCAAATAATACCACATACAAGGGAGAAATACCGCCACACCGTGACCAGACAACATATTATCATGACACAATGACCAAACAGAACCACTTACAAGGGAGAAATACCACCACACCATGACCAGACCACAGTGACCGAATAATACCACATATAAGGGTGAAATACTGCAACACTATGACCAGACCGCATAGTCACCGAATAATACCACATACAAGAGACAAATCCCACCATACCATGACCAGATCACATATTACCACCACATGGTGACCGAATACAACCACATTCAAGGGTCAAATACCAACACCTCATGACCCTATAATATTACCATCAGTGCTATTATACACCGGAGCACTGTATATAGTGTCAGGGTACATGTAATACAGTAATCACCAGATACATTATACAAAAGAGCTCTGTATATAGCGTACAGGTAGTACAAGGATCACCAGTGACATTATACACAGGAGCTCTGTATATAGTGTGTAATACACTGACTTACCAGTGACGTCTCAAGTTGAAATTATTCATCTTCACTTTTCCTCTTCATGCAGCACTGAGCGCTATTATTTCTTCCTGCCATGATGCAACTGCAGAAAATAAGTCACCTGTAGCTGATTACTCCCAGAGCACATTCCACACTTTTTCCCCAATTTCTACACTACATCAGACTTTTTGTTCCCCCATGGAAGACCGTATCTTTAAAATTAAATTATATTACAGCAGTAATAATGTCCCCTAATTTGCCCCTACAGTAATTAGGTCCACCTTGCAACCATAAATCAATAATGTATCTTCCCAGTTCTGGCCCCATATAGTAATTATGTCCCCCATCCTGGCCGCTTTTATTTAATAATGTCCAACATCCTGGCTCCTTTATTTAATAATGTCTCCCATCTGGGTCACCTTTATTTAATAATGTTTCCTATCTTAGACCCCTATGTTCCCCATCTTGAGCCCCCATGTTCCTCCGTCCCAGGCCACTAAACTGCCACATATTGGGCTCCTTTAACCACTACCCTGTCCATTCACAGAGGGAGGAACAAAAAGATTCTTCTCATCTTCCAGCGCTCCCCTGGCATCCTCTTGTGGCTGCATATCTGGTGTGGTCAAATTCCACTCCACCTATTCAAGGCCGCACACAGACGTCGGAGCGTGGCACGAGGCAGTCATGTAAAAAGATGTGATGTAGGTGTACCGCCCCGCACTTGGCCGCAGCCGAGCCGCTCAGATCTGATGTTGTTTGGTGGGTGGCTCAAGCGCCTCTGGACCCGGGGGTCACGTCGCTCTGAAGGGAGGTTGGCGCTACGTGAGAGGTTTCGGTGGGGAGGTTCACGGCCGGGGCCGTGGTGTTTAGGGATTTAAGTTTGTGACGCCACCCTCGGGTTGTGGTGAGTGTGGACACCACCGCTGCCATTAACTAGGCTCCCGGGGACGGTGTTGTGCAGCCTGGTGTTGATCCCTCCGTGGGCAGGGGGTGATGGTCCTGGGGCCCGGTGGTTGCGAGGTGCAGCCGTGTTAGTGCAGTGCGGGCACTGTTGTACTCACTATGACACATACACCGGAGTCTCTGGTAAACCAAAAGGATGGTGGTCGGTGCCCGCAGCCGGCTGCGTCTGGTCCCCCACCAGGTTCGGTGGTTCCCGCCTTTCTCCTGCACCTCGTTTTGTAAATTTTGACTGCCTATGCTTCAGCGACGGTAGTCTGCTCCCCGGCTTTATGTGTGCCGGTAGAGCCTGTTTGCCCACAGACGCTGGCCCGTGGGATCTCTCTGCCTGAGCGGTGGCTTTCTATCCCCCTCGTTGGGCTGTTGTCTACAGTCGGTACTTGGGTGGGAAAGAACCTAAGGTCCAGACCCCAATCAGTGAATTTGACTCAGTCCAGTGGTTTCTGGGCCTCGTTCTGGGTCTGAGTACCCCTCCTGGTGCTCCGGTTTACAGTCGGTTACCCGGTTCGGTACCGGCGGGCTACTACCTTGTCCCGGTCCCTTACGGTTCCACCAGCCGTCTTCCCAGCTCCTGCAGGCGGCAACCACCGTCTGCCTCCTGGCCACAGGGTATCCGGGCTACAACCCAGATCCCTGACAGATGTTTACTCCTTCTAGACTACTCTCCTCTCCCTCCTAACAGATCTGTTGTGTTTTTCCCGCCTCAGGCTATCCAAACTCCTCAGTGGGCGTGGCCAACCGCCTGGCTCTGCCCCCTGGTGTGAACGTCAAGACCTGAGAGGGGTGACACAGGGTTTTTAGGTTGGTTGCTGTTACCTTGTTAGGGGACGGGTGTTTGTGCAAGGGCCTGTCTGTGACTACCTGGCTAGTCCAGGGCGTCACATAGGCACACAGACATGCACACACACTGACACATGCACACATACGCAGATGCACTGACATGCACACATGCACACACACACACAGGCAAACACACACCTACATACGTAGACACACAGACATACGCAGACACTCAGACAAATGCATGCAGACAGGCACACAGATATATGGAGGCAAGGCAAATGCAGATAAATGCATGCAGACACAGAGATATGCAGACAAATGCAAACAGACATACTCATGCAGACAAGAACACACATTCATACATATTTAAACACACAGGCATGAACATGAAGACGTGCACACATATGAAGACAGGCACACATACAGTACAGACCAAACGTTTGTACACAGCTTCTCATCTCTAGAACAACTGTTAAGAGGAGACTTTGTGCAGCAGGCCTTCATGGTAAAATAGCTGCTAGGAAACCACTGCTAAGGACAGGCAACAAGCAGAAGAGACTTGTTTGGGCTAAAGAACACAAGGAATGGACATTAGACCAGTGGAAATCTGTGCTTTGGTCTGATGAGTCCAAATTTGAGATCTTTGGATCTAACCACCGTGTCTTTGTAGAAAAGGTGAACAGATGGACTCTACATGGCTGGTTCCCACCGTGAAGCATGGAGGAGGAGGTGTGATGGTGTGGGGGTGCTTTGCTGGTGACACTGTTGGGTATTTATTCAAAATTGAAGGCATACAGAACCAGCATGCCTACCACAGCATCTTGCAGCGGCGTGCTATTCCATCCGGTTTGTATTTAGTTGGACCATCATTTATTTTTCAACAGGACAATCACCCCAAACATACCTCCAGGCTGTGTAAGTGCTATTTGACTAAGAAGGAGAGTGATGGGGTGCTATGCCAGATGACCTGGCCTCCACAATCACCAGACCTGAACCCAAACGAGATGGTTTTGGGTGAGCTGGACCGCAGAGTGAAGGCAAAAGGGCCAACAAGTGCTAAGCATCTCTGGGAACTCCTTCAAGACTGTTGGAAAACCATTTAGTTTTGATGCCTTCAATGTGAATCTACAATTTTCAGAGTCATAAATATAAAGAAAACTCTTTGAATGAGAAGGTGTGTCCAAACTTTTGGTCTGTACTGTATGTAGACACAGAAATGTGCACATACACACCTAAATACACACACAGGCATGCTGAAAGGCACACGTACACATAGGCAAACACATAGACATGCATACACACAGAAAAATATACAAACATGCAGACAGGTGCACGTAGACAGACACATGCACATGTTCACACAGACAAGCACATAAACGCAGACATGCACACATATATAAAAACACAGACAGATGCACGCACACATACAGACATGCAGAAAAACGCAGCCAGGCACATGCATGTATAAAGACACATATATGTAGACATGCAGACAGGCAAACACATGCACAAGAATGAACACAAGCACAGACACACAGACACAAGCATGCACACACGTAGGCACATACATGCACACAGAATGCAGTCAGGCCCTTGCACAGAGAAGCACAAATACATAGACACACAGGCACATGCATACACACACGTAGACACATACATGCACACAGAATAGAGTCAGGCCCACGCACAGACAAGCATAAATACATAGACACACACAGGCACAAGCATGCACACACACGTAGGCACATACATGCACACAGAATGCAGTCAGGCCCACGCACACAGGCACAAATACATAGACACACAGGCTCACACATTCACAGACGTGCAGAATGCAGACAAGCACATGTTCTAATGTACAGACATATATACATACACACATGTACATAGATTATACTCGTTTATACAAAAAAGTCATATAAATAGACATACACACATATTAGAGTAGTTCTTACCTTCCCCTGGCTGGTCTCCGGTCCGGCCCGCAGGCTTCATTGATGATCCTCTTTAGTGGGAAGCAGCACTGCTGGGCGCACTGCATGACATTACAGTTAGCAGCCGCAGAATCGTTTATTAACTGTGAGACAGCAGGGGCAGCACACTGACAACAGAAGGAGCTCTGTAGCCCCCGCTGACATAGAAACAAATTGCCCCACATCCTCGGTACTGCCACTGATGGAGCCACCCAGGGCCCCAGTATTGACGCTGGTGGAGCCACCCAGGGTCTCCTGCAATAGCCCAGCCCGTAGTTACTAGCCTGGGGCCCTATGTGAAGCACAGGGGCGCTGTTATAGACCCGAGGGGCTACCGGTGGATCCCTCGGGATCCTGGTGGCCCAGTCCAATCTTGTACGTAACCATGGATACCTAAGCTGCAATGCCCTGCACATAAGGTAAGAGACGTGGGTAATCATTAGAACTATACTACATTTCTAATTGGAGGTATTTGCTAATATTATTATTATGCCTACTACATATTGGGATAACAAGGAAAGAAGGGGCATATCCAGGGCTAAAATCCAAATACTTTTATTTAATCATATAAAAATTTGAATGACTGCGGCATATGAATTTTGATATGATTAAATAAGTATTTGGATTTTAGTCCTGGATATGCATGTTCTTATTTTCTTGTTTGTTCATATATACCTGTGAGCCAGACAGGTGGAGCATTGTGCTAAAGTGAGCGGAATTGTATTTTCTGCATTACAAGTCACGGTATGCTGTTTTTTACATACTGGGATAGGATCTTAGATGGGAAAAACCCTTTAATATTTCCAGTCAACTTTTTGCCTGCAACGTAGTACGTAGACACCATTATAATGGTAGTAACAAGCCTGGTCGGCTTTGCCATCATTTAGAAAAGCAATTTTGAGGTGACAGTTGAGCTTTAAGAAAACTTGAGCATGCTTGCAGCACAATAAATGCTAACAGACATTAAGTACCGTATTTTTCAGACTATAAGACGCACTTTTTTCCCTCAAATGTTGGGGGAAAGTGGGGGGTGCGTCTTATAGTCCGAATGTATGCTACGGGGAATGAGGGTGCTGCAGTGGAGCAGGTATCGGCGGCATGAGCAGGCTGTAGCAGCACCTACCATGACCACGTGGGCCTGCTCTTTAGCCTCTTTTCATATGCACTGCATCCTCCTGCCCATCATCTCTCAGCACTGAAGCCGGCGCTGACAGATGGGCGGGGGATGCGCGCATAATTAACAGCTGGCCCGTGTGATCATCCCTGGCAACCACTCACCGGCCACCGATCCCTGCAGCATTGCGATGTTCTGTCTGCCAGCCCACTGATGTGTGTGGAGAACGGTGCGCACAGTGAGGATGTCAATGCTGTGCGCTCGGCTCCACACAGGTCAGCGGCGCTGCTGCTGGCACAAACAGGAATACGAGTGATGCTGCCTGGAACAAGGAAATGTGAGTATAAACGTTTATTTTTTTTTTTGCGTGCCACAGGATGCGGGCCATATACCAGGATGAGGGTATATAGCAGGATGGGGGCACATATCAGGATGTGGGCATATACCTGGATGGTGGACATATACACAAGGATGGGGATCATATACAAGGCAGGAGGATCATTACCAGGATGGGGTACCTTAGTAGAGAATTTGGGGACATTACCCCCATAACAGTGTCAGCAGCAGATCCTTGCCCCATAACAGTGTGTCATGACCACATTTTTTGCTTAAAATGTTATTTTCCTATTTTCCTCCTCTAAAACCAGGGTGTGACTTATGGTCTGGTGCGTTTTATAGTCCAAAAAATACGGTATGTAGTAACCAAAAGGGATGTTAATTATAGGTTATTGGTATGCTGGATATATACTGTATGCTGTATTTGTGTGTGTATAACAAATATATAATGTAGCATAGTAAAATATTTACAGTAAGTAAAACTTTTTGCTTGTTTATTGGACTCTCCTAATGCCTTTAAAGGGGTTGTCCGGTCTAAAATCACAAGTCAGCAGTCACTCTTTATATAATCTGACTAGATAACCACTGCCTCCCTCAAAACACTTGAGTGAGGCCTTGCTCATATAGGTGAGAAACAAGTAATGAGACTTCAGCTTACCATAGGTAACTGCACTCCAGGACTTGCAGGTGCTCATGGTCCTCCAGACCGGCCAGGCTGGTATATAGCTGAAAAGAAGTGAAGGGTGGACCCAGCATCACAATCCAGTATATTAAAATATCAAAAATATATTAGGTATTAAAAATCCAACAGATCCAAAACTTGAGAGAAGACGCATAAGCGCACCTTACGCATTTCGGACAATAAATAAAAACAAGTTGTTAATCATAGGTGACTGTACATACATCAGATACATTTTAAATACTCAAAGGCAGACTCCCAAATGAGCACCAGAGGACAAGGAACGCCCATGCTGTTGTTTTGGGGCAGGGTGAGACAGATCAGCTGAAAATGTTGTTGAACTAGATGGACCTAGGTCTTTTTTCAACCTAAGTAACTATGTAATCAAATACTGCTAGCTAGCAAAAAACATGCATTTTTATATGCGCGCATATATATATATATATATATATATATATATATATATATATATATATATATATATATATATATATATATATTCATATACTAAATTTAATAGATCAAATTTTGATATATATATGTGTCCCAATGCGTATAAATATCAAAATTTGATCTATTAAATTTAGTATATGAAAAAAAAAATATATATATACATATATATATATATATATATATAAATTAAAAAAAAAAGAAATTATAAAATAAAAATAATTATTATAGTGAGAACCACATATGAACACTCACGAAGACATATATATCTGCGCACATGCAGTTAGGTCCAGAAATATTTGGACAGTGACACAATTTTCGCGAGTTGGGCTCTGCATGCCACCACATTGGATTTGAAATGAAACCTCTACAACAGAATTCAAGTGCAGATTGTAACGTTTAATTTGAAGGTTTGAACAAAAATATCTGATAGAAATTGTAGGAATTGTACATATTTCTTTACAAACACTCCACATTTTAGGAGGTCAAAAGTAATTGGACAAATAAACCAAAACCAAACAAAATATTTTTATTTTCAATATTTTGTTGCGAATCCTTTGGAGGCAATCACTGCCTTAAGTCTGGAACCCATGGACATCACCAAACGCTGGGTTTCCTCCTTCTTAATGCTTTGCCAGGCCTTTACAGCCGCAGCCTTCAGGTCTTGCTTGTTTGTGGGTCTTTCCGTCTTAAGTCTGGATTTGAGCAAGTGAAATGCATGCTCAATTGGGTTAAGATCTGGTGATTGACTTGGCCATTGCAGAATGTTCCACTTTTTTGCACTCATGAACTCCTGGGTAGCTTTGGCTGTATACTTGGGGTCTTTGTCCATCTGTACTATGAAGCGCCGTCCGATCAACTTTGCGGCATTTGGCTGAATCTGGGCTGAAAGTATATCCCGGTACACTTCAGAATTCATCCGGCTACTCTTGTCTGCTGTTATGTCATCAATAAACACAAGTGACCCAGTGCCATTGAAAGCCATGCATGCCCATGCCATCACATTGCCTCCACCATGTTTTACAGAGGATGTGGTGTGCCTTGGATCATGTGCCGTTCCCTTTCTTCTCCAAACTTTTTTCTTCCCATCATTCTGGTACAGGTTGATCTTTGTCTCATCTGTCCATAGAATACTTTTCCAGAACTGAGCTGGCTTCATGAGGTGTTTTTCAGCAAATTTAACTCTGGCCTGTCTATTTTTGGAATTGATGAATGGTTTGCATCTAGATGTGAACCCTTTCTATTTACTTTCATGGAGTCTTCTCTTTACTGTTGACTTAGAGACAGATACACCTACTTCACTGAGAGTGTTCTGGACTTCAGTTGATGTTGTGAACGGGTTCTTCTTCACCAAAGAAAGTATGCGGCGATCATCCACCACTGTTGTCATCCGTGGACGCCCAGGCCTTTTTGAGTTCCCAAGCTCACCAGTTCCTTTTTTCTCAGAATGTACCCGACTGTTGATTTTGCTACTCCAAGCATGTCTGCTATCTCTCTGATGGATTTTTTCTTTTTTTTCAGCCTCAGGATGTTCTGCTTCACCTCAATTGAGAGTTCCTTAGACCGCATGTTGTCTGGTCACAGCAACAGCTTCCAAATGCAAAACCACACACCTGTAATCAACCCCAGACCTTTTAACTACTTCATTGATTACAGGTTAACGAGGGAGACGCCTTCAGAGTTAATTGCAGCCCTTAGAGTCCCTTGTCCAATTACTTTTGGTCCCTTTAAAAAGAGGAGGCTATGCATTACAGAACTATGATTCCTAAACCCTTTCTCCGATTTGGATGTAAAAACTCTCATATTGCAGCTGGGAGTGTGCACTTTCAGCCCATATTATATATATAATTGTATTTCTGAACATGTTTTTGTAAACAGCTAAAATAACAAAACTTGTGTCACTGTCCAAATATTTCTGGACCTAACTGTATGTCAATACAAAATCATAATATATATCGCAGGTCACCTACGATTTTGAATTGACATATGTGTGCCGATATATATGTTTGCATGAGTGTCCATATGTGCTTCACACTAATAATAATTATTATTATTTTATAAAAATTTTTATATATATACACATATACATATTTTTTCCATATACTAAATTTAATAAATCAAATTATGATATTTATACGCATTGGGACACATATTTATATATGATATAAACAGAGAAACTTGAGCAAAATGCTCAATAATAATAAATTTTTATTTAGAAAATATTAAGGTGCATAGTGCAAAAATAACGCATGATTAAGACCGTATGATAGTGATATAGGAGGAGAACAAGGGACATAATGAAACCATTTCCGGGTACAGACAGAGGGAATGCTATTGTAGAAAATGCTCACATGTGAGGCCTGTCTATGATTGTAAAAAATGCCAGGTAAAATACTAAGAGTCCCAAAACAGAATTAAACTACATAATGGCAAAAGTTTGCCCTGTGGTAAAGTAAACCGTATGACATGCTGTGAGGGGTCAACCTGGAATAAAATTGAATGTCCGACAGAAGCGTAGCAAAAAAGTGCCTAATGCAAATGGCATTACCAAAGTCCGGAGGTGGAGGGGAGCCCGACGTACGTTTCGTGGCGTCTAGCAGATCGCTGGCCGCTTCATCATGGGGGAACGTAGAAGGTGGTCATACACCCTTGCTAATCTGTATATGTCATGGTGGGAAGAGAATTTCATACACACTCCCGACAACCCCTTCCTCTCCAAAATCAAATGGTATGCGAGATATGTCGACGATTTAGTCATGATCTGGATAGGAAGGGGTGTACAAGATACTGATATTATCTTGAATGAATTCAAACAGTATATAAACAACAATGATTTAAATGTGCAGTTCACTGTTGATTGTCATACAAATACCGCACCCTTCCTTGACTTCACATTAATGGGAACAGAATCAGGCTTAATTCACACTGCGCTATACAGAAAGCCCATCAGTGAAAATACCGTTTTGCATGCACATAGTAGTCATACAAATCACACTAAATGCAGTTTGCCTATTGGGGAATTTTTAAGGGCCTGTCGCCTCTGTTTAGATAATAATACTTACGAACAGGAGAAGAATTGTATCAGAAAACGCCTCCAACAAAGAGGATATTCTAACAAACTATTGAATAGCGCCGTCAGCATTGTGAATACAAGATCTAGGACTGTGTTATTGGAGGAAAAAATTGAGTCCAGAGACTGGAAAAACAAAATCATTTTTTCCACCCCTTATATAGCAAGGACTTTGAAAATATTAAAAACATTTTTTACTAATTCACCCCCATGTTACACCAGGACCTCATGTTGTCAAAAATTATGGCACAAGGAGTACATGCAGTAGCAAGGAGAACCAGAAATATCGGTAATATTGTATCTCTTAGTTTATATCTATCAGAAAAACCTAAGGACACATGGCTAAAAACACTTCGATCATAAACAGTAAATGTGGAACCAGCCACTGTCATCTATGTTGCTATATGGAGAAAGCTACTTCCTTCAAGGATAATCAGATCAATACATACAATATTACCTCCTTTATCAATTGCGCCACTACGCATGTGTGTCGCCCTGGACAAGCCAGGGGCCACAGAGCACAACACCTACACACCCCATACTCCCTGCAGGCACATCAAGGTCAGACACAAAACCCTTGTTGCCTTCCTCCAGGGGCTGATGTCCACACCAGGGGGTGGAGCCAGGCGGTTGGTCTCCGCCCACCGAGGACTTCACAGTCCTGGAGGCGGGAAAGACAGGCAGTCTAGTTTGGAGGAGGAAGTGGAAGGAGGTGAAGTAGAGAGATAGAGTTTGGAGAGGAAAAGAGTTCAGTTTTGACAGTGAAAGTGGAAAGAGTAAAGTGACAGCTAAAGAGCCTGAAGTTGGTCCGGGTGTGTGGCCCGGACAGAGCAGCAAGGTTGGCAGACGGTGGTGACCGTCTGCAGGAGTGGCCTATTGGAGTTTGCCGTAAGGACCGTGGACGGGCGGTGGCCCGGCGGTACCGGACCGGTACACAAGGAGAAGCCAGCACCATTGGCAGGGGCTTTTCGGACCCCGGCAAGGCTAGGAGTCGCCGTGAAGTTGCCGAATCCGTTAGTGAAGGGGACCTCCGGGTTTCCAAACAGTCAAGTCCCGACAGAAGGCAACCGTCCAACCGTGAAGGGGAGACACCGCCACCACCAAGGGCAACCGTTTCCCAGGGCCAGCGCCTGCGGGCAAAAGGGGCTCCTCCGGCCCACATCCAGGTCGGGGAGCGGGTTACCGGTGGGAACCCATCGGAATCAACATAGAACATAGGTGCAGGGAGACACAGTCATCACTAACCTGCAGGGAACAACAACACCGCAGCCGTCCGAGGGACCCGTCCATCCTGCCGCTTGTTTTACCGTGAACTGTGTCATCATCATTGGGCTGAGTGAGTACCTCCGTGCCATGCGGCACAGCACTGCCCCTGCGACCCTGCACCTCACCAGGCCCCGCAACCCACCTGCCATCCACTCCTACCCCATCACCGGGCCCCGGGACAACCAACCCCCTACCCACGGAGGGGAGAAATAACAACAAAGCTGCTCCCTGTCACCGCTCCCGAGATCCCCGTCCAGAGCAGCGGTGGTGTCCACACAATCACCACACCCGTGGGTGGCGTCACGGACAATATCCCCAAAACCAAACCACCCCTTTTCACTCACGGGCGAGGAGCGCCGCTCGAGTCCCCGTGATCCGGCCCATCGCTCGAGCCACCGAGCAGCAGCAGCCGCAGAGCAGCGGCAGCCGGACCTGAGCAGTGGGAGAGCGCAGCGTCCCCTCCTCCGCCCGCGACACATGTTGTATACAAAGCAACTTGTTCCTTGTGTAACAAATATTATATAGGATGTACTTCCAGAACTTTACAAAAACACATATCGGAACATACAAGTATTCCAGCATATTCACACCATGCGGCTCCGGAACAGAATAATAAAAAATACAGATCGATGTCCGGATTGACAAAACATTTTAAGGAGCATCATGAAGGGGATTTTACCCACCTCAAAATTACTGGCATTGAAAGGATCGATCGCCCACAACGTAGAGGAAACTGGTTCCAGCTACTCCTCTATTCAGAGGCCAAGTGGATTATGAAACTAGATGCCCGATATCCTAACGGACTGAATTATCGCTCAGACCTGCGATATATAATATGATTTTGTATTGACATATGTGTGCAGATATATATGTTTGCATGAGTGTCCATATGTGGTTCTCACTAATTATTTTTATTTTATAATTTTTTTATTTTATATATATATATATATATATATATATATATATATAAAATAAAAAAATTATAAAATAAAAATAATATATATATTATATATATATATAATATATATATTATATATATATATATAAATATATATATAATTGCCTTATTCTGTCTGTCTGTCTGTCTGTCTGTCTTGCTCCAAAATTCTGTCGTTACCGTGACAAGCGTCTCATTGGCCGCTCGCCTCGGCTCCGCCCCCCCACACGGATTGGCCTCTCGCCCCGGCCCCCTGCACGCATTGGCAACTCGGCCACGCCCCGCCCCCCTCACGCATTGCACGCTCGCTATGGCCCCGCCCGCATTCCACGAACCGACACGGAGCCCCGACTCCCAGGTGAGTGCTGTACCCCCGGGAGCCCACACCAGCATACGCCGGCAACCCAGCCGACACATACCCTCGCATTGCTGGGGTTGCCGGCGTACGCTGGTGTGGGCTCCCGTGTGTGCGGGGGGCGGGGTACGCTGGTAACCATGGTACACATCGGGTAATATTGTGTAGCATGGTTACCAGCGTATGCCGGTTCCCTGCCCATTCAGATCGTTGGCCTCCCGCTGTCACACGCTGATGCGTGCTGCACAGCAGGAGACCACCAAGTGACCCAGCACTGTCTCTTTGAATACTTACCTGATGTGTACCATGCTTACTAGCATACTCTGACTCCCGGCATACGTACGCTGATAACAAAGATACACATCAGGTCTATGGAAACTATGGAAACCGCTTTGCATAGTTTCCCCCTCGACCACGCCCCCACACTCGGCCACACCCCCTCAGCCACGCCCCCACACTCTGCCCCCTCGGCCACGCCCCCACACTCTGCCCTGCTCAGCCATGCCCCCCACACTCTGCCCCGCTTGGCCACGCCCCCCACACGCTGCTCCGCTCGGCCACGCCCCCCACACTCTGCCCCCCTTGGCCACGCCCCCACACTCTGCCCCCTCGGCCACGCCCCCACACTCAGCCCCCTCGGCCACGCCCCCACACGCTCGGCCACGCCCCCACACGCTCGGCCACGCCTCCCCGCTCGGCCACGTCTGCCCCGCTCGGCCACGCCCCCCACACACATTGGGCACCTATACACCTCCCCCCAGGACTACTCCACCTATCAGACACCTCTCCTCCAGGACTACTCCTCCTATTATACTCTCCTTCCCCATGACTACTTCTCCTATTATCCTCCTCTCTCCCCAAGGACTACTCCTCCTATTATACTCCTCAACCCCAGGACTCCTCCTCCTATTATACTCCTCTCCCCCCAGGACTACTCCTCCTATTATCCTCCACTCCCCCCAGGTCTACTCCTCCTATTATACTCCTCACCTCCAAGACTACTCCTCCTATTATCCTGCTCTCCCCCCAGGACTCCTCCTCTTATTATCCTCCTCTTCCCCCAGGACTACTTCTATTATACTCCTCTCATCCCCGGACTACTCCTCCTATTATCCTCCTTTCTCCCCAGGACTACTCCTCCTATTATCCTGCTCTCCCCACAGGACTACTCCTCCTATTATCCTCCTCTCCCCCCAGGACTACTCCTCCTATTATTCTTCTCTCCCCCCAGGAATACTCCTCCTATTAGACTCCTCTCCCCCCAGGACTACTCCTCCTATTAGACTCCTCACCCCCAGGACGACTACTCCTATTATCCTCCTCTCCCCCCAGGAATACTTCTCCTATTAGACTCATCACCCCCAGGACTACTCCTCCTATTATACTCCCCTTCCCCAGGACTACTTCTCCTATTATCCTCCTCTCTCCCCAAGGACTACTCCTCCTATTATACTCCTCTCCCCCCAGGACTACTCCTCCTATTATCCTCCTCTCCCCCCAGGTCTACTCCTCCTATTATACTCCTCACCTCCAGGACTACTCCTCCTATTATACTCCTCACCTCCAGGACTACTCCTCCTATTATCCTGCTCTCCCCCCAGGACTCCTCCTCTTATTATCCTCCTCTCACCCCAGGACTACTTCTATTATACTCCTCTCACCCCAGGACTACTCCTCCTATTATCCTCCTTTCTCCCCAGGTCTACTCCTCCTATTATACTCCTCACCTCCAAGACTACTCCTCCTATTATCCTGCTCTCCCCCCAGGACTCCTCCTCTTATTATCCTCCTCTTCCCCCAGGACTACTTCTATTATACTCCTCTCATCCCCGGACTACTCCTCCTATTATCCTCCTTTCTCCCCAGGACTACTCCTCCTATTATCCTGCTCTCCCCACAGGACTACTCCTCCTATTATCCTCCTCTCCCCCCAGGACTACTCCTCCTATTATTCTTCTCTCCCCCCAGGAATACTCCTCCTATTAGACTCCTCTCCCCCCAGGACTACTCCTCCTATTAGACTCCTCACCCCCAGGACGACTACTCCTATTATCCTCCTCTCCCCCCAGGAATACTTCTCCTATTAGACTCATCACCCCCAGGACTACTCCTCCTATTATACTCCCCTTCCCCAGGACTACTTCTCCTATTATCCTCCTCTCTCCCCAAGGACTACTCCTCCTATTATACTCCTCTCCCCCCAGGACTACTCCTCCTATTATCCTCCTCTCCCCCCAGGTCTACTCCTCCTATTATACTCCTCACCTCCAGGACTACTCCTCCTATTATACTCCTCACCTCCAGGACTACTCCTCCTATTATCCTGCTCTCCCCCCAGGACTCCTCCTCTTATTATCCTCCTCTCACCCCAGGACTACTTCTATTATACTCCTCTCACCCCAGGACTACTCCTCCTATTATCCTCCTTTCTCCCCAGGACTACTCCTCCTATTATCCTGCTCTCCCCACAGGACTACTCCTCCTATTATCCGCCTCTCCCCCCAGGACTACTCCTCCTATTATTCTTCTCTCCCCCCAGGAATACTCCTCCTATTAGACTCCTCTCCCCCAGGACTACTCCTCCTATTAGACTCCTCACTAGAGATGAGCGAACCGGTCCCGGTTCGGCTCGAGGCCGGTTCGCCGAACGGGGGTCCCGTTCGAGTTCGGTTCGTCGAACATTCGACGAACCGAACTCGAACGTATAGGCTATAATGGGAGGCAATCACAAACACATAAAAATGCATTATAAATGTAAACAAACAGTTAATAAACATTGCCATAACACTTACCGGTCCTCGCGATCCCTTCTGCACTCTGTCTCCTGCCGCTATTCCATCCGATGATCGCTGAATCCTCCCGGTGACCTGCACTGCCAGCAGAGAAGCAGGACCTATCGTGACGTCAAAATAGCCATGTGACCAGTCACGTGGCTATTATCTCATTGGCTACAGACTGGTCACATGACTATGACACGTCATGTAGGACCTGCGAGTGCATCTCTCCGGTACACGGTGCACATATGTGTATCGCCGTGTACCGGCGACATGCTCTAGCACACGGTCGACTCCCCGTTCCGTTAGGGACCGGCTGACACAGCCGGTCATTAACGGAGATCACCGTTGCCATAGCAACGCAGTTAGCGGTGACGTCACCGCTAACCGCGGCTCCGGGAGCACCGTTGCTATGGTAACGCGTCTGTCAGCGTTACCGCTAGCAGCCAGCAGTGATCACTCACGGAGTGAAGGCTGCACGCTGCTTCCCGATTGTAGTGAGCATTGTAGTTAGGATGGAGGTTCCCCAGCCCCAAGTGATGCCCCTCACTACAATCGTCACTACTACTACACTAGAAAGAAAGAAGACAGAAGAGCAGGATCGTGGAGGGCTGACAGGGGTAATAAAGATGGAGTCTCTAATGTGTCTGTGTATTTATTTCTATTAAAGTATTTTTTCTCTGTGTGGTGTCTTTTTTTAACCCTTTATTGGAGATTCTTAATGGCCGGGTCAAACGTGCCTGACATTAAGAATCTCTGGCTTAATACTGGCTGGTAAAACAAAGCCAGTATTAACTCATGATTACCCAACAAGCCACCCGGCTCCAGGGCTGTTGGAAGAGTTGGATACAGCGCCAGATGATGGCGCTTCTATGAGAGCGCCATTTTCTGGGACGGCTGCGGACTGAAATCCGCAGCAGAGGCGCCCACAAACCTCGGGCTAACCTGTGCTGCGGATTCCAATCCCCAGCTGCCTAGTTGTACCCGGCTGGACACAAAAATAGGGCAAAGCCCACGTCATTTGTTTTTTAATTATTTCATGAAATAAGTGAAATAATTAAAAAAAAACGGGCTTCCCTATATTTTTGGTTCCCAGCCGGGTACAAATAGGCAACTGGGGGTTGGAGGCAGCCCGTGGCTGCCAGCTGTACCTGGCTAGCATACAAAAATATGGCGAAGCCCACGTCATTTTTTTGGTGGGCAAAAAACTTCTGCATACAGTCCTGGATGGAGTATGCTGAGCCTTGTAGTTCTGCAGCTGCTGTCTGCTCTTCTCCATACAGACAGACAGCAGCTGCAGAACTACAAGGCTCAGCATACTCCATCCAGGACTGTATGCAGAAGTTTTTTGCCCCCTGAAAAAATTATGTGGCTTCGCCATATTTTTGTATGCTAGCCAGGTACAGCAGGCAGGTACGGCTGCCCCCAACCCCCAGTTGCCTATTTGTACCCGGCTGGGAACCAAAAATAAAGGGAAGCCCTTTTTTTATTATTTCATGAATTTCATGAAATAATTAGAAAACAAATGACGTAGGCTTTGCCCCATTTTTGTGTCCAGCCAGGTACAACTAGGCAGCTGGGATTGGAATCCGCACCACCGGTTGGCCTGAGCTTTCTGGGCCCCACTGCTGCGAATTGCAGTCTGCAGCCACCTCAGAAAATGGCATTTTCATAGAAGCGCCATCTTCTGGCGCTGTATCCAACTCTTCCAGCACCTGCCTGCTATACCTGGCTAGCATACAAAAATATGGCGAAGCTCACGTCCTTTTTTTGTAGCTTTTTGGCAAAAAAAAAAAAAAATGCTTCCCTGGATTTTCCATTGCCAGTGAAGGTAACACCAAGCAGTGGGGGTTAGCAGCCAGTAGCTGCTTGGATTACCCTTAGCTAGCAATACAAAAAATGCAGTGGGAGCTAACATATATTTTTTTTAATTATTTATTTAAATAACTAAAAATAAAATGGGCTTCCCTGTATTTTGATTGCTGGACATCACAGTGCTGTAAAAATAAATCTTTAAAAAAATGACGTAGCGCTCCGCGGTATTTTTGATTCTCAGCGCAGATAAAGCAGACAGCTATGGGTTGCCACCCCCATCTGCCTGCCGTTACCTTGGTTGGCAATCAAAATACAGGGAAGCCCATTAATTTTTTCTATTTAAAAAATAGTTAAAAAAAAAAAATTACGTTGGGTCCCCCCATTTTTGATAGCCAGCTAGGGTAAAGCAGACGGCTGTAGCCTGAAAACCACAGCTGGCAGCTTTACCGTGGTTGGGGATCCAATGTGGAGGTCCCCTCAGGCTCTTTTTTATAATTATTTTATAAATATTAATAATTACACAATAAAAGTAGGGGACCCCCCAAATTGGATCACCAGCCAAGGTAAAGCGGACAGCTGTGGTCTGGTATTCTCAGGGTGGGAAGGTCCATAGTTATTGGGCCTTCACAGCCTAAAAATAGCAGGCCGCAGGCACCCCAGACGTGGCGCATCCACTAGATGCGCCAATCCTGGCGCTTCACCCCAGCTCATCCCGTGCCCTGGTGCAGTGGCAAACGGGGTAATAAATCGGGTTGATACTAGCTGTAAAGTCACCTGAGATCAAGCCCAGCAGTTTGTGATGTCATGGCGTCTATTAGATACCCAACATCATAAACTGTCAGTACTAACAAAAACAAAAAATCGACAAAAGAAATTTATTTGAAAAAACAGTCCCCAAAACATTTCCTCTTTCACCAATTTATTGTAAGAAAAAAAATAAAGGGGTCCCACGACGACTCTGGACCGTCTAGAATATGGGGGGGAGACACTCAGGGAACATATCCCCCATTTTCTAGGAGTGCGGACCCTTCATGTGAGGAGTGTGGGTGCAATGAATCTGCACTCACTCTCCCCGGGTCCACAGCAGCAGAGTCCATGTCGTAATGGTTGCTACCAAAGCTGCAATGCCCTGCTCATGAGGTAAGGGCATGCCTAATCAGGAGAACTACTGTAGAGGAAGCTCTGCTCACTGGTATATAGGTGCTCAGAGGTAATAATAGATAAAATTAGTGAGTAACCTCGGCACTCTATATCTCCCAGACTAAGTCAGTAAGTCACAACGGATAGTAATGCAAAATCACTCTTTATTGGTCCGTATTAAGAAATTTTTTTTTTCATAAGCGTATATGTTTTTGTCCAAAACAAGTTACAAATGACGTTTCGGCCTGAGCCTTCGTCAGATTGGACTTATCTGCATGTAATCATGAAAAATGACAATAATCAGTATCACATAAGAGTGAGAGAACAATAACATAAACTCGAACAATGTAGAGGTACAATTGGGATGCAGCAAAAAAATTGCAACACAGCAAGAAATGAAACACATGATACAAATGTCATAATACAGTACAAGGACAATATAGTAATGACAAATATGGGGTCAGAGTAGACTTAGACAGCTCTGGTACGAAAGAGATGTCAATCATAAAGTAACATGTGCAGTAGGTGTAGAGCTACACTATGCATGGCAGAGCTAATGGGTAGACCGACCATAGAAAAAGTAGAGAAAAAGTGGAGAAAAAGTGGAGAATAAGTGGAACATAAGAGGAGAAAAAGTGGAGAAAAAAGTGGAGAAAAAGTGGAGAAAAAGTGGAGAAAAAGTGGAGAAAAAGTGGAGAAAAAGTGGAGATTAAGAGGAGAAAAAGTGGAGAAAAAAGTGGAGAAAAAGTGGAGAAAAAGTGGAGAAAAAGTGGAGATTAAGAGGAGAAAAAGTGGAGAAAAAAGTGGAGAAAAAGTGGAGAAAAAGTGGAGCATAAGTGGAGAAAAAGTGGAGAAAAGGTGGAGAAAAAGTGGAGAAAAAGTGGAGAAAAAGTGGAGCATAAGAGGAGAAAAAGTGGAGAAAAAGTGGAGCATAAGAGGAGAAAAAGTGGAGAAAAAGTGGAGAAAAAGTGGAGAAAAAGTGGAGAAAAAAGTGGAGAAAAAAGTGGAGAAAACGTGGAGAAAAAGTGGAGAAAAAGTGGAGAAAAAGTGGAGCATAAGAGGAGAAAAAGTGGAGAAAAAGTGGAGAAAAAAGTGGAGAAAAAGTGGAGAAAAAGTGGAGAAAAAGTGGAGAAAAAGTGGAGAAAAAGTGGAGATTAAGAGGAGAAAAAGTGGAGAAAAAGTGGAGCATAAGAGGAGAAAAAGTGGAGAATAAAGTGGAGAAAACGTGGAGAAAACGTGGAGAAAAAGTGGAGAAAAAGTGGAGAAAAAGTGGAGCATAAGAGGAGAAAAAGTGGAGAAAAAGTGGAGAAAAAAGTGGAGAAAAAGTGGAGAAAAAGTGGAGAAAAAGTGGAGAAAAAGTGGAGAAAAAGTGGAGAAAAAGTGGAGCATAAGAGGAGAAAAAGTGGAGAAAAAGTGGAGAAAAAGTGGAGCATAAGAGGAGAAAAAGTGGAGAAAAAGTGGAGAAAAAAGTGGAGAAAAAGTGGAGAAAAAGTGGAGAAAAAGTGGAGAAAAAGTGGAGAAAAAGTGGAGAAAAAGTGGAGCATAAGAGGAGAAAAAGTGGAGAAAAAGTGGAGAAAAAGTGGAGCATAAGAGGAGAAAAAGTGGAGAAAAAAGTGGAGAAAACGTGGAGAAAAAGTGGAGAAAAAGTGGAGAAAAAGTGGAGCATAAGAGGAGAAAAAGTGGAGATTAAGAGGAGAAAAAGTGGAGAAAAAGTGGAGAAAAAGTGGAGAAAAAGTGGAGCATAAGAGGAGAAAAAGTGGAGAAAAAAGTGGAGAAAAAGTGGAGAAAAAGTGGAGAAAAAGTGGAGATTAAGAGGAGAAAAAGTGGAGCATAAGAGGAGAAAAAGTGGAGAAAAAAGTGGAGAAAAAGTGGAGAAAGTGGAGAAAAAGTGGAGAATAAGAGGAGAAAAAGTGGAGAAAAAGTGGAGAAAAAGTGGAGAATAAGAGGAGAAAAAGTGGAGAATAAGTGGAGAAAAAAATGGAGAAAAAGTGGAGAAAAAGTGGAGAAAAAGTGGAGCATAAGAGGAGAAAAAGTGGAGAAAAAGTGGAGAAAAAGTGGAGCATAAGAGGAGAAAAAGTGGAGAAAAAAGTGGAGAAAAAGTGGAGCATAAGAGGAGAAAAAGTGGAGAAAAAGTGGAGCATAAGAGGAGAAAAAGTGGAGAAAAAGTGGAGAAAAAGTGGAGAAAAAGTGGAGCATAAGAGGAGAAAAAGTGGAGAAAAAGTGGAGAAAAAAGTGGAGAAAAAGTGGAGAAAAAGTGGAGAAAAAGTGGAGAAAAAGTGGAGAAAAAGTGGAGATTAAGAGGAGAAAAAGTGGAGAAAAAGTGGAGAAAAAGTGGAGCATAAGAGGAGAAAAAGTGGAGAAAAAAGTGGAGAAAACGTGGAGAAAACGTGGAGAAAAAGTGGAGAAAAAGTGGAGAAAAAGTGGAGAAAAAGTGGAGAAAAAGTGGAGCATAAGAGGAGAAAAAGTGGAGAAAAAAGTGGAGAAAAAGTGGAGAAAAAGTGGAGCATAAGAGGAGAAAAAGTGGAGATTAAGAGGAGAAAAAGTGGAGAAAAAGTGGAGAAAAAGTGGAGAAAAAGTGGAGCATAAGAGGAGAAAAAGTGGAGAAAAAAGTGGAGAAAAAGTGGAGAAAAAGTGGAGAAAAAGTGGAGATTAAGAGGAGAAAAAGTGGAGCATAAGAGGAGAAAAAGTGGAGAAAAAAGTGGAGAAAAAGTGGAGAAAGTGGAGAAAAAAATGGAGAAAAAGTGGAGAAAAAGTGGAGAATAAGAGGAGAAAAAGTGGAGAAAAAGTGGAGAAAAAGTGGAGATTAAGAGGAGAAAAAGTGGAGAAAAAGTGGAGAAAAAGTGGAGCATAAGAGGAGAAAAAGTGGAGAAAAAAGTGGAGAAAACGTGGAGAAAAAGTGGAGAATAAGTGGAGAAAAAAATGGAGAAAAAGTGGAGAAAAAGTGGAGAGAAAGTGGAGAAAAAAATGGAGAAAAAGTGGAACACCCTTTGGTACCTTTCATGTGGCACTAAGGGGTGCTTAGCTTTGTATTTAGCCAAAAAAATGAAAAAAAAATGACATAGGGTTCCCCCTAGTTTTGTAGCCAGCTAGGGTAAAGCAGACGGCTGCAGCCAGCAGACCACAGCTTGCAACCTCACCTTGGCTGGTAATCCAAAACTGAGGGCACCCCACGCTGTTATTTTAAATTAAATAAATAATTAAAAAAAAAAACACGTAGGGGTCCCCCAAAATTGGATCACCAGCCAAGGTAAAGCAGACAGCTGGGGCCTGATATTCTCAGACTAGGGAGGTCCATGGTTATTGGAATCTCCCCAGCCTAAAAATAGCAGGCCGCAGCCGCCCCAGAAGTGGCGCATCCATTAGATGCGCCAATCCTGGTGCTTCGCCCCAGCTCATCCCGCGCCCTGGTGCGGTGGCAAACGGGGTAATATTTGGGGTTAATACCAGATGTGTAATGTCACCTGGCATCAAGCCCTGGGGTTGGTGAGGTCAGGCGTCTATCAGATACCCGACATCACCAACCCAGTCAGTAATAAAAAAAAAATAGACGACAAACACATTTTTATTTGAAAAAACACTCCCCAAAACATTCCCTCTTTAACCAATTTATTAGATTGAAAAACAAATCCAGGTCTGGTGTAATCCAAGGGGTTGCCATGACGATGCACACTGTCCCAGTCAATGAAGAGCAGGATGTTCCCCATTGGCTGGGAGAGCAGTGCAGTGACCTGAGCTAACATCAATGGGTCAGCCCAGGTCACTGCAGGGGGGTGACAAGTGCTGCTGTCAGTGAGGTACATTACCTGCGCTGATCTCCAGCACACTGACAGCCCCTGTCACTGAGGTCAATGACCGGCGCCTTCACATCAAGTATCGCGAGAGGTCCGTGACGTCACCGCCAGTGTCAGTCTTGGGTCGGAAGCGATAGGTGATGTGACAAGCGGCGGCCATGGAGGACAGTGACAGCGCTGAGGTCGGGATGGCGGGACTTCATCACCGCAGGTAAGCCGAGCGAGCGAGCGAGCGAGCGGGCGGGCGGGCGGGGGGGGGGGGGGGTGGATGTGTGTGTGTGTGTGTTTGTGTATGTGTATGTATGTGTACATGCCGCGGGCAGGAGGGGGTGGAGCGAGCTGAGCGGGAAAGTGTGGGCTTCCTGCACGTAACTAAGATAAACATCGGGTTACTAACCAAAGCGCTTTGCTTGGATACCCGATGTTTATCTTGGTTACCAGCTTGTGGCAGGCTGCCAGCGATGACTCCTGCTCACTGTAGCTGTAAAAAGCCCTGCTTTTTGCTGCTAGAACCGTTCTCGAACGTATCTAGAACTATCGAGCTTTTAGCAAAAAGCTCGAGTTCTAGTTCGATCTCGAACAGCCCAAAAATCACTCGAGCCTAGAACTGGAGAACCACGAACCACGAACCGCGCTCAACTCTACTCCTTACCCCCAGGACGACTACTCCTATTAGACTCCTCTCCCCCCAGGACTACTCCACTACTCCACTTATTATCCTCCTCTCCCCCCAGGACTACTCCTCCGATTATCCTCCTTTCTCCCCAGGACTACTCCTCCTATTATCATGCTCTCCCCCCAGGACTACTCCTCCTATTATACTCCTCTCCCCCCAGGACTACTTCTATTATACTCCTCTCCCCCCAGGACTACTCCTCCTATTGTACTCCTCTCCCCCAGGACTACTTCTATTATACTCCTCTCACCCCAGGACTACTCCTATTATCCTTTCTCCCCAGGACTACTCCTCCTATTATCCTGCTCTCCCCACAGGACTACTCCTCCTATTATTCTTCTCTCCCCCCAGGAATACTCCTCCTATTAGACTCCTCTCCCCCCAGGACTACTCCTCCTATTAGACTCCTCACCCCCAGGACTACTCCTCCTATTATCCTCCTCTCCCCCCAGGAATACTCCTCCTATTAGACTCCTCTCCCCCCAGGACTACTCCTCCTATTAGACTCCTCACCCCCAGGACTACTCCTCCTATTATCCTCCTCTCCCCCCAGGACTACTCCTCCTATTATACTCCTCACCTCCAGGACTACTCCTCCTATTATCCTCCTCTCCCCCCAGGACTATTCCTCCTGTTATCCTCCTCTCCCCCCAGGACTACTGCTCCTATTAGACTCCTCACCCCCAGGACTACTCCTCCTATTATCCTCCTCTACCCCCAGGACTACTCCTCCTATTATACTCCTCTCCCCCAGGACTACTCCTCCTATTATACTCCTCTCCCCCAGGACTACTCCTCCTATTATACTCCTCTACCCCCAGGACTCCTCCTCCTATTATACTCCTCTCCCGCCAGGACTACTCCTCCTATTATCCTGCTCTCCCCACAGGACTACTCCTCCTATTATACTCCTCTCCCCCAGGACTACTCCTCCTATTATACTCCTCTCCCCCAGGACTACTCCTCCTATTATCTTCCTCTCTCCCCAGGACTACTCCTCTTATTATACTCCTCTCTCCCCAGGACTACTCCTCCTATTATACTCCTCTCCCCCAGGACTACTACTCCTATTATACTCCTCTCCCCCAGGACTACTCCTCCTATTATCTTCCTCTCCCCCCAGGACTCCTCCTCCTATTATCCTGCTCTCCCCCAGGACTACTCCTCCTATTATCCTGCTCTCCCCCCAGGACTACTCCCACTATTATACTCCTCACCTCCAGGAGTACTCCTCCTATTATCCTCCTCTCCCCCCAGGACTATTCCTACTATTATACTCCTCACCCCCAGGACGACTACTCCTATTATCCTCCTCTCCCCCCAGGAATACTTCTCCTATTAGACTCCTCTCCCCCCCAGGATTACTCCTCCTATTAGACTCATCACCCCCAGGACTACTACTCCTATTATACTCCTCTCCCCCAGGACTACTCCTCCTATTATCTTCCTCTCCCCCCAGGACTCCTCCTCCTATTATCCTGCTCTCCCCCAGGACTACTCCTCCTATTATCCTGCTCTCCCCCCAGGACTACTCCCACTATTATACTCCTCACCTCCAGGAGTACTCCTCCTATTATCCTCCTCTCCCCCCAGGACTATTCCTACTATTATACTCCTCTCCCTCCAGGACTACTCCTCCAACACACACACACACACTGCACAAAACATACCTCCCCCAAAACACACACACACCCACACAAACCGTGCAACACATACAGCACCAAACACACACACAATGCTGCAGACACACAGTGCTCCACAAACAACACAACACACACAACGCAACACACAGCACCACACACACACACAACGCTGCAGACACACAGCGCTCTACAAACAACGCAACACACAAACAACACCGCTCTCACACCCCCCCACCCAGACAACACCCAGTACATTTACAGCGCACTACACAAATACTTGCCAACTACAAACAACATCTATATATATATAACAAAAATCATACAGTAACTACACAATAAATTCTAGAATACCCGATGCGTTAGAATCGGGCCACCTTCTAGTATATATATATATAAATATACATATTTTTTCATATACTAAATTTAATAGATCAAATTTTGATATTTATATGCATAGGGACACATATGTGTATATGCGCACATATAAAAATGCATGTTTTTTGCTAGCTAGCAGTATTTGATTAACAACATTTTCAGCTGATTTGTGTCACTCTGCCCCCAACCAAGAGTATGGGCATTCCTTGTCCTCTGGTGCCTTTGAGTATTTAAAATGTGTCTGATGTATGTATAGTCACCTATAATTAAGGACTTGTTTTTATTTATTGTCCGAAACGCGTAAGGTGCGCTTATGCGTCTTCTCTCAAGTTTTGGATCCGTTGAATTTTTTATTACCTAATACATTTTTTATATTTTAATATACTGGATTGTGGTGCTGGGTCCACCCTTCACTTCTTTTCAGCTTGCTCATGTAGGTGGATTCTGGTTGGGAACATGCATATCAAATACTCGCAACCCTCTGACCTACATTCCCGGCTCTAACATTGGAGAATCATTACAGTGTGCGCGATGTGAGGATTCATAAGTCTGCAGTCATAGAGCGACACCAAAAGCGATTGCAGACTTGTGGAAATAGACCAGACAACCCCTTCAATGAATTAATATTCACAATATGCCTAAATAAATTTTATTTCCCTACAATGTGGTGAAGCTTCAACATTTAACTATACACGACATGCTCTGAGTATGATATTTCAAATCAAATGAAGCTACAGAAATCAAATAATTTGATATTAAGAAAATATTACTCTTTATTCAAAAATTCATAAAATAAAATCACATGTATAAAATTCCAAGTAGAGATTTCGACAATATAACAACCGGGGACATAGAAATGAGCCAAAAAAAAGGGTTAAAATGTCTATTACTTCCAGCACTATATCAGGTATACATAGTTCAGGATTTGGATCACAATAAATATTAATGTAAATATGAGTATATGCAAATAAAGTGCTCTGTGCTACTTAAATAAGTTCATTAATATTGTTAGAAACATACATTACAATCCAAAATAACTTGTACCAATAAAAGCACTATACTATGGTATACCCATACCAATATATCCTAAAACCACAATCCCATGTAAACCATAAAGTTAAAGTGCCTAGTGCTGTGCCTGAATCACTGACAATAATAAACCAATTCTAAATAGCAAGGTGTGAAAAATTCATGCTACTCCCTATTTAAGGCTAAAAGCCCAGCCACAAGTGACCAAATACACATAGGCGACACATAGAATTGCAAAGTATTCACCATAGATTACTCAGTCCACATCCCGTCACCCCAATATTTGTTTCGCCACTTCTTCTTTGGGGGCACTGTGTATTTGGTCACTTGTGGCTGGACTTTTAGCTTTAAATAAGGAGTAGCATGGATTTTGCACACCTTGCTATTTAGAATTGGTTTATTGTCAGTGATTCAGGCACAGCACTAGGCACTTTAACTTTATGGTTTACATGGGATTGTGGTTTCAGGATATATTGGTAAGGCTAGTTTCACACTTGTGTCGCGGGCGGAGGAGGGGACGCTGTGCTCTCCCACTTCTCGGGTCCGGCTGCTGCTGCTACTGCTGCTCGGTGGTGGCTCAAGCGGTGGGCCGGATCCCGGTGACTCGAGCGGCGTTCCTCGCCCGTGAGTGAAAAGGGGAATGGTTTTGGGGATTTATTGTCCGTGACGCCACCCACGGTTGTGGTGAGGTTGTGACACCACCGCTGTTCTGGACGGGGATCCCAGGAGCGATGACTGGGAGCAGCTTGGATGTTGGTTCTCCCCTCCATGGGTAGGGGGTTGGTTGTCCCGGGGCCCGGTGAGGGTATGGGAGGACAGGCGGGTTACGGGGCCTGGCGATGTGCAGGGTCGCGGGGGCAGCGCTGTGCCGCACGGCACGGTAGTACTCACTCAGCCAATCACGAAGACACAGTCCTTGGTAAAACACACGGCTGGATGGACGGGGCCCACTGACGGCTGCGGTGGTTTCTGCTCCCGGTAGGTTGATGGTGACTGCCTTTCCCTGCACCTGTGTAGTGTGTACGGTTCCAATGGGTTACCACCGGTAACCCGCTCCCCAGCTTGGATGGGTGCTGAAGGAGCCCCTTTTGCCCGCAGGCTCAGGCCCTGGGAACTTTAGCCTTGGCGGTGACTGTGTTTCCCTTCACGGTTTGAGCTGTCGCCTTCTATCGGGACTTGACTGCTGGGAAACCCAGGAGGTTCCCTTCGCTAACGGATTTGACAAATTGGACGGCGACTCCTAGCCTTGTCGGGGTCCGTAAGCCCTGCTGGATGGTGCTGGCTTCTCTTTGCTCGCCGGTCCGGTACCGCCGGGCCACCGCCCGTCCACGGTCCTTTCGGTTCGCTCCAATCGGCCTCTACTGCAGACGGTCACCACTGTCTGCCAACCTTGCTGTACCGTCCGGGCCACACACCCGGACGCCGTCAGACAGTTGCTCTCTTGCCACTTCACTCCACTCCTCTCAAACTCCAACACTCAACTCTTCTCCTCTGTTTTTCCCGCCTCCAGGACTGTGAACTCCTCGGTGGGCGGGACCAACCGCCTGGCCCACCCCCTGGTGTGGACATCAGCCCCTGGAGGAAGGCAACAAGGATTTTGTGTTTGGCTTTGGTGTGCCTAACCGGGGTGTGGGGTGTGTTGGTGTTGTTCTGTGACGACCTGGCTTGTCCAGGGCGCCACACTTGCGTTGAACGGTATCCATTGCATTGCGTTGTGTGACGGATGCAACGGATGTGTTGCATATAGTGGCACAACGGATGCAACGGATGCTGCAAAACAACGCAATTCGTTTTGTTGGGGGTTTTTTTACAGTTTTACCATCGGCAGACTATTGTGAACGATCAGCTGATCGCTAACAGTAGCCGGCCGCCGGGTGATCAGCCGATCACTCACAGTAGCCGGCCGCCGGGTGATCAGCCGATCACTCACAGTAGCCGGCCGCCGGGTGATCAGCCGATCAGTCACAGTAGCCAGCCGCCGGGTGATCAGCCGATCAGTCACAGTAGCCGACCGCCGAGTGATCAGCCGATCAGTCACAGTAGCCGGCCGCCGGGTGATCAGCTGATCACTCACAGTAGCCGGCCGCCGGGTGATCAGCCGATCACTCATAGTAGCCGGCCGCCGGGTGATCAGCCGATCACTCATAGTAGCCGGCCGCCGGGTGATCAGCCGATCATTCACAGTAGCCGGCCGCCAGGTGATCAGCCGATCACTCACAGTAGCCGGCCGCCGGGTGATCAGCCGATCACTCACAGTAGCCGGCCGCCGGGTGATCAGCCGATCACTCACAGTAGCCGGCCGCTGGGTGATCAGCCGATCACTCACAGTAGCCGGCCGCCGGGTGATCAGCCGATCACTCACAGTAGCCGGCCGCCGGGTGATCAGCCGATCAGTCACAGTAGCCAGCCGCCGGGTGATCAGCCGATCAGTCACAGTAGCCGACCGTCGAGTGATCAGCCGATCAGTCACAGTAGCCGGCCGCCGGGTGATCAGCTGATCACTCACAGTAGCCGGCCGCCGGGTGATCAACTGATCGTTCGGTCGCCGACAATGTGTGCGGGGGGGCGGGAGTGGGGGGCGGAGTGCGAAGTGGATGGAGCTGAGCAGGGCCATGGCTGAGGACGTCAGTGCCGCGGGTACTGCATCGCTGGGGGACAGGTGAGTGAGTGTGAGAGTGTGTGTGTGTGCGTGCGGCGATTGTGTGTGTGTGTGCGTGCCATTGTGTGTGTGTGTGTGTGTGTGTGTATATACATACAGAGTGCGGGGAGGGGGCGGAGCCGAGCGGGGAAGTGTCGGGCTCCCGGCACACGTAACCAGGATTCCTTGGTTACCCGATGTGTACCCTGGTTACGGGTGGAGGGAGCCAGAGAGAGCATGCGCAGTGAAATCCAAAGGATTCCGCTGCTCAAAAAAACGTTACATGCTGCGTTCCTTCCGCCCGACGCAGCGTCAAAATAACGATGCTGCGTCATGCAGCTGATGCAACGCAGACACTTGCGTTACAGTGCGTCGTCCATACAACTCTATGGAGAATAGCGCAGTCCGTTAACGGACTGCGCTATTCTCCATAGTGACGGAATGCGCTGAACGCAAGTGTGAAACTAGCCTAAAGGCCCTGTCACACACAGAGATAAATCTGCAGCAGATCTGTGGTTGCAGTGAAATTGTGGACAATCAGTGCTAGGTTTGTGGCTGTGTACAAATGAAACAATATGTCCATGATTTCACTGCAACCACAGATCTGCCAAAGCTTTATCTCTGTGTGTGACGGGGCCTTAAGTGTATAGCATAGTATAGTGCTTTTATTGCTACAAGTTATTTTGGATTGTAATGTATGTTTCTAATAATATTAATGAACTTATTTAAGTAGCACAGAACACTTTATTTGCATATAATCATATTTACATTAATATTTATTGTGATCCAAATCCTAAATTATGTATGCCTGATATAGTCCTGGAAGTAATAGGCCACTGACATTTTAACCTTTTTTTTGGCTCATTTCTATGTCCCTGGTTGTTATATTGTGGAACTCTCTATTTGGAATTTTATACATATGTGATTTTATTTTATGAATTTTTGAATAAAAAATAATATTTTTTTAATATCAAATTGTTTGATTTCTATAGCTTCATTTGGTTTGTAATATCATACTCAGACATGTCATGTATAACCTTTTCAATGAAGCAGCAAACGGTCATTTTTAACAGATTGATCTATCATTTAATCAAAGTCTAGAAAACTACATAAAATGTCTAATGCCCCTACCTCCTACCCCTTTATTCTCTGGAGTCTTCTACTGAATGCTACGGTATGTAGTGCTTGATATATGGCATCTTGGGAATGAGAAGATAGAAACAACTTGAGGTAAATCTCTTTATAGCATTAGCTGCATTAACATGAAAATCTTCACTTTTTTTGCGTATGGCGTATGCTCTTGCATAAATTCTTTTTATAGAAAATAGACCATGGACAATCAAAGCATACTATTCACATGCCACAAACAAGCCCATTGCTTATAAACTGTGATACATTGACCCACGATATAAAATGATTTAATGTGATCTTTGCAGTATATTCAAAGCTGCGCTTGAATGCACAATGCAGTTCCCATAAAAAATGTGTTTACATCCCTTTATTTCATGTTTATTTTACAACATTGAATTACAGTCGATCTAGTTAGGCTTTCGGCACTGATGAATAGAAACACACTATTCAACGTGAAAACAATCTGCCTTTTAAGGGTTGTAAATGCAAAATAACTGAATTTATAACTAAACTTCCCCTGAAGTCAATATTTAGTTTAGGTACCTGTAGGATCAATTAGAGATGTTGAGATTGTTCTACAAGCATATGTGGACCCTATTTGTCTCTCCACAACCAGTGGGGAAATGGACAGGGAATGTAAGTGACCAGCTATTTTTATGCACACCCACAAATTCTCAACTGAATTAAGGTGTAGAATTTTAATTTATTTGCACACTGTATTTCAGGCATTTATTTTTATTCTGTCTTATAACAAACACTTGGCTTTTGACAAATTTCTGAACCTGGACATTTTCTATAGAGGAGGGATCCAAACTAGAAGTTTCTTTTCATCCCTACTTCTCCCATCAGTATGTACTGCTCTTTAACTATCAAAGCTGCGGAAATAATCTGAAATACTGAGGGCCCAGGGTTCTCTGGAACTCCCCTTCATCTTCAAGTTCTCCAGTCCTATACTGTCCTGGGGCATATTAACAATCACAGATCTACACCCTATGGAAAGTGGGTCAGATAGTGCTCAGTGTGGCTGCTAAATTTAATAATATATGGGAAGCTGTATATGGTAAGGAGATGGTATACCTGGAAGGCTATGACAGAAGGGGAATGGTATATTGTATGCTGTAACTGTAGAGGAGTGCTGGATATGGGGTGCTGTGACTAGAAAGTACATTAGGATAATACATGAGGGACTGTGACTCCAGTAGAGATGGTTCATGGGGCACTGTCAGGGTCGTCTTAAGGACTTGACAACAATGACTGGTGTATGGGGCACAGTGAAGAGGAGGGCCCGACCGGGCGCAGGGTAATTACTTAGCTTTGTTAATGCCCGGGATGGGGCCCCCTCTTCACTGGGCCCCAGTCATAGCTACAGCAGAGGGGCCTGATAGTGTCGCTTTGGCCACTACAACACATCACTAAGTTGCAGGAGAAGTCCTTCAGGGGCATCACATGCAAATTAGCCATATGCTACAGGCAAGGTCAGTGGGGCAGAGCAGGGCACCAGCGCATAATTCCGCGACCCAGTGTGCAGCAGCGTGATGAAGTCATCACTCTGTGACCTAATCACACTGCTGCAGGTAACAGAGCCACGGAGGTGGTGAGGATGTGGGCAGCAGCCGTCTAGAACAGGTAAGTTCTCGGTGAGCTGAAGACGATTGCCGGGGGTGGTGGGGGTCTGCCGACCCCAGCCTCTGCCTTGCTTCAACTGGATGCACGACGGAGGGCACACATCCAGCGGAAATGCATCGCCTCTAAGAAAGGGCGACGTGGGAGTCAGGGATAGTGAGTAAAATGGTTTTGTTTATTTTCTTTTTGCAACACACAAATATGCCAGGAGTGGCCAAGGAAGGGGGCATATATACCAGGAAAGGGACAGAAACCAGGATGGGGACATATATACCAGAATGTGCCCAGGAGGGGGATATATATATACCAGGAGGCCCCCAGATTGGGACATATATACCAGGATGGGGACATATATACAAGGAGTGGCCCAGGAAAGGGACATATATACCAGGAAAAGGACAAATAAACAAGGATGGGGACATATATGCCAGGAGTGGCCCAGGAAGAGGACATATATACTATGAGGAGGACTTATAGACCAAGAAGGGGGAAGAAGCCAGGATGGGGACATATATACCAGAATTTACCCAGGATGGGTATATTAGGAGGCTCCTAAGATAGAAGCAAATAAACCAGGATGGAGACATATATACCAGGAGTGGCCCAGGAAGGGGACATGTATACCATGAAAGGGACAAATAAAAAAGGATGGGGATATACAGTGCTGCTCACCATTATTGGCACCCCTTCATTTTTTTCATAGATTGTACAATATCTTCAGAAATAAATGGATATGTACCAAAGTTATATACACAGTAATTTTTAATTAATGGTCCAAAGTAATACAACAATAAAACATTGTCAACATACACTACAGTTCAAAAGTTTGGGGTCACTTACAGTCAGGGCCAGAAATATTTGGACAGTGACACAAGTTTTGTTATTTTAGCTGTTTACAAAAACATGTTCAGAAATATAATTATATATATCATATGGGCTGAAGGTGCACACTCCCAGCTGCAATTTGAGAGTTTTCACATCCAAATCGGAGAAAGGGTTTAGGAATCAAAGCTCTGTAATGCATAGCCTCCTCTTTTTCAAGGGACCAAAAGTAATTGGACAAGGGACTCTAAGGGCTGCAATTAACTCTGAAGGCGTCTCCCTCATTAACCTGTAATCAATGAAGTAGTTAAAAGGTCTGGGGTTGATTACAGGTGTGTGGTTTTGCATTTGGAAGCTGTTGTTGTGACCAGACAACATGCGGTCTAAGGAACTCTCAATTGAAGTGAAGCAGAACATCCTGAGGCTGAAAAAAAAGAAAAAATCCATCAGAGAGATAGCAGACATGCTTGGAGTAGCAAAATCAACAGTCGGGTACATTCTGAGAAAAAAGGAACTGGTGAGCTTGGGAACTCAAAAAGGCCTGGGCGTCCACGGATGACAACAGTGGTGGATGATCGCCGCATACTTTCTTTGGTGAAGAAGAACCCGTTCACAACATCAACTGAAGTCCAGAACACTCTCAGTGAAGTAGGTGTATCTGTCTCTAAGTCAACAGTAAAGAGAAGACTCCATGAAAGTAAATACAAAGGGTTCACATCTAGATGCAAACCATTCATCAATTCCAAAAATAGACAGGCCAGAGTTAAATTTGCTGAAAAACACCTCATGAAGCCAGCTGAGTTCTGGAAAAGTATTCTATGGACAGACGAGACAAAGATCAACCTGTACCAGAATGATGGGAAGAAAAAAGTTTGGAGAAGAAAGGGAACGGCACATGATCCAAGGCACACCACATCCTCTGTAAAACATGGTGGAGGCAACGTGATGGCATGGGCATGCATGGCTTTCAGTGGCACTGGGTCACTTGTGTTTATTGATGACATAACAGCAGACAAGAGTAGCTGGATGAATTCTGAAGTGTACAGGGATATACTTTCAGCCCAGATTCAGCAAAATGCCGCAAAGTTGATCGGACGGCGCTTCATAGTACAGATGGACAATGACCCCAAGCATACAGCCAAAGCTACCCAGGAGTTCATGAGTGCAAAAAAGTGGAACATTCTGCAATGGCCAAGTCAATCACCAGATCTTAACCCAATTGAGCATGCATTTCACTTGCTCAAATCCAGACTTAAGACGGAAAGACCCACAAACAAGCAAGACCTGAAGGCTGCGGCTGTAAAGGCCTGGCAAAGCATTAAGAAGGAGGAAACCCAGCGTTTGGTGATGTCCATGGGTTCCAGACTTAAGGCAGTGATTGCCTCCAAAGGATTCGCAACAAAATATTGAAAATAAAAATATTTTGTTTGGGTTTGGTTTATTTGTCTAATTACTTTTGACCTCCTAAAATGTGGAGTGTTTGTAAAGAAATGTGTACAATTCCTACAATTTCTATCAGATATTTTTGTTCAAACCTTCAAATTAAACGTTACAATCTGCACTTGAATTCTGTTGTAGAGGTTTCATTTCAAATCCAATGTGGTGGCATGCAGAGCCCAACTCGCGAATATTGTGTCACTGTCCAAATATTTCTGGACCTAACTGTAGATATTTCCTTATTTTTGAAAGAAAAGCACATTTACTTTTTTTTCAATGAAACTAACATTAAACTAACAGAACCACACTCTATACATTGTTAATGTGGTAAATGACTATTCTAGCTGCAAACGTTTGTTTTTTAATGCAATATCTACATAGGTGTATAGAGGCCATTTCCAACAACCACCACTCCCATGTTTTAATGGTACATTGTGTTTGCTAACTGTGTTAGAAGGCTAATGGATGTTTAAAAATCCCTTGAAAACCCTTGTGCAAGTATGTTAGTACAGCTGAAACAATTTTGCTGATTAGAGAAGCTATAAAACTTTGAGCTAGTTGAGAATGTAGAGCATTACATTTGTTGTTTCCATTAAACTCACAAAATGGCCAGAAAAAGAGAACTTTCATGTGAAACTTGACAGTCTATTCTTGTTTTTAGAAATGAAGGATATTCCATGCGAGAAATTGCCAGGAAACTTAAGATTTCCTACAACAGTGTGTACTATTCCCTTCAGAGGGGAGCACAAACAGGCTCTAACTAGAGTAGAAGGAGAAGTGAAAGGCCCCACTGCACAACTGAGAAACAAGACAAGTACATTAGAGTCTCTAGTTTTAGAAATCGACGCCTCACAGGTCCTCAACAGGCAGCTTCATTAAATAGTACCTGCAAAATGCCAGTGTCAATGTCTACAGTGAAGAGGCGACTCCGGGATGCTGGCCTTCAGGGCAGAGTGGCAAAGAAAAAGCCATATCTGAGACTGGCTAATGAAAGGAAAGGATTAATATGGGCAAAAGAACACAGACATCGGACAGAGGAAGATTGGAAAAAAAGTCTTATGGACAGACGAATCGAAGTTTGAGGTGTTTGGATCACACAGAAGAACATTTGTGAGACGCAGAACAACTGAAAAGATGCTGGAAGAGTGCCTGATGCCATCTGTCAAGCATGATGGAGGTAATGTGATAGTCTGGGGTTGCTTTGGTGATGGTAAAGTGGGAGATTTGTACAAGGTAAAAGGGATTTTGAATAAGAGCGGCTATCACTCCATTTTGTAACACTGTGCCATACCCTGTGGACAGTGCTTGATTGGAGCCAATTTCATCCTGCAACAGGACAATGACCCAAAGCACACCTCCAAATTATGCATGAACTATTTAGGGAAGAAGCAGGCAGCTGGTATTCCATCTGTAATGGAGTGGCCAGCCCAGTAACCAGATCTCAACCCTATTGAACTGTTGTGGGAGCAGCTTGACTGTATGGTACGCAAAAAGTGCCCATCAAGCCAATCCAGCTTGTTGGAGGGGCTTCTGGAAGCATGGGGGAAATATCTCCAGATTACCTCCGCAAATTAACAGCTAGTATGCCAAAGGTCTGCAAAGGAGCATTCTGTGACGAAAGCAAAGTTTGCAGGATAAAATTATTATTTCAAGTAAAAATCATTATTTCTAGCCTAGTCAATGTCTGGACTATATATATATATATATATATATATATATATATATATATATATATATATATATATATATATATATATATATAATTTATATATTTTTTTATATTCATTATGCAACTCATTTGATAAATAAAAGTATGATTTTTCATGGAAAAGACAAACTTGTCTGGGTAACCCAAAACTTTTGAACTGTAGTGTACAGGTTGCAATTTCAAAGAAGAAACCAAATAAACAGCATGTGCAGCAATAATGGCATCCCTAATTTAATACTTGGTTGCACATGCTTCGGCATTGATGACAACCTCCAAACATTTCATGTAGCCATCTATAGGCTTCTTGCACTTGTCAGCTGGTATTTTCTCCCACTCTCCCTTTTCAGTTTGTTCAAGCTCTTGAATGTTTGCAGGGTTCTTTTTCCAAATGGGAGATTTCAGCTCACCACAAAGATTTTCAATGGGACTGAGATCAAGACTCATTGTTGTCCATTTTAAAATAGTTCATATTTTTCTTTTTCAACCATTCCTGTGTACTCTTGAATGTGTGCTTTGTGTCACTGTCTTGCTTGAAGACCCATGACCTTCTACTCAAACCAAATTTCTTACACTGGGTAGGGCATTTCGTTCTAAAAGTTCTTGACAAATCTCTGATTTCATGATTCCTGTGATACAGGCAAGTCCTTCAGTATCAGATGCAGCAAAACAACCCCACAGCATTTTGGATCCTCCACCATGCTTAACTGCTGGTATGGTGTTCTTTTCCTTATAAGCTTCATTACGCCGTTTGTAAACAAACTGTTGGTTTGCACTGCTAAAAAGGTCGTTTTTTGTTTCATCTGTCCACAAAACCTTTTCCCAGAAGAATTGTGGTTTGTCAAGGTACTCTTTGGCAAGGATCAGTTGTTTCTTTTTATGTCTTTTCTTCAGCAATGGTTTGCTCCTTAGCCTTTTGCTTAGTTTAGTGAGTGATGCATGGTACTTGTTGAAACCATGACCTCAGACTTTTCCAGGTTGACCTACAGGTTTTTGGGTGTTTGAGGTGGTGTTTGTTTATTAGACCATTTGCACCAACCTTCGAACACATCTCTTGTCAATTTTCCTCATTCCCCCACATCCAGGGTGGTTCTTGACGGTTCCATGCTTTGCAAAGTTCTTAATAACATTGGGCACTGTTGAAACTGGGATTACAGGGTCTTTGGAGATGACCTTATACCCTTTGGAAGTCTTGTGTTTGCTAGTAATAGCAGTTTTGATGTTCTCAGAAAGTTCCTTTTGTCTTCACCATTGTGATAAAGGAACAGGGCCTACCATGTGGCTTTCTAAAACTCTGAAGTCATCATTCATTGGCTAATTCACGTCACAGAGGCACTTTCTCATTTGTGATTTACCACAAGCGAGTCAACATGTGTTTCTATAATTGTTTAATGTAAAGGATGCCAATACCATTGTCACAGCAAGCTTTAGGTTTTTCTATTTTTCCTTCCCATTATTTTTTTGTTCAAAATTGTTGTTTATCATTTGCGCTTTTGTATTTTAACATGAGTGCGCCATACAAAAAAGCTGTTTCACTTGATTCATTTTTTTTAGGAGATATTCCACATTATGTACTTAAACTTCATGTGTGCAAATAATGATGAGCAGGACTGTATATACCAGGAGTAGCCCAGGAAAGGGACATATATACCAGGAGGAGATAATATATACCAGAAAGGTGACAGAAACCAGGATGGGGACATATATACCAAAATTTGCCCAGGAGAGGGATATATTTAGCACTAGTGGCCTAGGATGGGGACATACTGTATATACTAGGATAGGGACATATATACCAGGATAGGGACATATATAGCAGGAGGGGGACATGCATACCAGGAGGGGGACATGCGTACTAGGAAGGGCCCAAAATGGGTATATATATATATATATATATAAAAAGAAGAGGACCTACATACCAGGAGGAGGACATATAATATACCAGGAGTCACCAGGATGAGGGTTATATCGGGAGGGGAACATTATATTTTTATATAAACTTGGCTTTTATTGATACAAAACCTATAATACTGACAAAAACAAAGGTTGAAAACGTACTTCCTATTGACTTACTGCTACATTACCTTTAAGGTGAGGCTCTACAGCCAGGTATTGTGTGTTATGGGATTATATTATTCATGTGTAGAAACTGCCTTGTTTATAGACTTGTTGTGCCTTTGATTATCAGTGCCCTAATGCTTCTTTGGTGATAAGTACATGATTATGTCCATCCCCCTATTTCAGACATTGTTTTTGTCTTTTGTCAATCATGTTTTTAACCTTTTGTTTTTGTCAGCCTTATATATTTTGTATGAATAAAAGCCATGTTTATATACAAATGGCTGGGTGTGCACATTTTTACTATGCAGCTTTTTTTCTCTCATGTTACAATTCATTTTTTGCATAGTTTTTGTATGCACCCCCCCTATATATTTATTACACTGGGGTGCCCAATACGTCTTTCTTAACAAAATGTTGCAAGGAGCAATGTGTGTGTGTGTGTGTGTGTGTATTATATGGAGGGGCAGTGTGTGTATGGGGGATGCTACACAGAGCGGTAGCGTGTGTATGTGTGTGTGTTTGTGTCGATATACAGAGGGGCAGTGTGTGAGAGGATATTATAAAGAGAGGCAGCTTGTTGGGGGATAGTATACAGAGCGGCAGTGTGTGTGTGGGGGAATATCATAGAGAAGGAGTGTGTGTGTGTGTGGGGATATACAGGGGGCAGTGTGTGTGGGGGATGTTTTTACAGAGAGGCAGTGTTTGTGGGAGAAATATACAGGGGGCAGTGTGTGTAGGAGATATTATAGAGAGGGGCAGTGAGTTTGGGATATTATACATAGGGGTAGTTTGTGGGGGGAAATTTTAGAGAGAGGCATTTTGTTGGGGGATATTATACATAGGGGCAGTGTGGGAGAGATATTAAGGAGAGGCATGGTGTAAAGGGTGTATTGTGTAGAGGGTGTATGATGGAGAGGGGCGGTGTAGGGGCTGTAATATTTTCTGATGGAAATACCACATTTTGTGTGTGTATGTATGTATAATATATATACAGTGCCTACAAGTAGTATTCAACCCCCTGCAGATTTAGCAGGTTTACACATTCGGAATTAACTTGGCATTGTGACATTTGGACTGTAGATCAGCCTGGAAGTGTGAAATGCACTGCAGCAAAAAAGAATGTTATTTCTTTTTTTATTTTTTTTTTAAATTGTGAAAAGTTTATTCAGAGGGTCATTTATTATTCAACCCCTCAAACCACAAGAATTCTGTTTGGTTCCCCTAAAGTATTAAGAAGTATTTCAGGCACAAAGAACAATGAGCTTCACATGTTTGGATTAATTATCTCTTTTTCCAGCCTTTTCTGACTAATTAAGACCCTCCCCAAACTTGTGAACAGCACTCATACTTGGTCAACATGGGAAAGACAAAGGAGCATTCCAAGGCCATCAGAGACAAGATCGTGGAGGGTCACAAGGCTGGCAAGGGGTACAAAACCCTTTCCAAGGAGTTGGGCCTACCTGTCTCCACTGTTGGGAGCATCATCCGAAAGTGGAAGGCTTATGGAACTACTGTTAGCCTTCCACGGCCTGGACAGCCTTTGAAAGTTTCCACCCGTGCCGAGGCCAGGCTTGTCCGAAGAGTCAAGGCTAACCCAAGGACAACAAGGAAGGAGCTCCGGGAAGATCTCATGGCAGTGGGGACATTGGTTTCAGTCAATACCATAAGTAACGTACTCCACCGCAATGGTCTCCGTTCCAGACGAGCCCGTAAGGTACCTTTACTTTCAAAGCATCATGTCAAGGCTCGTCTACAGTTTGCTCATGATCACTTGGAGGACTCTGAGACAGACTGGTTCAAGGTTCTCTGGTCTGATGAGACCAAGATCGAGATCTTTGGTGCCAACCACACACGTGATGTTTGGAGACTAGATGGCACTGCATACGACCCCAAGAATACCATCCCTACAGTCAAGCATGGTGGTGGCAGCATCATGCTGTGGGGCTGTTTCTCAGCCAAGGGGCCTGGCCATCTGGTCCGCATCCATGGGAAGATGGATAGCACGGCCTACCTGGAGATTTTGGCCAAGAACCTCCGCTCCTCCATCAAGGATCTTAAGATGGGTCGTCATTTCATCTTCCAACAAGACAACGACCCAAAGCACACAGCCAAGAAAACCAAGGCCTGGTTCAAGAGGGAAAAATCAAGGTGTTGCAGTGGCCTAGTCAGTCTCCTAACCTTAACCCAATTGTAAACTTGTGGAAGGAGCTCAAGATTAAAGTCCACATGAGACACCCAAAGAACCTAGATAACTTGGAGAAGATCTGCATGGAGGAGTGGAACAAGATAACTCCAGAGACCTGTGCCGGCCTGATCAGGTCTTATAAAAGACGATTATTAGCTGTAATTGTAAACAAGTGTTATTCCACAAAATATTAAACCTAGGGATTGAATAATAATAATTGACCCACACTTTTATGTTGAAAATTTATTAAAATTTAACTGAGCAACATAACTTGTTGGTTTGTAAGATTTATGCATCTGTTAATAAATCCTGCTCTTGTTTGAAGTTTGCAGGCTCTAACTTATTTGTGTGGCGCCCCAGGACCTGGTCGCCACAACAGCATTGCCCTCCCAGAAGGGTTAATGCTGAGCCTGGAGGTAATTGGGAGATCTATTGGCCAGTAAGTTAACACTCAACACAGTTCTCCCTCCGGCCAGCAGGGGGAGCTCTGAACCTGGAACTTCAGGGAGCATTCCTTAAGTCTGGCTGGAAGGAGGAAGTGGTAGTTAGTCTGGAGACAGGAGTGAAAGAGGACAGACGGAGAGTAGTGCTGCCTTGTAAACTGGGGCCTAGAGCTGGGATAGCTTGGCCCAGTGAAGCAAGGGGAGCAGAGAGGCACAGCAGGGACTCGGACATCGGAGTCTGTAGTTGCCAGGGCATAAAATCCATCCCTGGTAGCTGAATCCGGAGGGCAGGAGAGCTGTAAGCCCCCTGTCCCAGAAGCAATCTGAAGGTACAACTGCATCCCAAGGGCCTGGTGTGGGCTCCAGCAGAGAAGCACCAGAGAGGGCCTGCGCAGTCTACCACACAGAAAAGGGGACGAACAACAAGTCCCAGCAGCAAGAGGGCAATTGCGAACCCAAAGTGCAGTGTCCTAAAACAGCAGAGAAAGATTAAGGAGTAGGCCTCATACTCAACTGGCCAAAGATCACCCCAGGCACTTCCAGGCCGGCCGGATCATCTTTACCATCTGTGACGGTCTCCCTGGACTAAGTTTCTGCCGAGTAAAAGAGGAGAAGGTAAAGAGACTACTGTTTGTGCCTGTTTCTTTCATTGCTTGTCGGCCCTGCACCGTGTTAGTCACGCAGCACCATAGACTTCCACAAACACCAACTGTGCCCCGGGCATTGCTCCACCTGTGGGGAGCAGTACCACCATTGCTGCCATAACACTATCCCGGAGGCCTCATACCGCAGCGGCGGCTTAATAGCCGCATACCACAGGTGGCGTCACGAACACAAACATTAAAGTCATCAGCCACATATTCAACTGACACCCACCAGGGCCACGGAGCCGGGCCCAGCCACCACTGACTACCACCGGACTAGTCCGGCCCGGCACCGGGTGTCCCATAGCCCTGGGGTGGGCGAGTCAACTTTTGGCGTCACGAACAGGATTTCGTGCCCGGTCACACCGGGTACTGTGCGCCTGAAGAACTGTGTAAAAGACTGTGTACTGGTTGTAAATTGCCGCCGCCATTAGCCGCGCCGAGCGCAGGAAGAAGGGGGGCGTGCCTGACAAAGAGCGCGAAGGGAGCGCGCCATCAGAGCAGAGCGCTGTTAACCCCGCGCGACCCGGAAGAAAATTTGAAAAGTGAACGGAGCCTGGTAAGGTTCACTAAGGGGGAGGAAGATGTCCGACTCCGAGGGAGAGCAGGTGGCTGCCATCGCCCAGGGCGCCGCAGCACCGGCCGAAGTAGTCCCAGTCGCCGTCGCCCCAGCCCCCACTGTAGCGCCGGTAATGCCGATCACCATGCCGTACATACCAGGAGCAGAATGGCTGCCGCAGTACTCCGGGGAGTCCCATACCTTGAGTGACTTCAGAGAAAGCCTGCACAGCTTGTTCCGGGTGTATCCTCTGACTGAGAGCCAGAAGGTGGGCATATTAATGGGACAGCTAGCCGGCGCAGCCCAGCGTGAAGCGAAGTCCTGGCCTGATACAGATAAAGGGACAGCAACCCAGATACTGGCCAAGCTAAAGAGTACTTTTGACACCCGCACCGCAGCAGAGATAAAGATGAGATTCTTTGGGTGCAAGCAACGGGCCACAGACAGCCTAAGGGACTATGCCTTAAACTTGCAGGAGGCCCTGAAAGCAGTTAAACAGGTGGACCCAGAGAGTGTACGTGAAGAAGACAAACTCCTAACTGAGCAGTTCATAGAGGGGCTCCTGTCAGATGCCCACAGGACCCAGCTGCGTATCCTGGTCCTGCAGAACCCTGCTCTGGACTTTGCCAAGTTTAAGGACCAGGCCATTAGGGTACTGAGAGAATCTACACCGAATGACCCAGTACCCCTCCGGCCTCTTGCTATCACGTACCCCGGGGTGGTGCCTGCAACACGAGCCACTGCAGGGGCTGAGGCGCAGTCCCTGGATAAGGATCCCACTGCGGAGCTCAGACAGCAGTTCCAGAAGCTGACCAAGACTGTGGCTGCCCTTGCCAAGACCGTGCAGTCTCTACAAATGACCCCCTCGCCTGCAAAAATCGAGTTGGCCTCCAGCCCAGAAGACGTCCCATGGATGCGACAGGAGGATTCCGCCGACCCGAGGCAGAGACACAGACCGGTATGATTCAACAGGACAACCGATCTGCCGCCACTGCAACCAGGCGGGCCACATTGCACGACGCTGTCCTTTAAACGGGCTGAGCCTGGGGCCAGGAGCCAACCCCCAGGTGTGAGGAAGCCCGGCTCAAACCCCAGCCGCAGCAAGTATGTGGGAGGATGACCGGTCCTTCCCATTGTGCTGGATGGGATCCCTTTGAATGCCCTCCTGGATACGGGGTCCCAGGTAACAACCATCCCCCACAAACTGTACAAAAGATATTGGGCTGATTCAGACATTGACCATGGCCCAGATGATGATTTAACGATTGTGGCTAGTAATGGTCAGCCCTTACCTCAAATTGGGTACAAAGAAGTAACCATTAAAGTGGGGCGGGTGGAATTGCCATGTCAGGGGATGATAATTGTAGATATTGATCGCAAAGAATCTGACCCACTGCTAACTCTTGGTACAAATGTGATAGAAAATTGTATTGCCGAAGTGATAATTTTGTTGCAACAGGCGTCTGAAACTGCCAGCTCCGGGCAGCAGCGTGTCCTACAGAGGGAGATCAGAGCCCTGATGAGGAGGCAGCAAGTAGAGCTAGCCGGAGGAGAAATTGGCAGTGTGAGGGTAAGTGACCCCCTCCCCATTGTAATACCCCCAAGAAGTGAAATGTTGATATGGTGTCGGGCAGCAATAGGCCTCAAGGGTCAGGATTACCATGCCTTGGTAGAACCAGTGTATTCAGACAGTAGGCCTGGAGTCCTGATAGCCAGAGGGGTAGCGGACGTCCGCAAGGGGAGAGTGCCCGTCCGTGTCCTGAATTGTGGGGAGGAGGAGGCCAAATTGCCCCGGTACGCCACGGTAGCAAAACTGTACACTGTCAGTAACAATACCATTAAAGCAGTGGAACCCTTGATCCCGTCCGACCAGGCGGAAGACAATGGCTCCAAGGGGCAGCCGGAAGACTGGTGCCAAAAATTACATGTAGGCACCGACTCCACCCCCTCGCACCAAAAGCATGGGGTTTACCGGGTGGTACAGGAGTACGAGCGGGTCTTCAGCAAACACCCCCTAGATTTTGGGCAGGTGAAAGGGGTTAAACATCAAATCCCCACGGGTGATCATCATCCCATTAAAGAGAGATACCGCCCTGTACCCCCCGCACAGTATCAGTGTGCCAAGGAAATGTTACGGGAAATGAAGGAGGCTGGGGTTATCAGAGATAGTTGTAGCCCCTGGGCAGCTCCACTAGTGCTCGTAAAGAAAAAAGATGGTACAATGAGATTGTGTGTAGATTACAGGCAAATTAACCGCATTACACATAAAGATGCTTATCCACTGCCCAGAATAGAGGAGTCACTAACAGCCTTAAAGTCAGCTAACTATTTCTCCACCTTGGATCTCACCAGTGGGTATTGGCAGGTTCCCGTGGCAGAGGCGGACAAGGAGAAGACTGCATTCACGACACCAATGGGCCTCTGTGAGTTCAATTGTATGCCATTCGGGCTCTGCAACGCCCCAGGGACATTCCAAAGGTTGATGGAGTGCTGCTTGGGCCACCACAACTTTGAAACCGTGCTGTTGTACCTGGATGACGTAATAGTCTACTCCAAGACTTATGAGGACCACCTGAAGCACTTAGCAGAAGTGTTTGAATCCTTGTCGAAATATGGCCTGAAGATCAAGCCGTCCAAATGTCACCTCTTGAAGCCAAAGGTACAGTACCTGGGTCATGTGGTCAGCGCAGAAGGTGTGGCACCTGATCCGGAGAAAGTCACTGTAATCAAGGACTGGCCAAGACCCACCACAGTGAAGGAGGTGCGGCAGTTCCTTGGACTGGTGGGCTACTACCGAAGGTTCATTGATGGTTTCACCAAGATAGCAGCGCCCCTTCAAGATCTCCTGGTGGGCCAGCCAAAGCAGGCTAAGAAGCAGAGCCCTCCATTTGAATGGAGCAGCCAACTGGAAACATCCTTTGTCCGGCTGAAAGGGGCTCTCACGGGAGAAGAAATTCTGGCCTACCCTGACTACAGCCAACCGTTTGTACTGTATACAGACGCCAGCAACGTGGGACTGGGAGCAGTTCTGTCCCAGGTACAGGGAGGCAGAGAGAGGGTGATAGCGTACGCCAGTAGGAAGCTTCGGCCCACAGAAAGGAATCCAGAAAACTACAGTTCCTTCAAGCTGGAGTTCCTCGCTATTGTTTGGGCAGTGACTGAACGCTTCAAGCACTATCTGGCATCGGCCAAGTTCACCATCTTCACGGACAACAATCCGTTGACACACCTGGCAACAGCCAAGTTAGGTGCGATGGAACAGCGATGGATGGCCCGGCTGTCTAACTTTGACTTTACCATCAAGTATCGGGCTGGCAAGAAGAATAACAATGCTGATGCGCTGTCCAGAATGCCTCACTTGCCCGAGTCTGGAGAAGACATGGATGAACTCGAAGAGATAGAGTTACCGGCTTTCCATCACCAAGGTGTGTCCCAGTGTGAGCATGCTGTGGGAGTGAAGCGCTCAAGCCAGCACGGGGTCTCGGTCAACCCCTTACTCCACCATAATTGGGAAGAAACACAGAACGGTGACCCGGCCGTGCGATTGGTCAAAGAGAAGCTAGCGCAAGCTGAGACCCATCTTGGCCCAGATGCTCCAGAGGAAGCCCAGCAGCTGTGGAAGGAGAGGGGACGACTGTTCACCTACCAAGGCAAGCTCTGCAAGAGATATGTCAACTATCGAACAAATGAACTTGTCTGGCAGATAGTGGTTCCGCAGAGAGATGCTCCAATGGTCCTAGCAGCGTATCATGATAACGCAGGACACTTCGGGTGGAAGAAGTTGGAGGCCCTACTCCGTGATCGGTTCTATTGGGTGCACATGAGGAAGATGATCGAGAAGTGGTGCCGAGACTGTGGCCCGTGTAACCTGAGGCGGAAAGACGATGCCAGCCAAAAGGTCTCCCCTACAGCCAATTGTCACAAAGCAGCCCCTGGAGTTGGTGGCCCTGGACCACGTGAAGTTAACACCAAGCCGGTTAGGCTATGTGTACGCCCTCACCATTGTGGACCATTACTCTCGTTTCCTGGTAGTAGTGCCTGTGAAGGACCAGACAGCCAGGACAGCAGCTAGAGCGTTCCAGGCATCCTTCTGTCGACCTCACGGCTATCCGGAAAGGGTACTGACTGATCAGGGTCCTGCATTCGAGGCTGAAGTGTTCCAAGAGTTCTGTAACATGTACGGTTGTAAGAAAATCCGAACCACACCGTACCACCCCCAAACCAATGGACTGTGCGAGAAAATGAACCATGTGGTTATTGATATGCTGAAGACCCTACCGCTGGAGGAAAGGAACCAATGGCCAGAAAAGTTGCCAGATCTGGTAGACCTGTACAACCACATCCCAGTGAATTCGACCAACTGCAGCCCCGCTTACCTGATGCGAGCCAGACCAGGCAAGTTGCCTGTAGACTTTGAGATGGGGACTGTGTCGCCTGAGGCGGTTCAAGAAATAGAGGATTGGGATACAGAACGGCAGCAGCGGTACCGTAAGGTCCAGGAGTGCGTAGAGAGGAGCCTGTCTCAAGCAAGAACGAGACAAGAACAGCATTACAATCAAACAGCCCCAGCAACTCCCTTAGCACCTGGAGAACAAGTCCTCAAGAAGAAGCGGAAGACGCATAAATTGGATGATCAGTGGGAAAACGAGCCCTACACCATTATCCCCTCCAACTTTGACAATAGTAAGGTATGCCTCATAAGCAAAGATGAAGGCAAGACCTATCAAGCAATTTCCCGAGACCGCCTGAAAGCGTGCCCTGAACGGTGCAGAATCCAAAGAGAAATGGAAGGAGTACAAGGAAGTCCCCAAAGTCAAGAGAAAGAAGGGGAGATGATTCAAACCATCCTTGGAAAGTTCCCCAAAACTTGGACCCGAATAAACAATGCCATAGTGGTACCAGTTTTGACGTTTCCGCAGTTGGTCGAGCCAGAAACAGAAAAGGTTCCGGATCCACCTAAAGAATCGTCCGCTCCAGCACGAGATGACACGCCAGCAGTGGAACAGGAGGATCAACCCCCTGTCAGTGGTGAACCTGTCATACCCTTGGCGACTCTTAGATCACAAAGGCAACCATCACGCTTACCTATGGGGGTTAGGCCCACCTGTAGTGCTGAGATAGAAGACGCACCACGTAGTCAGGGGCAAACACCAGAGCTACGTAGGTCCCAGCGCAGCACTCGGGGACAACCCCCTCTAAGGTATAGGGAGTCAACTGTATAAGGGAAAGAGTACTTATTAGGATGTAAATAGTTATGCAAAATGTCTGTCATGTTGTGTACAAAATGTTTTCTTTTTCTTTGATTGCGAAAATGGACAATTGGGCCACTGGACTATGGGTGGCCAACACCTAAATTGTTCATAGTTAGCACCAGTGTGCTCAACACCCCTGAAGAAAAACCCGTCCGGCGTGCATAGAGTGGGGTCATCAATGCTCTGACGCACGCCCAGAGCCTACATTGGGGGTTTGAACGCGGCGGGTCCCCCATGGAGCAGTGTAATGGACACCCGGCAGGGAGCCACACTGGACTCTTATAGTAATGTTTAAGGTTGTAACGTTAAAGTAATTGCGCCTCCCATAATGGGATGAAATGTTCTAACATGTCATGTTTGTCTCTACAGTCCGGGAGTACTGAATTTAACTAAGGGGGAGTGTGGCGCCCCAGGACCTGGTCGCCACAACAGCATTGCCCTCCCAGAAGGGTTAATGCTGAGCCTGGAGGTAATTGGGAGATCTATTGGCCAGTAAGTTAACACTCAACACAGTTCTCCCTCCGGCCAGCAGGGGGAGCTCTGAACCTGGAACTTCAGGGAGCATTCCTTAAGTCTGGCTGGAAGGAGGAAGTGGTAGTTAGTCTGGAGACAGGAGTGAAAGAGGACAGACGGAGAGTAGTGCTGCCTTGTAAACTGGGGCCTAGAGCTGGGATAGCTTGGCCCAGTGAAGCAAGGGGAGCAGAGAGGCACAGCAGGGACTCGGACATCGGAGTCTGTAGTTGCCAGGGCATAAAATCCATCCCTGGTAGCTGAATCCGGAGGGCAGGAGAGCTGTAAGCCCCCTGTCCCAGAAGCAATCTGAAGGTACAACTGCATCCCAAGGGCCTGGTGTGGGCTCCAGCAGAGAAGCACCAGAGAGGGCCTGCGCAGTCTACCACACAGAAAAGGGGACGAACAACAAGTCCCAGCAGCAAGAGGGCAATTGCGAACCCAAAGTGCAGTGTCCTAAAACAGCAGAGAAAGATTAAGGAGTAGGCCTCATACTCAACTGGCCAAAGATCACCCCAGGCACTTCCAGGCCGGCCGGATCATCTTTACCATCTGTGACGGTCTCCCTGGACTAAGTTTCTGCCGAGTAAAAGAGGAGAAGGTAAAGAGACTACTGTTTGTGCCTGTTTCTTTCATTGCTTGTCGGCCCTGCACCGTGTTAGTCACGCAGCACCATAGACTTCCACAAACACCAACTGTGCCCCGGGCATTGCTCCACCTGTGGGGAGCAGTACCACCATTGCTGCCATAACACTATCCCGGAGGCTTCATACCGCAGCGGCGGCTTAATAGCCGCATACCACAGGTGGCGTCACGAACACAAACATTAAAGTCATCAGCCACATATTCAACTGACACCCACCAGGGCCACGGAGCCGGGCCCAGCCACCACTGACTACCACCGGACTAGTCCGGCCCGGCACCGGGTGTCCCATAGCCCTGGGGTGGGCGAGTCATTTGCATCTCATCAAACCTGCAGGGGGTTGAATACTACTTGTAGGCACTGTATATATATATATATATATATATATATATATATATATATATATATATATATATAATTAGGTTTTTTTCAAGAGTGGTGGTGAGACTGTGAGATCTAGTTTAGAGCTTACAATTACCTGCATGCTTCTATAACTGTACCACATCAGAATACCTGAATAGTGTGTATACCTGGTATAGGATTCACTAAAATCTACCTTTAAAAAATCATTGTTATTCTCAGCCAGAAAAATTGGTATGACTGGGATGCATATGCTATTCCATATGTCATACAAGTTCTATGCCAATATGCAATTATTTTTTTGCTCAGCTTCCACATGGTGTCCATATGACATGCATAAGTCATCCATACTGCAGAATGTGTCTGGAAACATTTAACTGCCTACTGGTGATCCTGAGGTAAGTAAGTAAGGTATTTGGATGTTTGGGCATATTTTTGGGATAAATCTGTATGTTACATTTTTGACATTATACTTACAAATTACTTGAGTCCCCACGTATATGAAATGTGTTAAAGACTATATAAGATTGAACAAAAAAGAAAATATGTACTAAGGACCAATGACTCAAACACCTCTAAAACTAAATACTTCTCCATGAGACCGGTGGGTGGAGCGCCCTCCTACACTTGAGGCACTCCGTCATTATACCACGGGAAGAGAATCTATATCTGGGGACTGACTAAATCGGCCATTGCCTTTGCCCATTTGAATGTATGATTACTAAATAAGATGTCCTTAATTTATATGGACCTACTTAAGTCCATTGAATATCCCCAGATGAACTCCATTAACAGAAGGGGGGAAACGTGTCAGGATTTATTTATTAATTTTTCTAGGCCTGTAGTATATTCTGGTGTACTGTGTGTAGGAGTAATTATTTATTATTTATTATTCACTCCATTGAATTTTTGAGCTCCTTGGGCTCTCAGCGGGTTTATACAGTATCTAATTCTGGATGTGATTCAATGAGTGATTTGTTGTCCTCTACAGGACAGATTTTTTTGTGGAAACTGCTAACTTACTACTCAAATAATTACCCTATATATTTGACTTGCGACTGTTTTGGCACAATTTGCACTTTTTCTGGTGATGGCTGTCAGCGTGTGGCAGTAGTAGGTTAAATAGGAATAGAATAGGGGCAGCCGATGTGGAGCGAGGGCACCCAAAAAATTATGGTGTACCTCTGCTCATAGGTAGGAGAAAGTTAGGGATTATTTAGTTCTTTCCTACGCTTTTTTTTGGTATTGCAGCTCTAAACATGTGTTCTAGTCTGCACAGATAGACACTAGTGATGGGCGAACCCACCGATGTTCGTGTTCAGGAGACTCGCCCGAACGTTTTGTAAAGTTCGGGTTCTGAGATAACGCAAACTTGCATCCAAACCCCGAACTTGGACGGGGGGGGGGGACTGTAAATTAGAGAATATAGTTAATAATAAACATTGTCATTATACTTACGGGTCCCGGTACGTATCCGCAGACCCGCTCAGCCGCTGTCTCCCAAACTTTTCTGCTTCCGAATCCGATCATGAACTTCCGGTGGTATTCACTGCACTGCTCTTCACTCGGCAGTCTTTAGCTGTTTTCGGCCGTGTTCACGGTGACGTCATAGTTCACCCAAGTCCATGGTTTAGCCATGGATTGAAGTTTGACTGTCACTGTCAGCCTGCTTCTCGCTCTGTATAGACGTTTATTGGTACAGAGTGATGAAGCAAAGCTGACATTGCTCTCCCTGTGGACTATGTCGGACAACGGATTTTTTTTATAATAAAGATGGAATCTCTAAATTTTTTTTGTTTTATTTCTAATAGAATTTTTTTGTGTTTTTTCTTTTTACGGTTTACTAGAAATTCATGGTGGCCATGTCTAATTTGCCATGACTCCATGAATTTCGGGCTTTGTACCAGCTGAGAATACAAAGCTGGTATTAACCCCTTTATTACCCAGCGTGCCATCGCTATCAGTGATGCTAGACAAGGCGGGTAAAGCGCCTGGAAGTGGCGCTAAGAAACAATGCGTCATTTCCAGGAGCGGCTGTGTGCTGTGGAGAATCCCAGCCCCCAGCTTCCTAGTTTTATCTGACTGGCAATCAAAATATGGCGGCAGCCCACACATTTTTTTTTTTAATTATTTTTTTAAATAATTTAAAAAAAAAAAAATTTAATCAGCGTTCTTGTATTTTGATTGCCAGCCAGGGTAAAGCCAGGCAGATGGGGGTGGCAGCTCGTAGCCGTCCACTTTATTTGCACAGAGAATCAAAAATAACGCAGAGCGCTACGTAATTTTTTTAATTATTTATTTATTTTTGCACTACTATATGTGTGAGGGACCCAACAGCCAATCTCAGACGCTGACACACAGCATAGGCGTCTGTGATTGGCTGTTGTAGTAAACTGGGAGCCGCCCATATATTCTAGATGCTATAATGAATGGGCTGGTTTCAGGTTACTCCAGCATCCAATCACAGATACCCACTCTGTGGCAGAATCTGTGATTGTCTGTTATTTTGACAGTAAAATAAAACAACACAGAGAAAAAAATATTTTATTAGACATAAAACAGAAGAGATTTAGAACTCCATCTTTGTTACCTAAAAAACCCCCTCCAACGTAGTCCAAAGGCGGGCGAGCATCTTCAGCTCTGCTACATCTGTGCGAGAAGACAAACACAGGTCTGCTCACACAGACTCAGCTGAGAGCTGTCAGACTTCACCCGAGTGCACAGCTGAGGCTTGCGTATGACTCCTGTGAGTCTCGCATTGGTATCACCCGCCATGGCGCACTTTCTTCTGACAAGAACACCTCAGCTGCATGGAAATACATGCAGCCACCTGCTCCTGTCAGAAGAGCATGCGCCGTGCCGGGTGATACCAATGCGAGACTCGCACAGTGACAGTCACAGTTCAATCAAGTCCATGGCTCATGGACTCGGGTGAACCCTGACGTCAACACGAACACAGCCGAAAAAAGCCGAAAACTGCAGAGTGACGATCAGTGCAGTGAATACCACCGGAAGTTAATGATCGGATCCGGAAGCAGAAGCGACCTAGAGACAGAGTCTGCATGATGTGTTGCGAGACGGTAACTATAATCACAATGTTTTTTCCTAGTGGGCTTTTTTTTTTTTTTTTTTACAGCTCCTGGACCCAAACTGTAACACGAGTTTCCCAGGAAAACTTGTGTTCGGGACTGTGTGCACGAACACTATGAGTTTGGTACGGACCCCGAACTTTACAGTTCGAGATCGCCCATCACTAATAGACACTCTACTATCCCTTCACCAATTTGTTAGCCTTTGTGCGCTCACCTTTTGACATTTGTCTGGCCTATAACTATGGTAGTTATCATTGTGACGGGGTATGTGACAGAGCAGTAATGGACGCCAGGCCGAGGAACAATCCAAAGGGCTTTATTGGAACCACACAGATAAAGCACCAAACATGAATATAAATCCTTAAAGTCTGCAAGGAGTCCACAAGAAGACAACAGATCCGGGGGGCACCTCCCGGTATTCCGATGCCAGGGAAAATATGGCAACGGTCCTTATATGCGTTCCTTGAGTACAGAAGGGTGAACAACAAAACACAATCTCACGTGGCCACTGATCTCCAATCTGTAACAGTCCATACACAAGCACTAGGATCTAGCCTCAACTATAGATCCTAGTATTCTCCAGCCGAGATCCAACTAACTGACTAACATGGGTCTCATTATTCTCTCCTGGGATCAGCCCCTTAGGTGGGCAGAAGGGCCCACCTTCCCTGGACATTTGATACATGAAAGGATTCTAGACATCCTGGCTCTATTCTCTCTGCCAAGTTGTGGATTGGAGGAGCCCCATGCTGAGAAGAACAAACAATTTCCCACCAGAAGCAGTACATACAGGACAATAGCTACTGCTGGAGCATAATTACAATATGGTACAGGCTGTGGGGATATAATATTACAACCAAAAAACAAAGACAGCCAAGCAACCAACATGACTCTATATGGCATAGAGTACATGAATTAAGGCCGGAGGTTGGGGAGGGACACATTGGGGAGTTTTTTAGCATTGGGGAGTTTTTTAGCATTTTGGGTTAAAACTTGATTAGTTTAAGTATTTAGTTTTAGAGGTGTTTAAATAATTGGTCCTCAATAAAAAAATGTGATTTTATGCCCTGCTTATCTTATGTTGAGCATAGAGGGGCCTGAATATCATTCTTTATGTTTAGAAGCACTGACTGACCTTTCTGTATAGTGCCTTGCGAAAGTATTCAGCTCCCTTGAATTTTTCAACCTTTTCCCACATTTCAGGCTTAAAACATAAAGATAAAAAATTTAATGTTATGGTGAAGAATCAGCAACAAGTGGGACACAATTGTGAAGTTGATTGAAATTTATTGCTTATTTTAAACTTTTTTAAAAAATAAATAGCTGAAAAGTGGGGCGTGCAAAATTATTTGTCCCCTTTACTTTCAGTGCAGCAAACTCACTCCAGAAGTTCATTGAGGATCTTTGAATGATCCAATGTTGTCCTTAATGACTAATGATGATAAATAGAAGCCATATATGTGTAATCAAGTCTCCATATAAATGCACCTTCTCTGTGATAGTCTCAGTGTTCTGTTTAAAGCGCAGATAGTATCATGAAGACCAAGGAACACAACAGGCAGGTCCATGATACTGCTGTGGAGAGGTTTTAAAGCCGGATTTGGCTACAAAAAGATTTCCAAAACTTTAAACATCCCAAGGAGCACTGTGCAAGCAATCATATTGAAATGGATGGAGTATCATACCACTGCAAATCTACCAAGATCCGGCCGTCTATCCAAACTTTCATCTCAATTAAGGAGAAGACTGATCAGAGATGCAGCCAAGAGGCCCATGATCACTCTGGATGAACTGCCGACATCTACAACTGAGGTGGGAGAGTCTGTCCATATGACAACAATGAGTCATACACTGCACAAATCTGCATTGTATGGAAGAGTGTCAAGGAGTCGTTTAAAGTTTGCCACAAGCCACCTGGGAGACACACCAAACATGTGGAAGAAGGTGCTCTGGTCAGATGAAACCAAAATCAAACTATTTGTGCTCAATGCCAAACTATATGTTTGGAGTAAAAGCAACACAGCTCATCACCCTGAACACACCATCCCCACTGTCAAACATTGTGGTGGCAGCATCATGGTTTGGGCCTGCTTTTCTTCAGCAGGGACAGGGAAGACCGTTAAAATTGATGGGAAGATGGATGGAGCCAAATACAGGACCATTCTTGAAGAAAACCTGTTGGAGTCTGCAAAAGACCTGAGACTGGGACTGAGATTTGTCTTCCAACAAGACAATGATCCCAATGATCCGAAACATAAAGCCAAACCTAGAATGGAATGGTTCACAAATAAACGTATCCAGATGTTAGAATGGCCAAGTCAAAGTCGAGACTGGAATCCAATCGAGAATCTGTGGAAAGAGCTGAAAACTGCTGTTCACAAATGCTCTCCATCCAACCTCTTTCAGCTCAAGCTAGTTGCAAAGGAAGAATGGGCAAGAATTTCAATCTCGAGATGTGCAAAACTGCTAGACACATACCCTAAGCGACTTGCAGCTGTAATCACAGCAAAAGGTGGCACTACAAAGTTTTAACTTAAAGGGGATGAATAATATTGCACGCCCCACTTTTCAGTTATTTATTTTTTTTAAAAAGTTTAAAATAAGCAATAAATTTTGTTCAACTTCTCAATTTTGTGTTCCCACTTGTTGTTGATTCTTCGCCATAACCTCACATTTTTTATCTTTGTTTGAAGTCTGAAATGTGGGAAAAGGTTGAAAAATTCAAGGGAGCCGAATACTTTTGCAAGGCACTGTATCTCCAAAACATTTGCTGTGTGTAGTGTTAAATAGAGATGAGCCACCCCCCTAGAGTTCGAGTTCGGTTCGTCGAACGGAGGACAAGTTCGTCGAACGTTCAACGAACAAACTCGAACCCCATTGAAAACAATGGCAGGCAAACACAAACACATACAAACACATAGAAAACACCTTCAAAGGTGTCCAAAAGGTGACAAACAACTCCCAAGACACAACAAACACATGAAAAAGTGACAAGGACATATACTCATGCGAAAACAAAAGGGCTGGATGAGTAAAAAGAGGAGGCGACACAGATATCGGAGTATCTGCAAGTGAACATCGATGCCATTACTGTGCAACTTGAGCCTTGCTCATTTTGGGCTTCCAATCTGGATAAATTGCCTGAGCTCACCACTTACGCCTTGGGGATCTTGTCGTGACCCGCAGCCAGCGTTCTCTCGGAACGTGTCTTCAGTGCTGCTGGGTGTGTGCTGACAGATAAGCGCACGAGTCTGTCCAGTGACAATGTGGACAGACTAACGTTCATCAAGATGAACAAGTCATGGATCCACAAGGACTTTTGTACCCCTGTGTCATCTAGGGGAGGCGAAAGGCTGGTGGATTTTTGATAGTGCTTCATGCAAATCAACTTTTTAAGTTTGCAACTGGGGGACAACTGATGCCAGTGAAGTGGTGTGTGTGTGGCCCAATTTTTGGAAAAGAGGGAGACTGTGGTTGGAGTCCCCTTGCTTTGTTTTACATGATTTTAGAAGGGCATGACATGCCTAAGAGGTTGACTTTCAGCATCTGCAAGCTGTTGGCTACAGAAATGCTGCCTTTCCACCCCTTTGACACAGAGGATTTTCGAGACCTTATGCCCATCGCAGTGCCCCAAGAGCCAATGCCCAGTCGCCACTCCTTCTCCAAGAAACGCATGCCCGCGCTACACCAGCATGTCGCACACCACATCACCGCTTCCTTGAGAAACTGTGTGTGACAGGATGCATTTCACCACAGATACTTGGACCAGTAAGCATGGACAGGGGCGTTATATGTCGCTGACTGGGCACTGGATAACTATGGTGAGAGATGGAGAAGGGTCTGCTGTACAAGTCTTTCCGTCCCCATGAGTTGTGTGTCAATCCTTCCTCTGTATGTAGAAGTTCCTCTACTGCTTCTGCCTGCTCAACCTCATCTAGGTCCTCAACCTCCGCTCAAAACCTGTATGGTAAGGCCACCCGCGTTGTAACTGTGCACAAGGAATCCCGCACACCTCCTTACTATGCTGGCAGCAGAGCTCAACGCCATCAGGCGGTCAAATCTTTACTTTGAAATGTATGGGAAATGTGAGTCACATCACTGAGGAGTTGTGGATGGTTAGCTCTGGAGACCGAGTTTCATCAATGGTTGTCTCCACTCAACCAGCAGACAGGGAAGGCCGTGTGCGACAATGATGCAAACCTGAGTGCGGCTCTTCGCCGTGACAATGTGACACACGTGCCTTGTATGACTCACGTGTTCAAGCTGGTTGTCCAGCAATTTTTAAACCACTTTCCCAGCCTAGATGGCCTTCTGCAGAGGACACGATGTAACGCCTGCCTGGATCCAAACACTCAGACGGGCTGTAAAGGATAGGCTAGAGGGAAGCCACTCAACAAGCTGCACCCCTAGAACCCTGAAACCCTTTAACCCCCATACAGGGATTTGGAATTACACAGGCCCAAAGGTGATCAATACCTGTGGAAGGCTGCAGTGCGAGAGAGTAGTAGTCAGGCAGGGTCAAACCATGAATTGAGGAACATGAACAGAATCGGATTTCCAGGACTTAATCAGAAAACAAACAGAGGTCAAATGCGGATCGGGCAACGAGGTACATAAACAGCAGGCAGGAGACATAGTCAGGAAACAAGCGGTAGTCAGCATACAAAATTACAATACAGAACTGGGCGGAACAGGAACCAGAAGTTCAGAACTATGTCTGGCAGTGGTCAGCAGACAGGAGGGGCCTAAAAAGGGTGTGGTGTCTTCCCATTGGTTGTAGCTGAATGATGGTACTTCAGCTGTGAGACAACTACCACCTAAAGTCAGCCAGTGGTACTGCAGATCTCAAGGTAACCCAGCCCAGTGGCTGTGCGGAACTTGCGGCCACTGGCGCCACTGGCATCAACTCCTCTCCCATCAACAGCACTATCTACGAAAGGAACACGTTGTCACCTGGCGATCGGAATACAAATTGCTGGAGCGGACTCCGGTGGTGATGTAACAGCCGTGTGCAACAATGATGCAAACCTGAGTGCGGCCCTTCACCAGGGCAATGTGACACACTTGCCTTGTATGGCTCACGTGTTGAACCTGGATCTCCAGAAATTTTTAAACCACTATCCCGGCCTACATGGCCTTCTGCAGAGGGTACGCTCGCTATGTGCTCACTTCCTCCATTCACACCCCGCAGCTGAACAACTTGCATAGCTCCAGAAGTCTTTCGGTCTGCCTGTTCACCGCCTGCAATGCGATTTGCCAACACGCAGGAATTTTAACCTGTACATGTTGCAGCGCCTGTGGCAGCATCGGCGAGCCCTGATGCAAAACGTTATGACTATGCAATACGTTAGCCTGGGCTAACGGGATCCAGAGGTGGGGCAGATCACGCTACTGGAGTGGTCTCAGATCAAGTACCTATGCACCCTTCTTCACAGTTTACAAATGGTGACGAAGATGTTTAGCGCTGACGATGCCATTATCATTATGACAATTCCGGTCATTTACATGCTGGAGCACACTCTAAACATTATTCAGAGTCAGGTGGTGGGACAAGAGGAAGGGGAGGAAGTATAGGAGGAGTCATATGTGGAAGGGATAACAAGATCTACAAGGTCCACACGTTCAGCAGCATCAAGGCGGCAGGCATGGGACGGTGGGGGAGAGGGATTAACAAGGGCGCATAGTATCAGCCAAACTGTTGAGGAAGGTGCAGGAGCCCAGGAAGAAATGTAGGACAAACTGGTGATGGGCATGGAAGACTCAGTAGATGAGGGAGAGCTTGATCACATTTCTGTTGTGCGAGGTTGGGGGGAGAAGGCAGAGGAAGGAAGCATGATTCTCACCTCTCCGCCACCAACACAGCAAGGACTTGGTCCTCCTGGATGCGCAAGACACATGAGCGCCTTCTTGCTGCACTACCTACAACATGACCCTCTGATTGTCTGAATTCGAACTAATGCTGACTACTGGGTTGCCACACTGTTAGATCCCCGGTACAAGACAAAATTTGGCAAAATAAGTCCTGCCATAGAAAGGGACGCACGTATGCATGAGTATCAGCAGAAGCTGGTACGCAATCTTAGATTGGCTTTTCCACTAAACACCAGTGCTGCACAGAGTGAATCTCAATTCCCAAACCTACTGCCAGTTTCTGGAAGACAACTTCTTCAAGCAGTGGTATAGGAAGAAGTCGGTATCATTAAAGAAAAACATGTTTTTCATGCAGGACAATGCTCCATCACATGCAGCCAATTACTCCACAGTGTGGCTGGCCAGTAAAGGTCTAAAAGATGAAAATATAATGACATGGCCCCCTTGTTCACCTGATCTGAACCCCATAGAGAACCTGTGGTCCCTCAGAAAATGTAAGATCTACAGGGAGGGAAAACAGTACACCTCTTGGAACAGTGTCTGGGAGGCTGTGGTGGCTGCTGCACGCAATGTCGCAAACAGATCAAGCAACTGACAAAATCAATGGATGGTAGGCTGTTGCGTGTCATGCTAAAGAAAGGTGGCTACATTAGTCACTAATTTTTTGGGGTTTTGTTTTTGCATGTGAGAAATGTTTATTTCTAAATTTTGTGCAGTTATATTGGTTTACCTGGTGAAAATAAACAAGTGAGATTGGAATGTATTTGGTTTTTATTAAGTTGCCTAATAATTCTGCACAGTAATAGTTACCTGCAAAAAAAGATATCCTCCTTAAGCCTGCTTTACACGTTGCAATTAGTTGTACAATCGCATTTGCGATGTGACACGCCCAGGTCGCATATGGGATCTTATGAGATCGCACGTAGGTCGTTCATTTGCTGTCACACGTGCGTTAGTAGTCTATGTTAAACTGATCAATTTTGTGTGCGATCTTTCAGATCATGTGTTCTGTGACGTATGAATTGTGCAGCCTTTTTTTTTTTTATTTATTGACTTGCCAAGCGTGTGTAATGCGTAGGGGATCCGTTTTTACTATGTCATCTGACATTCAGCTCTGCTACATGGCCGCTGACAGCAGACACAGACAGCCATGTAGCAGAGATGAATGGCAGATGACAGCAGACACAGACAGAGCCGCACGATGAGAATGAAGTCGGATGAACTTCACCTGACTTCATTATCATACCGCGGCTCTGTCTGTGTCGCGTTCTGATTAGCGGTCACCCGTGAAGGACTCACCGGTGACCGCTAATCTCCTGAGTGACTGAATTGAGCAGCCCTCTCTCATACTCACCGATGCCCGGCGCGGCGCTGCACGGCATTCACACTGCTCCAGCGGCTTTTACTATTTTGAAAAAGCCGGCCGCTCATTATTCAATCTCGTATTCCCTGCTTTCCCCGCCCACCGGCGCCTATGATTGGTTGCAGTCAGACATGCCCCCACGCTGAGTGACAGGTGTCTCACTGCACCCAATCACAGCAGCCGGTGGGCGTATCTATACTGTGAGGTGAAATAAATAATTAAATAATTTAAAAAAACGGCGTGCGGTCCCCCCCAATTTCAAAACCAGCCAGGTAAAGCCATACGGCTGAAGGCTGATATTCTCAGGATGGGGAGCTCCACGTTATGGGGAGCCCCCCAGCCTAACAATATCAGTCAGCAGCCGCCCAGAATTGCCGCCTACAATAGATGCGACAGTTCTGGGACTGTACCCGGCTCTTCCCGATTTGCCCTGGTGCAGTGGCAATCGGGGTAATAAAGAGTTAATGGCAGCCCATAGCTGCCACTAAATCCTAGATTAATCATTGCAGGCGTCTCCCTGAGATACCTTCCATGATTAATCTGTAAGTTACAGAAAATAAACACACAGCCGAAAAATCCTTTTACACATACCTGTAACCTGTATATATAACCGCAACATAGAAGCAGTTATATACAGGTTACAGGTATTTGTGCTCCATTATGGTCCTGCTTATAACCATCTAGGAGGCCGCATGGCACATGAAATACATAATATAGTGTAGGACCCCCCTATTGAGATTTGCCGTGACGTTGGCAGGGGTGGCTCAAAGAATTGATCAATTATTTGCTAAAAATCTCATTTTTTATTGTAGTACAGTTGGAATAAATCTGTGAATTTGCACCTTTGATATGATGCATGCCAATTTCAGATCGTGCTAGCTCCCTTTTTTTCTCTGTTATGACTGTCGTTATGCTACAATTTTCTGGTGGCCGACCACCACCATGCTATGCACGCCTGATTTTGATTTGCAATGTATTCCTCCTGTTGGTAGCTGTTCACATTCAGTTGCCTCACCCCTTTCCACAGGCAATGCTAATTAAAGGGAACCTGTCAGCAGAAATGTCCCCTAAAACCTAACAGATTCCCCCTCTGCAGCTCCTGGGCTGCATTCTATAAAGGTCCCTGTTATGATTGTGCCCACTTTCTGACCGAAAAAAAGTGTTTATAAAGTTGTACCTTTTTGGCTTCTGATTCTGTAAATCTGTCACGGGGGCGGGCTGCCTGATGGCCGTTATTCTGCCCCCTGGTCCTGTATGCCGCCCCCATCGCTGATTTCAATACTTCTGGACGCCGCCCACTGCTCCAGCCATCCCCGCGCATGCCCAGTGCCCATCTCTCGGGGATGAGCACTGTGCCCAGCGTCACCGCTGGTGACGTGCACGCAGGGTTAAGATTATGGGCGGTGCTGTGATGTTTATTCCTAAGCAACCGCCCATAATCGCGGGACCGCGCTTTCCCCTTCGGCCTGCTTCTTTCTGCGCAAGCGCGCTGCTGCTGACCTCACTTCGCCTCCTTCCCATCTTGCCCCGAGGCAGGAAATAGATGGGAGGAGCGCGGAGCAGTGACTACACCGATCAGGAGGAGACGCGGAGAGAAGATTACCGAGGGGGAAAGCGCGGTCCCGCGATTATGGGCGGTTGCTTAGGAATAAACATCACAGCACCGCCCATAATCTTAACCCTGCGTGCACGTCACCAGCGGTGACGCTGGGCACAGTGCTCATCCCCGAGAGATGGGCACTGGGCATGCGCGGGGATGGCTGGAGCAGTGGGCGGCGTCCAGAAGTATTGAAATCAGCGATGGGGGCGGCATACAGGACCAGGGGGCAGAATAACAGCCATCAGGCAGCCCGCCCCCGTGACAGATTTACAGAATCAGAAGCCAAAAAGGTACAACTTTATAAACACTTTTTTTCTGTCAGAAAGTGGGCACAATCATAACAGGGACCTTTATAGAATGCAGCCCAGGAGCTGCAGAGGGGGAATCTGTTAGGTTTTAGGGGACATTTCTGCTGACAGGTTCCCTTTAAGCACCATACTTGGATCTGGTCTGCCTTTATCAATGGTTGCTGTCTGGAACTGGGAGGGTCAGTTCTGATATAGTCCTGGTATGTGTAGAGCTTGCTCCACATGCTGGGACCTGGGCTGGCCTCTATCCATAATTGCCTCTTTTGCAACATAGAAGCAGTTATATACAGGTTACAGGTATTTGTGCTCCATTATGGTTCTGCTTTTACCTTCATCTAGGAGTCCGCATGGCACATGAAATACATAATATAGTGTAAGACCCCCCTATTGAGATTTGCCGTGACGTTGGCAGGGGTGGCTCAAAGAATTGATCAATTATTTGCTAAAAATCTCATTTTTTATTGTAGTACAGTTGGAATAAATCTGTGAATTTGCACCTTTGATATGATGCATGCCAATTTCAGATCGTGCTAGCTCCCTTTATAAATTCTGCACACGGTGTAGTGGGCTAAGGGGAATCTGTCAGGGTCCAGAACCTTTCCCGTCGGAGAGTTTTTAATAGCCGCAAGATGTTCTGGCTCTGTGATGGGTCTCTGCAGTACAGCTACGTCTTCTGCGCCGAGCCGATTCATGTCCGAGTTGGAGATATACTCCCGTATCCGTAGACGAAAGTCTACGCGAACCTGTTCAGATCGCGCGCCAATGACAGAGTAAAGGGATGTGTAAAAGTTTCCGAAGGCCGCAGCTATATCTCTTGGCATCGTAGCCATCCCCCCACCCAGGAACTGGTCCCGCGGAACATACCCCCACTTTCTTTGCATGCGCAGCGCTCTAGCCAAAGTTCTAATGCTCTTATTTCCAAACTCGTAAAAATGTCTCCTGCATTTTACCATAGCGCTCGTTGCCTTGTGACTCAGCAGGGTGTGTAGCTCCTCCCTCTTTTTGATCAAGAGAGGTCCAGACCCAGAGTCCCGAAACCCCTTATGTAAAATCTCTAGTTAATGAATTTCAGATAGAAGAGTAGCCACCTCCGCAGGCTCCCTCTTCAACCGCGATCCATGCCTAATAAAGAGTCCTCGTACGACGCACTTATGAGCCTCCCATACAACGTTAGGTGAAACCTACCAGGACGTATTTTCCCCAAAGTATTTTGACAGAGCCGATTGGATCTCCCCCAAAATGGTCGGGTCATTTAACAGAGAGGTATTCAAAATCCATTGACACTGCCTTTCAACTGGGCAGTCAAAGGTAAGCGAGATGGTGATCAACGCATGGTCAGAGAAATGAATGCTCTCGATAGTCGCAGCTAGCAGGCCGTGGAGATCCCGGTGCCGAACAAAAAAATGATTGAGGCGAGAATAGCTGTCATGAATCGCAGAGTAGAACGAGTAGTCTTTGTCTGATGGGTGTAATAACCGCCAAGTGTCTGTTATCTGGTATTCAAACAACCCCTGCTTGGTTGGTATCAGAGCCCCCAGAGTCACTCTCCCCAGGGCTGGGGGTCCCTGTGCTCCCCGGGATCTGCTCCCTGCCACCCTTCTGGGAGGCCCTGCCGGCATTACAGTGGCAGGGCTCCCTCTGTTAGTGCCAGTCTCTCTCACCAAACCTGATGACAAAGAAGCTACCCAGAGCTCCGCTTCCTCCCTCCTCTCTGTCTCTTGTTGGGTGCTGCAGCCATGCCACCTGCGGGGACTTCCCCTCCATTGTGCTCACAGCTCCAGCCAGCACCATCATGCTTCTGCCCACACTGGAGGATGCCGCTACTGGAGAGGAATCTCCTCAGGCCCCCCGAAGGTCTCCCGCCAGGTGCGGGGTCAGGTACCAGAGGTGGTCTCTTCTTTGGGGTCGAGGTGTGCCGCCCCCGTGCCTGCAGCCGGGCTGCTGCTTGGATCCGGATCCGCGGTGGCTCCAGGGGTCTCCGGACCCGGTGGTTGTGCGGCCACTCGATGAAGGGGGCCATATACAGGGGGTTTGGAAAGTTCCTGATGCCACCCACGGTGCGTGGTAATGTGAGGGACCACCGCTGCGGTTGGGGGAGCCCGGTGACGATGGTGTGGCAGCCTGATGTTTAACCCCTCCGTGGGTAGGAAGTTTGTGTCCCGGGGCCCGTCGGATGGTTGGTGAATGGGTGCCGCTGGGGTCGGAACAGGGGTATTTCAGTGTACTCACTCAGTCCAGGAATAACAACACCGACAGCTTGTGAACCAGAATTCTGAGCACCACTGCAGTTTGTAGGGAGCACGCTTGGGTCCGTGCCCTTGGTGTTGCTGTTAGCCTGTGGCCCTGTCCTTGGCACTTCTGTCTCTGTTGGACCCATGGGTATAAAACTCTTTGGGTCCCGCTCACCCGTGTGGCTAACGGAGTGAGCTTGCTCTCAGGGTTCATGCGTAGGATTTCCTTGGACTGTATTGGGAAAGTCCTATCCCATCGGTGCACTAGTACCCCGATTTTGGAGCGGGTTGGGGATGACACTTGAAGTCTTCACCCCGTCGGGTACATTACCGGAACACGTGAAGCTACTTTCCGGCCTAGGGTCCACGTACCCTGTCGTGCCCTGGCCCCTGCCTGGTGATAGCTCAAGGCCGCCGGCCGCCCTCCTCGGCAGTCCATGCCCCTTGACACTGTCCACTGCGACCGGGGTCCCAGCTCCTACCAGGCCCAGACCAACGTCTGCCATCTAGTACACAGGAGCTCTCCTCCGTGGCCTCTTCTCACGAGAGTCACCACTCCACCTCCTCTCCTTTCACTCTCCACTGCTCAACTCCACTCTCTCAGCTCAACTGTCACTTTCCTCACTTTTCCCTCACCAACCCCCCATGTGGGCGGCCCTATTCCCTTCAGGCCCCCCAATGGTGTGTCTGGTAGGTTAAAGTGGGAAGTGTTCCTAGGATTTTGATTGGCTAAGCTGTTAGAAACACCAAAGGACCAGGATCCGTAACCAAGGAGGGTGGATACTGTGCAGAAGGGCAGATTGCACAATACCCTGTGACGACCTGATAGGCGAGGGCGTCACAATTGCTCTTCTGTGTGACCGGAAGGGGGAGAGGAGAAAACACTGCAGACTCAGGAGCTCCGGGAACGTGCGTCCTCACTCCTTCATGACCAGTACCCGTCCCCCCTCCCCCCATTTCGTTAATAACCTTAATTGCTCTTCTCTTCACTCGCTCTAGTTCAGCTATATACCTCTTATATATGGTGACCAAAATTGTACATGTCGCGGGCGGAGGGGACGCGCTCGCTACGTTCGAGTCCGGGGCTTCTGCTGCTGCTGCTCGGTGGCTCGAGAGGTGGACCGGACCCGGGGACTCGAGCAGCGCTCCTCACCCGTGAGTGAAAAGGGGGTGGTATGTTTAGGGAGATTGTTCGTGACGCCACCCATGGGTCGTGGTGATAATGGACCACCGCTGCTGGTAACGGGGATCCCGGGAGAGATGGTAGGGTGCAGCTGAGATGTTGTCCCCTCCGTGGGCAGGGGTTGGTGATCCCGGGGCCCGATGGTGTAACAGGGAGGCCGGATGGCTGGGGTGCAGGGTTGCAGGGACAGCGCGGCGCGGTTCCTGACGGCACTGGTGTACTCACTCAGACAATCACTGACAAAGTCTCTGGTAAACCAAAACGGCCAGATGGACGGGTCCCGCAGCCGGCTGCAGTGTTGTTGTTGTGCTCTCCCCGGACGGCTGATGGTGGCTGTCTTTCCCTGCACCTTTTAGAATGTTCTGACTCCTGTGGTTGCCCACCGGTAGCCCGCTCCCCGGCGTATAGGTGCCATAGGAGCCCGTTTTGCCCGCAGGCGCTGGCCCTTGGATCTCTAGCCTGTGGCGGTGGCTGTATATCCTCTCTGGGTGGACGGTTGCCTTCAATCGGGACTTGGTAGTTGGGAAACCCCTGGGGTTCCTGTCAAATTCGGATTTGACTATTGACGGCGGCTCCAAGCCTGGTCAGGGTCCGATGGCCCTGCCTGTGTGCTTAGCTTCACTCCATTCCCCGGTCCAGTACCGGCGGGCTGACGCCCGACCCCGGTCCTTACGGCTCTGTGGAGTTCCACTAACTCCTGCAGACGGCCACCACCGTCTGCCAACCTTGCTGTTAGTGTCTGGGCTCCAACCCAGATACCCAAGTGTTTACTCCTCTCACTTCCACCTCCAAACTCTAACTACTCCAAACTCTAACTCTCCAAACTCTAACTGACACTTTTCCCGCCTCCAGGCCTGTGAACTCCTCGGTGGGTGGGGCCAACCGCCTGGCTCAGCCCCACCTGGTGTGGATATCAGACCCTGGAGAGAAGCAACAAGGGTTTTGTGTTTGGCTGCTGTAACTGCCTAGGGTGGGGGTGTGTGTGTTGGTATGTATGTGACCACCTGGCTAGTCCAGGGCGTCACACTCCACCTTGGTAAAATGCAGACCGTCCGCGGGCTGCCTGTCCATCACAGGTTTTATTTTTGTTCAAAAAACTGTAAAAATATAAATAACAGGTAAAACGGTAAACATTTAAAACACAAGCATTTTTTTTTTCAGGTCACTTCAAACGTTACACATATAAACATTTTTAATACTGACGGACGGACGGATGGACGGATGTCTTCCGCTCTCCCACCCAAGCAACCTAGCCCTGATGCTGCCCCTAAGAAGTGGGCAGCACCCCTTGACCCCAGTCCAGATTCAGGCTGCCCGAGCGGGAACGGGTACGGTAACTCGCACCCGACTGTCACTTCAGGGGACTTCACGTCCAAGGGGGACCCCTGACCCCAGAGGATGGCCACCGGTCCTGGTGGTGGCCGGGCCCCAGCCTGCTCTGCTGCGGGCCCTTCCTCCAATCTGCCTCTCCAGAGGCGGCAACGGTATCCATCCTACAACATTATTTACAGGCCCACTAGTTTGTGGGTGGCCTGCCAGTTCTCGGCCATGTCCATGAGCAGTTCCTCATGCATACGGTAAAACACATAGGGTCCCTCCGGGGACAACTTGCCGGCAACGGCCGGGATAATCACAGTAGATAATCAGGTGAAGCTTCGATTGGATTATTTGTCATTCATTCAAACTGCTGAGGGTCCCAACGGGGACAACTTGGTTGCAACGGAGGACCGCTGCCACTATTTGAGGTCGCACTCATCCAGGACCTCCTCCAGCTCGACATCCGGACGGCACTGTGGAGGAGGGGGCTGGGGCCGCTTTTTCCCACCACGGCTCTCCCTTTGTTTGACATCCAGGGCAAACCAGCCCCTCTCCCCGCAGTGGCGGGTGTAAGTTACCAGGTCGCCAGGCAACAGATCGCGACCTAGGTGGCCCGTGGGGAGGTGCGAGTTTACATCGCGTCGGGCCACAAACACTTCGGCCTCCAGGCCCGGCTCATAGATGAAACCGAACCCCCTTCGCGTGTCAAACTGCCGGACTTGGCCTTCATACACCGGGCCCCGCACCCGAAAGGTGGCATGGTGGAGTGCATCCTTCTCCTTAATCACTCGCGCCATCACTTCGGCCCTCTGCTGCTCCCTGGCGGCAATCTCTCGGCCCAACTGGCTTGGTTCCCTGTCCCAATAAGGGGTGTTGGCAGACCCCTGCGCCCGGGTCGGGCCCCGCTGGACCGCACCCACACCGGCCACAACCGGTACTCTCTTGTGGGGGTCCTGCGGTGACGTGGCCTGGACTGCTGCTTTGCAGTGGTGGCCCGGTGCAGCCTCAGCCAAGGCGTGGGACTCAGAGACAGCTGGCCTCACCGGTTGGGCCTTCGGGCCCGCAGCGACCGGTTCTTCCACAGCCGGGCGGACTGCCGGAGCCGGGACGGTCTCGGGTGCAGCCACTTCTGGGGCCGACGGCTTCTTGTCGCGGACGGGAACCTCCCGCGGGATCTTCCATGGCAGCGGGAGGGATGCGGGCCGTTCACGGCCAACGCCCCCAGGTCATTCCTCTAGGGCTGACAGGTTTGATTCTGCTACCGGTGTTGGGGGTAGCGGTCCAAGCGGAGGGGCAACAACAACCGGCACGGATGGCGGGGGAGGCAGGAGGGTGAGCGGGCGTAGGCCGGGCCCCTCAGCCGCAGCGGCCGGTTCTTCTCGGACACAGGGGTGTGCGTTGCTTACCGGCTCCTCCAACACTGCCTCCACCTCGCATCTCCGCACGGCCGCTGCCACTTCCTCCATCTCGGCCACCCAGCACTCCATCAAGAACCGGACCTGGGTTTGAAGGCGGCAGCACATTTGTGCGGTCCGGGCTTCAACCCACGCCGCCGTTCCTGGCGTGGGCTCGGGAATCTCGGCATCACCGGACGGGACGGACATGCTGCTTGCAGGTTTCCAGGAACCGGATATGTTGCAGAGTCCTGGCGTCCCCGCTTTTTATGCCCTCGGCTACATTAGGCAGGCTTTCACCCGCCCCCCCTTGGTTCTTTCTAGCACTTCCGCTTGTTGGGGGCGGGGCTTTGCTTTCACGCCTTCGCTGCTCGGGGAAGACGCTCGAGCGGGAGATTTTTGCGCCAAAGATTGCGGCGCTTTAAATTTTTCGGCCGGACACCGCCGGCGGAGACTGCAAGGCGCACTTCTACTGGTAAGTAGATCGGTTCTATCCTGTTCGCAGACGCCAAGTTGTCGAGGGTGGAGGGGACGCGCTCGCCACGCTCGGGTCCGGGGCTTCTGCTGCTGCTGCTCGGTGGCTCGAACGGTGGACCGGACCCGGGGACTCGAGCAGCGCTCCTCACCCGTGAGTGAAAAGGGGTGGTATGTTTAGGGAGGGTGCAGCTGAGATGTTGTCTCCTCCGTGGGCAGGGGTTGGTGATCCCGGGGCCCGATGGTGTAACGGGGAGGCCGGATGGCTGGGGTGCAGGGTTGCAGGGACAGCGCGGCGTGGTGCCTGACGGCACTGATGTACTCACTCAGACAATCACTGACAAAGTCTCTGGTAAACCAAAATGGCCAGATGGACGGGTCCCGCAGCCGGCTGCAGTGTTGTTGTTGTGCTCTCCCCGGACGGCTGATGGTGGCTGTCTTTCCCTTTTAGAATGTTCTGACTCCTGTGGTTGCCCACCGGTAGTCCGCTCCCCGGCGTATAGGTGCCGTAGGAGCCCGTTTTGCCCGCAGGCGCTGGCCCTTGGATCTCTAGCCTGTGGCGGTGGCTGTATATCCTCTCTGGGTGGACGGTTGCCTTCAATCGGGACTTGGTAGTTGGGAAACCCCTGGGGTTCCTGTCAAATTCGGATTTGACTATTGACGGCGGCTCCAAGCCTGGTCAGGGTCCGATGGCCCTGCCTGTGTGCTTAGCTTCACTCCATTCCCCGGTCCAGTACCGGCGGGCTGACGCCCGACCCCGGTCCTTACGGCTCTGTGGAGTTCCACTAACTCCTGCAGACGGCCACCACCGTCTGCCAACCTTGCTGTTAGTGTCTGGGCTCCAACCCAGATACCCAAGTGTTCACTCCTCTCACTTCCACCTCCAAACTCTAACTCCTCCAAACTCGAACTGACACATTTCCCGCCTCCAGGCCTGTGAACTCCTCAGTGTGTGGGGCCAACCGCCTGGCTCCGCCCCACCTGGTGTGGACATCAGACCCTGGAGGGAGGCAACAAGGGTTTTGTGTTTGGCTGCTGTAACTGCCTAGGGTGGGGGTGTGTATGTTGGTATGTATGTGACCACCTGGCTAGTCCAGGGCGTCACATACACAGTATTCTAAGTTTGGTCAGACCAGTGACTTTTGTATAGGGTGTGACGACGTGGGCCCCGAGTGTATGGGAACCATGTGTGAGGTAGCGGGATTGAGTCACACAGGAGCACTTTATCACTTCAAATGTCCATGCGGTTTATTTAAACCTGTCATAAACCACTGTTACAATGCATTAAAACATATCCGCAAGGCTTCATGTACAGTGTCCCCGTGCCGGCATCACAGCCTTTACTTTACTGACCTCTCTATTCAGGAGTCTCAGCACACTCCTCACATGGTCTCATCATGTGCTCCATCAGGTCCATTTCCTTCCAGGAGCCTGGTAGACATCCATGTGATCACCACCAGACACATGATATCCTCCCAGACACACCCCTGGGCGGGAGCCATGTGGATGGTCAGTTTCTGGAACTATCCCATGCATCCAGCCCTGAAACGGGCTACCAAAAGACTCGTGGAACTACAAGTCCCAGCAAAGAGTCCACGTTCATGGCAGAGGCTCTCTGTGACACACACCGGCCACCTCCAAGGTTACCGAGTGCCATCTCACAAGGGGTAAAACTATATTCTTCTCATGAGCATCTATGCTTCTTTTAATGCATCCCATTACTTTATTAGCCTTGGCAGTAGTTGCCCGACATTGGTCAGTAAAGTTGAGTCTGCCGTTCACCCATACACCCAAGTCTTTTTTAGTGACTGTTTTACCCAGTGTTTTGTAATTGAGTACATAGTTATATATTTTATTTCCTCTGCCCAAGTGCATGGCCTTACATTTGTCCACATTAAACTTCAATTGTCATTTCTCAGCCCAAGCCGCCAGCCTACACAAGTCCCTTTGCATTAAATGATCCTCCTCTATATCAATTACCTTGCATAATTAAGTATCATCTGCAAATATTGAAATTCTACTCTCAATCCCACCTACATGGTCATTAATAAATGTTAAAAAGAACAGGGCCCAATACTGATCCCTGTGGTACCCCACTGTTAACTGACCCAGTCAGAGTGTGTTTCATTACTAACCACTCTTTGTTTCCTATCACTGAGCCAGTTCTTAACCCTGTTGCATATATTTTCCCCATTCCGATTAATCTCCTTTTATGTATCAACCTTTTGTGTGGCACTGTATCAAACACCTTTGAAATATCCATATAGTCAACATCCACTGCATTTCCCTGGTCCAGTCTGCGACTTACCTCTTCACAGAAGCTGATCAAATTAGTTTGACAGAACCGATCCCTCATAAACCCATCTTCATACTGGGTCATGAGGTTATTCATCTTGAGATGCTCAAAGATGTTATCTCTTAGGAAATCCTCAAGGATTTTACCCTCAGTAGAGCTTAAACTTACTGGCCTATAATTACCAGGCTCAGATTTTGTCCCCTTTTTGAATATTGGCAGCACATTTGCTATGTGCCACTCCTATTATTATGGAGTCTGTGAAGATTAAAAATAATGGTATGTTTATCACTGTACTTAATACCTGCAGTACGTAGGGGTGTATGCCATCCGGGCCTGGGGATTTATCTACTTTAGTGATTTTGAGGCGGCGCCTTACTTCCTGCTTGGTTAAGAAGGTGACATTTAATGAGGAATTTATGGTATCCCTGATCATGTCATCTGTCATGGGATTTTCTTGTATATATACTGTGAAAAAAAGGAGTTTACCAGATTGGCCTTTCCTTCATCCTCCTCCACCATTTCACCTAAACTATTTTTTTTAGGATGCCAACACTATCATTTTTGAGTTTCTTACTGTTTATGTAGTTGAAGAATAATTTTGGATTAATTTTACTTCTCTGGCAATGAGTCTCTCTGTCTCAATCTTTGCTGCCTTTTATTTGTGTTTTACAGAATTTATTTAATTTTTTTATAAGTATTTAATGCCTCCTCTTGCTTTAATTCTCTAAACACTTTCTTTTTTAAATGTATTGCGCCCCTTACTGCTCTATTTAGCCATAGTGGTTTCCTCCTATTTCTAACTTGTTTATTCTCATAGGGTATACTGTGTATTGTGCACGTCCTGTTCAGGATGCTTATAAAAGTGTCCCATTTGCTTTGTGTACTTTAATTTCTCAGGACATTGTCCCAGTTTATGACACTAAGTTAATCTCTACTATACACTGTCACGCTTGGGTTACGAGATGAGGTGAAAGTGGGTCCACTGGACCAAGGTACTGTTCATTGACTCAGATGAGTGGACCTGAGTGACCACCGAGTCTTCACTACTACCACTGGACGTGGCAGCAAGTACACACGCTGGTAAGAGTCCACCTGGATGCAGCCCCAGGGATCCCGATACCTCAGCAGCTGGTGCCAAAGGTCGTAGACCTGGAACTGGGATAGATGAGGCAGAGTCTGGTATGGTATGGGACTGGCTGGCACTGGTGGATACAGGCACGCGGTAGGTGTTTGCAGGAACAGGAGATAGATTAACACAAGCAGGAATATCAGCACTACAGGACGGAAGCAGAGACAGTCTCAAATATGGAGTGCGGCATAGCACAGGGGATCTGACAACTAGCACGAGAGACTAGGCTCCGGGGACAAGTTGAACAGGCACATCTCAATGGGAGAAGATATATTAACTATTCAGTACCTGTAAGGGTTATAGGAGGAACATCTGGGTTGGCTGGTGCCGGCAAACTAAGAATAGGGGAGGTTTGACTCTTAAGTTTTAAACAGCTAGTATAGGGACTATAATTACTGATCTCTATCTTGAATGATAATGACATACAGCGTCTGTGCTACTAGCAATAGTAGTCCCATACTGTGTGTTTTTAATACAATTTAGTGCTTCATTATTTAATATATGAATTAAAAGTTAAGTTTTATTTTATAGTTTAGTTGCCTTTGACAAATTTGAAATTTGATTAACCCTACGCTGCCTTATGAACTATTCCATGAGATGATTTTGTCCCTGCCATCTTTAGAAAGCTCTTTGGTCTTGCCCATGTTGTAGAGGTTAGACTCTGACTGATTAATTGAGTCTGTGGACAGGAGTATTTTATACAGGTGACAATTTAAGACAGCTGTCTTTAATGCAGGTAACGAGTCTATTAGGAGCGTCTAACTGGTCGGTAGGAGCCAGAACTCTTAATGATAGGTAGGGGATCAAATACTTATTACTCTCTGCAAAATGAAAATATGTTTTTATAATATATACAATATGATTTTCTGGATTTTATTTTTGATATTCTCTCACTTAAAATTAACCTACCCTTAAAATTATAGACTGTTCATATCTTTGTTAGTGGGCAAACTTGCAAAATCAGCAAGGGATCAAATAATTATTTCCTTCACTGTATACATCTTACTAATGGACTCATGAAAACTTATTGTTTTGTCATCACTATTACCCAAGTGACCCCCAACCCGTATATTTGACAAGGGGTCTGGCCTATTGGTTAATATTAGGTCTAGCAGTGCCCCCCTTCTTGTTGGGTTCTGAACCAGTTGTGTTGGGTTCTGAACCAGTTGTGATAGGTAAGTATCCTTCATTGTTGTCAAAAACCTGTTTCCTTTGCCGGACTTGCAGGTTTCTGTTCCCCAGTTTATATCCAGAAAGTTGAAGTCCCTCATCATAATGACTTTCCCCTGATTCGTTGCCTGATCTATTTGCTTTATGAGGATATTTTCTTCCGTTTCCTTTATATTTGGAGTCTTGTAACAAACCCCATCAGTATTTTATTATTCTTTCTCCCTCCCCTTATCTCCACCCATAGGCACTCTACAATTTCATTAGCATCACATATATTTTCAGGTAGTTTTAAGGACAATTTTTTACATCTAAACACACACCTCCCCCTCGCTTATTTGTATGGTCATTCTTGAACAGACTATATCCATGTAAATTAACAGCCCAGCCATAGCTCTCATTCTCATCCTACCAGGTCTCCGTTATCTCCACCATATCATAATTTTTTTCCAACAATACTAATTCTAATTCTGCCATCTTGTTGGTGAGGCTTCTGACATTAGTGTACATGCACTTTTTTTGTGTACATGCATAAGTTTTTCTTTGTACTTCTATTCTTGCTTACTATATTGACTGTCCTAATCCCCCCCCCACATTCCCCCCCAATTTCATTACTTATGCCCAGGTCACTGTCTGCACGATCTTCCCTTCCTGTACAGTAATTGCCTTCCCCCCAGTCCCTAGTTTAAACACTCTTTCACCCTTCTAGCCATTTTTCCCCCAGCACAGCTGCACCCTCCCCATTGAGGTGCAGCTCATCCCTAGCATAGAACTTGTATCCAACAGAGAAGGAAGCCCAGTAGTCCAGGAACCCCAAACCCTCCTTTCTACACCAATTCCCAAGCCACCTATTTACCTCTCTAATCTCCCACTGCCTGTCTAGCATGGTACATGGTATATGCAGTATTCCAGAAAATACCACCTTTGAGGTCCTTGCCTTTAGCTTACAGCCTAATTCCCTGAAATAATTTTTAAGGACCTTCCACCTACCTCCAACTTTGTCATTTGTGGCGATGCGCACCATGACCGTTGGGTCCTCACCAGCCCCTCCCAGTAATCTGTCAACCCGATCAGCGATGTGCCGAACTTGAGCGCCAGGAAGACAACACACTGTTCAACGATCCCTGTCTTTGTGACAGATTGCCCAATCTGTTCCTCTAATAATGGAGTCCCCCACTATCAGCACCTGTCTGGCCTTTCCCTGTACTTCTGTTTTCCCTCTTACTGAAGCAGACACTACTCTGGCTTTCAGAAAACGTGTCTTGCTGTAGCAGTGCTACCCCTGTACTGAGACCCCCCTCATCTGCCAACTTCACAAACTTGTTGGGGTGTGCTAGATCAGGGCTAGCCTCCCTGGCATTGTTCCCCATACTCCACCTTCAAACTGTAACCCAGTTAGCTGCATTTCTGTGCTGCAGCTAAATACTATGCTCCTCCCCCACATTTACCCCAGCAAGCAGCTGCTCAGTGAGCAGCGAACTCCTTTCCATATTCTCAATGGATCTCAGTGTTGCCAGCTGCTCATTTAGATCCACTACCTGGGCTTCCAAATGTACAACATGCAGACATCTTGCACAGTAGTATGCACCCTCGAACGGCTGTTCAAGGATTGCAAACATGTGACAAAATGTACACTGGATGGCATTACCAGTAATGGAGCACATTTTCCTAATGGGGATTGCACAAGACAAAAATATAAAATAGATAAATTGAACAAATAAATACAGTTATTCATTAAAAATTTCTCCCTTCTAAACTTCCGGAATCGAAAGTCACTGAATCACAAGTCACACACTTACTCCAAATCACACTTAGACACAAATCACACTTACCCACTCTTTCACACTCGCAATTGAAGATGATTTAAATATTTTCCTTAGCTGCAATAAACCTGCAACTCACTGCAATGCATGCAAAAGCAGTGTCCCTCATTAAACAGCCAGCATGCTCCTGGTCGCTGTACGGCCAGTGGCGTAGCAAAGGGGGGGCGGAGGGGGCGGTCCGCCCCGGGCGGCACGTGTCAGGGGGGCGGCATTTTGGCCACTCGCCTTCAGTTCTGCTGCCCCCGGGCCGAGTTCCGGGGACCGGAGTCCTCAGCAGGAAACTGTGGCTGCTGTCTCTTTAAGGCACGCTGACCACAGTGACCTGCTGGATTGAGCTTCATCTGTGGGCGGAGCTACCACCCGGTGTCCTGCTCTGTCCCAGAGAGATGGAGTGCAAGCCAGCAACCCCCAGCAGAGCGCCGGCCTCCGGCGCTGTGTGGGCCCCCTCTCATCTGTGTTCGAGCAGTAAGTGCTACCCCCCTCAACCTGTATACTCCCTCCCAGCCACCCGGTTTATGGGCCCCAGTGAGCTGCATGGGCTTTCCCCACCTCAGGAGCTGCGTGTGCGGGCCCCCAGGAGCCGTGTGTGCTTGGTGTAGGCTCAGCTCTGCTACATCTGCCCTGTGCTTGGTGCGGGCACAGCTCTGCTACATCTGCCCTGTGCTTGGTGTGGGCTCAGCTCTGCTACATCTGCCCTGTGCTTGGTGTGGGCTCAGCTCTGCTACATCTGCCCTGTGTCTGGTGCGGGCTCAGCTCTGCTACATCTGCCCTGTGTCTGGTGCGGGCTCAGCTCTGCTACATCTGCCCTGTGTCTGGTGCGGGCTCAGCTCTGCTACATCTGCCCTGTGTCTGGTGCAGGCTCAGCTCTGCTACATCTGCCCTGTGTCTGGTGCGGGCTCAGCTCTGCTACATCTGCCCTGTGTCTGGTGCGGGCTCAGCTCTGCTACATCTGCCCTGTGTCTGGTGCGGGCTCAGCTCTGCTACATCTGCCCTGTGTCTGGTGCGGGCTCAGCTCAGCTACATCTGCCCTGTGTCTGGTGCGGGCTCAGCTCGGCTACATCTGCCCTGTGTCTGGTGCGGGCTCAGCTCGGGTACATCTGCTCTGTGTCTGGTGCGGGCTCAGCTCTGCTACATTTGCCCTGTGTCTGGTACGGGCTCAGCTCGGCTACATCTGCCCTGTGTCTGGTGCGGGCTCAGCTCGGCTACATCTGCCCTGTGTCTGTTGCGGGCTCAGCTCGGCCACATCTGCCCTGTGTCTGGTGCGGGCTCAGCTCTGCTACATCTGCCCTGTGTCTGGTACAGGCTCAGCTCGGCTACATCTGCCCTGTGTCTGGTGTGGGCTCAGCTCGGCTACATCTGCCCTGTGTCTGGTGCGGGCTCAACTCGGCTACATCTGCCCTGTGTCTGGTGCGGGCTCAGCTCCGCTACATCTGCCCTGTGTCTGGTGCGGGCTCAGCTCCTCTACATCTGCCCTGTGCTTGGTGCGGGCTCAGCTCCTCTACATCTGCCCTGTGCTTGGTGCGGGCTCAGCTCCTCTACATCTGCCCTGTGCTTGGTGCGGGCTCAGCTCCTCTACATCTGCCCTGTGCTTGGTGCGGGCTCAGCTCTGCTACATCTTCCCTGTGCTTGGTGCGGGCTCAGCTCTGCTACATCTTCCCAGTGCTTGGTGCAGGCTCAGCTCCTCTACATCTGCCCTGTGCTTGGTGCAGGCTCAGCTCTGCAGCAGCTGTGTTTGCGGGCCCCCAAAAGCCGTGTGTCTATATGTGCAGCAGAGTTGTGTGTGTATGTATGCAGTAGAACTGTGTGTGTCTGTCTGTATGTAGCAGAGTTGTGTCTGTATGCATGTATGCAGCAGCTCAGAGTTGTGTGTGTCTGTATGTATGCATGTATGCAGCAGCTACAGAGTTGTGTGTCTGTATGTATGCATGTATGCAGCAGCTACAGAGTTGTGTGTCTGCATGTATGCATGTATGCAGCAGCTACAGAGTTGTCTGTATGTATGCAGCAGCTACAGAGTTGTGTGTGCCTGTATGTATATATATGTATGCAGCAGCTGCAGAGTTTTGTGTCTGTATGTATTCTGCAGAGTTTTGTCTCTGTCTGTATGGAGTAGAGCTGTGTGTCTGTATAAATGCAGTAGAGCTGTGTGTGTCTGTATGTATGCTGCAGAGTTGTGTGTCTGTCTGTATGCAGCAGAGCTGTGTGTGTCTGTATGTATGCAGCAGAGTTTTGTGTGTCTGTATGCAGCAGAGCTGTGTGTGTCTGTATGTATGCAGCAGAGCTGTGTGTGTGTATAATAGGCCTACATGTGTGTAAAAATGTGAAAGTCTGGGACTAATAGCAGCAGTCTACAATTAGATCTTTGATTGTAGGTCCATGAAAAATAAATATTTTGATGGTTTTCCAAATTTTTGAAAATTTCTGGATTATCAACGGCCAACGGAGGGGGGCGGCAAATTTGACGACCGCCCCGGGCGGAAAAAGCAGTAGCTACGCCACTGTGTACGGCCATCGCCTCTTGACCACATGAAGTTAGGGCAACGGCTGCATGCTGATAGGGAATGTAATTCCTTTGTGACATCGTCAAGCGCAGCCAGAAATCCGTAGCTTTTACCCCCCAGCCTATGTCAGGTTGTAAAGCTACGTGATGATGGAATCCATCATCATATCTGTACCAAGAGCTGCTGTTATGCCCCTGGACTATTCAGGTCGTCACAGGGTACTACACGCTCTGCCTCTTTAGTGCCGGACTCAACCCCCCATGGTTCTGGGTCTCTGTCCTGCAGTACTGCCCACACCAGCATTCACAATTCCTAGATACACCTTGCACCACACCTGTCAGGCACACCAGTGGGCTGCTTAAGCAGGAATAGGGGTCAGGCAGGAAGGTGGGAGGTGTCGAGTCAGTTGAGTGGTAGCCCTCGAGCTGTGAGGAGCTCTGAGGAAACTGGGAGTTGTAGCTCCCAGGGGAGAAGCAGACTAGGTCGCAGACGGTGATCTGGACCTAGAGGAGTCGGACCCCCGGTCACAGAGGATTGAGGCTAGGTGCCTGGAACCTGTCTTGGAGGACGGTCAGCAGCCTGGTCCTATCACCGGTCTGGGACCAAAGGCACAGCAGGGTACACGGACCCTAGGTCGGGGAGAAGCTTCAGACGACCTGGCAATTAACCTGCGGAGGACAGGGCCTATATGGACTGTTCACATCAAGCTCAGAGATCGGGGGCACTAGCGCAACGAGGGGGATAGGGCTTTCCAAATAAGCGGCCCACTGAAATCCCAAGCGTGAGCCCCTGAGAGCAGGCTCCCTCACTTAGTCATAGTGGTGAGCTGTACCCGGAAAGCTCCAAGCTGACGGGCCACAAAGCACACTCTAAATTTGTGCCAGGAGGAAGGTCACAGACCACCAGGCAGTGCTGAAGGGGACGAGACTTGGACGAGCTCCCCTCGAGAGGCAATGGCAGTCAGAGACTTGGTTTACCCTGTTGTCAGCGTCTGCTTTATTACTGAGTGAGTACCCGACTGACCCCTGCAGCCAGATAGCCTGCGTTCCCCCTGCATCCCATAGCACCATCCAGAGTCCCGGGGCCTTCCCCTACCTGTGGAGGGTAACGTCATCTTGCTGCCCCACTCCAACAGCCCGGGTACTCCCAACGGCAGCGGCGGTCCTCACAATTACCATACACCACGGATGGCGTCACGAACTATATCTCCCCTGTAAATACCCCCTTTTCCATTTGAGTGTGGCCCCTAGCCTCCGGGTCCAGAGACCCTCGAGCCACGAGTAATCACCACCCCCGGATCCGAATGGTTCGATCCGCTGCAGGGGTGGCACACTGCCCCCATGAGATTTGTATGCATTGTATACGAATCCGTATATATGAATAATTTAGAACGGCGGTCTAGATGCCTCTGACCTATTACGCACTCTAACACTGTGAATGCCTGAATCCATTTACCCTTGGTCATCTGTCAAATGCTCTATCAGTGACTAGTCTATGTTTCTTTTCTACCATATGCTGGTCAACTGAGACCAGCGACCAAATGTCCATGTATTGGTTTGCCCAAATTTTCGCCTTCGTCTCCTCTAAATGAGGCCTCCTTATGCACAGTCGCACAAGGTAAACCCTTGGGCTGATTGTCATGAAAATATAATAAGCAGATATGTTTTCATGGTCTCTGGATCAGGGGTGATCCCCCCTCCCTCCAGACCAGAGCCTCAAGGGTACCGAGGTATATATATATTCCATTGGCGGGAATCGGTGATATATACATTTACCCTTGCTGTGAGACCTCCAATATTTGGCATTATTAGCTCAGCAGCCTCATTTACTTATTGTCCGGCAGTTCCGAAATTGACCTGACACTAAGGGAGCGCTAGAGAGTAGTCGTGTTCTTGACAAATCCGTGAACAGCTGCGGGATATCTGAGTGACTCCCCTGGCTGTTCGTGACACTGATGTTCCGACTTGGCTGGGGGTCTGCCCAGCTCTAGCTTTGCCAGCAGTGACTTAATGGCCGCTACCAAACTAAAGACCATATAAACTTGGTGTAGGGGACAATCAAAATATTTAGACCAAAGAAAAAACCCCTTAAAAGTACAATTTTATTGATACAATTAAAACATTCCCCAGACAAACAAACACACATAAACAGGACACAAAGTCCCAAATTCGCCAGAGTTCAGTAGGACCCTTCTACAGAATTAACAGGTCAAAGTGGCAAAAAAGGGGGGAAATCAACTGTCCCTATTGAACAACCGATTAATACTGTTCATTGATCAGTCCAGCATTGTGTTAGAGTACCAGAGCAAATGCTAATAGTGCAACCAGGGTGTGGCCAAGAATTCCCTGTAGTGGCCCTACCTCACCGCGGAGGTTGGCACCCTAAACCTAGACGCTGTGGCGCCCCCGCTCGACGATGGCTCACCCTTCTTTCCCTCCACTGATCTAATGTGCAGCTGATCTGGGAAAGGGGGGAGTGTGGGAAAGTTGCACTTATAAAAGACACTCAATAAATGAATCTCAAACACACATATCAATGATACAGTAGACGTTCAGTTATTTGTAGTGTTAAGGTGGACCATATCAACATAGTTGTCACTCTCCAAAAATAAAGCACATAGTTGGTCATTAAGTGCCCAATGATTCCACTTGCATATATCTGTGAATGCCCAAAGGAATTCTTATTAAGCATATAAATACAAAAAAGTGCATAGATGCTTTACTTATATCTATTGAAGTACGTGAAAATATTTTACATACACCTTCTGTGTGCCATCATTAAATCCCAAGATGGAGACAATGACAATACTTGCTAGCGATAATCCACAGCAAACGTTTCTCTAAGTAAGGTCTCCACGAGGCAAGATGGTCACAGAGCAGTCCTCCCTAGCATTATACTGGGGGCTGACAAACAGTGTACTTTATCATTCAGAAGGCACGCACTTCACAGAAGGCAAAACAAGTCATACACTTTCACAGAAGGCAGAATAGTATATAAACTTCACAGAAGAGGGTGTATGCAGTGGAATACAATTAGGTTAATAAGGTCCAGGTAACCATACAAGAAATCTCCAGTCATAGACATAGTACTTAGCTTATCCTAGAAATCCTATGAATGGTGTAAATACACCAGGGTCCAGATTGACACCTCAGAACATTTCCCAACGCTTTCCCCCCGATCGAGAGTCACATCGGGGTTCATCAGGGGCTCCCTATTAGGGTAAGAAGCACTGGCTGCAGTCTGCCACGTGTGAAGTTTGATCACCGTCACCGTCGTTACGGGATGTATACAGAGCACCTGTGTACCAAACTACCCTTGTTAGCCACAGAACCCCAAGTCCCAGTAAAATTAAGCTCACCTTTTTCAGCTGGAGCAGACTATGCCCCTTGCAGGGAATTCGGAACCGCATTGGCTTGGCTCACCTCGCGAAATGGCCCACTGGCCGACAATGACGTCTCAGGTCTCCTCTGCTATCTCAACCTGCCAGAGCTGCAGGAGCTGCCCAATGATGATGGAAATCGTCATCGCAATGAATGTGAGCGTTGAGATCTTCTACTGTCTCTGGAGGATCTGGACAAGTGCCTGCAGCAACGCCTACAATCCGCGGCCTGACTTCTTTCTCACCTATCCGCACTACAGGAATGCGAACAGGACCCGGAACGCACCCTCCTTCGGTACCTGCACTCTAGTGTACCTGGAGTAGATACATCTTGAGAAACATGAGGAATACGGGGAGGAGGGTGTCCTAGTGCAGTGACCAAATCTGCCGGTGCTATGTTAGTGGGCTGTGTGACTGGCTTCGCAGGCCTCACACTAAGCTGGGTGGGTGGATGTGTTAAAGGTTTCTCTGCAGAGGAAGAGCTCTGATTATTACCCACGGCCTCGCGTGTAATAGGACTTGTTGTCACGAGGGTCTCTCGTGGTTGAGAGATGTGTGATGGTTCTGTGATCTGAGCTTCACTCCTTATTGGGTGGCTCAGTGTGACGCCCTGGCCTATCAGGTCGTCTCAGGGTATTGTGCAATCTGCCGTTCTGTACGGTATCCAATTCTCCTTGGTTAAGGATCCTTGTCCTTTGGTGTTGCTAAGATCAGAGCAAGTCAAAATCCTAGGAACACTTTACACCATACCCACCAGACACACCATTGGGGGGCCTGAAGGGAATAGGGCCACCCACTTGGGGGGTTGGTAGGGGAAAGTGAAAAAGTGACAGGAGTTGTGAAGTGGAGAGTGAAGGGTGAGGAGCTGGGCTCCTAGTCGAATCTTAGGTGGCAGACGTTGGTCTGGGCCTGGTAGGAGCTGGAACATTGGTAGCAGGGGATCATGTCAAGGGGCACGGACTTGCCGAGGAGGGCAGCTGGCGGCCTTGAGCCATCTTCGGGCAGGGGCCAGGGCACGATGGGGTACGTGGACCCTAGGCCAGGATGTAGCTTCAAGCGTCCTGGTAATTTACCCGATGGGGGTGAAATTTTCAAGATTCATACCTTACCTGCTCCAAAATCGGGGTACTAGCGCAACGAGGGGATAGGACTTTTCCCAAAGTACAGTCCACCAAATCCCAAGCGTGAACCCTGAGTGCAAGCTCACTCTGATAGTTATATGGGTGAGCAGGACCCGATTAGTTCCAGACTATAGGGTCCAACAAGTGAGAAGGTGCCACGTAAAAGGCCACAGGCTAACAAGCAACACCAAGGGCACGTATCTAAGCGTGCTCCCTCATTGCTACAGCGGTGCTCAGAACTCTGGTTTACAAGCTGTCGGTGTCAGTATTCTTGGACTGAGCGAGTACGCAGAAACCCTTCCTTTTCCCAACGGCACCCCCCCTGCACAACCACCGGGCCCCGGGGCACAACCCCCCTACCCACGGAGGGTTTAAACACCTTGCTGCTATATGACTGCCACCGGGCTCCCCCACCAACAGCAGCGGTGGTACTCCATCTTACCACGCACCGTGGGTGACGTCACGAACTTCTAACTCCCCTGTATATACCCCCCTTTCCAAACTCGAGTGACCGCTCGAACCCCCGGGTCCGGAGACCCCTCGAGCCACCGCGGTTCCGTATCCGAACGGTTCGGCCGCTGACACGGGGGCGGTACATCAGCAACGGGTTGAAACACCCCGTATAGGGACACCAGACATTTCAGGAAACCGCTTGAGGTGAGTTAAGGAGGTGTCCCCTCTCTAGCTGCAGGGCCCACCCTTGTAAAAGTGCCCCTGTTGACCCCTTTTTTGTTGTGTGTTGTGTAGTGCACCAGACATCCATGGGTCTGTGTGCAGTTGTCATAAAGTGTTTTTGGACACTTCCTATTCCCAGCGTGACACCCCTGCAGTGAGAAATGACTGCCCCTGAGGTTAATGGCGCCAGAGGTAGATGGAACGTGGCCAGCATTTCACTGCATTGGGACACAGCCATTACTACAGGTACTGGGGCCTGAAACAGAGGGGGTGTAGCCACAATCTGTGTGCGGGGACCTGAGGAAGCTTGCACTGGTGTCACGATCGTCTCCCTGCATGTTGAGACCAGTGCCAGCCTTTGGACTGGAGCCACTCATAGGGCTCTTTTCATTTAAATGGGTTTCATTTCATTTCTTTTGCACTGCAGTAGTTAAGTGCCAGTTTTTCTACTGCAGTTTTTCCTAAGCAGTTCCTTGCTGAGTGATCAGCTGCACTTACTGAGCAGTTATGCTATTCAGCTTCAAATAGCAGGGTATCCCAGCATTTCCTGCTGAAGATACAAACTCGTTTGTGTTCTGGCCACCATTGAGGAAGGTTCTGCAAGTCAAGTTCCTGCTCAGGTTATATCCTTACAGTTGTTAATTTTCCCCCGTTTGTCTTTGCTCCCATGGTGTGTTGTTAGTGCAGCGGTGAGGTCTAATGTAGCTAACCTACCCCTCACTAGTCAGGGTTACTATAGGGCCTTTTATAGAGTCTCAGGTTCTTGCTTAGCAACAGTTGCAGACAGGGCTGCCACTAGTAATATCAGGGCCTCATACTGGCAAAATTATGGGGCCCCCCTGAGACTCCACCCCAGCTCCGCCTCCGCCTCCACCTCGCAAACCTTCCACAGTCCGCCACCACTCTTGGAAAAACATTATTTATTTATATATATATATATATATATATATATATATACACACACACAGTCATGGCCAAAAGTCTTAGCACCCTTGAAGTTGTTCCAGAAAATGAAGTATTTCCCTCAGAAGAGTAATAATACACCCTCTACATCGCCTGCTCCTCTCTATAATGTACCTTCTACATCGCCCCTCTCCATAACACCATAACACATCACCTACACCGCCTCTTTCCATAATACATGCGCTACACCTCCCTGCACAATAATACATGCTCTACATCGCCTCTCTCCATAATACACCCTCTACACCGCCCCACTCCATACCACCCTCTACACCGCCCCGCTCCATAACACCCTCTACACCGCCCCACTCCATAACAGCCTCTACACCGCTCCGCTCCATAACACCCTCTACACCGCCCCGCTCTATAATACACACTCTACACCTCCTCTCAAAACACTGCTCCTATGTATAATATCCCCACACATACTCTACCCCTGTGTAGAATATCTCTCCCACACACACTGCCTCTATATATAAGATCACCCACACACACTTCCCCTCATTATAATATCCCTCACATACGCTGCCCCTCTGTATACTATCCCCCACACAAGCTGCCCCTCTGTATACTATCACACACACACACACACACATTGCCCATCCTGGCATATACAGGTACATCTCTAAAAACTAGAATATCATCAAAAAGTTTAATTTATTTCAGTAATTTAATACAAAAAGTGAAACACATATAGTGTAATGAGTCATTACACACAGTGATCTATTTCAAGTGTTTATTTCTGTTATTGATTATGTCTGACAGATGATATTCTAATTTACTGAGATGCACCAGTATGTCCCCATTCTGGGCCCTTCCTGGTATTTATGTTCCCCTTCCGGTATATATCCGCCTCCTGGGCCTATTCTGGTTTTTGTCCCCTTCCTAGCACATATGTTCTCCTCCTGGTATATATGTCACCTCCCTGGTATGCTTCTGGTATATATGTCCCCATCCTAGTTTATTTGTCCCAATCCTGGAATATATGGCCCATCATGGGGGCCTCCAGGTATATATATATATATATATATATATATATATATATATATATATCCACCTCCTTTTTACATTCTTGCATATATGTATTTATCTTGGTTTATGTCCCCTTTCTGAGCACCTCATGGCATATATGCTGCAAAAAGAAAATAAAAAAAACCCCAAACATTTTTTTCATTCTCCCCGGCTCCCACGTCATGCGACGTCCTCTCTGAGCCACGATGCAGTTCAGCTGGATATGCGCCCTCCAACGCACATCCAGCTGAAGCAAGGCGGGGATGGGGGCCCCTCCACCACCCCCGGCGATCCTCCCGCTCCTGTCTTCGGCTCACAGAGTGATTATCTCTCTCCTTAGGATAGATCGCCAATGTCTGATTGGTCGTGGTCTGGCACCCCAGCCAATTGCCTGTTCTAGGTGCCATGCCAGTGGTGGCCAGAAGTGCTCTATTCCGGATCTGCTCCGTCTTCTGATAGTGGCAGCAGCCTACTATTAAAATCAATGAGGCGGATGCGCAGTACCCGGCCGCGGGCACTATCAGAGGACGGAGCAGATCCAGAAATAAGCATTTCCGGCCACCTGCACCAAGAGCAGCTGATTAGTGGGGGTCCTATTGCGCTCTGATAAGAAGCAATGCACAAGTGGGACCCAGGCCTAATGATGACACACAGTCAGTATCACAAATAAACATTTACATTCAGGTACCTTTATAGATGACGTTGTCTCTGAGTCATTTCTTTCTATTCTTTATCTTTTCCTGACGCCATGATGACTATTCACATTCACATCTCATCTCTGTAGACTTCCATCTTCTCCGGTCTTCTGGAGCACATCCCGACATGATGCCCCTAAAATTAGCAGAATGATTATAATACTCCTATTTAAAAATATCTGCCCTACGCTGTGCCCTAGAATAAATAATGGTCCCACTTATTGTGTTCTCTGCACAAAATATGACCTCGCACTATCCCTCTTATGGTACATGCCCTCCACACTGCCTCTTTCCATACTGAGCCTACTCTTCACACTGTCCTTTACACTGTGTCCCCTTGTACTGCCCAGTCTTTATACTGTGCGCTCATCACACTCCCCCTCCTTGCTATGGCTTCACACAGTCCTCCCATTCTGCCCCTTCTCCATACCGCCCCCCTCCACTACCCAGTCTCTATTCTGTGCCCCCTTACATTCTTCTCATCCCTTACTTGTCTCCGCACTACCTCCTGTGTGTCCATATACTTTTCCCCTCCCTCCCCATCCTGCCCACTTGCTCCTCATGCTATGTCACACTTTATTCTGTGTCCTCAAATTTTATTTCCAGTTCGCTCCACATCCTCTTTCTCCCTATACATCACCCCTCATCCTCTCTCTCCCCATACATCACCCCTCATCCTCTCTCTCCCCACGCATCACTCCTCATCCTCTCTCCCCCAACGCATCACCCCTCATCCTCTCTCCCCCCACGCACCACCTTTCATCCTCTCTCCCCCCACGCACCACCCCTCATCCTCTCTCCCCCCACGCACCACCCCTCATCCTCTCTCCTCATGCATCCCTCCTCATCCTTTCTCTCCCCATACTGTGTCCAAAGAAATTTCTCCCTTCCCATCCTCTCTTCCGACCATACTCTGTCCACAGATAGTATGGTGGAGAGAGGGTGGGGGAGGGACCTGTTTCCATAGATACCCCCCTCTCAACCCATACTGTTTCTCTTCTGTGTCTTCAGCTCCACTGGAGCACTTATCAGCGTTCTCTGCCGCCTCTGCGCTGCAGCCCTGACTTCCGGGTCAGCATGTGATCAGCTGACCTGGTCACATGACAGCCTTCGCTCTGACTCGGAAGTCAGCACCAGCGTTAATCAATTGTACTCGCGTCTGACAGATACAAGGACAATTGAGCAGTGGGAGCCACGCGCTGCAGATTCTATGAGTGCGGCTGTCAGCATGACAGCCGCGCTCAGAGAGTAATCGGCTCCCACTACAGAGTGGCAAACGTAGCCCCCGGGGAGATTTTACACTCATTGCCACATTAGACAGCCCGACAGCGCCCCCCTCATAGTTGTGCCCAGGGTAGATGCAGCACCAACTTCCCCTAGATAACGGATATGCAGCTGCATACCCGGTATCTCCAGCACATGTGGCTAATTTGCATGTGATGCAAATTAGCCACGTGTATAGTGGCAAAAGCAACACTGCCGGGTCCTCTGCTATGGCTGTGACTAGGGGGGGCCTGGTGAAGAGGGGTAGCGGCCCGGCTGGCCCAGGGCTTAATAAACAAAGTAATTAATTTGTCCCTGGCTCAGCCGGGCACCCCCTCTTCACCAGGCCCACTACACCAGTCTCAGTAGTAATGCCCTGATGGCGGCCCTGGTTGCGGAGACTGTATAGGGACTGGTGAGGAGAAACTGACAGTTGCAGGTGAGTTTAGGAGGTACCTACCTATTCCGCTCACTAGTTCGAGGGCTTACCGTTGATTTTGTGTCCCCTGTAACCCCCTTTTGTGTGTTTTTTGTTGTGCATTAGATGCACGTAGGTCTGAACGCACCTAGCCACTCTTGTTACACCCGGAAAGTGTGAAAAGTGGCTGTTTCACAGTCCCCCCGTGCATTGGTGAATACAGTGGGAGCTGGGATTGCGCCTCTACAGTGCGCAGACTCGGCCTGCAGTGCACCGGCCCAACACAGTGCATGCTCGGCTAACCTCAGGGAAAGGGTCATACCTGCGGCTCCACTGATCAATGCCACCAGGTGCACTGTCAATTCCGGTCCCCCATCCTGCAAGCGCACAGCCAGGTGAGTCAAGAGCTACTAGTCGGCCATCGCTGGTTTGAAGCTCATTGGAGGTCAGTCAGCCAACACTGGAAAAGAAGCTGAGACATCTGGGATCCTGCCTTAAAAAACCCAAGGGGGTATACCATGTTACTATGTGATGTGTAAGGGAACAGGTAATATGGGCTTGGGCATTTCAGCACCAAATGTGTACCCTTTTGCAGTAAACCGCACCGAAACTGCGTGAAAACTGTTTTTTTTTTTGCATTTTTGGGTCAAGAGACGCAAATTTGGTGACAAAATTTTTATACCATATTCCTTCACCTAATCTACACCTCCTCGCAAAAAAATAGCATCAAAATAGCATGCAGTATGATGCATTACTGGTGCGATTTTTTTTGCCAGAAGGTATAGAAAGGGTGCAGGAATATACTGTAAAAATTTCAGCTCCAAATCTGCATCTCTTGGCTAAAAACAGCGGTATTCTGCCAGGAGGTCAGATGGTCTATGAACTGACTTTACTGAGGTCACCTGAGGTCAAGTTGCGATCACAGGTGAAGGACCATGGGAACCTTCAGCTATAAACGCAAATAACTTGAGTGATGTCACTGCTAATTGGACGGCTCAGCCTCTGTCTGAAGCTCACAGTGGGTTGTCATGTTCTATGGGTTTGCTGTGCCTTCATATGTAGCAGAGCTGGAATCACCATGGGATCTCGTGTACATTACATCTGACCTGGTTGTTTTGCGGGTTAATAAAGGAGTGAAAAAGTGTTTTTTTGTATTTTATTTCAAATAAAGGATTTTTGTTGCTGTTTGTGTTTATTCACTTTCACATACAGATTAATAATGGAGGGGTCTCATAGATGCCTCACATTACTAATCTAGGGCTTAGTGGCAGCTGTGATCTGCCATTAACCCCTTATTACCTCGTTTGCCACTGCATCAGGACACTTGGAAAAAGCCGGGTGAAGTGCCGGGATTGTCACATCTAATAGATGGCAAAATCCTGGGTGGCTGCAGGCTGCTATTTTTGGGCTCAGGGTCCCAATACCAGCCCCCAGCTGTCGGGCTTTATCATGGCTGAGTATCAAAATTGGGGTGGGGGGGACCACAAGCCGTTTTTATTATTATTTAATTAAAGAAAAAGAATCCAAATGCATTCCTCTTATTTTGATACACAGCCAAGATAAGCGTGTGGCTGGCATCTGTAGCCTGTAGTTATATGCTTTATCTGTGCTGGGTATCATACCCCAATTTTTTTATTTATCTATTTTTATACCACAATAGTGACCCGCAGACAGAGTCTGGGATCCCAAGCAGTCAGACGCTGTCACACAGGCGGGGGGAACGTCTGACAGATGCCAGGTGGACTGGGGAAGTAGTGAATATGAATGAAGGTAAATGAGCAGCTCCGGAAGAAGAGTGAGCTGCCTGATAGCAGTTACAGCTGCATCGGAGACTCTGTAAGTATAGAGTGCTTGCTCTAATCCCCTTATCTTTCTACCACTCTTTTTAAATGACGAATTCTGGTCCCCATAGATTTATATGAGGACCTGTCTCTGGCCAGATATCTGGGATCAATTCTGGGCTGGAGTCCGTCCATCACTAAAAACTAGACATGTTTGGTATCTATGAATTTCTACTGACCTGGGGAATAATAATGCCAGGTCAGTTTGTGAAAAGGGTGAACACGTTAAATAAAAAAAATCCCCCCAAACATCGTGCATTTGCTCTTTATTTTTCAATTTCATAGTACCTTGAATTTTTTGTCCCGTTTTCCAGTACATGGTGCAGAATGTGAATGGTGCCATTCAAAAGTACAACTCGTTCCAGAAAAAACAGGCCCTCCTATGGCTAATTTGATGGGAAAATAAAAATGTTATCGCTGTTGTAAGAAGAAGGGATGAGAGGTGAGGGGGTTAACAGTTCCTCGTCATATTTAACAATAATTCTCATTAGCTGAAATGAGTATTGATCCATAGTTTTAAACTATTCCGCTTGAAAGTTCCCAGAAAAAACTTTTGTTGCCATTTTTTAAATCCATAACCTGGAAGTTATGGATTTCTCTATATAAGATTTCAAGGTAGTGAAATCCCACCACGTTCTTGATTCCTTCATTTGTAAATTCCAGGGATTTCATAAGATTATTAAAATTAGTCACGTTTTGTGCATTTTTAGGTGCAGGAATAGTAACATTATCCACTGATTTATTGCACCTGCATGTATAATCGTCTTCTTCATATGACGAATCCATTACAATACCCTCTTATTGTGAACGTGTGATGGCTTGTGATATAATAATCCAAACACCTAAACCATGTTTGGTATAGGTGGTCTCCTTGACTGGAGACTGCCCTTCCCGTGGTTGTTCCTTCCCGGTGAAAGACCTGGCTAGTTTCCTGGCAGCGTTGAGAAACACGTGATGGTGTCTCCGCGGCTTTCTTATTTGCATACTTCCCAGAGTAGTCTTTTACTAGGCATTGCCCCCACTAGCCAGATTCCTACTCCACACTGATGAGGGGCAAATACCCCGAAACGGCTGTCTGTGGATGGATACCATGTTTGGTATAGGTGGTCTCCTTGACTGGAGACTGCCCTTCCTGTGGTTGTTCCTTCCCGGTGAAAGACCTGGCTAGTTTCCTGCCAGCGTTGAGAAACACGTGATGGTGTCTCCGCGGCTTTCTTATTTTTATAACAGGTTACTGTCTGTTTATGACATCATAGGAAACAAAGATGAGCAAGTCCACACCATGAAAAAAAATTCACCCCAATGAACTGCGCCAGGATACTGCTGTGTGGCAGAAAAACAGAAGAGAAGGAAAACATCAACATCATCACACGCCGACATGTCCATTTTCTCTCCGGCATCACGGGTGTCACACGGAATGCAAACGTGTCACACGTAACACACATGGGCCACACGGATGTATTCCTTGTGACACGCACTGGAGAGAAGACATGTGTTTGTGAGAAAAACACCCCAAAACATTACTCACCTTTTCCAGCCCTCCTGTCTCTGCCGCAGCTGTCACTTGCTTCCGACCACCGCTCATTATGCTCATTGAATATTCACTTCACTGCGGCCGGAAGCTACAGCAGCGGGGAGTCGGCAGGACTGGAGATCGTAGATCAGCACCACGGACAGCGATGCCAGGGACAGGTAAGTAGAAAGTTTCCGTTCTCCGTGTGTTATCACGGATAACACACGGAGAACACGCGTGCGCCATAAACAGGGCTCACGGAGGGCAAAACGCACCTTTGATACGTACGTGAAAAACATGCACGGTTTTTAACGGACGTGTGAAAGAGGCCTAAGACTAGATCTCCGGCTGAAATAAACATTTGCCAGGACCCAATCTACCATTCTGACTGCTTCCACCGCCTTGAAGTTTTGTGTTTTGTGATCACAGAATTCTTCACCTGCTGTATGGTAACTTCTGATTGGTCCAGACAATGTTGTTTTTTGGTCCAGACAATGTTGTACAGGAAACAGAATAAATTCTAATTATTTTAGAGGTTTTGAATGCAATGACTAAGTTTCTATTACTGAAACGCGGCTGTATATTTTAATGTTTTTTGTGTTCTTTGCCTGAAAATTTTCCATTGTTGCTTTGTGGCAAGATGAATAAAAGGCATTTTAAGTGGTACAAGTGCTGTTTTTTTTTATTTTAATCCTTATAAGTGTTACGTAATTACATACTACAAAACCAAAGCAAAATAGAGCCACATCAAGATCATATCATAAAATAAGGTTACCTCTTTATTATACATTAAACAGCAGAAAAAAAATCACATAGTATTAAGGAGGTCTTTGAGGAAGAATCCTATCAAATTGCGGTGAATTAATATGAGTAGAGCACATATTAAATATGGTTCAAATGTCAATCTTACTGTGAACTAGTAATATACAAAAATATACATAATACAAGGGCAACAAAAGGCTAATGGCACAATACAAATATTTCATGATCCAGTGCAATATGTATACCAAAGTGTTAGTGCATATTAACAGTATATTCAATGATATTAACCATCCGCAGAGATAATTCTTACCCAAGATACACAAGCTGACAGTGCATCTTATAATCCCCACTACTCCGAGATACATTTTGCAAGCCCATTATCTGAAGTAGTTAACTCTCAAATGGTGTTAAGTTTCCAGCCGTCAACCCATTAAGAACACGTATGTGCAAAAGTTTAAAGTGTGGCCCTATATGTTAACATATTGCACCATCACACTCAAACATTTAAGTTGCATTTACATCCGCTAAGTTCAGACCGTCAAAAAAGTGCAGTAGACAACATTGAAGTCATTCAGCACTTGTTTCCCGTCCTCTTTAGAGCTCATGTGCACGTTGCTGAATTTCATGCATTTACGCTGCGTATTGCACTACAGTGTAAATACATGCAACCTGCATCCCCAGCACAATCTATGTAGATTGTGCATGAGATGTCCGCACATTGCGTTTGAGAGCGCAGCGATTTGGAGGCCAAAATTTTGTTCCAAATCGCTGCGTTCTAAGAAGCAACATGTCACTTCTTTTGTGCGCTTTGGACGCAGCTCCCACTCTGTCTACGGGAGAGGCAGCATCCATAGCGCATGAAATTGGCTTTTTTTTTGCAGAAACACTGCATTCATTATGCAGTGTTTCTGCAGCAATTTGACGCGCACATGTGCTGTCAAATCCCTACAGAAATTTCTGCAGGGACACGACGCAATGTGCGCATACAGCCTTACACAGGTTGACGAAGCATGATGGGCACACAAGGATAATCTGTCCCCATCAGTATTATGTTATCGACAGCACCTCTGCACAGTTTGCTACGACGATGTGCTGCTGAGAACAATGATTTTTGTTCCATCATAAACAATCCAATCACCCAATGAATGTGCATAATTTTGCTTGTTGATTGGGCGATTGTCGACATGTTCACACCTATGAACTCTCATCTGTGCATTAGGGATTTATAAATGGATGCTACATACACACAGTATGTTACATGCACATATGTATACATATACAGCACACACACAAACACACAGATATGTATACACATGCATAACATACACACATGGGTATTTCCCACCCCTTTTTAGTTTCTTATGTATTCCTTAATGTTCAGTAAATAATTTGAGAATTTATGCTGGTCTAGTCATTTAGAAAAAGACTGGAGGAATACTAGGAAATGTGGGTTTATTTCAATTTTTTGAAAAACGTGGTATTTCCTATCCCTATTAGGGTGGGGACTCAACCTCCTCTGGTGCTCTTATAGAGGGTTCTTAGAAACTAAATTACCAGAAAGTTTAATTTTTTTTTCTGTATACATCTGTGCAGTGGCGTAACTAGAGTTTGATGGGCCCTGGTGCAAAATTGGACCGGGGCCCCCCTCCACGTACACCGACACTTAGGGTACGGGATAATGACACTGACACTCGGGGTACAGGATAATGATGCTGACACTTGGCTCTTACCTTCAGCACCCAGGTTTCCCATGATCTGAAATCCTTCTGTCAGCACACATCTTTCCCATGTTCTGATATCCATCTTGTCCTCGGCACCCAGCTTTCCCATGCTCTGCTATACATCATTCCCTCAACACCCAGCTTTCCCATATCAGAGCATGGGAAAGCTGGGTGCTGAGAGATGTACAGCAGAGCATGGGAAAGCTCCTCAGCACAAAACATTCCCATCCCATGCTTGTATCTTTGTCCCTCCTCGTATATAGTTCTCCAAATACTATAATGGCCCCCATATAGCCTTCCATATAGTATAAAGAAACCCACATAGCCCTTCATATATTAGAATGCACCTCCATAGTCCTCCATGTATTATAATGCATTTCCCATAGTCCTCCATGTATTATAATTCACCCCATAGTTCTCCATATATTATATTGCACCACAGCCCTCCATGTTTTATAACGCACCCTCATAGTCCTCCATGTATAAAGTAGCCTCCATAGTCCTCCATATATTATAATGTAGCCCCCATAGTCCTATATGCATTACAATGCCCCGTAAACCTTCATATTGTATTATGCAGCCCCATACTCCTCCATGTATAATGCACTCATATAGTCCATGTGTAAGGTGTCCTTCATGTTTATTATGCAGCCCCATAGACCTCTATGTATAATGCATCCTCATAGACCTCCATGTATAATGCAGCCCCATAGACCTCCATGTATCATGCAGCCAGCACCCCCAGTCTTCCATGTGTCATGCAGCCAGCCCCCCCAGTGCCTCCATGTGTCATACAGCCAGCTCCTCAGGGCCTCCATGTATCATGCAGCCAGCCCCCCAGGGCCTCCATGTATCATGCTGCCAGCCCCCCCCAGGGCCTCCATGTGCCATGCAGCCAGCCCCCCCAGGGTCTCCATGTGTCATACAGCCAGCCCCCCCGGGGCCTCCATGTGTCATGCAGCAAGCCCCCCAGGGTCTCCATGTGTCATGCAGCCAGCCCTTTCCCAGGCCTCCATGTGTCATGCAGCCAGCCCCCCCAGGGCCTCCATGTGTCATGCAGCAAGCCCCCCAGGGTCTCCATGTGTCATGCAGCCAGCCCCTTCCCAGGCCTCCATGAGTCATGCAGCCAGCCTCCTCCCACCAAGGCCTCCATGAGTAATGCAGCCAGCCCCCCCAAGGCTTCCATGTGTCATGCAGCCAGCCCCCCCAATGCCTCCATGTGTCATTCAGCCAGCCCCCCAGGGCCTCCAAGTATCATGCAGCCAGCCCCCCCAGGGCCTTCATGTGTCATGCAACCAGCCCCTCCCAGGGCCTCCATGTGTCATGCAGCCAGCCCCCCCAAGGGCCTCCATGTGTCATGCAGCCAGCCCCCCAGGGCCTCCATGTGTCATGCAGCCAGCTCCTCCAGGCCTCCATGTGTCCTGCAGCCAGCCCCCCCCAGGGCCTCCATGTGTCATGCAGCCAGCCCCCCCAGGGACTCCATGTGTCATGCAGCCAGCTCTCCCAGGGCCTCCATGTGTCATGCAGCCAGCCCCCCCCAAGGACTACATGTGTCATGCAGCCAGCCTCCCCATGTACTCACGGATTTATAAAAAAAAAAATAAAAAAACAAGTACTCACCTCTCTTCTCCTTCCACCGCAGCTCTGTCCTCACCTCTACTTGTTTCACCGTTGCTCGTCCTCACTTCTGTCCTCATTCCCCCGTGGCTCCGGTCAGTGTCCTCCTGCACTCTGTGCTCTCACCACACACAGCAGTCTCACGAGTGACGTCACCGTGAAGGCACGGGGGAAGAACGATGATGCATAGAGCGGCGCCGGCCGCTCTATGCAATATCAAAGCAGTGTGCGGTGACGGGAGACCGGTGCCGCCACCGCTGACACCAGACAGGGGGGCCCGGTGTCAGCGGCGACCGGGTCATATAGCGGCCGCCGCGCCGCGTGGTCTGCGGCAGAATAGCGCAGCTCTTCTCTCACAGAAAAGAGCTGGCTGCTGATCTGCTGGGCGGCCACGGGCCCCTAACCTCCTGGGCCCAGTCGCAATGACGACCGCTGTGACCACGGTAGTTACGCCCCTGCATCTGTGCCTAAGAATCCACCATTTTCAACCAAGATCTGCACATCTAAAAATTCAACTCTATGTATATGTAATTTGAATATTGTATCCATCATCATTCACGGATTTTATTAGAGTATCTAACTGAGCCACATCTCCCTGCCAATCAATCAGGATGTCATCAATGTATTTCAGTCAGTACTGCACATGGTCATTAGCCTGGGTGCCCCCATCATGCAAAGTCTGTCTCTCCCAAAATCTGAGAAACAGGTTTGCAAACGAAGACTCAGAGGCCACACACACATGCAACCTTTAAATCTACAAATAAATCTAGAATTATACCAATTCCAAGTTCTGTCCTTCTATGTTATCAGAACAGAAAAAATGTAGCTTGTGGTGGGAAATGAGCCATCACATGACAGACAAAAATGGAACCCGATGGACCTAATTGATTGTAATTGAAGTCCATTCAGACTGTGCTAGGTTGTCTGTTATTTTAACGGAAAAACATGTCACAGCCTGGTGCACTGCACTTATTCACATGTGATGGAATTGCAGCAGATTTGCTATGTGGGATTTTAAAAGGGTTCTCCAAGAATTGAATAAAATAAAGTCCCTGATATAATTGAAACTGCAGACTGTCCTATTTACAGGTCAGGACGGGCTGCAGACTGGAAACATATAGCTTCCAAGACCTGTGTGTCAATTGACAAGAGCTGTATCACACATATGTCACTCAGTGAGCAGGAGTAAGGCTGCAACGTATGAAAAAACATGTTTTAACCCATATTGTATTTGACGAGAAGATCTCCAGCTTCATCCTCCTCCTCCACTATCAGTCTGACAGCTTTATAGCAGTGCATGGATACTGCACTCAACTTGAAAACAGAAATTGATGAGGATGATGCTGCAAATAACCCCGCTACTGTTCACTAAGGAATAGATACATTTCATTTCATTACACATCACAGTCTTGCTCCTGGCCACCGACCTGAGGAATGTTTAAAAACTGAATATATCAATATTATAATGTATCTATGTTTTTTTAATCATGAGAACTGTATAAGAACTTGCATTTTTTAACCCTGGCCTTAAAAAGTTTACGTACTGTAGCTAGAGGAACATGTGAATGTCAACTTGAAATAAAACATATTGAACATGTTTCTTAAGCTATCATCTGTGCCCTGACTTAAGGGCCCCTTACACGCGTCGATTTATCGTGCGTTCGCATGTGTGATTGCACCCACCCCCATTGCTTATGCGTTACGGGCAATTTGTTGCCCGTGTCGCACAAAGTCGGTAACCCCCGTCACACGTACTTACCTCCCGAACAAACTCGCTGTGGGTGGCGAACATCCTCTTCCTGAAAGGGGACGGACGTTCGGCGTCACAGCGACATCACACAGCGGCCGCACAATAGAAGCGGAGGGGCGGAGATGAACGGCACGTAATATCTCGCCCACCTCCTTCCTTCCGCATTGCCAGCGGCCGCAGGTAAGCTGCAGTTCATCATTCCCAGGATGTCACACGGAGAGATGTGTGCTGCCTCGGGAACAATGAACAACCGGCGCACAGAAGGACGATCGATTTTTTGAAAATGAGCAACGTGTCAATGAGCAACGATAAGGTGAGTATTTTTGCTCGTTCACAGTCGCACGTAGCTGTCACACGCTACGAAATGTCAAACGATGCCGGATGTGCGTCACTAACGACGTGACCCCGCCGACATATCGTTAGATATATCGTAGCATGTAACGGGGCCTTTAATCTTGTTCATGTGTCTCAAAACCTTTTTCTTATTGCATCACAAAAACTATTTAGTGGGGATTTACAAAGACATATATGTCATATAAAGTATGTAAGTGGTGTGGAAACCTCTTTAATTATACGTAGCTAAAACTTTATTTCCAACACATGCTATTGCAATTTGGCTGTAGCAACCACCCATTCATTTAGACCTTTGTGTGCCATGTTATGTGAAATTCAAAAGGGCTTTATGACTGTCTAGAGCTCTGAATTCATTATGTCTTGCTTTATTATGAAAAGCAGTATTGGTGAATATGACTTTTCACTTTTGATTCAAAGTAACCTGAGAACATTACCTAACATAATTGTCTGGCATGTGACATTTGTTATCTTTCATTTGGCCAAACTCATGTGACAGAAGTAGATGAACAAGGTTATCTGAAGGTTTCTATCTCATTAACTTTTTGGAATATATTCAATCTTTCAATCTGGTAACAGTTTAGCTTTGTATTTCATTCTGTTTATAGCATTAACAATGAGGCTTAACACTTGAGCCCCAATATTAAGCAGTAACTGACCGTAAAGTGCAAGATGCTTTACATACAATATCATTAGGTTAAAGCTTATCTTCTGCATTATATTCAGTTTCACAAAAACATATACCTTTACAGAAAATGATCAAACTAGTATGATAAATTTAGGAAAGGAATAAGAGTGCATTTTGACTGCATGATTATTAGAAAATAGCATTCCTAGGAATATATCATATGGGATTTATTATGAACAGATATATCCTAAGGTAACATACACTGACAAGCAAAAGGATAACAACAGGGGCGTAATTACCGCAGTCGCAGAGATAATCACTGCGACCAAGCCCGGTAGGGTTGGGGGCCCGGTACTCACCCTGCAGAGAAACAGCCGGCTCCATATTGACTCCAATATTTTGCCTGAATATCCACCTCTTGGGTTTTGAATGGATGGACAGACTTCATTTCATATTCTTCCAACTATCATGGCACTCACATGATGCAGTTTGGCAATTTACTTGGCCGAGAGACTACTATGTAGGATATTAAAAACTGACCTTGATAGTATAATATTACAAAAAGATCTGGATAAGATGTCAGAATGGGCAGATACTTAGCAAATGATATTTAATGTTGATAAATGTAAAGTAATGCACCTAGGACGGAGTAATCCTATAACTGCGTATACATTAAATGGAAGTAAACTCGGGACTACAGAACAGGAGAAGGACTTGGGTATTCTCATTACAAATAAGCTGAGCAGCAGCACTCAATGTCAAGCAGCAGCTGCTAAAGCAAACAAGATTCTAGGGTGTATAAAAAGAGAGATTAGATCCCGTGATCCCAACGTATTGTTACCCCTCTATAAATCACTTGTAAGGCCACATCTGGAATATGGAATTCAGTTTTGGGCTCCACATTTTAAAAAGGACATTCAGAAGTTAGAGTCAGTTCAAAGGCAGGCAACTAGACTACTACAAGGAATGGAAGGCCTCCCATATGATGACAGGTTGAAAAAGTTAGATATGTTTAGCTTAGAAAAAAGACGTCTCAGAGGAGATCTCATTTATATGTATAAATACATATGTGGTCAATATAAAGCACTGGCACATGACTTATTTCTTCCGAAGACAATACTAAGGACCAGGGGTCATTCACTGCGAGTGGAAGAAAAGCGATTCCGACAGCTAAATAGGAAAGGGTTCTTTAAAGTTAGAGCAGTCAGACCGTGGAATGCCCTACCACAAGAGGTAGTAATGGCAGACACTATAACAGCTTTCAAAAAAGGGCTGGATGATTTCCTCAGTACACACAACATTGTTGGTTATAAATGACTTTGTGACCAAATGTAGAACTGGTGGAGGAAGGTTGAACTAGATGGACCTAGGTCTTTTTTCAACCTTAGTAACTATGTAACTATTGATGAGAGCTGGATGATGCTGTTTCTTTTTTCTTGGGAAATTTTTATCATGGCTGCTCCTTGATTTGAACCAGTGACCTTTCATTTGGGAATAAACCTAATAATACACTGAGATTTTAGGACATGTTAGAACTTGCTGTAAGTTTTAATATACAGGTATAAAAAGATTATACCACCACCAGGAGCAAAACATTAACAATGCAGTGACATGGCAAAATCGGCAAAACTAATCATATGCTAAATAGTTGCAAGTCAAATTTATGTATGAGATAACCAAGATGATTGTTTTTAAAATGAAGGTAATCTCACTTTCAAAGCTGTAGTGCATGGTGAGATATCGAGCCTGAAGGTCCAAAGTTCAAAACATTGTTACTCTTTTTCTCATCAGTGTATTATGGAATAAAAGGGACTAATGAAACAGCCTGTTGTGCATGTAAGTAGTTACACAGCAATTTGTTTTAAACCAAGTATCTCATAGTTCAGAAAGAGATGATTCAGCATAATGATCATAGCCTGAAGGATGGAAAATAAAGGGTCTCACTGAGCCTAATGAGAGGCTACAAAGCATTGTTGAAACTCATCAAGAATGTGTATATCTCTTGGACTATACAAGCCGCCATACGAAAACCCAAGTAATTTGTCTTAGCAAAAACCCCCAGATCTTTTAGAAATGGAGTTGAGAGGACCTGTGGAAGTTCGGGCTCAGCTGGACTTTAGATAAAGTTCCTTTTGGGACTTGGGCTTGACCTAAACTTGATCCAGGAGCCCAAACACCATTGGAAGTCAATGATTGGGCAGTTTGGCTCTGCGGCCACACAGTGCCATAAATAGTGCATCTCTGTGGGAGAATGGGCAAGGTTTTCTTTTTCTACACACTATATCTGAAAACCTTGTTTTTACCGTTAATGAGAGTCATTTAGAGACTGCAAACGGCTTTCACTGGGCGGAGCACCGATCGTACCCAAGCACACCGAAGATCGATTGAGTGGTTCACATATGAAGAGCACCCAAACTCGAATACTGATTTTCTTGTAAAGTCCGTGTTCAGTACAAACTTAGAACTTTACAGTTCAGGTTTGCTCATCTCTAATTATAAAGTGATGGCTTCTACATTTCATGCTTTTGTTTATCGAGATTCATAGACTTGCATGGGCGAGTCTGATCCACAAAAACTGATCAGAATAAAACATGCATGTTTATGAGTCTGAGTTTCAAAGAATGGATATACGGATCAGTTACAAAACAGACACGGGAATAGTTCCAATAAAATATTTAAGTCTGTGTGCTGTCCATCTGAGGAATAAATATTGTTGTATGAATATTCCCTTAAAGATGGAGGAGATCTACAGATTATTACCAAGTGAACCACCAGGAAAAGTTAAAGGCAAACCCTTCAGCTGATCCATGCTGCTTGAATCTCAGCATTTTTGTAGTTATGTATGTTTCACACTGTAGCATTTCAGAAAAAAACAAAGGCCGGGCATCTTCTCCCTGCCCCACTCCTTATGACTGACATGTCTTTTACCTATGTGAAGATATACGGAGATTCCAGACAGTCATGAGGCGTATGCAGGAAGAAGCGTCTGGGCATTTGCTTTGAATTAGTCATGAGAGACACATGGTCCCCGAATTTTGAAAGTATGTTTTCTCTAAAACACCTTGCGATATGCCACCAACATCTGATTCATGCTGCTCATGAATGAGCTGACAGAGTCCCTTATGTAGTAATTTGCTTGCTAATTTTAGTTTGTTTTGTTAGGAAGAGTACAAATGTTACATTGTTTTAAAAAGTTTGTAATAGCTATAACTAACAGTTGTACATTTTTTAGTGGATGTGAATATATCTACATGAATTGCTAATCTTTAATTAACACTTTTAATATCTCTTTGAGCTTAACACATGATAATGAATCTTAATTCTTATCAGAATATATTCAAAATTTGTCACAGAAATTAAAAATAAGAACGACTGGATGTTTTACATTGGTTTGCATACATTTTCACATTTGTGACAATCTTTCATTTCTAGAGACAATTTGCCTACACACTTCTTTGATGTGTCAAATTATTTTTACTAGTTATATTGGATTTTAAATATCTCTTGCCATCAGCTCATTATGTCTCTTGAAGTTTGCAAAGTTTAGGCTTCTAGCTCAATAGGGAAATTTTTATAAGAATTAGATAAGATAATGTCTTAATTATAAAATAGTCTCTAAACTAAGAAAATGTTGAATGACATTTTACAATATAAAAGATAAAAAAGACAAGCTAATACAAAAAAGTAAGTTGAGCATTGTTATATACTTGTAAATGTGACGCCTTGTTCACTTTATAGTGTATTTCCTGATATTATAAAGTCATTAATATTGCATTTTAAATGAATGTCCAGTATTGTCGGTCGAACTAATATAAACAGTAATTAAGTATGCTGGTTAATTTATGAAACACATTTTCCTTAGTTAATAGGAGCTCTGGATTATTATCTGAAATGGTAAAATTGTCATTCAGTTGGGATATATCTAGCGAATACACTGCTAAGGCAGACTGCACAGTCTTCAGGAGTGTTTCCAGGCATGTTTGTGTCCTCATAATCATGGCTGTTGGTGAATAAACTACAGTTAGGTCCAGAAATATTTGGACAGTGACACAATTTTCGCGAGTTGGGCTCTGCATGCCACCACATTGGATTTGAAATGAAACCTCTACAACAGAATTCAAGTGCAGATTGTAACGTTTAATTTGAAGGTTTGAACAAAAATATCTGATAGAAATTGTAGGAATTGTACACATTTCTTTACAAACACTCCACATTTTAGGAGGTCAAAAGTAATTGGACAAATAAACCAAACCCAAAAAAAAAATTGTTATTTTCAATATTTTGTTGCGAATCCTTTGGAGGCAATCACTGCCTTAAGTCTGGAACCCATGGACATCACCAAACGCTGGGTTTCCTCCTTCTTAATGCTTTGCCAGGCCTTTACAGCCGCAGCCTTCAGGTCTTGCTTGTTTGTGGGTCTTTCCGTCTTAAGTCTGGATTTGAGCAAGTGAAATACATGCTCAATTGGGTTAAGATCTGGTGATTGACTTGGCCATTGCAGAATGTTCCACTTTTTTGCACTCATGAACTCCTGGGTAGCTTTGGCTGTATGCTTGGGGTCATTGTCCATCTGTACTATGAAGCGCCGACCGATCAACTTTGCGGCATTTGGCTGAATCTGGGCTGAAAGTATATCCCGGTACACTTCAGAATTCATCCGGCTACTCTTGTCTGCTGTTATGTCATCAATAAACACAAGTGACCCAGTGCCATTGAAAGCCATGCATGCCCATGCCATCACGTTGCCTCCACCATGTTTTACAGAGGATGTGGTGTGCCTTGGATCATGTGCCGTTCCCTTTCTTCTCCAAACTTTTTTCTTCCCATCATTCTGGTACAGGTTGATCTTGGTCTCATCTGTCCATAGAATACTTTTCCAGAACTGAGCTGGCTTCATGAGGTGTTTTTCAGCAAATTTAACTCTGGCCTGTCTAGCTTTGGAATTGATGAATGGTTTGCATCTAGATGTGAACCCTTTGTATTTACTTTCATGGAGTCTTCTCTTTACTGTTGACTTAGAGACAGATACACCTACTTCACTGAGAGTGTTCTGGACTTCAGTTGATGTTGTGAACGGGTTCTTCTTCACCAAAGAAAGTATGCGGCGATCATCCATCACTGTTGTCATCCGTGGACGCCCAGGCCTTTTTGAGTTCCCAAGCTCACCAGTCAATTCTTTTTTTCTCAGAATGTACCCGACTGTTGATTTTGCTACTCCAAGCATGTCTGCTATCTCTCTGATGGATTTTTTCTTTTTTTTCAGCCTCAGGATGTTCTGCTTCACCTCAATTGAGAGTTCCTTAGACCGCATGTTGTCTGGTCACAGCAACAGCTTCCAATGCAAAACCACACACCTGTAATCAACCTCAGACCTTTTAACTACTTCATTGATTACAGGTTAACAAGGGAGACGCCTTCAGAGTTAATTGCAGCCCTTAGAGTCCCTTGTCCAATTACTTTTGGTCCCTTGAAAAAGAGGAGGCTATGCATTACAGAGCTATGATTCCTAAACCCTTTCTCCGATTTGGATGTGAAAACTCTCGTATTGCAGCTGGGAGTGTGCACTTTCAGCCCATATTATATATATAATTGTATTTCTGAACATGTTTTTGTAAACAGCTAAAATAACAAAACTTGTGTCACTGTCCAAATATTTCTGGACCTAACTGTATATACTTTGCACTGAAGAGGGGCAAGCACCCCAAAACACCATGTCTGCAAATTGGGATTCTGATCTGGCATATATCCTGAGTCATATTGCAAAGGATTGTTAAAAATCCTCTTGTGACTTTTAGGGTCGATACTTCCAATAGGTGGCACTGCGCTAGAGTTTGTCTCCTTTACTGGAGAGACAATTTGAATATTTCCCAGAGAGGCGTGGCAGCTATAAGTCCCCTTACTTGGCAGCCAGACTGGCTTGCAAAGTCTCCTTAAGGAGAATAGTGTTCCCCCGTGGTCCCCACATAGCTTTCTCATGAGCCAGATCAGGCACCCTATACTTTGCACTGACGAGGGGCAAGCACCCCGAAACACCATGTCTGCAAATTGGGATTCTGATCTGGCATATATCCTGAGTCATATTGCAAAGGATTGTTAAAAATTCACTTGTGAGTTTTAGGATCGCTACTTCCAATAGGTGGCGCTGCGCTAGAGTTTGCCTCCTTTACTGGAGAGACAATTTGGTGAATAAACTAAACACTCAATCCTAGGGTAAAGTGATCATTTGGTTAGGCTATTGGATGATTGTTCTTGGCAGCACATCATCTTGTGTAATTGGTATGTGCTACCAAAAACAGTCACACCATGTACAGATAGAACGATCAATATTGATCATTTTGTGTTTGTAGAAAATTCTGTCTGCCTATTTATATATTCCTTAACAAACATCCCATGACAAATTGGTGGTCACCTCTACAATATTTAGGTTGCTTGCTTTCACAGCACAATTTCCATCACTGGATCTCAAAATATTCCCAGCTATCTCTGGACACTGTGTTCTGCTATATTGCCACAGTGTGCCTCATGACATAATACAGCTCTTCTCCATTGTTAAGCTCTGCCACACTGCCCAAATGGGCGTCATGACATACCCATCTCTGCTAAGTCATTTGCCTCTGCTTCATTGCTACAGTGTGCCTCCAAACATACCCAACTTTGCTACATTGTTGGACTCTGCTTCTTTACTACAGTGAGTTTTCTGACCTACTCAGCTCTGTCACTTCATTGAGACATCTCGTCTGTCATTTACTTTGCTTATTTGGTGTCGGTAAGATACTGTATGTCTCTGGCATCTATTCCTCCTGCTGCTATCCAGCCTCTACGGCCTTTGTTGCTCAAGTCCATTCTTCTTGTTGCATCAATGTCCATGCTACACTACATCTGCTCATCCGCATCAAGGCCTTTGAGGATCCACCTCACCAGACGAGGCATAACATATACAAATCTTGGAACCAAATATATAATTCATGCAATGATGAGTCAAAATAATTTTTTATTACCGAGTCCATAAATAAGTAGAATTATGGCTGGACTGTCCATCTCACAATTCTGCCAAATACCAAATGGGCCTGGCTGTTAGTGTACCTCTTAGGTCTGCATAATTTTTAAAAGTATTTTTGAATTTTGAAATCAGAGAACATTAAAAGCTGTGTCAGGCTGCAAGGAAAGGTCCCACAGCTTGTCATGGGAGAAGGGTGTTTTAAGTTTGAGTTTATTTGTTATTTTGTTGGCATATGAAGATTTAACAGGTGGGTGGTTACTATTGTATGGAAGCACAGTAGGGACACTGACTATCAGTGGCTAGCATTCGATGGGCCTCAGTGCAAATTTTGACAAAAAAAGACATTTGTACTCTGAAATGCTAAAGCATGCAAACCATGATTGTAAGAATATTACATTACTGCTAAAAGAAATCTTAGAAAAATTGAGATATTTAGCATAAAAAATGGCCATTTCTATATCTACCCAGTAGCCACATCAAGTCAATCTCATATTATTGGATGCCTACATTGAACTGAAGCCTCTATCTGGGATTAAAAACCTCCATGTGTATGGGCAAGTAGGAACCTGCTAAGAGAATAAAATACCCTGTACCTATTAGGGGAGGCGTGCAAAGTCAGAAGGCATGACCTCATAATCTAGACAAAAAGACTGACAGCACTACCTAGCATGCAAGTCTTGGACCAAGGCCTCCATCAGCATGTTGGTCAGATATTTATTGTGTAGCATTATGGGAAAGTCAAAAGAAATCAGTCAAGATCTCAGGAAGAGAATTGTGGACTTGTACAAGCCTGGTTCATGCTTGGGTGCAAGTTCCAACTACTTGAAGGTGCCTCGTTCATCTGTACAAGTAATTATATGCAAGTACAAACAAGATGGGAATGTCCAGCCATCATACGCTCAGGGAGGAGATGGGTTCTGTGTACCGGAGATGAACGTGCTTTGGTCAGACATGTGCATATCAACCCAAAAACAAAAGCAAAAGACCTTGTGAACGTGCTGGCGGAAGCTAGTAAGATTGTGTCATTATCCATAATGGGTACTGTTCAAAATGGGCTAAAAGCCCACTCTGCCAGGAAGAAGCTATTACTCCAAAAGAAACATAAAAAAAGCCAGATTAATGTTTGCAAATGCACACAGGAGCAAAGACCTCAATTTTTTGGATACATGTCCTGTGGTCTGACAAAACTAAAATTGAACTGTTTGGCCATATTGACCATTGTTACATTTGGAAGAAAAAGGGAGAAGCTTTGAAGCCTAAGAACACCATCCCAACTGTGAAACATTGGGAAGGCAGCATCATGTTGTGGGGTTGTTTTGCTGCAGGAGGGACTGGTGCACTTCACAAAATAGATGGCATTTTAAAGAAAGAAGATTATGTGGCAATACTGAAGCAACATTTCAAAACATCAGCCAGGAACTTACAGCTTAGGCAGAAATGGGTCTTCCAACTAGACAATAACCTGAAGCATACTGCCAAAGTAGTTACAAAGTGGCTTAAGGATAACAAAGTCAATGTTTTGGTGTGGCCAACACAAACCCCTTATCTAAATCCTATTGAAAGTTTATGGGCAAAACTGAAAAGGCAGGTGTGAGCATGGCGACCTACAAACATGGCTCAATTTCACCAGTTCTGTCAGGAGGTAAGGGCCCAAATTCCTACCAACTATTGCGAGTAACTTTTGGAAGGATATCTAAAATGTTTCACCCAAGTCATACAGTTTAATGGCAATGCCACCAGATATTAATGAAATGTATGTAAACCTTTGACTTAGCAGAAAGTATGTGTGACAGTGTCTTTGATTGGTTGGAAATACACACGCTTTCTGCATCCCTATGGTGGTGTAAAAATAAATAAAATGGCATAGTGTCCCCCATATATTGATCCCCAGCCCAGATAAAGAAGACAATTACAGGCTGCAGCCCCCAGCCCTGTGCTTATCTCGCCTTTCTTTAAAAAAAATGTTTTAATAAATAATTTATAAAAACAGTATGCAGTCCCCCAATTTTGATACCCAGCCATAAAGCCAACAGCTGTGGACTGGTATTTTCAGGCTGGGGTGGCTCATAGTTATTGGGGCTCCCCCAAGCTTAAAAATAGCTGCCTACAGCTGCCCCGAATTGTCACATCCATTAGATGTGACAATTCTGGCACTTTACGCGGCTCATCCAGATTGCCCAGGCGCAGTGGCAATCAGGGTATTATAAGGGGTAAATGACAATTCACAGCTACCACTAAGGTCTATTAGACTCCACCCATACTAATCCTTTAAGTGAAAAGAAATAAACATAAACATAAAAAAATCCTTTATTTGCAGTAAAATACAATAAACCCACCCTCTTTCTACAATTTCTTAAACCATCCAAACACCCAGGTCCGACATAATCCACACGAGGTCTGACAACAATCCTGGCTCTGAAGTCGCAGTGCACAGGCACATTAGAAAACATGACCGCCCACTGCGGCTTCAGGCAGACGCTGACTGAGCTGCAGCTGTGAGCAGTGACGTCACTAAGTTTAACTGTGGTCCCAACTGGGGGTTACCACAGTACCCCACCTGTGACTGCAGGTAAACTTACCTCAGGTGAACTAATTGAACATTGTGACCTCATCTTAGGTGAGCTCATTGAGATTAATGAGACCTATATCTTCTGGCAGAAAACCTCATTTTGTATTGCCAAGAGATGCAGATTTGGTGATGGAATTTATTCATCAAATTCCTGTACCAATACTGCATCTAATAGCAAAAAAATGAGTCAAAATGCGATGTGGTTTCAATGCGATTTTTTTTTTTTGCCAGGAGATGAAGATTTGGTGCTGAAATGTAAACACCAAATTCCTGCACCAAATCTGCATCTCTTCGCACAAAATCACACATCAAAACCACATCGCGCATGCCAGTATTTTTTATTTGATAGGTGTTGGTCAAGGAAAGGGTTAAATGCCACGTTGACATTTAAGAAAATCCAAGACCAAATCGATAGGAATCGTGATCTTTATTTGTCTACGCGTTTCACAGATTATTCTCCTTTTTCAGGACCAAGAATCACATTTTGTGATTTTTTATCCTGAAGAAGGAGAATAATCTCTGAAACATGTAGACAATAAAAGATCATGATTCCTATCTATTTGGTCTTTGATTTTCTTCCATGGCAGTGTGGCATTTAACCCTTTAAAAACTCCTTAACAACCCTCTCAGCCCTATAAGTGCTGGAACCCGATTTCTGAGTTTCACATCACTGAGGCACTGAGGCACCTAGGTGACAATTACACTCCATCCAGTACCTGTCCTGATGCCCTCTGACAGGGTTAATTGATGCTAAATTAAGGAGGCAATAACCCATGCAGCCAATTAAATATGCATTTGAGATAATTACTTCTGGTCCCTTGAAAAAGAGACGACGACGTTATATTAAAGAGCTGTAATTCATAAACCCTTACTCCAATCAGCACTTATGCTTCTCCTCAAGTTCAGATCAGCACTCTCTATCAAAGAAATTAAGACTTTCTTTATTTTTTTTTTTTAAAGACAGATCAAAAAAGTGCACTATTTTTATAGATTGTCCTGGAATTTCTGGACAATTGTCAACCCTGGTCAGCAGTCACACCCAGGGCCAGATTATAGGTGGGGCAGGCGGGGCTCCAGCCCCGGGGCCCCCAACAAAAGAGCTTCTAAGGGGGCCCCCACCACCAGGGCCATACTTGCCACTAGGCACCTGTCAGCATTTTTTTTTTCTTCACACCCTCTCCCCCTCCGTAAACACAGTCTAATAAATCAACTGTGTTTTCGGGGGGGTGGAGGGGTAAGCGGGGCACCGCCATTGATTTGTATCTGCGTCTTTAAGACGCAAAAACAAACTGCGGTCACAGGACGCTGATACACCCCGGAAGTACCAGTGCTTGCACTTCCGGGGTCAGAGGTGTGTCAATGAGCTCCCTGCTATGTGCTGCGGCCATCATGGGCGTACCCAGCGAGGGGCGGGGGGGGGCAGCTGCCCCCCCTAGAAGCAGGGGCACGGTGTAGTGGGCCGCTGTTTCTGCTGTCCCCGCCGCGCTCCTCAGAGCAGTGTGTACGTGTTGGGCACACTAGCTGCATCAGGAGCAGGAGGCAGCTCGCTGTGCTATGTCGGCTCTGTTGTGTGCCCGGCATGTACACACTGCAGAGCAACGCAGCAGAGCCGGTGCCGGTAACCGCAGCGTCCTCCTTCCTATTCAAATGTATTTGCGTCTTTCAGACATAAATACATTTGAACAGCGCGCCGGGACTGGGCCCCGCCCCCGACGTGCAGCAACGTGATGAGATCAGCAACTTGCTGACGTCATCACAGTGCTGCGGGCGCCACACAGAGGACATCAGGAAGTGGTAAGTGCTCCATGGAGGAGCCGAAGAGACAGGTGTAATGAATGGGGATGAGTGGGGAGGGGCTGAGGACACATAGCGGGGAACATTTGTGAAGTAACACAGCTTTGTGACAGGTAGAGGGGGAGTACTGTATTCTGAGCGAGGGGGGGAGGCAGGAGTGTGTAGGGATGGGTCAGTGTAATTTCTGTGTGTAGGGGGTCATGAGGGGTGCATTGTATTGTGTGTGGGGGGAGGGGTAATGGGGGGTGCATTATATTGTTTGTGGGGGGAGGGGTAATGGAGGGTGCATTGTATTGTGTGTGGGGGGAGGGGTAATGGAGGGTGCATTGTATTGTGTGTGGGGGGAGGGGTAATGGAGGGTGAATTGTATTGTGTGTGGGGGGAGGGGTAATGGAGGGTGCATTGTATTGTGTGTGGGGGGTGGGGTAATGGAGGGTGCATTGTATTGTGTATGGGGGAGGGGTAATGGGGGGTGCATTGTATTGTGTGTGGGGGAGGGGTAATGGGGGGTGCATTGTATTGTGTGTGTGGGAGGGGTAATGGAGGGTGCATTGTATTGAGTGTGGGGAGGGGGGTAATGGGGGGTGCATTGTGTGTGTGTGTGTGTGTGTGTAGGGAGTGATGGTGGGGCGCATTGTGTGTATGTATGTGTGTGTGTTGTGTGTGTAGGGGGTGATGGGGGGTGCATTGTGTGTGTGTAGGGGGTGATGGGTGGGTGCATTGTGTGTGTGGGGGGGGTTGATGGCGGGGTGCATTGTGTGTGTGTGTGTGTGTGTGTGTGTGTGTAGGGAGTAATGGGGGGTACATTGTATTTGTGTGTGTGTTTGTGTGTAGGGGGTGATGGGTGCATTTTGTGTGTGTGTGTAGGGGGGTGATGGGGGGTGCATTGTGTGTGTGTGTGTGGGGGTGATAGGGGGTGCTTTGTGTGTGTGTGTGTGTGTGTGTGTGTGGGGGGGGGGGTGCATTGTATTGTGTTTGTGTGTGTAGGGGGTGATGGGGGGTGCATTGTGTGTGTGTGTGTAGGGGGTGATGGGGGGTGCATTGTATATTTGTGTGTGTCAGAGCTGTGTGTGTGTGTCAGAGCTGTGTGTGTAAGAAGCAGTACTGTGTGTGTGTGTGTGTGTATATATGAATTAGTAAAATAAGAATTATTCTTACCGTTAATTCGATTTCTAGGACCTTCCACGACAGCATAGGAGGTTGTCTCTCCACGCCCTAATTGGGACAGGAAGTTCAAGAGGTTTAACCCCATAGCGACGGCCTAACGTCTCAAGACGTCGGAAAAACAGGGTACTTATTCTGTTCCGACGTCTTGAGACGTCAGGCCGGAAAAACCCTGTAGCGCCCCCCAGTGACGAAAAATCTCGGGGGTTTCAGCTACCGGGGGTAGCTGAGACCCCCCAGATTATGAATCGGGGTGTTTTTTATGCACCCCGTTAATGCGATCGCCGGTATACACCGTATACCGGCGACAACATAAAAAAAAAAAAAATGGCTGGTAAAATCTATTTATTTCTCATCTGACGTGATCAAACATGTCAGATAAGAAATAAATGTGAGCCCTTAGTGCCCCCAAAGCCCCCGGTACCGGAGAAATCCATCCAACCCCCCCCCCCCCGGAAAATCCAAGATGGCGCCGACGCGCGCTGAAAACTCCCGCCGCCGCCGGCTCTGCATTCATTTCCCTCCGATCTGAAATGATCAAACATTTCAGATCGGAGGGAAATGTCCCCCTCCTGACCTCTCCTCCGGTACACCGGAGCTCTTTGGTCCCTGGAGCCCCCTCCAGTTCTTCAGAGCCCCCCTCCGGAGCGTGCAAGATGGCGCCGACGCGCGCTGAAAACTGCCGCCGCCGGCTCTGCATTCATTTCCCTCCGATCTGAAATGATCAAACATTTCAGATCGGAGGGAAATGTCCTCCCCCTGACCCCTCCTCCGGTCCACCGGAGTCCTCTGGTCACCGGAGCCCCCTCCGGGTCTCCAGAGCCACCCCCCCTCCCCCGCATTCATTCTGCTCTTTCTGCCGCATGTGACACGTCACATGCGGCAGAAAGGTGTCCCCAGGTCCCCCCAGGTCCCACTAGGTCACCCCCCATCACCCCCCCCCCAGCCCCCGGTCATACGTTACCTGTCTGGTGATCCGTCCCGCGATCACGCCGCCTCCTTCTTGAATGATGACGGCGCATGCGCAGACAGCGGCTGTCAGCTGGATTCCTCCCCCGGTCCACAGTGGAGCAGCCTGTGCATCAGCGACGTCAGTCTTGCAGGGACGCTGACGTCGCTGATGCACAGGCTGCTCCACTGTGGACCGGGGGAGAGTGAGTGCAGTAATCAGCAGTCTCTCCATGTGAGGAGTGTGGTCCTCACATGGAGAGACTGCTGTTCCAGAAAATGGGGGGTACGTTCTGTGAGCGTGCCCCTCATATTCTGGAATGAGGTTACTGCAGGTCACTCTGCCCTAAGTTGGACCGGGGCAGTGTGAGTGCAGTATTCTCAGATTACTGCACCCACACTGCTCATGGAGAGCTTGCTCTTCCAGAAAATGGGGGATACGTTCCCTGAACGTGCCCCCCATATTCTAGAAGATCCAGAGTCGGCGTGGGACCTCACGGATTACAGCGGATTACAGCGACCGTAATTTCTTTATTTTCAATAAATTGGGGAAAGAGGAATGTTTCGGGGAGTTTTTTTTCAAATAAATTTTTTTTTTGTCTTTTTTTTTTTGTCTATTACTTGACTGGGTTAGTGATGTCGGGTATCTGTTTAGATGCCGTGACATCACTAACCCCAGGGCTTGATGCCAGGTGACATTACAGCTGGTATCAACCCCATATATTACCCCGTCTGCCACCGCACCAGGGCGCGGGATGAGCTGGGGCGAAGCGCCAGGATTGGCGCATCTAATGGATGCGCCACTTCTGGGGCGGCTGCGGCCTGCTATTTTTAGGCTGGGAAGAGTCCAATAACCATGGCTCTTCCCACCCTGAGAATACCAGACCCCAGCTGTCCGCTTCACCTTGGCTGGTGATCTAATTTGGGGGGGACCCCACGTTTTGTTTTTTTTTTAAAAAACGCCTGGGGAGCCCTCCAAATTGATCACCAGCCAAGGTGAAGCTGTCAGCTGTGGTTTGCAGGCTACAGCTGTCTGCTTTACCCTAGCTGGCTATCAAAAATGGGGGGGACCCCACGTCGTTTATTTTAATTATTATTTTTTTGGGGGGCTAAATACAAGGCTAGGCACCCTTTAGTGCCACATGAAAGGCACTAAAGGGCGCCAGCTTAGAATATGCAGGGGGTGGGACGTTATATATGTTTGACATGTATCCATTCATCCATTGTAGCATTTTAGGCTGTGCGCCCACAATCGGGATTTGCAGCGTTTTGGGCGCAGAGTGTTTTCCCTGTGTCCATAACGCTGCATTGTGCAGTAGAAGCACAGTGGAAGGATTTTTAGAAATCCCATGCCCAATGTGCTTGCCCAATGTGCTTCTTTTCTCCGCCACATAAACTGACCTGTGGCGCAGCTTCCCGAGCCTCAGCATGTCAATTTATGCTGCGGAGATGAGTGTTCTCTGCAGGTAGCATAGAGCTCCACAGCGGCCTGAACCCAAATCGTGGGCATGGGCAGCTGCGTTCTCCCGTGGACAACACTCACATCTCTGCAGGAGGCTGACACTGTGTACTAGACGCCGTGTCACTGGCTCATGGCCACATAGCCTAAAAGTGAGACATTGGTTGCTACAGCAACATTTTTGTGAAGTACCTGTGGATTCAAAATGCTTATTATACTCCTGAATAAAATCCAGTTTCCAAAATGGGGTCACTTGTGGGGGTTTCTAATGTATAGGTACCCAAGGGGCCCTGCAAATGTGACATGGTGCCCGCAATTTATTTCAACTTTTCCAGAATTCAAATGGTGCTGCTTCCATTCCAAGCCCTCCCATTTATCCAAACAGAGGTTTTTGGCCACATGTGGGGTATCCCTGTGCTCATAAGACATTGGATAACAACCTGTTGGGTCCACGGTTTGTTGTTGTCTCTTGAAAAAGTGAGAAATTTGATGCTGAAGCAACATTTTTGTGAAAAAAATGAAAATTTTCAATATGGCAACCTAAGCTTATCAAATTCTGTGAAGTATTCGTGGATTCATACTGCTCACTATACACCTAGATAAAAGCCTTGAGGTGTCTTGTTTCCAGAATGGAGTCACTTGTGGGGGACCGCCACTGTTTAGGCACCTCAGGGGCTCTCCAAATGCAACCTGGCGTCCGCTATTGATTCCAGCCAATTTTGCAGTCAAATGGCACTCCTTCCCTTCCGAGCCCTGCCATGCGCCCAAACAGTTGATTTCCACCACATATAAGGTATCGCCAAACTCAGGAGAAATTGCACAATAAATGTTATGCTGAATTTTTTCCTTTTACTCTTGTAAAAAAAAAAGCTACCTGGTTGAAATAACAATTTTGTGGTAAAATTTTTTTTTTTTTTCATGGCTCAACGTTATAAAATTCTGTGAAGCACCTGGGGGTTCAGGGTACTCACCAAACATCTAGATAAATTCCTTGAGGGGCCTAGTTTCCAAAATGGGGTCACTTGTGTGGGGTTTCTGCTGTTTAGGTACCTTAGGGGTCCTCCAAATGTGACATGGTGCCCGCAATCTTTTTCAGCCAAATTTCCTTTCCAAAATTCAAATATTGCTCCTTTCGTTCCAAGCCCTCCTATTTGTCCAAACAAAGGTTTCAGACCACATGTGAGGTATCACTGCGCTCACAAAAAAGTGGGTAACAAACCTTGAGGTCAAATTTTTGGAATTACCTCTTGAAAAAGTGAGAAAATTGATGCTAAAGCAACATCTTTGAAAAAATTATTAAAATTTTCTATATGACAACGTAACATTAACAAAATCTGTGAAGTACCTGTGGATCCAAAATGCTCACTATACCCCTAGATAGAAGTTTTGGGGGGGTCTAGTTTCTAAAATGGCATCACTTGTGAGGGGTTTCTTCTGTTTAGGTACCTTAGCGGACCTGTAAATGCAACATGGTGCCCGCAATCTATTTCAGCCAAATTTGCTTTCCAAAATTCAAATATTGCTCCTTCTGTTCCGAGCCCTCCCATTTGTCCAAACAGAGGTTTCTGACCACATGTGGGGTATCGGCACACTCATAAGAAAGTGGGGAACATGTTTTGGGGTCCATTTTGTTGTGTTAGGTCTTCTAAAAGTGAATAAATTTGGGTTAGAGCAACATTTTTAGGTAAAATTTAATTTTTGCTTTTTTTCATTCCACATTGCTTTTGTTCATGTGAAGCACCTGAAGGGTTAAATAAACTTCTTGAATGTGGTTTTGAGTACTTTGGGGGGTGCAGTTTTTATAATGGTGTCACTTTTGGGTATTTTCTGTCATCTAGGCCTATTGAAGTCACTTCAAATGTGATGTGGTCCCTAAAAAAATGGTTTTGTAAATTTTGATGTAAAAATGAGAAATCGCTGATAAACTTTGAACCCCTCTAACTTCCTAACAAAAAAAAATTTTGTTTCCAAAATTGTGCTGATGTAAAGTAGACATGTGGGAAATGTTATTTATTAACTATTTTGTGTCACAGAAATCTCTGGTTTAACGGTATAAAAATTCAAAAGTTGAAAATTGCTAAATTTTCAAAATTTTTGCCAATATTCAATTTTTTTCTTCAATAAACGCAAAAAATATTGTCCTAAATTTGGTACTAACATGAAGTCCAATATGTGACGAAAAAACAATCTCAGAATCACCGGGATCCGTTGAAGCGTTCCAGAGTTATAACCTCATGAAGTGACACTGGTCAGAATTGCAAAATTTGGTCTGGTCATTAAGGTGAAAATTAGCTCCGTCACTAAGGGGTTAAAAGGACCCTCCCACCTCCCATAGCCAGTGTCTTACAAAGAACCCATAGCAAATGAGAAGTACAACATATCCATGAATATAGGAATATAAAAGGGGAGGGAATTACCTGCTGTCGTGGAAGGTCCTAGAAATCGAATTAACGGTAAGAATAATTCTTATTTCTCTAGTCCCTTCCACGACAGCATAGGAGGAATACCAAAGAATTGATACCTAGGGGGGGACCACAGCCTGCAGGACTGTCCTGCCAAAAGCCAATCCCTGCTGGAATCCGGATCCAGACAATAATGCTTCGTGAAAGTATGGAGGGAAGACCACGTAGCCGCCTTGCAGAGCTGCTCAGGAGAAGCCCCTGCCCATGCAGCCCAGGAGACAGAGGTAGCCCCGGTGGAGTGCGCCGTGAATCCGGTAGGCGGAGAGAGATGCTGAGCGAGGTAGGCGTCTCAAACTGCCCGCACAATCCAGTTGGCGACGGCACTCTTAGCCACCTTCCTGCCCTTATGTCGGTCAAAGGGCTGGATGAACAGGATATAATCAAGACGCCAAGAAGCAGTAACCTCCAGGTAGTGCAACACTGTCCGACGAACAACCAAAGAATGAAACCCTTCCTCACCCGGAGGATTCTGACAGAAGGAAGGCAGGATGAAGGACGGAGAACGGTGAAAAGCCGAAACCACCTTGGGAAGGAAGGAAGGGTCCAGCTGAAAACAATGCTGTCATCTCTGACGGTCCGGAAGGCTCCCGAATAGACAAAGCCTGAAGTTCCCCGACTCTACGAGAAGACGTAATAGCCACAAGAAAGGCAGTCTTGTGAGAAAGAGAACGAATGTTACAAGAGGACAGTGGCCCAAAGGGTGACCGAGAAAATCCGGTAAGGACCACATTGAGATCTCAGCAAGGCGTCAGGATCCTCCGCCGCAGACAGAGCCTACTAGCGGACACCCTGAAACGGTGGATCCAGCGACGATCTGCCAGAGCCGGGACAAGACTGTACGAAGCGCCGAGATCTGCACCTTCAGGGCGCTGGGCCGAAGGCCTAAGTCCAATCCACTCTGGATGACCTCGACAATCTGCGCAATGGTAGGCCGGAGCGGGTCAGGAGGCCGAGAACCACACCAGGAGGAAATCTCATCCAGACCTCAGGGGAAATACTACTAGCCACTGGTGTACGGTCCTTTTGTAGAGCAGCCACGACCTAGTCAGAAAGTCCTTGGGCCTTCAGTGCTCGGGCCTCAGAAGCCAGGCAGCCAACTGGAGCTCCTGGGGGACCGGATGGAATATCGGATCCTGAGACAGGAAACTGGGGTCTGAACCCAGGAGGACCGGTCCGTCGAGGCTGAGAGTCAGGATCAGGCAGTACCAACTCCGTCGCGGCCACAGAGGAGCGACCAGGATGGTCGTGGCTCCGTCGTCCCTGATCGTCCTCAGGCTTCGTGCGAGAAGAGGAGTAGGCGGGAAGGCGTATCGAGGCAAAAAGGACCAATCGTGGCAGAAGGCGTTCACCCCCAACGCGTTGCCCCGAGGGTTCAGGGAGACAATGTTGCGACCTGGCGAGTTCCTGCTGAAGCAAAGAGGTCCACCTCTGGAGTACCCCACCTTGCCACCAGAGAGCAGAACACCGCTTGGGCCAGACTCCACTCCTCTGGGTGAACATCCTGACGACTCAGGCAGTCTGCTGGAAGGTGTAGGGACCCCTGTAGATGGACTGCAGAAAGGGACAGCAGGGACTGCCCTGCCCAGTGGAAGATCCGGGAGGACACAGACTTCAGGGCGCCGACCTAGTACTGCCCTGATGGCGGAGATGTGCCACTGTGGAGCCATTGTCCCAGTAGACCTGGACATGAGTGTCCCGGATGGGATCCTGGGCAGCGAGGAGGGCTTCTCCGACCACCCCGAGTTCCGGTAGTTGGAGGACTGGGTGCCGACCTAAGGGCTCCAGCCCCCCTGAACTGATAGTCGTCCACCATAGCCCCCCAGCCCCTCTGGCTGGCATCGGCTGCCAGTGTAACCAGGGGTGACCGGGTCCAGGCAACCCCAACCATCAGGTTGTAGGGACACACCAGAGAAGGGACGAGAAGACGGGTGCCGACAGGCGAAACCGGAGTTCAGGGAGGAAGGGAGTCCGACCCAATGAACCAGGATATGATCCCATAGACAACAAGAGTGGGCCGGAGCCCACAAGACTGAGGGAATGCAGGACGTCATAAACCCAGGGCCGATATAGCGCCTCGAAGGGTCGGGCGCGCTTGTCTATGAACATAGAGAGTTTGGCCAGCAGCGTCAATCTGTGATCCTCTGGGGGAAGGACGCCTGTCAGGATGAGGCCAACTCTGCAACGGAGGAAGGTGACCACCTCAACCCTGATCCTTGAAAGAGCCTTGGAGCCGAGAAGAACCCGAAGGGAAGTATCTGTAAGTGGAAATGAAGCATGGCCCCTCCGTGCAGAACCGCAATTTTGAGGTACTGCCGGAGACAAGGATGGAAGGGCACATGGAACTAGGCGTCCCTCAGGGCAATCGAGGCCAACAGGTGGCGGAGACCGAGCAGGGGAACAACAGAGTTCCCAGACTCCATTCATGAAACGACGGCATCTGACCCGCTGGAATTAGACGCCCCAGATAGATGAAAAAAAAACGGACGTCTCCAGATGGTGTGTCGCGGAGGCCGGGGGGGGGGGGGGTTGGTTGGGGGAAGAGACCAATAGACCCTCTGAGAAGAGCTTGTAGGACCCCTGGCCAGGCGGAGAAGGCCCGCCACTGGGGAAGAAAGGCAGAGAGCCGTCTCCCCACCCGAGCCGACACACTGTTCGTCATGCCGAGGACTTTGTGGATGGGAAGGGATGAGAAAAGTACTCCCCTCACCCAAAGGGTAGTTCCCACGGTCAGACTCACCTCACCCCTTGGGCTGGGAGGCCCGAGGTATCGAGGGACGAAATGACCGTTGCCTGGAGGGTGTATCCGGTTGGCCTGACGATCAGTCGCCCTGTCCAGAATATCATCCAGGGCAGGCCCAACCCTTAAACAGACGGGAGCAATCCGCAGTGTGGAAGTAGAGTCCCTACTCCAAGCCTTAGCCTAGAGCTCGTCTGTCCGAGTTAGACAAGACTGAGGTCCTGGCAGCCAGGCGGACCGACTACACAGAGGTACCTGTCAAACTAGTTGCCTTCCTAAGTAAGGGAAGGGATTCCAGTACTCAACCCTAGGAGCACCCCAGGAAATGAGCCTCCACTGGTCAAGCCTCCGAAGGAGGGACAGGGGGACCTAAGAGGAGGCAGTATGGGCCCGATGGGAGACGACGAAGCCTCCTAGGACTTCTTCCTGAGACTCTTGACCTAACGATCAGATTCCCAAGCTGGTAATCGTCCGCAAGGGGGAGTGCTGTTTGTAGAGCGACCTTGGCCACCTGCATGGGAATCTCCCAAAGCAACCCAGAACTCTCCAGGGGAAACTGTGTCAGAGGACACTCCAGAAAGCTCCTCAAGGAAACCCATTCTAGAGAGAAGATCCAGGACAGTAGCATGCCCAGTGGTTTTCAGGTCCGCGAATATTTCGCCCTGAACGGAGGGGAGGACCTACTCATCCTCCAACCCCATAGTGCACCCAACTGCTCCATTAAGATCCCCCAATCATCTCAGGGAAAAAGAAAAGACCGGTCAGGCCTCCCGGAGGAAAACCTTTATCGGGACCCACCGAGGCGGAATCAGCCTAAGGATCAGACGACTGGAGGTAACTGTTTTGTGGCAGAAGGGTCAGCAGCAGGGAGGGAGGCCAGCGAGGCCTGAAGCTCCTGTATCAACATGGACCGTAGCTCGGCACAAGGGACGGTGTCGATACACACGATGCCTGCCCTCTCCACTCAACGGAACAGAGAGGCGTCATCAGACCAGGCAGCCAGCCCATATCCTGATACAGCAATATCCAGGAGTGTCCACTGGGATTCAACTCCCAGTAGCCCATGGAAGGGACAGACGTACACTGCTGGCAAAGTTTCCGTTGCACACTTGTCAGACTTGACACAAATACCAGCAGGCACATCCTCCTGGAAACCACTCACCAAGTCAGCCTGATACCAGGCATAAGGGACAGTCCCTCAGCCTCTTACTGAAGCAGGGGAAACGCTGGGCTCTGCAGAAGCAGAGGAAGACCTGACAGTGCACACAGAAGAAACCTTACCGTGGTTCTGATGCCTTCCGGTCAGCCTTCCTGTGGAAAGGCCTGCCCCCCCAGCGACTGGTAATGTTCCCCGCCTCCTGCAGCAGGTCCCCGACAGGCCGTGTCAGCGGCGGCGTGTCCTCCACGCTGCCTCCGCAAACCGGAAGCGCTCAACCGGAAGTTCGCAAGACCGGAAGTCCCGCCCCCGGGAGCACTTCCGGATCGCTCCGGCAGCGTGCATGCAGGAAGCGGCCGGCGGCTCAGGGAGGACGCCGGCCGGGGAGCTCAACAGCCTGCATCACCCCAGAGGAGGTTCCGGAAGGCTGGAGCAGCGGTCCCCCACAGCGTGAGGGAACAGCAAGGGAGGAGCGGTGAAGGCCCGACCGATGCTGTCCGGCTTAAGGTAACAGGGGAAGAAAAAAAAAAAAAAAAAATATTATACTGTAGTTCGCCGGCCACCACAGCATAGGAGAAAATAAAAACCTCAACATGCCCCATGGGGACAGGAAAGACACTGGCTATGGGAGGTGGGAGGGTCCTTTTAAACCTCTTGAACTTCCTGTCCCAATTAGGGCGTGGAGAGACAACCTCCTATGCTGTCGTGGAAGGGACTAGAGAAATATATCTTTGTACCGTGTTAGCCAGTAGAGATAAAAAAATTGTTTAAAAGAACTGAGAGTCCTCAGTGGTTGATACCTTTTAATGGCTAACTGAAAAGATGGTAATAATTGCAAGCTTTCGAGACTACTCAGGTCTCTTCATCAGGCATGGTATAACACAAAATACCAGAATGTACCGCATCTTTATGGAACTAAAGACACTTCTTTCTGTTTTATATAACTTGTTGTTTTTTGTTTTTTTTTACTGCACTATTCTAAGTCCTGTTGTGTATAAATATGTGACTCTTCAGATTTTGTGTTATACCATGCCTGATGAAGAGACCTGAGTAGTCTAGTAGACAGCCATCGTGAAACACAGCCACATGTCCTGAAGGAGCTGGACGGAAACAAGCGGGAGAGGTGAAAGAGGCTGCTGGTGACTTCCCCATATTAATACCTGTAAGGGCTCATGCGCACGTAACTACTGAATATTCTGCAGTGATTTGACAGCACATGTACGCGTCAAATCGCTGCAGAAACACTGCATAATGGATGCAGTTTTTCTGTACAAAAAAAGCCGATTTCATGCGCTCTGGCTGCTGCACCCACCATAGACAGAGCGGGAGCTGCATCCATAGCGCATGGAATAATTGACATGCTCATTTTATGAATGCACACATTTGGGTCAACATTTTAGCACCCAAATCGCTGCATCCATAAAAGCAATGTGCGCACGTATCATGCACAATCTTCATAGATTGTGCAGGGGACGCAGGATGCATGCATTTACACTGCAGTGCTATACGCAGCGTTAATGCATGGAATTACGCAACGTGCGCACGAGCCCTAATGCGTCTGTGTCTGCAAAAAGTGTCAGGGTATATGACTGCGCATATATTTGTCTGTTTATATGTATTTTTCTGAATTTGTCTTCAAATATGTATATGTATGTACGTATGCCTGTATGTGTGTGCGTGTCTGTGTGTGGATGGGGTCCACTAAGACTCTTTCACCTGGAGGCCACAAAAACCTGGAGCCGGCCCTGGCTGCCTTAACATTGGGATCAATAAAAAATATGTGAGTAACTACTTTCTGTGTATAAGTGACGGCTGTGAGTGATCCTGGACTGTATCTGTATTGTAGTACTATAAATATGAATGTGGCAGAACAGGATAAGATAAATGTTCATTGGATTTATATCTAAATGCTACAGTTCGCGCTCTACTGTTATGGCTAAAAAAATGTTAACGTTATGGGGCCCCCAACAGATTTTCTGCCCAGGGGCCCCCAACAACCTTAATCTGGCCCTTGTCACACCCCATCAGCAGAACAGCAGAGAAGCAGCTGCTATGTCAAAGTGACAGCAGAAGCCACTGACTCACTAGTCTGTAACATCACAGAAAGGTGCTGGGCATAAACAGACAAACCATGACTGAATCAGATATTACCACTACATAGTAACTGAATTATAGCACAAAACTGTTTATTATCAAAAACCACAGTGCTAACAATAACATTACTGCCAATAACATTTTACACAGGAGCTTTGTGAATTGTATAATGTATATGATAAAACCAGTGACTTACTGGTTATAACTCCAATTGAAGTAATTCATTTTTACTTTTTTATTCTTCATAAGGCACAAACCTCTACTGTTTCTTCCAGCTAAGATTCATCTCTTCAAAAAGTAACACACATACATCTATTGTTTATCACTTCTATAGCACCCTGTACTCCTTTCTTAACTTCTACAATGCACCAGATGAAAAGGAAAATTGCAATAGCCGGCTCCCCACTGCCTAACTGGGGATCCAGCTGTCAATCAGCATTATGTCAGCTGTCCCGCCCTGCCTACAGAGCAGAGTAGATGAGAAGCTGCCTATCTGTTGTTGCAACATCAGCGAAAGCAACTGAATTGCCAGCAAGAGAGGTCTGTAACTGCTTGGTGCTAGTGAAGAACAGCTCCTGGCGTAAAGGCAGGTAGGTAGCAACTACCTGTTTGTTAGTGCTAAGGAGTCTACATTATACATGACAGATACTGGCTGTGGTACATAGCCAATATTTGCCTTTAACATCAACGAGCAGAACTGAGCTCCACCTGCTGCTGTCAAACCCTTTATATGCCGCTGTCAATCTCTTCATCTCATTAACCACACCTCATGATATCATGAGCTGCATTGTGATTACCAAAATATAGAAAAAGATGTACTCACTATATACAAAATCAAGAAAGTGCACTGGTTCTGTTTCAGAATAATATAAATATAATATAAACAGCTCTATTATATTTGTGCAAACCATAGATCTTTCAGCACAATATGGATTACACTGGCAGTGTTACATGGTGATTATAATCCGATCAACAATTTGTTAAATGAGTCCTGTTGGTTGTTCTTGAATAATTTTTGATTCTTAATCTGCAATCAACATTTTCCTGTTGGGCACTAGTTTTGCATAATTTTGGTTTTTTTTTCAAATAAATTCAACCTACAATGACCCTTCATAAATTATTTTCCCTTTTTAGGTGCTGGAATTGTTATAACTTTGCAAAGTTCTTATGAAGTCGGTTTGTTTTCATACTTTGGTAATAGTGATGGGTAAACCTGAACTGTAAAGTTCGGGGTCCATGCCGAACACCTAGTGTCTGTGCATGGACCCCAAACATGGACTTCTCAGGGAAGTCCGTGTTCCTGTTCGGGTTTGGCCACCCAGATAACAACAGATGAATAAAAAAAAAATGGAAGGAAAAAGGGGGTTTAAAGCGGGAAAGCTATACTGACCAAGTCTCTACGTGGGTGTCACACTGCTTCCGGGTCCCCTCATTAAATCTTATGAATATTTACTGCTTCCCACACCAACCCTCTGTGACAGCATCTATGATTACTTTGCCCTCACACGAGCTGTCTGGGTTTTGATGGGGAGTGTAAAAATAAATAAATAGTTGGGAAAATGGCATAGGGTGCCCTGTATTTTGATACTGAGCAGCCCCCAACTATGTGCATTTTCTTGGATGTGTATCAAAATATGAGGGACCCCATGCAGCTTTTTTACAATTATTTAAACAAATAATTTTAAAAATCAGACTGTGGTCCTCCCAATTTTGATACCCAGCCAAGATCAAGCAGACATCTGGGGGCTGGTATTCTCAGGTTGGGGAGGCCCATGGTTATTGGGCCATCCCCAGCCTAAAAATAGCAGCCCGCAGCCACACCAGAATTGACACACCCATTAGATGTGCCAATCCTGGTGCTTACCCAGTTCTTCTCAATTGGTCTGTTGTTGTGGCAATTTGGGTAATATAAGGGGTTAGTGATAGCTGTGCTTTATCAAAATATCATAGCTGTCATCAAGCAAGAGGTTAATAATGGAGAGGGGTGTATGAGACCCCCTCATTACTAGTCATGTAAGTAAAAGGAAATGAACACAAAACAGAGAAAAATCCTTTATTTAAAAAACAAAGAAAAAAACCCTCCCTCTTTCTTCAATTTATTAACCTTAAAAATACCCCTGCAGGTCGGATGTAATCCACAGACACAACATCCCATGACACTCCTGACTCCCCTACCTCCCAACCACTGCGTGGTCACATTAGAAAACACAACCAATCACTGCGGGCACTGACGGTGCGTGCGGTGACATCAGTGAATTCACCTGAAGTCACAGTTGGAGGTTCCCATGATAACCCAGTTGTGACCTCAGGTGAACTCAGTGAACTCACCTTAGGTAAACTCTATTAACACACCTCAGGTGAACTCCATGAACTCAAGGTTATGTGCGCATGTTGAGTATTTGGTTCCAGAAAATCTGCATCTCCTGGCAGAAAAATGTATAAAAAAGCTGCATGGGATCCCTCGTATTTCGATAAACAGCCAAGATAATGCACCCAGCTAGGTGTATTCGTACTAGTTGTATGTTAATAAAGTTTATTGAAAAGCTGCAGCACATTTAACAACAAGCTTTATTGCATGAGGAAGATGACTATACAATGCCGTTAACAATAAAGATAAAAAAGTTACGTAGGTTCCCGCCTATTTTTGATAACCAGCACAGGTAAAGCAGCCAGCTATGGGCAGCAACCCTCATAGCTGGTTATAAAAAATAAAAGGAATCCCAAGATGATTTTTAAAATTATTTATTTATTAAAATAATGTTAAAAATTGCATGGGATCGCCCCATATTTTTGACAACCAGCCAAGATAAATTGCCCCCTATTTGCTTCCTTTTGCAGCCACCTAGCCTTTACCATGACCATTTCACAGCATAGAATTTCGGGTTGCCATTGACTTATTGAGTCAAGTTCAAATCAAAATCCGGGTCCCGAACCAAACTTTTAGCTAAAGTCCTGCGGAACCAGGCAAACTTGAGCTTCCACAGGCCTGCTCATCTCTACTGTAGACTTGTTTTGATTTTTTGGTCTTATTGTTAATACTTGTTGCGACTGTGACTAACTGGTGCATTTCTTACATCAGAAACCAGTAAGGTTTCTGGCGACATACCTCTTAATGAATCAGTAACTACTGACTTCAACACTTCCCCCTTATCAAAACCGTCATGCACATCACCGATCTTGAAGAATCAGGGTCATAGTCTATATTTACATATTCCATGGAGTCCATATTCATATTCATAATGAGAGAGCAATTTAAGAGAGCTCTTATATTTACATCTGTATTTCTGTTCTGAAAAAGATCCAAAATTTGAACACAGTAGAAAAAAAAATATAAATTAAAGCTGAGATAATATGATGCAGATAACATACTCACAGAACATGCATGAATACAGAGAAACTGGTTTCTGTTATTTGGAGTTTGTTTCTGATATTTACGTTTCGCTTTGTATCTATCAAAGAGAACGATACATTAGTTAAAAGCTAGGTATGAAAGATTTGCAAGTGTGTTTATAAGTGCATATAACAATAAAGCTAAGGGTCAAGGAAACTGAAGAAGCAAAAAATGCAAAGAGAATTGTACAGATTTAGGAAATGAATCCAACATGGTTACCATAGAAACATGATAGACAACATAACTTTATAGTTATTACCATGGAATGCACAGACAAAAATCTCATTTTACAACAGATCAAATTGGTGTGATTTAGCAAAAATAAATTGCTGCAGTACAGCAGGCGCTTTTGAGTTTTAATGGATATAATTGTAGAAAGCAATTCCAAAATGAAAAGGCATTTTTAATCAGCAAAGAGTGTTTCTAAAATTCTGATTGCTATGCAATTAATAGAGAGAATAATGAGCTATAAGTCAATGTACATAATAGTTAAAGGGAGTGTGTCAGCCCCCAAGCTCAAATTAAACCACTTACTGTGTATGGTTGTTATGTAAAAGCAAGTAAGTGAAATCTACTCTACAGGCATGATTTTTATATCATAAGTACCCTATATCACTGGATAAGTGGTGTAGTGTCAGTTTTATGGGTGACATACAGTGGCATTACTAGAGTCCAATTTGGACCTTTGCGCCAACCCCCCCATCCCTGCCACATTTGTTGGTCAGATGTAAAGGAACTTGTAGTGTTCTAAATCCTATAAAGGCATACAAGTTTCCCCACCTTCCCCTTCATTATGTGGTAATGTTCCCCGGCCAGTACCAATGTCCCCTAGCCTATCCTGTGTCCCTACCTGGTAAATATGTCCCCCACCCTGGTAAATATGTTCCCCATCCTGGTTTATGTGTCCCCATCCTCGGGCCATCCTGATATATATTTCCCCAATCCTGGGCCCCTTTCTGGTAAATATGTCCCCCATCCTGGTATATATGTTTCCCATCCTAGGCCCCATCCTAGTAAATATGTCCACAATCCTGGTAAATATGACCCACTTCCTGGCACGTCCCCATTCTGGGCCCCATCCTGGTATATTTGTCCCCATTCTGGTATATATGTCCTCATCCAAACCCATCCTGGTATATATGTCCCTCATCCTGGTTTATGTGTCCCTGTTCTAGTATATACAGTCATATGAAAAAGTTTGGGCACCCCTATTAATGTTAACCTTTTTTCTTTATAAAAATTTGGGTTTTTGCAAGAGTTATTTCAGTTTCATATATCTAATAACTGATGGACTGAGTAATATTTCTGGATTGAAATGAGGTTTATCGTACTAACAGATAATGTGCAATCCGCATTTAAATAAAATTTGACAGGTGCAAAAGTATGGGCACCTCAACATAAAAGTGACATTAATATTTTGTAGCTCCTCCTTTTGCAAAAATAACAGCCTCTAGTCGCTTCCTGTAGCTTTTAATGAGTTCCTGGATCCTGGATTAAGGTATATTTGACAATTCCTGTTTACAAAACAATTCCAGTTCAGTTAAGTTTGATGGTCGCCGAGCATGGACAGCACGCTTCAAATCATCCCACAGATGTTCAATGATATTCAAGTCTAGGGACTGGGATGGCCATTCCAGAACATTGTAATTGTTCCTCTGCATGAATGCCTGAGTAGATTTGGAGCGGTGTTTTGGATCATTGTCTTGCTGAAATATCCATCCCCTGCGTAATTTCAACTTCGTCACTGATTCTTGCACATTATTGTCAAGAATCTGCTGATACTGAGTTGAATCCATGCGACCCTCAACTTTAACAAGATTCCCGGTGCCGGCATTGGCCACACAGCCCCAAAGCATGATGGAACCTCCACCAAATTTTACTGTGGGTAGCAAGTGCTTTTCTTGGAATGCCGTGTTTTTTTGCCTCCATGCATAATGCCTTTTTGTATAACCAAACAACTCAATCTTTGTTTCATCAGTCCACAGGACCTTCTTCCAAAATGTAACTGGCTGGGTCCAAATGTGTTTTTGCATACCTCAGGTGACTGTTTGTGGCGTGCTTGCAGAAACGGCTTCTTTTGCATCACTCTCCCATACAGCTTCTCCTTGTGCAAAGTGCGCTGTATTGTTGACCGATGCACATTGACACCATCTGCAGCAAGATGAAGCTGCAGGTCTTTGGAGGTGGTCTGTGGATTCTCCTTGACTGTTCTCACCATTCTGCTTCTCTGCCTTTCTGATATTTTTCTTGGCCTGCCACTTCTGAGCTTAACAAGAACTGTACCTGTGTTCTTCCATTTCCTTACTATGTTCCTCACAGTGGAAACTGACAGTTTAAATCTCTGAGACAACTTTTTGTATCCTTCCCCTGAACAACTATGTTGAATAATCTTTGTTTTCAGATCATTTGAGAGTTGTTTTGAGGAGCCCATGATGCCAGTCTTCATAGGAGATTCAAATAGGAGAACAGCTTGCAAGTGGCCACCTTAAATACCTTTTCTCATGATTGGATACACCTGCTTATGAAGTTCAAAGCTCAATGAGGTTACAAAACCAATTTAGTGCTTTAGTAAGTCAGTAAAAAATAGTTAGGAGTGTTCAAATCAAGAAATTGATAAGGGTGCCCATACTTTTGCACTGGTCAAATTTTGTTTAAATGCGGATTGCACATTTTCTGTTAGTACAATAAACCTCATTTTAATCCAGAAATATTACTCAGTCCATCAGCTATTAGATATATGAAACTGAAATAGCTGTTGCAAAAGCCCAAATTGTTATAAAGAAAAAAGGTTAACATTAACCCCTTCACGACCTTTGACGGATCTAGCCGTCATGGTGCCCTGGTACTTAAAGACCCATGACGGATACATCCGTCATGGCGGAATCGTGGCACCAGAGCACCGGGCACCGCCATCGGTTTTAAAAAACTGTAGATTCGGGAAGGAGAGGACTTGTACCTGACCTCAGGAGGGGTGGTGTCTCCTTCCCGGACCTACGGAGGCTGTGATTGGCTGACGAACGCCGCTCAGCCAATCACAGCCAGTGTTATGTTTCAGCCATTGAAAATGGCTGAAGTATTGAAATCCAGCTATGTCAGTGCAGCTGCAGCACTGGCCATTGGCTGGAGCTCAGTGTGCTTTACTGCACCCGCCCCCAGCTCTGATTGGAGAGATCGGCCTTGTGACCCATCTCTCCAAGCAGTACCGTGCATCTGGGACCGGGTGAGCTCGCTGTAGGAGATCGCTCTCCTTAGCTTCTCCCTCCTTGGAATCTGAGGAGAGCGATCCCTGTGGGCGCCCATCTGTGAGTCACAGCCCCCGATCCACCGCTGCCCTGCTCCATGTGCTTCGCCCCTGCTCTCCCGCTGCGCCCCTGCATCTGACGCCGCTACTCTCCCCCTGCATGTGACGCCGCTACTTTCCGGCTGCGCCCCTGCATGTTATGCTGCTACTCAGCAGTAAGAAAGCAGTGGCGTCAGATGCAGGGGGAGCGCAGCGGCGTCAGATGCATGGAGGCATCTGACGCCACTGCTCTCACGCTGCGCCCCCCCCCGCATCTGACGCCACTGCTTTCTTTCTGCTGCCTGCATCTGCCGCTCCACCGCCCCTGCATCTGCCGCTCCACCGCCCCTGCATCTGCCGCTGCACTCTCCCCATCAGCCACTGCACTCTCCCCATCAGCCGCTCCACCGCCCCTGCATCTGCCGCTGCACTGTCCCCATTAGCCACTGCACTGTCCCCATCAGTCGCTCCACCGCCCCTGCCGCTGCACTGTCCCCATTAGCCACTGCACTCTCCCCATCAGCCGCTCCACCGCCCCTGCATCTGCCGCTGCGCTGTCCCCATTAGCCACTGCACTCTCCCCATCAGTCGCTCCACCGCCCCTGCATCTGCCGCTGCACTCTCCCCATTAGCCACTGCACTCTCCCCATCAGCCACTGCACTCTCCCCATCAGCCACTGCACTCTCCCCATCAGCCACTGCACCACCCCTGCATCTGCCGCTGCACTCTCCCCATCAGCCGCTCCACCGCCCCTGCATCTGCCGCTGCACTCTCCCCATCAGCCATTGCACTCTCCCCATCAGCCACTCCACCGCCCCTGCCGCTGCGCTGTCCCCATTAGCCACTGCACTCTCCCCATCAGTCGCTCCACCGCCCCTGCATCTGCCGCTGCACTCTCCCCATTAGCCACTGCACTCTCCCCATCAGCCACTGCACTCTCCCCATCAGCCACTCCACCACCCCTGCATCTGCCGCTGCACTCTCCCCATTAGCCACTGCACTCTCCCCATCAGCCGCTCCACCGCCCCTGCATCTGCCGCTGCACTCTCCCCATCAGCCGCCGCACTCTCCCCATCAGCCGCCGCACTCTCCCCATCAGCCGCGCCGCCGCACTCTCCCCATCAGCCGCCGCACTCTCCCCATCAGCCGCTCCACCACCCCTGCATCTGCCGCTGCACTCTCCCCATCAGCCACTGCACTCTCCCCATCAGCCGCTCCACCGCCCCTGCATCAGCCGCCGCACTCTCCCCATCAGCCGCTGCACTCTCCCCATCTGCCGCTGCGCCCCTGCATCTGCTGCTTCGCCCCTGCATCTACCACCTCACTCCCCCATCAGCCTCGTCGCCCCTGCATCTGCCACCTCACTCCCCCATCAGCCTCTGCCCCCTCCCTGATCTGCTGCCTGCTCTCTCCCATCCCCTTAATCCTCTGCCCCCTCTCCCCCCTCCCGGATCTGCTGCAATCCTGCTGCCTAGATCCATTCTGTAAGGTAGCTATCCCCAATCTCACCTCCCACTCCCATTCCACCCTTCCCCTCGCCCCCCCTTCCTCCGCCGCTCCTCCATCCGCCGCGCCCTCTCCCATCCTGCGCCGCACCCCCTCTCCCATCTTCCGCCGCCCCCTTTCCCATCCTCCGCCGCGCCCTCTCCCATCCTCCGCCGCGCCCCCTATCCCATCCTCTACTGCTCCTGCATCCGTTGCGCCCTCTTCTATCCACCATCCATCTTTTTTCCATCCCACCTAGTCCCCCCCCTTTTTGCAGCACATCCGTGCATTCGTCCTAATTTTTTTTTATGTAAACTAAGAAAGAAATACAAATAAACTTAGTTTAGGGCCAGTAAAATTATACTGTAGTAATCGTCAACTACAGTATTTTTTACTGAATATTGTAAGGGTCAGCCCAGTGCCACACATGAGAGCAATGCACAAGCCTCACTCCGCATCATCCAGCACGGTCGCTCTCTTCCAGACAGGAGTGTGCGGCTGTGTCGGGTGATGTGATGTGAGATTTGTGCATTGCTCTCACGTGTGGCACTTGCTTTAGTATCAGTTGCAGGCGCTCATTATATATACAGTCAGGGCCAGAAATATTTGGACAGTGACACAAGTTTTGTTATTTTAGCTGTTTACAAAAACATGTTCAGAAATACAATTATATATATAATATGGGCTGAAAGTGCACACTCCCAGCTGCAATATGAGAGTTTTCACATCCAAATCGGAGAAAGGGTTTAGGAATCATAGCTCTGTAATGCATAGCCTCCTCTTTTTCAAGGGACCAAAAGTAATTGGACAAGGGACTCTAAGGACTGCAATTAACTCTGAAGGCGTCTCCCTCGTTAACCTGTAATCAATGAAGTAGTTAAAAGGTCTGGGGTTGATTACAGGTGTGTGGTTTTGCATTTGGAAGCTGTTGCTGTGACCAGACAACATGCGGTCTAAGGAACTCTCAATTGAGGTGAAGCAGAACATCCTGAGGCTGAAAAAAAAGAAAAAATCCATCAGAGAGATAGCAGACATGCTTGGAGTAGCAAAATCAACAGTCAGGTACATTCTGAGAAAAAAAAGGAATTGACTGGTGAGCTTGGGAACTCAAAAAGGCCTGGGCGTCCACGGATGACAACAGTGGTGGATGATCGCCGCATACTTTCTTTGGTGAAGAAGAACCCGTTCACAACATCAACTGAAGTCCAGAACACTCTCATTGAAGTAGGTGTATCTGTCTCTAAGTCAACAGTAAAGAGAAGACTCCATGAAAGTAAATACAAAGGGTTCACATCTAGATGCAAACCATTCATCAATTCCAAAAATTGACAGGCCAGAGTTAAATTTGCTGAAAAACACCTCATGAAGCCAGCTCAGTTCTGGAAAAGTATTCTATGGACAGATGAGACAAAGATCAACCTGACCAGAATGATGGGAAGAAAAAAGTTTGGAGAAGAAAGGGAACGGCACATGATCCAAGGCACACCACATCCTCTGTAAAACGTGGTGGAGGCAACGTGATGGCATGGGCATGCATGGCTTTCAATGGCACTGGGTCACTTGTGTTTATTGATGACATAACAGCAGACAAGAGTAGCCGGATGAATTCTGAAGTGTACAGGGATATACTTTCAGCCCAGATTCAGCCAAATGCCGCAAAGTTGATCGGACGGCGCTTCATAGTACAGATGGACAATGACCCCAAGCATACAGCCAAAGCTAACCAGGAGTTAATGAGTGCAAAAAAGTGGAACATTCTGCAATGGCCAAGTCAATCACCAGATCTTAACCCAATTGAGCATGCATTTCACTTACTCAAATCCAGACTTAAGACGGAAAGACCCACAAACAAGCAAGACCTGAAGGCTGCGGCTGTAAAGGCCTGGCAAAGCATTAAGAAGGAGGAAACCCAGCGTTTGGTGATGTCCATGGGTTCCAGACTTAAGGCAGTGATTGCCTCCAAAGGATTCGCAACAAAATATTGAAAATAAAAATATTTTGTTTGGGTTTGGTTTATTTGTCCGATTACTTTTGACCTCCTAAAATGTGGAGTGTTTGTAAAGAAATGTGTACAATTCCTACAATTTCTATCAGATATTTTTGTTCAAACCTTCAAATTAAACGTTACAATCTGCACTTGAATTCTGTTGTAGAGGTTTCATTTCAAATCCAATGTGGTGGCATGCAGAGCCCAACTCGCGAAAATTGTGTCACTGTCCAAATATTTCTGGACCTAACTGTATATATATTTTGCCAAACTAATATTTCTTTGTATGGGGGGGGGGGGTCTAGTTTCCAACATGGGGTCACATGTGGGGGAGCTCCACTGTTTGGGCACATCAGGGGGATCTCCAAACGCAACATGGTGCGGCTAACAATTCCAGCTAATTTTCCATTTAAAAAGTCAAATGACGCTCCTTCCCTCTGGAGCTCTGCCGTGCGCCCAAACAGTGGTTTTCTGCCACATATGAGGTATCAGCGTACTCAGAACAAATTGCCCAACAAATTTTGCGGTCCATTTTATCCTGATACCCCTGTAAAAATTAAAAAATTGAGCCTAAAATAACATTTTTGTGGAAAAAAAAGTACTTTTTTGTTTTTATGCCTCAATGTATGAAGCACGTGAGGGTTCAAAGTGCTCATTACCCATGTAGATTTATGCCATGGGGGTCTATTTTCCAAAATGAGGTCACTTGTGGGGGAGCTCCATTGTTTAGGCACCTCAGCCGGTCTCCATACGCAACATGGCGTACGCTAATAATTCCAACCAATTTTGATGTGAAATGGCGCTCCTTCTCTTCTGAGCCCCGCCGTGTGCCCAGACAATTACTTTCCACCACATATGAGGTATCTGTGTACTCAGGAGAAATTGCACAATACATTTTATGGTGCATTTTTTCCTGATACCCTTGTGGAAAAAAAAGCTACCTGGTTGAAATAACAATTTCATGGTAAAAAAAAAATATATATATATTTTCACGGCTGAACATTCTAAACTTTTGTGAAGCCTCCAGGGGTTCAAAGTGTTCAGTAAACATCTAGATAAATTCAATGAGGGGTCTAGTTTCCAAAATGGGGTCACTTGTGGGGGAGCTTTAATGTAAAGGCACCTCAGGGGTCTCCAAACACAACATGGCATCCACTAACGATTCCAGACAATTTTGCGTTTGAAAAGTCAAATGTCGCTCCTTGCCTTCCGAGCCCTGCTGTGCGCTCAAACATTTGATTTCCACCACATATGAGGTATCTGTGTACTCAGGAGAAAATGCACAATACATTTTATGTTGCAATTTTTCCTGATACGCTTGTGGAAAAAAAAGCTACCTGATTGAAGTAACAATTTCGTGGTAATTTTTTTTATTATTATTTTCACGGCTCAAAGTTATTAACTTTTGTGAAGCCCCCAGAGGTTCAAAGTGCTCAATAAACATCTAGATAAATTCCATGAGGGGTCTAGTTTCCAAAATGGGGTCACTTGTGGGGGAGCTCCATTGTTTAGGCACCTCAGGGGGTCTCCAAACGCAACATCGCATCTGCTAATTATTCCAGACAATTTTGCTTTCAAAAATTCAAATGATGCTCCTTCTCTTCCGAGCCTTGCCGTGCGCCCAAACAATTGATTTCCCCCACATATGAGATGAGATATCGGTGTACTCAGGAGAAATTGCACAATTAATTTTATGGTGCATTTTTCCTGATACCCTTGTGAAAATGCTAAATTTTATGGCTAAAGTAACATTTTTGTGTAAAAAAGTAAAATTTTCATTTTTTTCCTTCCACATTGCTTTGGTTGCTGTAAAGCTCCTAAAGGGTTAATAAACTTTTTGGATGTAGTTTTGAGCAGAGTGAGGGGTGCAGATTTTAGAATGGGGTCACTTTTGGGTATTTTCTGTCACCTAGGTCTCTCAAAGTCACTCCAAATGTGATGTGGTACCTAAAAAATTTTTTTTGTAAATTTTGTTGAAAAAATGAAAAACTTGCTGATGAACTTTGAACCCCTCTAACTTCCTAACGGAAAAAAAAATTGTTTTGAAAATTGCGCTGGTGTAAAGTAGACAAGTGGGAAATGCTATATAGTAACTATTTTGTGTGACATATCTCACAGATTTATGGGCATAAAATTTCAAATTTTGAAAATTGCGAAATTTTCAAAATTTTCACAAATAAACGCAAAAAATATCGGCCTAAATTTACCATTGACATGAAGTACAATATGTCACAAAAAAACAGTCTCAGAATCGCCAGGATCCGTTGAAGCGTTCCAGAGTTATAACCTGTCAAAGTGACACTGGTCAGAAATGTAAAAAATGGCCAGGTCTTTAAGGTGAAAACAGGCTGGGGGCTGAAGGGGTTAATAGGGGTGCCCAAACTTTTTCATATGACTGTAAGTACTCATCCTGTGCCCATCCTGGTATTTACCTCCCCATTTTAGTACATATGTTCCAGATCTTGGTATATACAGTATGTTCTCATCATGTGTCCATCTTGGTATGTATGTACCCCATGATGGTATATACAGTATGTCCTCATCCTGGTCTCATCTTGGTATGTACATGTACAATGATGAGCAAAAGGTTAACAATGTTTTGAACTTTTGAATTTCAGAGTCTATAGTTCACCATACAAAACAGCTTTGAATATGAGACTACCTTCATTTTATAGCCATTTATTTTGGCTATCTCATACATAATTTGACTTGCATTTATTTAGTATATAATTAGTTATGAAGATTTATGTCATGTCACTGCCTTATTACTGTTTTGCTCCTTGTGGAGGAAAAATGTTTTTCTTCCTGTATACTACAAATTAAAACCTGTTCTCCCTTTCCCTAATAGCTCAGCTCCTGGCTGATGAGAGGAATAGTGTTCATTTTCTTCCTGAAGCAGGGAACTTGATTTTGGTACTGGGTAGTTTCAGAATGCTATTAACCTGCAGATCAACCCCATATCGACTGGTTAATAGCGTTTTTTTGTTATATGACACGTTCTCTTTAACTAAAATGCTTCACATTATATTTGTTTGTTGGATAATGTGTGTTGGTTAATAGATTTGCTACATCTAGCACTGAAAAAGAAAATGATCTATGAAAGGGGTTGTACCAAATATATGAAAGTTTATACCCCAGCCATAGAATACTGGATAATTTCCCAATCGCTGATCTGCAAACAATTTAAAGAAGCAGGGCTTTGAAAAAACGTGTATGAATGAGGTGGTGGTTGATCAAGTGCCCCTCCGCTTCATTAATTTTCTGAGCAACCTATTGAGATAGCCGAACACAATATTCAGCTGGTCATTGGCACTACCATTAGGAATGAATAAGTACAAAAAAGAAACAAAACCGCTCACCACTGCAGAGACAAGCCTGAATATATCCTCCTGTTAGTCCCCTCTGGTCCGGCACGGATTACGGCAGCAAGCCGGGAAGATAATAGAAGAAAGCAGTGGAAAAATCAAGCTGGACTCCAAAGGGATAAATAAAAATGCTTCTTTATTTATATCAACTCGATTAAAAATATATATCCATTTCTCAAGTAAAGACACCGGCTTGTTCACACTGATGCATGGCAGATGTATACTACTACGCGTTTCGGCGGAACGCCTTCCTCAGGTCATGGTCAGTACAAGATTAAGAGGATATTTATAAATGTTTTTCCTGAGCACCGAAGTAACTCACATGTTCTCAATAAATTAATTATATAGGGGAGTATACGCTGCTCAGGTAAAATCACAAATTCACAAGAGAAAAGTACAAAAAGACCATGAAGTATTTATCTAACCTTAACCCCTTAACGACCGCGGGCCGTAAAATTACGTCCTAAATGACATAATCTTACTGCCCGCGGTCCTCCGGCGGCAGCATGCCGCGATCGGCACACATCTCAGCTGATTTTTACAGCTGAGATGTGTGCCTGCTAGGCACGAGCAGAATCGTTATCTGCTCGTGCCGATTAACCCCTTATAATGGCGCTGTCAATACATGACAGCGCCATTATAAGCGCAATCGCGGTAAAGTTTTACTGACCGCCGAAACCGGAAGTCACGTGACGCGATCACGTGACTCCCGATAGTTGCCATGGTAGTACAGGGTCATGTGATGACTCCTGTACTACACATGAATTGGTTTCACTTTCGCTGTGCCCGGAGCACAGCAAAAGAGAAAGACAGCGTATCTGCTGTTTACAGCCTTCCAGCTGTGATCAGCAGATACTGCAGAGCGATCGGAATGCTGATCGCAATAGCCCCCTAGGGGGACTAGTAAAATAAAAAAAAAAAGTAAAAAAATAAGTTTTAAAAAATTAAAAAAAAACAAAAAAACCTAAAAGTTCAAATCACCCCCCATTCGCCCCATTAAAAATTAAAGGGTTAAAAAAATAAAAAATATACACACATTTGGTATCGCCGCGTTCAGAAACGCCCGATCTATCAAAATATAAAATCAATTAATCTGATCAGTAAACGGCGTAGCGGCAAAAAAATTCCAAACGCCAAAACGACGTTTTTTTGTCGCCACAACTTTTGCGCAAAATGCAATAAGAGGCGATCAAAACGTAGCATCTGCGCAAAAATGGTACCGTTAAAAACGTCAGCTCGAGACGGAAAAAATAAGCCGTCATTGAGCCTAAGATCCCGAAAAATGAGAACGCTACGGGTCACGGAATATGGCGTAAAATGTGCGCCACTTTTTTCGGACAAACTTCCGATTTTTTTTTAACCCCTTATATAAAAGTAAACCTATACATGTTTGGTGTCTACGAACTCGCACTGACCTGAGGCATCACACCCACACATCAGTTTTACCATATAGTGAACACAGTGAATAAAATATCTCAAAAACCATAGTGCTATCGCACTTTTTTTGCAATTTTTCAGCATTTGGAATTTTTTTGCCATTTTCTAGTACATAATATGGTAAAACTGATGGTTTCATTTAAAAGTACAGCTCGTTCCGCAAAAAATGAGCCCTCACATGACCATATTGACTGAAAAATAAAAAAGTTACGTCTCTCAGAAAAAGAATGGCGAAAAAAAAAAACGGAAAGCGAAAAATCGGCCGGTCGTGAAAGGGTTAAATTACATAGGTATCCATCCAGATAAAATACAGAAAAAAAAAATATATATATATATATATATATCAATTAACATCCAGGTATGAAAATCTTATATATATATATAAATATACATATCCTTTTTTCTTTCTCTTCTTTCCCATAAATGGACATGAAAATCAATAGACACAATAAAACCCCACTTTATAGATGTAAATAATCACATTCGTTTGTCAAAACACATTATAGGAAGCAAGATACATAAAAAGGACATTGCCCACAGGTATAAGAAGAGAGAGAGAGAAAAAAAAAAATTATAATGTCTCGCAGTTGTCAGCCGATGCCTACCCGTATATGTAAGGCTCAAACAGAACACATGTCAATATTAATGAGCGACAGAAATATCAGTGTTGAGATCTACAACAACAAATCAACCACGCTCATACAATGGAAGTGTAAAGTGCTGTTGTATTAGTCTCGCAGTTGTCAGCCAAAAAAAAAAAAAAAAAAAAAAAGGTTAAATTTCTCTCTTTTTTTCAAAAACCTCAATAGCATAAGATCAAATCATGTCTGCTATTTAATCCCTTTGGGAGGCGGGTATCCAACATAAAAATCCACCGACTTTCATGATTAAGTAGCTTTCTCCTATAGTCGCCTCCTCTCAATGGTTTAAAAACCTTCTCTATACCCTTGAATTTAAAAGCTGTCAAATTGCCCTTGTGAACTGTTGCAAAATGTCTAGATACCGCAGAGATACCAATGGTATTAGCGTTCACTGAATCGGACATGTGCTTGCGTATACGTTTTTTAAGTGGCCCCACTGTACAGCCTACGTACTGAATCTGGCATTGTTCACACTCTATCAGATATACCACATGATCACTATTACAGTTAATGAAAGTATTAATGTTAAAGCTATTACCATTGTGGAAAGATACAAAGGTATCATTCTTGCTAACAAAACTGCAGCATTTACATTTAAAAAACCAAGGAGAAAAATTGTATGAAAAATACCCTGAATATAAATAAATAAATTGCAAGTGCTTAATAACAGGGTACTTAGTGTATACATTTTTGCAAAAAGGTAAAAAGCTGTCTCACCTCGTCACGGTGTACCCATCTGAGACAGTCCCTAACCTACTGAAGTTAAAAACATTATCAATACCTGACTTGTGTCATGTCAAAACTCCAATATGGATGGTGGCAAGTGGTTAGCTGTGTCCCAGATAAAATACACAGCAAAGTGAGACGCAATCAGCTGTTCAGTCTCAGTACTAGGAGGGCTGCACCCCCAACTTGCAACCAAGCAAGAAAACATACAAAAAACACAAAAACCTGAGCTGAAACAATGTTCAGTAAACATGCAACATTAAGCATGTGAATTGCAGCCTTAGGACTAGAAAAAACCAAGGAGAAAAATTGTATGAAAAATACCCTGAATATAAATAAATAAATTGCAAGTGCTTAATAACAGGGTACTTAGTGTATACATTTTTGCAAAAAGGTAAAAAGCTGTCTCACCTCGTCACGGTGTACCCATCTGAGACAGTCCCTAACCTACTGAAGTTAAAAACATTATCAATACCTGACTTGTGTCATGTCAAAACTCCAATATGGATGGTGGCAAGTGGTTAGCTGTGTCCCAGATAAAATACACAGCAAAGTGAGACGCAATCAGCTGTTCAGTCTCAGTACTAGGAGGGCTGCACCCCCAACTTGCAACCAAGCAAGAAAACATACAAAAAACACAAAAACCTGAGCTGAAACAATGTTCAGTAAACATGCAACATTAAGCATGTGAATTGCAGCCTTAGGACTAGAAAAAACCAAGGAGAAAAATTGTATGAAAAATACCCTGAATATAAATAAATAAATTGCAAGTGCTTAATAACAGGGTACTTAGTGTATACATTTTTGCAAAAAGGTAAAAAGCTGTCTCACCTCGTCACGGTGTACCCATCTGAGACAGTCCCTAACCTACTGAAGTTAAAAACATTATCAATACCTGACTTGTGTCATGTCAAAACTCCAATATGGATGGTGGCAAGTGGTTAGCTGTGTCCCAGATAAAATACACAGCAAAGTGAGACGCAATCAGCTGTTCAGTCTCAGTACTAGGAGGGCTGCACCCCCAACTTGCAACCAAGCAAGAAAACATACAAAAAACACAAAAACCTGAGCTGAAACAATGTTCAGTAAACATGCAACATTAAGCATGTGAATTGCAGCCTTAGGACTAGAAAAAACCAAGGAGAAAAATTGTATGAAAAATACCCTGAATATAAATAAATAAATTGCAAGTGCTTAATAACAGGGTACTTAGTGTATACATTTTTGCAAAAAGGTAAAAAGCTGTCTCACCTCGTCACGGTGTACCCATCTGAGACAGTCCCTAACCTACTGAAGTTAAAAACATTATCAATACCTGACTTGTGTCATGTCAAAACTCCAATATGGATGGTGGCAAGTGGTTAGCTGTGTCCCAGATAAAATACACAGCAAAGTGAGACGCAATCAGCTGTTCAGTCTCAGTACTAGGAGGGCTGCACCCCCAACTTGCAACCAAGCAAGAAAACATACAAAAAACCTCAGTGACACCTCAGCAGATCGCGCTACTCACCTCAGTTGCTGCTTGGAGGTGACCGGAGCGGCGGTGTCTTCTGCAGCTCCTGTCACCTTCATGCTGGAAGCGACGCTGGAGTCCGTGGAGTACGCTGGACATGGAGGGTTTGTCGGGGTTAATAAATTGGTAATGAGGGAATGTGTTTGTGTTTTTTATTTCTAATAAAGGATTTTTTCGGGCGTGTGTGTTTATTTACTGTAACTTACAGATTAATCATGGAGGGTGTCTCATAGACGCCTGACATGATTAATCTAGGACTTATTGGCAGCTATGGGCTGCCAATAACTCCTTATTACCCCGATTTGCCAACGCACCAGGGCAAATCGGGAAGAGCCGGGTACAGTCCCAGAACTGTCGCATATAATGTATGCGGCAATTCTGGGCGGCTGTTGGCTGATATTGTTAGGGTGGGGGGCTCCCCATAACGTGGAGCTCCCCATCCTGAGAATACCAGCCTTCAGCCGTATGGCTTTATCTGGCTGGTATTAAAATTGGGGGGGACCGCACGCCATTTTTTTAAATTATTTATTTATTATTTCACTGCACAGTATAGACCCGCCCACCGGCTGCTGTGATTGGGTGCAGTGTGACACCTGTCACTCAGAGTGGGGGCGTGTCTCACTGTAACCAATCATAGGCGCTGGTGGGCGGGGAAAGCAGGGAATACGAAATTGTTTAATGGGCGGCCGGCTTTTTCAAAACAGTAAAAGCCGCCGGAGCAGTGAGAATGCCGTGCAGCGCCGGGGATCGGGGATTGGTGAGTATATGAGAGAGGGCTGCTAACTTCAGTTACTCAGGAGATTAGCGGTCACCGGTGAGTCTTCACTGGTGACCGCTAATCAGGGCGCGACACAGACAGAGCCGCAGCATGACAATGAAGTCGGGTGAAGTTCACCCGAGTTCATTCTGACAGTGCGGCTCTGTCTGTGTCTGCTGTCATCTGCCATTCAGCTCTGCTACATGGCTATCTGTGTCTGCTGTCATCTGCCATTCAGCTCTGCTACATGGCTGTCTGTGTCTGCTGTCAGCGGCCATGTAGCAGCGCTGAATGGCAGATGACATAGTAAAAAATACGCATTACACACGCATTACACACGCATTACACACGCATTACACACGCTAGTAAAATCTCAGAAATAGCATCGCACTTGCGTTGCACTCGCACCTAACGTGAACTAAAATCAAAAAAAGAGAGAACAATACGACCAACATCCAAAGTGCAAAAAGTGAGATCTTTATTGAGGGTAGGTGCAGGGCGGCACAATACAAGTGGAGCCACAGACAACAAACACTGACTATATGTGCACAGTATATCACAAATTGTAAATGCATCTATGTACAGATCACATAACTCCAATCTCAAGTGCATATGGGAGACCCTTGATTGTGTATATAGATTTAGAAGTATAAAATTCATAAATTGGACTAAGTTGTAACAAGGGAGGGAAAGATTACTATTATGTCCCTCAGGATGTATTATAGAATCCAGAATATCCCAGATATGTGTTAATTAATAAATTCGCACTATATACATAGCATGTGCTGTTATCAATCTCAAACTGACATGCTGGGTATCAGAGACTAAGCTGAAAGGATCTATAAAAAATGGAAAAATATGTACCACAGATTTGATGGTCACAAAAAAGAGGAAAAATTTCTCCACATCTCCCAGCCATCAGAGATGTCCACTTGATAACAGTATGTTAGTATTTCACAATGGAATCCCACAGTGCCTGAAGGAATGATGTAATCAATACTATATACACAGTCCAAAAAAATCCTACTTAGTAACAGCCACAATTGGCCTTATTAGCAGACTGTGATCCTAACTAACATAGATAGTACACAACCATAACAAACCAATATAAGCGGTCTGCACCACCATGTGTGCCAGAAAGAGAGAGACATTTATATGTATCTCAATCATGTAGGTCCGCTTATTATAGCTCAAATACCTACATACAAGGGAAACCATACCCCAATCGTGGCACACATATGGTACAGCACTATACCTGAATATTTTTCTGTGAACTAAAATCAGCCGAGTTTTTTTCAGCCCAGTCGGACCGATTTTACTCGCATAGATGTGTTTCCACCCTTAAAGACAGACTCAGAGCACGAGATTATCCTGGGTGGGTACTAGACAGAGCAGAGCATATAGTTGATAGAGTAAATAGAGTAGACCTCCTTGCCGACAAATCTAAACAGAGGGACAACGATAATTGTTTTATTACCTTCTCTACGCAATTCAGTGATCAATTTGACAGTATAAAAAATATCATAAAAAAAATACTTACCTCTGCTGAACCAAGATCTGAGATTGAAGGCAATCATGAGCAAGAATGCAGTTAGATTTGTTGCCAGAAAGGCTCCCACTTTGCAGAGTATTTTGTCTCCTAGCACATTTGTCTCAACACGGCCTGTCAGATCTACCACGTGGTTAGAAGTCAAAGGTTTTTTTAAGTGCGGTGCCGCTAAATGTAAATGCTGCAGTTTTGTTAGCAAGAGTGATACCTTTGTATCTTTCCACAATGGTAATAGCTTTAACATTAATACTTTCATTAACTGTAATAGTGATCATGTGGTATATCTGATAGAGTGTGAACAATGCCAGATTCAGTACGTAGGCTGTACAGTGGGGCCACTTAAAAAACGTATACGCAAGCACATGTCCGACTCAGTGAACGCTAATACCATTGGTATCTCTGCGGTATCTAGACATTTTGCAACAGTTCACAAGGGCAATTTGACAGCTTTTAAATTCAAGGGTATAGAGAAGGTTTTTAAACCATTGAGAGGAGGCGACTATAGGAGAAAGCTACTTAATCATGAAAGTCGGTGGATTTTTATGTTGGATACCCGCCTCCCAAAGGGATTAAATAGCAGACATGATTTGATCTTATGCTATTGAGGTTTTTGAAAAAAAGAGAGAAATTTAACCTTTTTTTTTTTTTGGCTGACAACTGCGAGACTAATACAACAGCACTTTACACTTCCATTGTATGAGCGTGGTTGATTTGTAGTTGTAGATCTCAACACGGATATTTCTGTCGCTCATTAATATTGACATGTGTTCTGTTTGAGCCTTACATATACGGGTAGGCATCGGCTGACAACTGCGAGACATTATAATTTTTTTTTTCTCTCTCTCTTCTTATACCTGTGGGCAATGTCCTTTTTATATATCTTGCTTCCTATAATGTGTTTTGACAAACGAATGTGATTATTTACATCTATAAAGTGGGGTTTTATTGTGTCTATTGATTTTCATGTCCATTTATGGGAAAGAAGAGAAAGAAAAAAGGATATGTATATTTATATATATATAAGATTTTCATACCTGGATGTTAATTGATATATATATATTTTTTTTTCTTTTTTTCTGTATTTTATCTGGATGGATACCTATGTAATTTAAGGTTAGATAAATACTTCATGGTCTTTTTGTACTTTTCTCTTGTGAATTTGTGATTTTACCTGAACAGCGTATACTCCCCTATATAATTAATTTATTGAGAACATGTGAGTTACTTCGCTGCTCAGGAAAAACATTTATAAATATCCTCTTAATCTTGTACTGACTATGACCTGAGGAAGGTGTTCCGCCGAAACGCGTAGTAGTATACATCTGCCATGCATCAGTGTGAACAAGCCGGTGTCTTTACTTGAGAAATGGATATATATTTTTAATCGAGTTGATATAAATAAAGAAGCATTTTTATTTATCCCTTTGGAGTCCAGCTGGATTTTTCCACTGCTTTCTTCCATTAGGAATGAATGGAGCAAAAATGTGACAGATCAACTGTTGCTCTATTTACATGGGGCTTTGAAGGTTCTTAGGATCGGTGATGGGTCCCAGCCATCAGACCCCAGTGATTGGGAACTTATGGCTTATTTTGTGGATAGGAGATTACTTCCAAATATGGTGCAACTTATTTAAGGGTCACTAGTTGTCAGTATTGAAAACACACTCAACAATGTATGATATGACTTTTTCTGCTAAGAAAAATATTAAATAGGTCAAGTTTGGAAATTAAAGCATGCATGCATTGAATCAGCAAAAAAATGGTTAGATATGTTGTCAGTATATTTTGGCATTTATATTTTATTGCAATAAGGTTACATTGCTATATGCATGTGATATGTCCTAGTGCTATCCAAAAAGTGGTTTTACACTACACATGAGATATGATCCATTTTTTCCTAATACCCTTGTAACAATAAAAGATTTGGGGGTTACAGCAATATATTTGTGGTTAAAAAAAATGATTTTTTTCATTTACACAGCTCAACGTGATAAAATTCTATGAAGCACCTATGTGTTCAAGGTGCTCACCATAACACTAGATAAATTCCTTGAGAGGCGTAGTCTCCAAAATGGGTCACTTGTGAGGGTGTTCCACTATTTAGGCACATAAGGGGCTCTGCAAACGCGACATGGTTTATGCTATTTTTCCAGTCAATTCTGTGCTCCAAAATTTAAATAGTGATACTTCCCTTTTCCACCACATATTGGATATCCCTGTACTCAGCAGAATTTGCACAACAAAGTATATGGTCCACATTTTCTGTTACTTTTGTAAAAATGAAAAAAATGGGGTTAAATTAACATTTTTGTGGTAAAAATGTTTTTTTTTTCATTTTCACAGCTCAATATTATAAAATTCTGTGACTCACCTGTGGGTTCAAGGTGCTCACCACATATCTAAATAAATTCAATGAGGAGTGTAGTCTCCGAAATGGGTCACTTGTGTGATGTTTCTACTGTCTAGGCACCTCAGGGGGTCTCCAATCGTGATATGGCATCCACTATCAATTCCAGCCAATTTAGCGTTCCAAAAGTCAAATGATGCTCTTTCCCTTTTGAGACAAGCCATGCACCCAAACAGTAGTTTTACACCATATATGGGTATCAGCGTACTCAGGAGAAATTGCAAAATATACAGAATGGTGCATTTTTTCCTGTTACCTTTGTGAAAATGCCAAATTTGGGGCTAAAGCGACATTTTTTGTGGGGAAAAGTAAAACAATTATTTTTACCTTCCACGTTGCTTTAATTTCTGTGAAGCACCTAATGGGTTAATAAACTTCTTGAATGTGGTTTTAAGCACTTGAGGGGTGCAGTTTTTAAAATAGTGTCACTTTAAGGTGTTTTCTGTCATATATGTCTCTCAAAGCAAAGTCAACTTCAAATGTGATGTGGTCTCTAAATACAGGGTGGGCCATAAGTATGGATACACCCTGATAAAATGGAAGTGGTTGCTGATATCACCGTTTGTGGCATATTAGTATATGGGAGGGCCCAAACATTTAATGCCAGGTGACAACCATGGCGGCCATCTGCAAAGCCGCCATTTTTAATTCAATTTTAATTTTTTCAATGGGAAGGGGGTCATGTAACATATAGAGAATTGCGCAAGAAAATCAATGGTGTGCTCATTTTTAACGTAGATTTATTCATTATCGAGTTATTGACACGTTTGTGAAATGGAGCAACAACAGTAACCCTTTAAAGGATGTGCTCAAAAAGTTCTGCCCATTGTGTTGAATTGTCAACACGATTCTCTTCTTCCACTCTTGACACACCGAGAGCAATACCGCAGAAAAAATGCTACCATAGGTCTCCTGTATCCGTTGTTTTAAGTGCCCCACATCCTGGATCCAGGATCTGCGGTATTGCTCTCAGATAGTGATGGGTGAACCCCAACTGTAAAGTTTGAGGTTCATACCGAACACATGGTGTTCGTGCACACGATCCCGTACACGAGCTTTCTGGGAAGTTCTTGTTACAGTTCGGGTCCAGTTTGGTCCAGGGGCTGTAAAAAAAAGCACATTATTAAAAAACATTATGATTATACTTACAGGTTCCGCGACGCGTCCTGCAAACTGTCTCCCGGCCGCTTCTGCTTCCGCGTCCGATTATTGCTGTGCCCTCCCAGTAACTAGCATTGACTTACAAGACCTGCCATTATGTCATATCCATATGACCAGTCTGGTGTGAATGTTGTACACACCTTGGGTTAGACTGGTCACATGGCTATGACGTGATGGCAGCTCCTGTTAACTTCTGGGGTTATGCACTGCACTGCTCGTCACTCAGCAGTCTTTGGCTGTTTTCGGCTGTGTTTGCAGTGACCTCAGGGTTCACCTGAGTCCATGGCTCATGAACTCGATTGAACTTTGACTGTCACTGTGTGAGTCTTGCATTGCATCACCCAGTACGGCCGCACAGTGTCCTGACAGGAGCGGTTGGCTGCATGTATTTCCATGCAGCTGAGGCACTCGTGTCCGGAGAGTGTCAGTCCATATCGGGTGATGCCGATGCGAGACTGCACAAGCCATACATAAGTGGAACTCCGGCCTCAGTGTCAGCTTGCTTCTCACTCTGTATAGACGCTGTCTGTACAGTGTGATGAAGCAAAGCTGACAATGCTCTACCTGAGGACTCCGTCAGACTAAGAACTTTTTTATAATAAAGATGGAATCTCTAAATGTTTTTTTGTTTTATTTCTAATATTTTTTTTTCTCTGTTGTGTTTTTTTACTGTTTACTAGAAATTTATGATGGCCATGTCTAATTTGGCGTGACACCATGAATTTTGGGTTTAGTACTAGCTGGGAATACAAAGCTGGTACTAACCCTTTTATTACCCAGCGTGCCACCGCCATCAGGGCCGCAGGAAGAGCTAGGTAAAGCACCTGTAAATGGCGCTAAGAAACAATGCGTCATTTCCAGCGGCAGCTGCGGGTTGCGGTTTCTAGCATTGTAGGCCCAGAACGCTTGGGCCTTACTACGCTGAGAATCCCAGCCTCCAGCTGCCTGAGTAATTTAAAAAATAATAATAGGCTTCCTGTATTTTGATTGCTAGCCAAGGTAAAGCCAGGCAGATGGGGGTGTCAGCCCGTAACTGTCCACTTTATCTGTGCTGAAAATCAAAACACCGTGGAGCACTACGTCATTTTTTAATTCATTTATTTATTTTTATCCTTCTATATGTGTATAGATGCTAGAATGTATGGGCTGGTTTCAGGTTACTCCAACAGCCAATTACGGACGCCCAATCTGTGTCAGCATCTGTGATTGTCTGTTATTTTAACAGTAAAATAAAACAACAACACAGAGAAAAAAATATTTTATTAGAAATAAAACAGAAGACATTTAAGACTCCATCTTTATTACCCAAAATAAACTCCTCCGACGTAGTCCAAAGCTGGGCAAGCATCTTCAGCTCTGTTACATCTCTGCGAGGAGACAAACACATGTATGCTCACACAGACTCAGCTGAAAGCAGTCAGAGACTTCACCTGAGTGTATACAGTAGCTGATCCCGGTCAGCTGTGCCCACGTGTAACGTGCACTGACACTACAGGACCTTCCGTGATTTCATAGACATGTAACCAATGAGGTAATACAACATTCACACCTGACTGGTCACATGGCTATGACGACACGGAAGGTCCTTTAGTCAATGGTGGCTACCCCGGGGGCACAGCAATGATCAGATACGGAAGCAGAAGCGGCCGGGAGACAGAGTCTGCAGGACGCGTCGTGGGACCTGGAAGTATAATGACAATGTTTATTATTAACTATATTCTTTATTCTTTATTTCACAGCCCCCCGCCCCATCACATAACTATAAAGCCTGAGTTTGGTGTTCGGATGCAAGTTTGCGTTATCTCAGAACCCAAACTCGATCTTTACAAAACGTTCGGGCGAGGCTCCCGATCGTGAACATCGGGGGGTTTGCCCATCACTATTCTCGGTGTGTCAAGAGAGCAGATGTTGGGCAGTTCCTTTGACCTCATGATTGTCATTGTCTGACATGCACTGTGAGCTGTGAGGTCTTATATAGACAGGTGTGTGCCTTTCCAAATCAAGTCCTATCAGTTTAATTAAACACAGCTGGACTCCAGTGAAGGAGTAGAACCATCTCAAGGAGGATCACAAGGAAATGGACAGCTTGTGACTTAAATATGAGTGTTTGAGCAAAGTGTCTGAATACTTAGGACTAGAGTTGAGCGCGGTTCGCGGTTCTCCAGTTCGCGGTTCGAGTGATTTTGGGGGGTGTTCTAGATCGAACTAGAACTCGAGCTTTTTGCTAAAGCTCGATAGTTCTAGTTACGTTCGAGAACGGTTCTAGCAGCAAAAAGCAGGGCTTTTTACAGCTACAGTGTGCAGGAGCCATCGCTGGCAGCCTGCCAGAAGCTGGTAACCAAGATAAACATCGGGTATCCAAGCAAAGTGCTTTGGTTAGTAATCCGATGTTTATCCTAGTTACGTGCAGGAAGCCCACACTTCCCCGCTCAGCTCACTCCGCCCCCTCCTGCACGCGGCATGTACACACACACACTCACACACACACACACACACACTCACCTGTCCCCAGCCAAGCAGTCCACGACACTGACGTCCTCAGCGCCACATGACCCCGCTAGGCTCCACCCACTTCGCACTCCGTTGCCAGCACACATGGCCCGCCCACCTGGCACTCTGCACACATGGTCCCGCTAGGCTCCGCCCACCTGTCACTCTGCACATATGGTCCTGCTAGGCTCCGCCCACCTGTCACTCTGCCCACATGGTCCCGCTAGTCTCCGCCCACCTGTCACTCTGCACACATGGTCCCGGTATGCTCCGCCCACCTGGCACTCTGCACACATGGTCCCGCTAGGCTCCGCCCACCTGTCACTCTGCACATATTACCCCGCTAGGCTCCGCCCACCTGGCACTCTGCACACATGGTCCCGCTAGGCTCCGCCCACCTGTCACTCTGCACACATGGTCCCACTAGGCTCCACCCACCTGACACTCTGCACACATTACCCCACTAGGCTCCGCCCACCTGGCACTCTACACACATGGTCCCGCTAGGCTCCGCCCACCTGTCACTCTGCACACATGGTCCCGCTAGGCTCTGCCCACCTGACACTCTGCATACATTACCCCACTAGGCTCCGCCCACCTGTCACTCTGCACACATTGTCTCGCTAGGCTCCGCCCACCTGTCACTCTGCACACATTACCCCACTAGGCTCCGCCCACCTGGCACTCTGCACACATGGTCACGCTAGGCTCCGCCCACCTGCCACTCTGCACACATGGTCCCGCTAGGCTCCTCCCACCTGGCACTCTGCACACATGGTCCCACTAGGCTCCGCCCACTTGGCACTCTGCACACATGGTCCCACTAGGCTCCACCCACCTGACACTCTGCACACATTACCCCACTAGGCTCCGCCCACCTGTCACTCTGCACACATGGTCCCGGTATGCTCCGCCCACCTGGCACTCTGCACACATTGCCCCGCTAGGCTCCGCCCACCTGGCACTCTGCACACATGGTCCCGCTCGGCTTACCTACGGTGATGAAGTCCCGACAGCGCTGTCACTGTCCTCCATGGCCGCCGCTTGTCACATCACCTTCTCTCGCTTCCGACCCGAGACTGACTAGCGGTGATGTCATGGGCCGCTCGAGATACTTGGCTGTGAAGGCGGCGGTCATTGAACTCAGTGACAGGTGCTGTCAGCAGTGCAGGAGCTCAGCGCAGGTAATGTACCTCGCTGACAGAAGCACTTGTCATGCCCTGCAGTGACCTGGGCTGACCCATTGATGTTAGCTCAGGTCACTGCATTGCTCTCCCAGCCAATGGGGAACATCCTGCTCTTCATTGACTGGGACAGTGTGGATCGTCATGGCAACCCCTTGGATTACACCAGACCTGGATTTGTTTTTCTTTCTAATAAATTGGTTAAAGAGGGAATGTATTGGGGAGTGTTTTTTCAAATAAAAATGTGTTTGTCGTCTATTTTTTTTTATTACTGACTGGGTTGGTGATGTCGGGTATCTGATAGACGCCTGACCTCACCAACCCCAGGGCTTGATGCCAGGTGACATTACACATGTGGTATTAACCCCATATATTACCCCATTTGCCTCCGCACCAGGGCGCGGGATGAGCTGGGGCGAAGCACCAGGATTGGCACATCTAATGGATGCGCCACTTCTGGCGCGGCTGCGGCCTGCTATTTTTAGGCTGGGGAGAGTCCAATAACCATGGACCTCCCTAGTCTGAGAATATCAGACCCCAGCTGTCTGCTTTACCTTGGCTGGTGATCCAATTTTGGGGGGACCCCTACGTGTTTTTTTTTTTTAATTATTTATTTAATTTAAAATAACAGCATGGGGTGCCCTCAGTTTTGGATTACCAGCCAAGGTGAGGTTGCCAGCTGTGGTCTGCAGGCTGCAGCCGTCTGCTTTACCCTAGCTGGCTACAAAAATAGGGGGAACCCTACGTCATTTTTTTTTTTTTCATTTTTTTGGCTAAATACAAAGCTAAGCACCCCTTAGTGCCACATGAAAGGCACCACATAATTTTTTCAGGGGGCAAAAAACTTCTGCATACAGTCCTGGATGGAGTATGCTGAGCCTTGTAGTTCTGCAGCTGCTGTCTGTATGGAGAAGAGCATATAGCAGCTGCAGAACTACAAGGCTCAGCATACTCCATCCAGGACTGTATGCAGAAGTTTTTTGCCCACCAAAAAAATGACGTGGGCTTCGCCATATTTTTGTATGCTAGCCAGGTACAGCAGGCAGCTGGGGATTGGAATCCGCAGCACAGGTTAGCCCGAGGTTTCTGGGCGCCTCTGCTGCGAATTTCAGTCCGCAGCCGCCCCAGAAAATGGCGCTCTCATAGAAGCGCTATCATCTGGCGCTGTATCCAACTCTTCCAACAGCCCTGGAGCCGGGTGGCTTGTTGGGTAATCATGAGTTAATACTGGCTTTGTTTTACTAGCCAGTATTAAGCCAGAGATTCTTAATGTCAGGCATGTTTGACCCAGCCATTAAGAATCTCCAATAAAGGGTTAAAAAAAAGACACCACACAGAGAAAAAATACTTTAATAGAAATAAATACACAGACACATTAGAGACTCCATCTTTATTACCCCCTGTCAGCCCTCCACGATCCATGGTCTTCTGTCTTTCTCGTTCAACAAATGCAGCTCTGCTACATCACTGCTGCATGGGGGAAGACGCTGCTTCCCGTGCAGCCTTCACTCCGTGAAGGCTGCACGGGGAGCAGCGTGCAGCCTTCACTCCGTGAGAGATCAGTGCTGCTAGCGGTAACAGCGGTAACGCTGACAGACGCGTTACCATAGCAACGGTGCTCCCGGAGCCGCGGTTAGCGGTGACGTCACCGCTAACTGCGTTGCTATGGCAACGGTGATCTCCATTAATGACCGGCTGTGTCAGCCGGTCCCTAACGGAACGGGGAGTCGACCGTGTGCTAGAGCATGTCGCCGGTACACGGCAATACACAAATGTGCACCGTGTACCGGAGAGTGCAATGACAGGTCCTACATGACGCGTCATAGTCATGTGACCAGTCTGTAGCCAATGAGATAATAGCCACGTGACTGGTCACATGGCTATTTTGACGTCACGATAGGTCCTGCATCACTGCTGGCAGTGCTGGTTACCGGGAGGATTCAGCGATCATCGGATGGAATATTGGCAGGAGACAGAGTGCAGGAGGGATCGCGGGGACCGGTAAGTGTTATGGCAATGTTTATTAACTGTATGTGTACATTTATAATGCGTTTTTATGTGTTTGTGATTGCCTCCCATTATATCCTATTGGTTCGAGTTCGGTTCGTCGAACGTTCGCCGAACTGAACTCGAACGAGACCTCCGTTCGACGAACCGAACTTGAGCCGAACCACGGCTGGTTCGCTCATCTCTACTTATGACTGTGATATTTCAGTTTTTCTTGTATAATAAATTTGCTAAAATGTCTTCATTTCTGTTTTATTCTGTCAAGATGGGGTGCAGAGAGTACATTAATGAGAAAAAAATGAACTTTTTTGAAATTACCAAATTGTTGCAATGAAACAAAGAATGAAAAATTTAAAGGGGTCTGAATACTTTCCGTACCCACTGTATATATAGCAAAAAAACATCCCTTAGAGGAGGAAGTGAACTTGTTCATGCATGTGAGCATGTTTTAAATTGATTTCCAATAAAGAATATTTTGGATTTTATAAAGTGGATACCATATTTTCCTTACTATGTTTTTTGCTTATGCAATGCTGCTGGGCTGCAGATGAGGTGGGATCCACGAAGCACAGAGGAATTACTAATAGTCCGATACTAAGTGGTGAGTTCACAAACCTCTTCTATATTTTTCCTGTAATATATATATATATATATATATACATACAGTATATATATATTCTTTAGTAGTTTGTCTTCATAAAAGAGGGGGGCCCAAACACATTTATTGCACAGGGGTCCCAAGCCAGCAGTGTCCGTGTGGCGCCCCTGACCTGGTCAGGCGCCACTGAGTACTGCACCCATGCTGGGTGAGTGTAATCAGGTATTCCTGAAGGCTGGAATAGGGTGTGTACGCACAGACACATAGTGACCAGGTCTCCCACACCTTTGAGGGGACCCCTGGGCAGACCCAGGAGGGGGCGTGCCTCCACATCCAATCAAGGGGTGCGGTAGAGAGGCTGGAAACTAGGTTTCAGTGGCAGTCGGAAAAAGTAAGAGGAGGTAGCCAGTCTGATAGTGGAGACGCAGGAGAGCAGACATGCTAGTTGGACCCTGCTCATGTAGTGGCCGTTGGCGTAGGAGAACGGTTACCAGCAAGTTGGACAGAAAGACGCTGAGGAAGTCAGCTGGTCATGTACGGAGACTTCTGGTGACTAGGCACACACGGAGATCAGGTCCCTAGAGTAGATGTCCATTTATTTGGTCTGCTAAACCTGACGGTGAGGGGAACAACAAGTCCCACTCCAACCAACTAGAGTCCGAGCATCAGCAGCAACGAGGGGGCCCGTAAGGAGGATCAAGCCTGGAGCCATCTTCCTTGGTCCACGCTGCCAGCAAACGGGCCAAAAAGGGGAGAAAAGGCAGTGACTTCCCTGGATGAATCCCACAGTACTTCAAATCAGGGGTTATCCGAAACAAAAAGTGCTAGGAAGGCGAGTTAACGGTTACCCTTAGACCAGCCTGAAGGATACCTGGTTCCACCTGGTTTATCTCAGCATCGCCCGGGTTACCTCACAAAACCATATGAAAGTGAGTAAACAAGTTGAAAGACACTTTGGACTGTGACTGAGTTATTCTGGAACCTGTTGTTCTACACACACACCTGAGCCCCTGGGGCCAGCCTCACTCTCGGGAGGCCACACCATCCGACTGCAGATGCCATCAGCCCCAGACGCTTGTTAAAACTGCAGTGGCGGTCACCCATAACCTTGACCGCAAACCGAGAGTGGCGTCACTACTCAGATCTACATAACCTGACATACCTGTTGCCAGAAGGATCCCCAAAGAGAGGTCCCTGCAGCATCCCTGGAGGTGGAGCGGTGCTGGGGTGACCGCCGCAGCGGTGGGCTTCTCATCCGCCCCTGATCAATGTTACTTGTATATGATGAGACGACTTCTCTTAGCATTTTTAATCGAACCTTATCTTTAGAGTCAAGCTAGCCAAATCACAGAAAACATGAATCATATACCTGCTGCTTTATAGCAGTTATGTATGTATAGGGAGAGACCTGTCAATCTTGAAGAGCAGATTAGGGAAAATCTACTAGGAACATGCCTCAGATTGGTCAGCCAAGACACATAGCCTCTAACTCATTAAGGTGTTTATGCCAGATGTCTGGTGTAAAATAATAAGCGTAAAATAATAAGTCACATTTATGTGCAACTTGAATTTGTTTACAAATTATGGAACCTTTGGTGTTTTCATGCCAGAACCAGCTAGTTTTGCCAAAATGGACAGATCCTGGAAAGGGCTGATTCATGAAAGATTACACCATTATTACTCCAGTCCCTGACTGAAGTAACATTTCCAGCAGAGGTGCACGGCAGTTTTCAGGTTTGCGTAATTAATTTAATGGTGTGCACATTTTGATGAAGAAAGTGCATCTTATTCCAGTACACTCTTTTTTAAAGGCAACTTATCATGTCCCAAACACTATTAACTTGCAGATATGGGGGTAATAGCGTTCCAAATTTGTACAGTCGCCACACCGAAAGCTGGCTACAAGGAGGAAATTAACTTTATTCCTACTGTGAGGCAGTGACAGGGGTAATATTTGAAGACCGCTTTGTGTCCCCCAGAATGTGTCTGGAAACCCTCTGAGTTTGCTATAGCTATTACTGGGAGTATAGCACAAAGGGTAACAGGGAGACAGATCCCTCCTCCCAGTCCAGGTTTTGTGGCAATCCTCATGTCCGGCATTTTCGTTTAAATCATGCAGAGCACAGCAGGGTGTGTCTCAGTTGAGAGCCAGGCTTGGTGAAGCTAACACATACTGTGTGAGCTGGGCTGGCTCTGTGTGGAGTGAACACAGGCCAAGAGTGTGAGCCTAGGAGAACCTTACACAGATCCCTGCGGTTAACGGGGTCCTAAGGTAACAAGACTTTTTGATGCAAAGAATTTGTCTATATGCACCGGCTGTGATCCGGAAGAGACTTTGACTGTGGGAAATTGGATCTATTTATGCTGCAACAATAAATAGACTGTTGGTGTGAACACGCTGCTGCCTCACTGCCTCACGTTTTTGCCCAAACAACGCTGCTACCTCACATTATGGTAGAGAATGCGGGCATGGCAGCCTGGTTGCTAAGGGCAATGGCCTAAGAGGTACTTACCCGGAAAAAAAAAAAAAATTTACTGACTGTTTGCGGTGGATCGGCGGGTCCACGAAGCCTGCAGGCGTTGCAGCCTGGTTGCTAGGGGCAACAACCCAGTTTTCACATGCTTATGATCAAGCCTGCAAAGTTACAGTTTACCTCAGCAGCCACTATGGAGGATCTTGTAAAGTAGCTGGCCCAGTCTACTGCTCAACTACAGCAGGTTTTTGCACAAACCAGTGCACAACAGCAACAGGCTAATGCTCAGCACCAGCGGGCGTTAGCTCAGCAACAGGAGACAAACAGCTTGTTGACTAAACAGCTTTCTGCTCTGCGAGAAGCGCTCCCAGCGGTAACTCCAAGTCATCCAGTCCTTCCTGCGGCCCAGGACAGAGTAAGGGCGGCACTTACGAAGATGAGTGCAGAGGACGACCCAGAAGCCTTTCTCTCCGTGTTTGAGAGGACCGCTGAGCGAGAGAAATTGTCTACCGACCGTTGGACTGATGTCGTGGCCCCGTTCTTGGTAGGTGAACCCCAAAAAGCCTACCTGGATCTCAGCACGGAGGATGCCAAGGACTATGGCATACTGAAAGGTGAGATCCTTGCACGAATGGGGGTTAACACTTATCTCCGGGCCCAACGAGTGAACCAGTGGTCCTTTGAGGAGGGAAAACCTGCACGCTCACAGGCCCATGTCTTACTGGACCTTGTAAAAAAAATGGCTGCAGCCGGAGACCTTGAACCCCGGACAGATGATTGAGCGGGTGGTGATTGAACGGTTTGTGCGGACTTTGCCAGCCCCCATTCAACGGTGGGTGGGACAGGGGGACCCCGGTACCCTAGACCAGCTAGTGAATTTGGTGGAACGCTACACAGCTACCCAGGAGTTGGTCCGGGACTCTGCTTCACAGCGGGCACTCCGTAGGAATACGCCCCCTTCACAGTTGGTAAAAGACTCCCGTCCCCCCTCGTGTGCTGTCCCGTCTTCAGCCCTGGCAGAGATTAAACCCCAGACTAAGGTTAGCCGGAGTCCCGGTTCCCCAAAGTCAGACACCCGAAACAGGGACACCTCTGCTGTTATGTGCTGGCGGTGCCATCAGCTCGGGCATGTGATGGCACAGTGCCCACTCACATCAGAACCCATGGACTGCCGGTACGCTCGCCGGGTATCAATGTATGCCCATACTGTTTGTACCGCAAGCACTGTTACTATGGGGGAGGAGCCCCATCTCTGCAAAGTACGTGTTAATGGCTATACAGCAGAGGCTTTGTTGGACTCAGGAAGTGTAGTGACTCTTGTACATGCCTCCTTGGTCTCCGGGGAAGACCCTACAGGACATAAAGTAGGGGTACTTTGTATTCATGGAGACCTACGTGAATACCCTATGGAAAGGGTCACCATTGCTACCTCGTGTGGAGAGGTTCAACATGAAGTGGGGGTGATGAAAAGACTTCCATATGCTGTTATTTTGGGAAGAGACTTGCCCCTGTTCTGGACATTATGTGGGAGGCGACCTAGCCCTCCGAGGTGTATGATTGAACCAGGCCCTGAGCCGGACGATCCCGACTCAGGGATACCTGCCGTAGGGGTCACCAGTATAGGGACAGAGTGTAACCCTGCCAGGTTTCCCCTAGAGGTAATGACAGGAGAGGTTGAGCCACCCGAGGCAATCCCGGAGTTGAACGTGTCTCCAGATAATTTCGGAACAGCACAGCTCCGGGACCCCACATTGGTTCCTGGACGTGGAAATGTACAGGTAATTGATGGGGTACCCCAGCGGCCTGGTGCCAGGCTGGAAACTCCCTACATGGCTCTAAAGCGAGAGTTGCTCTATCGGGTTGATACAATCCGGGGGGAAATAGTGGAACAGTTGGTGGTCCCTCAGCCGTACCGCCGTCAGACCTTGGAATTGGCTCATAACCAACTAATGAGTGGGCACCTAGGTGAAGAGAAAACGCGGGAACGCATGTTTCAGCGGTTTTACTGGCCAGGGGTCGGCGCAGAAATTAAGAGGTTCTGTGAGTCCTGCCCAGTTTGTCAGTTGACCGCACCAACGCACCGTTTCCGTAGTCCTCTGATACCTTTACCCATTATAGAGGTGCCTTTTGAGCGGATTGCTATGGATCTGATCGGACCCATTGTAAAATCAGCCCGTGGTCACCAGCACATCCTGGTAGTGATGGATTACGCGACACGTTATCCGGAGGCCATTCCACTACGTCACACCTCGGCGAGGCTTATTGCTCGGGAGTTGTTTGCTATGTTCTGTCGCGTGGGGTTACCCAAAGAAATCCTGACCGATCAGGGCACTCCCTTTATGTCTAAAATTACAAAGGAACTGTGCAAACTCCTCCAGATCAAGCAGCTACGCACGTCAGTGTACCATCCCCAGACTGATGGTCTAGTGGAACGTTTTAATAAAACTCTGAAGGCTATGTTGAAAAAGGTGGTCTCCAAAGAGGGGAAAGATTGGGACATGTTATTGCCCTATTTAATGTTCGCTATCCGCGAGGTCCCACAATCTTCCACCGGGTTCTCGCCATTTGAGTTACTGTATGGCAGACATCCGCGGGGACTGCTGGATATAGTTAAGGAAACTTGGGAACAGGAGCCCACCCCTCACAAAAGCACAGTGGAATACGTTATGGGTATGCAGGATCGTATCACGGCAATAATGCCCATTGTTAAAGAGCATTTGCTGGATGCTCAGGCAGCCCAAAGTACTCAATATAATAGAAAGGCCTCCATCAGGTCTTTTAAACCGGGAGATCGTGTCTTAGTCCTAATACCTACTGCAGAAAGTAAGTTCTTAGCCAAATGGCAAGGTCCCTATGAGATCCGGGAGAAAGTGGGGGAAGTAAACTATAAGGTGTATCAGCCAGGTAGAAGAAAACCAGAGCAAATCTACCATGTAAACCTGCTGAAGGCGTGGAAAGACAGGGAATGTATGGTGGCTGACGTAACGTTGGACCTAACCTTTTCAGGTGCTTTGACAACAACAAAGGAGGAGTCCCCTGATGATGAATTAGGAGTGAGGATAGGGGATTCTCTCTCAAAACAGCAGAGACGGGAGCCTCGGAGGTTAGTGCAGCGGAATACGGATGTGTTCTCAAGCCTACCAGGCCGAACAACCGTAATCCACCATGATATTGTCACCGAGCCTCAAGTAAGGGTACGCCTGAGGCCATACCGGGTACCAGAGGCTCGTAGGCAAGCCATTGCGGAGGAGGTAAAAAAGATGCTCCAACTAGGGGTTATTGAAAAATCCACGAGCGAATGGGCCAGTCCCATTGTGCTGATCCCGAAACCAGACGGTTCTTTAAGATTCTGTAATGACTTCCGAAAGTTAAATGAGGTTTCGAAATTTGATATGTATCCCATGCCCAGGGTCGACGAGCTGATAGAGAGACTGGGACGGGCCCAGTACTTCACGACTCTCGATCTCACTAAAGGTTACTGGCAGGTGCCGCTGACAGAGGCGGCAAAAGAAAAGACCGCTTTTGTCACGCCAGGGGGGCTCTATCACTATGTCGTCTTGCCATTTGGTTTACATGGGGCTCCGGCCACGTTTCAGAGATTAATGGACATAGTGTTAGAACCCCATCAACCATATGCCTCTGCATATTTGGATGACATCATCATCTATAGCAGTGACTGGAGCACCCACTTATCTCAGGTACAAGCGGTAGTGGATTCGCTCATAGCTGCTGCTCTGACGGCGAATCCAAGCAAATGTGCTATGGGTCTCAAAGAAGCCCGTTACTTGGGGTATGTGATAGGCCAAGGGGTTATCAAGCCACAAGTAAACAAAATCGAAGCCATTCAAAACTGGCCTCGTCCCCTTACCACAAAACAGGTAAGAGCCTTTCTGGGTATAATGGGGTATTACCGACGATTCATACCCAATTTCGCTGGAAGGTCGGCACCTTTGTCCGATCTTTTAAAAGGGAAGAAGTCGGTCATGGTCCACTGGAATACACAAGCAGAGGAAGCCTTTCAGGTACTAAAGGTAGTCCTATGTGATCAGCCTGTCCTTGTCAACCCTGACTTTCAAAAGGAGTTTATAGTACAGGCAGATGCCTCTGAGGTGGGTCTGGGTGCAGTTCTGTCCCAGGAGGTAGATGGAGAAGAGCACCCGGTCACCTATTTGAGTAGAAAACTCACCCCGGCAGAGAAGAACTATAGCATAGTGGAGAAGGAGTGCCTGGCCATAAAATGGGCTCTGGAATCCCTACGCTACTACCTGCTGGGGCGACACTTTCGCCTGGTGACAGACCACTCCCCTTTGGTCTGGATGAGGAATGCTAAGGAGAGAAATGCTAGAGTCACCAGGTGGTTTCTCTCCTTGCAGAACTTTCACTTTTCTGTGGAACACCGGGCTGGTAGGTTGCAGGGCAATGCGGATGCCCTGTCCAGAGGTCCCTGTATGTTGGCAAAAGTTCAACCCCGCCTGTTTGAACTGAGGGGGGGAGATGTGAGGCAGTGACAGGGGTAATATTTGAAGACCGCTATGTGTCCCCCAGAATGTGTCTGGAAACCCTCTGAGTTTGCTATAGCTATTACTGGGAGTATAGCACAAAGGGTAACAGGGAGACAGATCCCTCCTCCCAGTCCAGGCTTTGTGGCAATCCTCATGTCCGGCATTTTCGTTTAAATCATGCAGAGCACAGCAGGGTGTGTCTCAGTTGAGAGCCAGGCTTGGTGAAGCTAACACATGCTGTGTGAGCTGGGCTGGCTCTGTGTGGAGTGAACACAGGCCAAGAGTGTGAGCCTAGGAGAACCTTACACAGATCCCTGCGGTTAACGGGGTCCTAAGGTAACAAGACTTTTTGATGCAAAGAATTTGTCTATATGCACCGGCTGTGATCCGGAAGAGACTTTGACTGTGGGAAATTGGATCTATTTATGCTGCAACAATAAATAGACTGTTGGTGTGAACACGCTGCTGCCTCACTGCCTCACGTTTTTGCCCAAACAACGCTGCTACCTCACACTACTGACAGCAGAAGGGTCCTGGTGAAGCTTTGGTCACTGTTCACTACATAGTGAGACACACCCCTGCACTGACTGACATGACAGCTCTGCACTGATAGTTTGCACAGTGAATTGACAGTTGTGTCCCAGAGTGTGCTTTCGGCTGCTGCTCACTATGTACAGAGCGGTACATAGTGGTACATAACCATGTTGGCACACCTCTACAATTTAAAGCCACAGGCTGCTGGGAGGATAAAACTCATTTCCTCCCTATAGCTAGGCTTTCAGTGCGGTCGCCTCCCAGCTTTTGAATGCTATTATTAACCTATAGATTAACCATATATTCAAGTTAATAGCAGATGACAATTGATGGCAGACTCGCAGATACCTGGGATCAGCGGGTCCAACTAGGTTTAAAAAAAACCCCAAAAAACAGTTGTGGCCCAGGATCGATCCCAGTCCACATATAAGTCTATAGGGACCAGAATCCGGTGATTTAAAATGGTAGTAGAAGGGATATGGGGATTTGAGAAGGCGCGTATACTTACCAAGTCTCCTGCATGGTTCTAACACTACTTCTGGGGCTTCTCATTAACCTCATACATATGCACTGCTTTCCCCACCCACTGGCAGTTCCTGCGTCCCCGCGTTCCCCCACCCTGTGTGATAGCATCTGACTGCTTTCAATCAGTGACACAAGTGAGGTCACTCTGTTCAATAAGGTCAACTGAGGTCAGGTTACCTGCAATCACAGGTGGGGGAGCATGGGAACTTCCAGCTGTGACTGCAAATAAACTGAGTGACATTACCGCTCATCGCTCGACTCTGTCGTCTCTGTCGGAAGATCACACCGAGCGGTCATATTCTATGCCCGCCGCTGTAATTTCTGATGTAGCAAAGTCAGGATCGTCGTGGGACCTCGTGTGGATTACGTCGGACCTGTGTCTTTTTGGGGTTAATAAAGGGATGAAAGAGGGTGTTTTTTTTGTATATTATTTCAAATAAAGGATTTTTTCGGTGCTTGTGTTTCTTTGTTTTCACTTACAGATTAGTGCTGAGGGAGATCTAATAAACATCTCCCATTACTAATCTAAGGCTTAGTGGCAGCTGTGGTCTGTTATTAACCCCTTATTACCCCGACTGTCACCTCACCAGAGCAATCGGCAAGAGCTGGGTAAAGTTCCGGGATTGTCGAATGTAATGGATATGACTATTCTGTGCTGTTGAAGGCTGCTATTTTTACGCTAGAGGGCCAATAACCATCGGCCTTTTGAAGCCGGAGAATACCAGCTCCCATCTGTCAGCTTTATCATGGCTAAGTGTCAAAATTGGGGGGGCCCCAGGCCATTTTTAGAAATTATTTATTGAAACAATTTTTTTTAAAAAAAGCAGCATGCGGTCTCTCTTATTTTGATACACAGCCAACATAACATGCATGGCTGGGGGCTGCAGCCTGTAGCCGTCTGCTTTATCATTGCTGTGTATCATAATATGGAAGGATCCTACTCCAATTTTTTTTTTATTTATTTATTTTCACACCGACCTTGATGCAGACAGAGCCTCTAATTGGAAGCAGTCAGACATGCTATCACACAGGCTGGCGGTGCTGTCTGACTGCAACCAATCAGAGACGCAGGGATTGCCAATGGACGGGGGAATCAGTTGTAATTCTTTTGCTTGTCAGTATAATTCATGGGGTATGTGTCTCGCTCCACAACTACAAGCTAAGCACAATATCATGGACACTACAATGTATTGGGCACTACAATGGCATATTTGCAGATTTCACTGCACAGTATCCACTGCATGTGCATTTCTAGAAAACATACATGAAGTCTAAATCCCACATGGAGTCTAAATCATAACTACCCTTGTAAATAAATTCCCAGATAGGGGTAGTTTTATAAATTGGTATTTTTTGGTGTTCTGGCACTTCTGAGGTCAACAAATGGTGTCTGTAAACTATTGTAGGAAAATCTGTGCTTCAAATGTCAAATAGCAGTTCTTTCTACTGAAGTCTTGCCATGCAGCAAAACAGTACTCTACAGCCACATATAAGGTATTGCCACATTCAGAAGGTTTGTGTATGATGATGGGCGGACACAAACTGTAAAAGTCCAGATCTGCACAGGTTCAAAAGAACCCGAGCACCGACCCCCAGCACCTGAGGTGAGGTCACTCAGTTCAATGAGGTCACCTGAGGTCAGGTTACCTGCGATCACAGGTGGAGGACCGTGGGAATCTCCAGCTGTAATTGCAAATAACCTGATCGTTGTCACCGATCATCACTGTGGCTCAGTCTCTGCCTGAAGCACTCAGCAGGTGGACATATTCTATGCCCACCTGCTGTCACTTCAGATGTAGCAGACCTGGAATTGTCATGGGAACTCCTGTAGATTACATTGGACCTGGGTATTTTGGGGGTTAATAAAGGGGTGAAAGAGGGTGTGTTTTTTTTTCATTTTATTTCAAATAAAGGATTTTTTTGGTGTTTGTGTTTATTTATTTTCACTTACACATTAGTAATGGGGGGTTTCATAGACACCTCCCATTTCTGATTTAGGGCTTAGTGGCAGCTGTTAGCTGTTAATAACCCCTTATTACCTTGATTGAGACCACACCAGGGCAATCAGAATGAGGTGGGTAAAGTGCCAGGATTGTCACAAATAATGGATGCGACAGTCCTGGGTGGCTGCAGGCTGATATTTTTAGGCTGGGGGCAAAAAAGCATGGGTCTCCTGAACCTTAAAATACCAGTTCCCAGCTGTCGGCTTTATAGTGGCTGAATATCAAAATTTGGAGCCGCACACCAGTTTTTTAAATTATTTATTTAAACAATTTTTTAAAAAGCTGCATGCGGACCCTCTTATTTTGATACACAGCCAAGATAAGTGCACAGCTGGAGGCTGTAGCCTGTAGCCGTATGCTTTATTTTTACAGCAATAGAGATGCAAACACACACACAGCATCTCTGATTGAAAGCAGTCAGACACATTGTCACACAGGGTGGGGGTGCATCTGACTGCAACCAATCAGAGACAGGGGGACTGCCAGTGGCCAGGGGAAGCAGTGCAAATGTATGATGTTAATAAGCGGCCCTGGAAGTAGCATTTGAAGAGCACAGGAGACTCAGTATGTTTAATGCACCTGCTCCAATCCCCCTATTCCTTTTAACATCATTTTAAGCTCCTGATTCGTGTCCTGATAGACTTATATGGTACCGGCGTCCGGCCAGATATCCGGGATCAATTCCGGGCCCGAACAAGTTTCTTTTTAAAACTCGGTTGGACCCGCCGATCCTGGGTATCTGTGAATCTGCCCATCACTTTTTGTGTAACAAATTATACAGCCTTTCTTTAAAAATGTATTGTATAAAGTCTGTGGCTAAAACAACATTTTAGTGGTAAAAATGTACTGTAGTTATTTTTTCTTCACCACCCAATGGTTTAAAATGTTGTGAAACACCTATAGTGTCAATATTGTTGGGTTCACTTTCTTTTGTTAATTTTGTGAAGATTAAAAATTTGGGGTTAAAGCAACATTTTTATGGAAAAAAAATGAATAGTTAATTTTCATATCCCAATGGGTTATTTAATATAAGTCACTTCCCAACCTCATTAAAAGTGCCAGAACACCACTATACAACTATAATAACCAAACGAACTTGTGGTATAATTCTTTAAATAAAATGAATTTTTATTGTTTATGCATTTAAAATTGCCTCAGCAAAGAGTCCTCAAGGGGTTAACAGAATTGCATGCAAATCATTTACAGCAGTTGCGATCAATTAACATATCAAGACACATACAGTGTTAGGGTCAATTAAGGTTATAAGTCACTTGCATAGGTTTGGGTATAGTACATCAAGAGTAAATATCAATACATATTGTAATTTCCCATTACCACCTATTAATAATAGTAAGCTCAATCTCACTGCTGCCTATACTGAACACCCAACTACGTGTCAATAGTATAACAAGGCCCTATATACATAATTGGAAACCACAATTGGTTTGTAATGAAGCCCGTAGAAAAAACAACTGTATGATCACAACCATAGTACAATACTGACCAATTTGCAGCAAGTCCGGATACCCCACCAGTCCAAAGGGATTTGCATGCAATTCTGTTAACCCCTTGAGGACTCTTTGCTGAGGCAATTTTAAATGCATAAACAATAAAAATTCATTTTATTTAAAGAATTATACCACAAGTTCGTTTGGTTATTATATCCCAATGGGTTGTAGATTCTCTCCATACCCATACATGCATTCTATAAAGGGTATAGTTTAAAAAATTGGGTAACTTGTGGGGAGGTTCTGCTGTTTTGATATGTCAGGGACTCGTCAAACATGACATGGCATCGTCATATCTATTCCTGTAAAAATTGTGCTCCAAAATTCAAAATGTATGTGAAGCAACTAAAGGGGTAACACTTTCTTACTGTGGTTTTGAATACCTTGAGGCATGAAGATTTTATAGTGAGGTCACTATTGAGCATGTTCTGAAATATAGGCCCTGAATGTCACTTAAAATGTGAAATGGTCCTTAATAAAATAGGTTTTGGAGATTTCTTGAAAAAATGAAAAATCGCTGCTAAACTTTTTACATTTCTAATAAAGATATGTTTTAAATATGATGCTGGTGTAATGTAGACATTTGGCAAATCTTATTAATTAATTATTTTGAGCGGTATGACTATGAATTTTACAGCAAAGTTTGAAAGTTGCGAATTTTTTGTCAATATTTTTTTTATATTTTCTTAAATAAAGGCAAATTATATCAATCTAAATTTACCATGAACATGAAGTACAATGTGTCACAAAACCAAGCTTAGAAATTCCTGGGTAAGTTGAAGCATTCCATAGTTATTACCTAATAATGTGGTACTTGTCACATTTGAAAAAATTGGCCTGATCAGGAAAGTGACAACAGGCTTCAGCTATAAGGGTTAACAGAAGCGTGTCTTCTGATGATGGCAAGCTCACACATATCATAGATCGTCAGAACTAACCGGATTTTTTAAAAAAAGATTTGTTTCGGACCAGTATTGATCCCTGATATCTGGCTGGACGCTTGTTTCCATATAAGTCTATGGGGGCTAGAATCCGGTACTTATAAATGCTGGTAGAAGGGATAGGAGGATTAAAGCAAACATGCTATACTTACAGAGCCTCCGGCATAGATGTAACTGCTTCCATGATGCTCACTCTTCTTCCAGGGCCATTTATTTATCTTCATATTTACCTTCATATTCACTGCTTCCCCTGCCGACCGACAGTCCTGGCATCTGAGATTGGTTGCAGTCACATACACCCCTAGCCTGTGTGACAGCATGTCTGACTGCTTGTAATCACAGATACTGCTCTATATTGTGATATAAAATTAAATAAATTGGTGTAGGATCCCTCATATTATTATACCCATCACAAATAAAGCATACAGCTACAGACTGCAGCCCTTGGCCATGCAATTATCTTGGCTGTCTTTCAAAATAAGATGAACTACATGTGGCTTTTTTTTTTTATTAATTAATTATATAAATAATAATAATAAAAAAAAAAACAGCTTGTGGTATCCCCCAATTTTGATACCTGCTCATGATAAAGCCCAATAGCTGGGGGCTGGTATTCCCAGGCTGGGGAAACCAATCCTTATTGGGGCCCCCAGCCTAAAAATAGCAGCCTGTAGCCATCCAGGACTGTCACATGCATTAAATGTGACAATCTCGGCACTTCACCCAGCTCATCCCTGGTGCTCTGGCAAGCGGGGTAGTAAGGGGTTAATGACAGCTCACAGCTGCCACTAAACCCTAGATTAGTAATGAGAGGTGTCCATTAGACTAATTACTAATCTGTAAGTGAAAAGCAATAGATACAAACATTTAAGAAATCCTTTATTTAAAATAGAATAATAAAAAAAACACTTTCAATCTTCTAGTGTGGATTACGTCGGACCCGGGTGTTCTAGGGGTTAATAAATTGGTGAAAGAGTTTTTTTGTATTTTATTTCAAATAAAGGTTTTTTCAGTGTTTGTGTTTACTTCTTTTCACTTACAGATTAGTAATGGGGGTCTCATAGACACTTCCCATTACTAATCTAGGACTTAGTGGCAGCTGTGGGCTGTTATTAGCCCCTTATTGCCCCAATTGGCATCACATCAAAAAATAAAAAAAGCCACATGAGGTTCCTCTTTTTGTGATACACATTGCTACATTTATTTATTTATTTATATTTTTACCACGATTCAGAGCTGCAGACAGGGTCTGTGATTGCAAGCAGTCAGACACTGTCACACAGGCTAGGAGCACATCTAACTGCAACCAATTACAGATGCCAGGACTGCTGATAGGTGGGGGAAACAGAGAATATGTATGAGGCTAATAAGCAGAGCTGGAAAAAGTGTAAGTGACCCGGGAGAAGTTACAGCTGCGCCAGAGGCTTGGTAAGTATAGTACGTTTGCTTTATTCTTATTTTTCCTTTTTTTTTTATTTCCTGAGTTGCCGGATTCGGATCATTAGCCGGAGTTCCCTGAGTATTATGGGCCCAGCACCCGGATACTTTTGAAACCACGTGAATGCAGACTTTTACAGTCTGGGTCCGCCCCTCAATAGTGTCATCAATTTTGTCCATCTATTTAGGTGCTGAACTTTTTTGTCAATGGCTATATATTTGCCTGGCACACATTTGACGTCCAGGCTTTTCACACTATTTATAAATATCCAGCTTATATTGCATGGCCTCTTCTTGTTGTTTGGGGTGAATCACGACCATCTGCATATGCTCGTCAGGAATAGAGTTGAGCGCGGTTCGTGGTTCGTGGTTCTCCAGTTCTAGGCTCGAGTGATTTTGGGGCATGTTCTAGATCGAACTAGAACTCGAGCTTTTTGCAAAAGCTCGATAGTTCTAGAAACGTTCGAGAACGGTTCTAGCAGCAAAAAACCAGCTAAATCCTAGCTTGGTTTCTGCTGTAATAGTGTAAGTCACTCTGTGAATCACACTATTATGACATTTCAGTGTATAGTGTGCGTGAACAGCGCCTTCAGATCACTGCTGTTTCTATAATGGCGATCGCCATTTTTTTTTTTTTCCTTGTCTTCCTTCCCTAAGCGCGCGCGTCTTGTGGGGCGGGCCAGCATGTCAGCCAATCCCAGACACACACACAGCTAAGTGGACTTTTAGCCAGAGAAGCAACGGCATGTGTGATAGGATGTCCATGTCACATGTCCCTGCATTATAAAAACGGACATTTTCCTCCAGGACGCCATTATCTGCCTTCTGCGTCTTTGGTGTCAGACATCACTGTCGCAGCTCCGTCCTCCTGAGTCCTATCGCCGATACAGCTGTATGTGCTGCATACACAGCGTTAGACAGCTTAGGGAGAGCACTTTCTAGCAGTCCTTTTAAGGGCTCAAACCGGCAGGGTCAGAGAGCCATAGGTGACAGGTCCTGAAAACAGCAACAGCGTCTGTGTAGCAAAGGTCAGGGATTTCCTCCCTGCATTTCACCATTAGGAGGGAATAGAAAGGCAGGCTTCCATTCCTCTACCCAGAGCCCCACAATCCTGCCACTGTACCCTCTTGTCCTCTGCACACTCCAACTCATTATAACTAAGCCATTATACTAGCAAACACTCAGTGTACCTAGTGGCATCCTATACGTGGCTATTGGACTTTGCTATAGTCACACTAGTGCAAAGACATTTGCAGAGCACCTCTACCTGCATTGCACACTCCAACTCATGATAACTAAGCCATTATACTAGCAAACACTCAGTGTACCTAGTGGCATCCTATACGTGGCTATTGGACTTTGCTATAGTCACACTAGTGCAAAGACATTTGCAGCACCTCTACCTGCATTGCACACTCCAACTCATGATAACTAAGCCATTATACTAGCAAACACTCAGTGTACCTAGTGGCATCCTATACGTGGCTATTGGACTTTGCTATAGTCACACTAGTGCAAAGACATTTGCAGCACCTCTACCTGCATTGCACACTCCAACTCATGATAACTAAGCCATTATACTAGCAAACACTCAGTGTACCTAGTGGCATCCTATACGTGGCTATTGGACTTTGCTATAGTCACACTAGTGCAAAGACATTTGCAGAGCGCGTCTGCCTGCATTGCACACTCCAACTCATTATAACTAAGCCATTATACTAGCAAACACTCAGTGTACCTAGTGGCATCCTATACGTGGCTATTGGACTTTGCTATAGTCCCACTAGTGCAAAGACATTTGCAGAGCGCGTCTGCCTGCATTGCACACTCCAACTCATGATAACTAAGCCATTATAGTAGCAAACACTCAGTGTACCTAGTGGCATCCTATACGTGGCTATTGGACTTTGCTATAGTCACACTAGTGCAAAGACATTTGCAGAGCGCGTCTGCCTGCATTGCACACTCCAACTCATTATAACTAAGCCATTATACTAGCAATTTTTGCTGCCAGTTTAAGGGCCGTAGTTGCATTGTCAGGGATATTTATTCTTTATTATTCTGCTGTTAATAAAGCTAGACCACCACTGCAATCTACACCACCTCTCAATTTTTACTACCACATTTTCAGTCCACAATCTTGTCGCAATCAACATGAGTGGCAAAATGACAGATGCTGGTGGAAAGGGGAAGAGGCGTGGTGGAAAAGGCAAAAAAGGTTTTGTCCGTGGGGAAGGTGGCAAAGCTCCATTATCATCTGCTGAAGATAGACCATCTACCAGCAAAAGTAAGATGTCTACTACTTACCGTGGACAATCCGATGTGCTCCCTTTTTTACGGACACGAACAACAGGAACAAAGGTAGATGATGGGCAAAAAAGGAAAATGCTTGAATGGATCTCAAGTGGTCCAACAAGTGCCCTCTCAGCCACTTCAAGTACCGCATCCAAAAAACACCAGTCCTCTGAGTTGTCATCCCAATCAAACTTGCTTTCTCCCAGCTCTGAAGTCTCCATCAGCCCTGCACAGTATGGTGGAACTGAGATGGCTGAGTCTGCAGAGCTGTTCAGTCACACTATAGCCTGGGAATCAGAGGTCTGCTCCCAAGCTACAGTGAGTACAGAACAGGAAATGGTCTGCAGTGATGCCCAGAACCTTTGTGACTCTGATTCAGGCCGTGAGGACCAAGTTTCTGAGCATAATGTTGACCCTTTGTCACAAACTGTAACACCTGTGGTTATAGACAATGAGGAACATACTGATGAAGATGAGACGCAGATACCCGATTGGGATGACAACTTAAATATTCGGTCAGGGCAAGAAGAGGCTCGGTCTGAGGGGGAGGGGAGTGCAAACACAACAATTGATGATGAAGTTCTAGATCCCACCTACTGTCAACCCACAGTCAGACACTCGAGGAGGTCAACAGAGGCGGTGGAGGAGGATGCAACCGACGACGAAGTTACCTTGCGCCTTCCTGGACAGAGTCGGAGCACTGGTAGCACGTCTACAACTGCATCCTCAGCCACCACTCTGCCTATGAGCATTATTCGGGGTGGATCAACAGGTCGCATGGCCTCTAAGCCTTGCCTAGCCTGGTCCTTTTTTGACATAGAAAAAGATCGCCCAAATTATGTGATCTGTAAACTTTGTCATGATTCTCTTAATAGAGGTCAAAACCTCAGCAGTTTGACAACTTCTTCCATGAATCGTCACATGAATAAATATCATAGGTCCCGGTGGGAAGCTCACCGTGCTGCAATGCGGCCTAGCGGAGCGAACCATCCACCGCCTGCCCCTTCCAGTGCATCCGCGCGCTCTTCATCTTCTAGGACTGTGGGGACAGCTGTCACACCTGTTTTTCCACGCACAACTTCCACCACTGTAACCGCAACAGGCAGTTTGCTTGGTAGGTCGTCAGTTGGTTTGGAAGGGGAAACAAGTGAGTGTGTACAGCTCTCTCAGACATCGATAGCACCAACGTTGGATGAAGGCAACATCATGTCTCCGCCTGCACTTTCCTCACAAACCTGCATTTTTCCAGGGACACCCTACTCAACACCTTCTACACACAGCAGCCAGATCTCTGTCCCTCAGATGTGGTCAAATAAAAGGCCACTTCCTGCGACCCATGACAAAGCTAAGAGGTTGACTCTATCCCTCTGTAAGCTGTTGGCTACCGAAATGCTGCCTTTCCGCCTGGTGGACACACAGGATTTTAGAGACCTTATGTCTGTCGCTGTGCCCCAGTACCAGATGCCTAGTCGCCACTACTTCTCTAAGAAAGGTGTGCCCGCGCTACACCAGCATGTCGCACACAACATCACCACTTCCTTGAGAAACTCTGTGTGTGAACGGGTGCATTTCACCACCGATACTTGGACCAGTAAGCATGGACAGGGACGTTACATGTCGCTGACTGGGCACTGGGTAACTATGGTGATAGATGGTGAAGGGTCTGCTGCACAAGTCTTGCCGTCCCCACGACTTGTGTGTCAATCCTCTGTCTGTCCAAGTTCCGCCACTGCTTCTGCATCCTCCACCTCATCTGGGTCCTCCACCTCCGCCCCAAGCCTGCCTGGTCAGGCCACCAGCGTTCTCACTGCGCAGAAGGAATCACGCACCCCTCATTACTATGCTGGCAGCAGAGCGCAACGGCATCAGGCGGTCTTTAGCTTGACATGTCTTGGGAATAAGAGTCACACAGCTGAGGAGTTGTGGTCAGCTCTGCGGTCCGAGTTTAATAAATGGTTGTCTCCACTCAACCTGCAGCCTGGTAAGGCCGTGTGCGTCAATGCTGCAAACCTGGGTGCGGCCCTTCGCCTGGGCAAGGTGACACACGTACCTTGTATGGCTCACGTGTTGAACCTTGTCGTCCAGCAATTTTTAACACACTATCCCGGCCTAGATGGCCTTCTGAACAGGGCACAAAAACTGTCTGCTCACTTCCGCCGTTCAAGCGCCGCAGCTAAGCGACTTGCATCGCTCCAGAAGTCTTTCGGCCTGCCGGTTCATCGCCTGAAATGAGATGTGGCGACACGCTGGAATTCAACTCTCCACATGTTACAGCGACTGTGGCAGCACCGCAGAGCCCTGGTGCAATACGTCATGACATATAGCCTGGGCCAACGAGATGCAGAGGTGGGGCAGATCACCCTGATGGAGTGGTCTCAGATCAAGGACCTATGCACCCTTCTGCACAGTTTCGACATGGCGTTGAATATGTTTAGCGCTGACAATGCCATTATCAGCATGACGATTCCAGTCATTTACATGCTGGAGCACACGCTAAACACTATTCGGAGTCAGGGGGTGGGACAACATGAAGGGGAGGAACTACAGGAGGATTCATATGCGCAAGGGACAACAACATCACCAAGGTCCAGATGTTCATCATCACCAACGCAGCAGGCATGGGACCATGGGGGACAGGGATCGACAAGGGCGCATAGTAGCAGGCGAAATGTTGAGCAAGGTGCAGGAGAACATGAAGAAATGGAGGACGAACTGTCCATGGACATGGAAGACTCAGCGGATGAGGGAGACCTTGGTCAAATTTCAGTTGAAAGAGGTTGGGGGGAGATGTCAGAGGAAGAAAGAACGGGTAGCACCTCTATGCCACAAACACAGCGTGGACTTGGTCCGCATGGCTGCGCAAGACACATGAGTGCCTTTTTGTTGCACTACCTCCAACATGACAGTCGTATTGTCAAAATTAGAAGTGATGATGACTACTGGATTGCCACACTATTAGATCCCCGGTACAAGTCCAAATTTTGTGACATAATTCCAGCCATAGAAAGGGACGCACGTATGCAGGAGTATCAGCAGAAGCTGTTACTCGATCTTAGCTCGGCTTTTCCACCAAACAACCGTGCAGGTGCAGGGAGGGAATCTCCCAGTTGTAACTTGACAAACATGGGACGGTCTCGTCATCTTCAACAGTCTACCCGTACCAGTAGGACCGTATCTGGTGCTGGTAACAGCAATTTTATGGAATCTTTTCATAATTTTTTTAGACCCTCTTTTGCAAGGCCACCAGAGACAACAAGTCTGACACATAGTCAACGGCTGGAGAGGATGATACAGGAGTATCTCCAAATGAACATCGATGCCATGACTTTGCAAATGGAGCCTTGCTCCTTTTGGGCTTCAAATCTAGAAAAATGGCCAGAGCTCTCCAGTTACGCCTTGGAGATTTTGTCGTGTCCAGCTGCCAGCGTTGTCTCTGAACGTGTCTTCAGTGCTGCTGGGTGTGTGCTGACAGATAAGCGCACGCGTCTGTCCAGTGACAATGTGGACAGACTGACGTTCATCAAAATGAACAAGTCATGGATCCAGAAGGAATTTACTACCCCTGTGTCATCCTGGGGAGAGTAAATGCTTGTGGATTTGGAATGTGCTTGATGCAAATCAAAACATCCTGTTTGCAACTAGGGCACAAGTGCTGCCACTGATGGGGTGTCTGTGTGGCCCAATTTTTGGAAAAAAGGGAGACTCCGCTTGGAGTAACCCTTGCTTGATGTGTTTTTAAAAGAAGCCAAGATGAACAGAGCTGGGATCAGGAAAGACTTTGCTACCTACCCCGGTGTCATCCTGGGGACGGATAAGAATGGCGTATTTTTGAAAGTGCTTGATGCAAATCTAGCTGTGAAGTGTACAACTGGGGCACAACTGCTGCCACTGAAGGGGTGGGTGTGTGTGGGGCCCAATTTTTGGAAAAAAGGGAGACTCCGCTTGGAGTAACCCTTGCTTACATTGTTTTTAAAAGGAGCCAAGATGAACAAGTCATGGTTCAGCAAAGACTTTTACCTAGCCCGGTGTCATCCTGGGGACTGTTAACTATGGCGTATTTTTGAATGTGCTTGATGCAAATCTAGCTGTGAAGTGTACAACTGGGGCATAACTGCTGCCACTGAAGGGGTGGGTGTGTGTGGGGCCCAATTTTTGGTAAAAATGGAGACTCCGCTTGGAGTAACCCTTGCTTGATGTGTTTTTAAAAGAAGCCAAGATGAACAGAGCTGGGATCAGGAAAGACTTTGCTACCTACCCCGGTGTCATCCTGGGGACGGATAAGAATGGCGTATTTTTGAATGTGCTTGATGCAAATCTAGCTGTGAAGTGTACAACTGGGGCACAACTGCTGCCACTGAAGGGGTGGGTGTGTGTGGGGCCCAATTTTTGGAAAAAATGGAGACTCCGCTTGGAGTAACCCTTGCTTGATGTGTTTTTAAAAGAAGCCAAGATGAACAGAGCTGGGATCAGGAAAGACTTTGCTACCTACCCCGGTGTCATCCTGGGGACGGATATGAATGGCGTATTTTTGAATGTGCTTGATGCAAATCTAGCTGTGAAGTGTACAACTGGGGCACAACTGCTGCCACTGAAGGGGTGGGTGTGTGTGTGGCCCAATTTTTGAAAAAAGGGAGACTCCGCTTGGAGTAACCCTTGCTTGATGTGTTTTTAAAAGAAGCCAAGATGAACAGAGCTGGGATCAGGAAAGACTTTGCTACCTACCCCGGTGTCATCCTGGGGACGGATAAGAATGGCGTATTTTTGAATGTGCTTGATGCAAATCTAGCTGTGAAGTGTACAACTGGGGCACAACTTCTGCCACTGAAGGGGTGGGTGTGTGTGTGGCCCAATTTTTGGAAAAAAGGGAGACTCCGCTTGGAGTAACCCTTGCTTGATGTGTTTTTAAAAGAAGCCAAGATGAACAGAGCTGGGATCAGGAAAGACTTTGCTACCTACCCCGGTGTCATCCTGGGGACGGATAAGAATGGCGTATTTTTGAATGTGCTTGATGCAAATCTAGCTGTGAAGTGTACAACTGGGGCACAACTGCTGCCACTGAAGGGGTGGGTGTGTGTGTGGCCCAATTTTTGGAAAAAAGGGAGACTCCGCTTGGAGTAACCCTTGCTTGATGTGTTTTTAAAAGAAGCCAAGATGAACAGAGCTGGGATCAGGAAAGACTTTGCTACCTACCCCGGTGTCATCCTGGGGACGGATAAGAATGGCGTATTTTTGAATGTGCTTGATGCAAATCTAGCTGTGAAGTGTACAACTGGGGCACAACGTCTGCCACTGAAGGGGTGGGTGTGTGTGTGGCCCAATTTTTGGAAAAAAGGGAGACTCCGCTTGGAGTAACCCTTGCTTGATGTGTTTTTAAAAGAAGCCAAGATGAACAGAGCTGGGATCAGGAAAGACTTTGCTACCTACCCCGGTGTCATCCTGGGGACGGATAAGAATGGCGTATTTTTGAATGTGCTTGATGCAAATCTAGCTGTGAAGTGTACAACTGGGGCACAACTGCTGCCACTGCAGGGGTGGGTGTGTGTGGGGCCCAATTTTTGGAAAAAAGGGAGACTCCGCTTGGAGTAACCCTTGCTTACATTGTTTTTAAAAGGAGCCAAGATGAACAAGTCATGGTTCAGCAAAGACTTTTACCTACCCCGGTGTCATCCTGGGGACGGTTAACTATGGCGTATTTTTGAATGTGCTTGATGCAAATCTAGCTGTGAAGTGTACAACTGGGGCACAACTGCTGCCACTGAAGGGGTGGGTGTGTGTGGGGTCCAATTTTTGGAAAAAATGGAGACTCCGCTTGGAGTAACCCTTGCTTGATGTGTTTTTAAAAGAAGCCAAGATGAACAGAGCTGGGATCAGGAAAGACTTTGCTACCTACCCCGGTGTCATCCTGGGGACGGATAAGAATGGCGTATTTTTGAATGTGCTTGATGCAAATCTAGCTGTGAAGTGTACAACTGGGGCACAACTGCTGCCACTGAAGGGGTGGGTGTGTGTGGGGCCCAATTTTTGGAAAAAATGGAGACTCCGCTTGGAGTAACCCTTGCTTGATGTGTTTTTAAAAGAAGCCAAGATGAACAGAGCTGGGATCAGGAAAGACTTTGCTACCTACCCCGGTGTCATCCTGGGGACGGATAAGAATGGCGTATTTTTGAATGTGCTTGATGCAAATCTAGCTGTGAAGTGTACAACTGGGGCACAACTGCTGCCACTGAAGGGGTGGGTGTGTGTGGGGCCCAATTTTTGGAAAAAATGGAGACTCCGCTTGGAGTAACCCTTGCTTGATGTGTTTTTAAAAGAAGCCAAGATGAACAGAGCTGGGATCAGGAAAGACTTTGCTACCTACCCCGGTGTCATCCTGGGGACGGATAAGAATGGCGTATTTTTGAATGTGCTTGATGCAAATCTAGCTGTGAAGTGTACAACTGGGGCACAACTGCTGCCACTGAAGGGGTGGGTGTGTGTGGGGCCCAATTTTTGGAAAAAAGGGAGACTCCGCTTGGAGTAACCCTTGCTTGATGTGTTTTTAAAAGAAGCCAAGATGAACAGAGCTGGGATCAGGAAAGACTTTGCTACCTACCCCGGTGTCATCCTGGGGACGGATAAGAATGGCGTATTTTTGAATGTGCTTGATGCAAATCTAGCTGTGAAGTGTACAACTGGGGCACAACTGCTGCCACTGAAGGGGTGGGTGTGTGTGGGGCCCAATTTTTGGAAAAAATGGAGACTCCGCTTGGAGTAACCCTTGCTTGATGTGTTTTTAAAAGAAGCCAAGATGAACAGAGCTGGGATCAGGAAAGACTTTGCTACCTACCCCGGTGTCATCCTGGGGACGGATAAGAATGGCGTATTTTTGAATGTGCTTGATGCAAATCTAGCTGTGAAGTGTACAACTGGGGCACAACTGCTGCCACTGAAGGGGTGGGTGTGTGTGGGGCCCAATTTTTGGAAAAAATGGAGACTCCGCTTGGAGTAACCCTTGCTTGATGTGTTTTTAAAAGAAGCCAAGATGAACAGAGCTGGGATCAGGAAAGACTTTGCTACCTACCCCGGTGTCATCCTGGGGACGGATAAGAATGGCGTATTTTTGAATGTGCTTGATGCAAATCTAGCTGTGAAGTGTACAACTGGGGCACAACTGCTGCCACTGAAGGGGTGGGTGTGTGTGGGGCCCAATTTTTGGAAAAAATGGAGACTCCGCTTGGAGTAACCCTTGCTTGATGTGTTTTTAAAAGAAGCCAAGATGAACAGAGCTGGGATCAGGAAAGACTTTGCTACCTACCCCGGTGTCATCCTGGGGACGGATAAGAATGGCGTATTTTTGAATGTGCTTGATGCAAATCTAGCTGTGAAGTGTACAACTGGGGCACAACTGCTGCCACTGAAGGGGTGGGTGTGTGTGGGGCCCAATTTTTGGAAAAAATGGAGACTCCGCTTGGAGTAACCCTTGCTTGATGTGTTTTTAAAAGAAGCCAAGATGAACAGAGCTGGGATCAGGAAAGACTTTGCTACCTACCCCGGTGTCATCCTGGGGACGGATAAGAATGGCGTATTTTTGAATGTGCTTGATGCAAATCTAGCTGTGAAGTGTACAACTGGGGCACAACTGCTGCCACTGAAGGGGTGGGTGTGTGTGTGGCCCAATTTTTGGAAAAAAGGGAGACTCCGCTTGGAGTAACCCTTGCTTGATGTGTTTTTAAAAGAAGCCAAGATGAACAGAGCTGGGATCAGGAAAGACTTTGCTACCTACCCCGGTGTCATCCTGGGGACGGATAAGAATGGCGTATTTTTGAATGTGCTTGATGCAAATCTAGCTGTGAAGTGTACAACTGGGGCACAACTGCTGCCACTGAAGGGGTGGGTGTGTGTGGGGCCCAATTTTTGGAAAAAAGGGAGACTCCGCTTGGAGTAACCCTTGCTTGATGTGTTTTTAAAAGAAGCCAAGATGAACAGAGCTGGGATCAGGAAAGACTTTGCTACCTACCCCGGTGTCATCCTGGGGACGGATAAGAATGGCGTATTTTTGAATGTGCTTGATGCAAATCTAGCTGTGAAGTGTACAACTGGGGCACAACTGCTGCCACTGAAGGGGTGGGTGTGTGTGGGGCCCAATTTTTGGAAAAAATGGAGACTCCGCTTGGAGTAACCCTTGCTTGATGTGTTTTTAAAAGAAGCCAAGATGAACAGAGCTGGGATCAGGAAAGACTTTGCTACCTACCCCGGTGTCATCCTGGGGACGGATAAGAATGGCGTATTTTTGAATGTGCTTGATGCAAATCTAGCTGTGAAGTGTACAACTGGGGCACAACTGCTGCCACTGAAGGGGTGGGTGTATGTGGGGCCCAATTTTTGGAAAAAAGGGAGACTCCGCTTGGAGTGACCCTTGCTTGATGTGTTTTTAAAAGAAGCCAAGATGAACAGAGCTGGGATCAGGAAAGACTTTGCTACCTACCCCGGTGTCATCCTGGGGACGGATAAGAATGGCGTATTTTTGAATGTGCTTGATGCAAATCTAGCTGTGAAGTGTACAACTGGGGCACAACTGCTGCCACTGAAGGGGTGGGTGTGTGTGGGGCCCAATTTTTGGAAAAAATGGAGACTGCGCTTGGAGTAACCCTTGCTTGATGTGTTTTTAAAAGAAGCCAAGATGAACAGAGCTGGGATCAGGAAAGACTTTGCTACCTACCCCGGTGTCATCCTGGGGACGGATAAGAATGGCGTATTTTTGAATGTGCTTGATGCAAATCTAGCTGTGAAGTGTACAACTGGGGCACAACTGCTGCCACTGAAGGGGTGGGTGTGTGTGTGGCCCAATTTTTGGAAAAAAGGGAGACTCCGCTTGGAGTAACCCTTGCTTGATGTGTTTTTAAAAGAAGCCAAGATGAACAGAGCTGGGATCAGGAAAGACTTTGCTACCTACCCCGGTGTCATCCTGGGGACGGATAAGAATGGCGTATTTTTGAATGTGCTTGATTCAAATCTAGCTGTGAAGTGTACAACTGGGGCACAACTGCTGCCACTGAAGGGGTGGGTGTGTGTGGGGCCCAATTTTTGGAAAAAAGGGAGACTCCGCTTGGAGTAACCCTTGCTTGATGTGTTTTTAAAAGAAGCCAAGATGAACAGAGCTGGGATCAGGAAACACTTTGCTACCTACCCCGGTGTCATCCTGGGGACGGATAAGAATGGCGTATTTTTGAATGTGCTTGATGCAAATCTAACTGTGAAGTGTACAACTGGGGCACAACTGCTGCCACTGAAGGGGTGGGTGTGTGTGGGGCCCAATTTTTGGAAAAAAGGGAGACTCCGCTTGGAGTAACCCTTGCTTGATGTGTTTTTAAAAGAAGCCAAGATGAACAGAGCTGGGATCAGGAAAGACTTTGCTACCTACCCCGGTGTCATCCTGGGGACGGATAAGAATGGCGTATTTTTGAATGTGCTTGATGCAAATCTAGCTGTGAAGTGTACAACTGGGGCACAACTGCTGCCACTGAAGGGGTGGGTGTGTGTGTGGCCCAATTTTTGGAAAAAAGGGAGACTCCGCTTGGAGTAACCCTTGCTTGATGTGTTTTTAAAAGAAGCCAAGATGAACAGAGCTGGGATCAGGAAAGACTTTGCTACCTACCCCGGTGTCATCCTGGGGACGGATAAGAATGGCGTATTTTTGAATGTGCTTGATGCAAATCTAGCTGTGAAGTGTACAACTGGGGCACAACTGCTGCCACTGAAGGGGTGGGTGTGTGTGGGGCCCAATTTTTGGAAAAAAGGGAGACTCCGCTTGGAGTAACCCTTGCTTGATGTGTTTTTAAAAGAAGCCAAGATGAACAGAGCTGGGATCAGGAAAGACTTTGCTACCTACCCCGGTGTCATCCTGGGGACGGATAAGAATGGCGTATTTTTTAATGTGCTTGATGCAAATCTAGCTGTGAAGTGTACAACTGGGGCACAACTGCTGCCACTGAAGGGGTGGGTGTGTGTGGGGCCCAATTTTTGGAAAAAATGGAGACTCCGCTTGGAGTAACCCTTGCTTGATGTGTTTTTAAAAGAAGGCAAGATGAACAGAGCTGGGATCAGGAAAGACTTTGCTACCTACCCCGGTGTCATCCTGGGGACGGATAAGAATGGCGTATTTTTGAATGTGCTTGATGCAAATCTAGCTGTGAAGTGTACAACTGGGGCACAACTGCTGCCACTGAAGGGGTGGGTGTGTGTGGGGCCCAATTTTTGGAAAAAATGGAGACTCCGCTTGGAGTAACCCTTGCTTGATGTGTTTTTAAAAGAAGCCAAGATGAACAGAGCTGGGATCAGGAAAGACTTTGCTACCTACCCCGGTGTCATCCTGGGGACGGATAAGAATGGCGTATTTTTGAATGTGCTTGATGCAAATCTAGCTGTGAAGTGTACAACTGGGGCACAACTGCTGCCACTGAAGGAGTGGGTGTGTGTGTGGCCCAATTTTTGGAAAAAAGGGAGACTCCGCTTGGAGTAACCCTTGCTTGCTGTGTTTTTAAAAGAAGCCAAGATGAACAGAGCTGGGATCAGGAAAGACTTTGCTACCTAACCCGGTGTCATCCTGGGGACGGATAAGAATGGCGTATTTTTGAATGTGCTTGATGCAAATCTAGATGTGAAGTGTACAACTGGGGCACAACTGCTGCCACTGAAGGGGTGGGTGTGTGTGGGGCCCAATTTTTGGAAAAAAGGGAGACTCCGCTTGGAGTAACCCTTGCTTGCTGTGTTTTTAAAAGAAGCCAAGATGAACAGAGCTGGGATCAGGAAAGACTTTGCTACCTACCCCGGTGTCATCCTGGGGACGGATAAGAATGGCGTATTTTTGAATGTGCTTGATGCAAATCTAGCTGTGAAGTGTACAACTGGGGCACAACTGCTGCCACTGAAGGGGTGGGTGTGTGTGGGGCCCAATTTTTGGAAAAAATGGAGACTCCGCTTGGAGTAACCCTTGCTTGATGTGTTTTTAAAAGAAGCCAAGATGAACAGAGCTGGGATCAGGAAAGACTTTGCTACCTACCCCGGTGTCATCCTGGGGACGGATAAGAATGGCGTATTTTTGAATGTGCTTGATGCAAATCTAGCTGTGAAGTGTACAACTGGGGCACAACTGCTGCCACTGAAGGGGTGGGTGTGTGTGGGGCCCAATTTTTGGAAAAAATGGAGACTCCGCTTGGAGTAACCCTTGCTTGATGTGTTTTTAAAAGAAGCCAAGATGAACAGAGCTGGGATCAGGAAAGACTTTGCTACCTACCCCGGTGTCATCCTGGGGACGGATAAGAGTGGCGTATTTTTGAATGTGCTTGATGCAAATCTAGCTGTGAAGTGTACAACTGGGGCACAACTGCTGCCACTGAAGGGGTGGGTGTGTGTGGGGCCCAATTTTTGGAAAAAATGGAGACTCCGCTTGGAGTAACCCTTGCTTGATGTGTTTTTAAAAGAAGCCAAGATGAACAGAGCTGGGATCAGGAAAGACTTTGCTACCTACCCCGGTGTCATCCTGGGGACGGATAAGAATGGCGTATTTTTGAATGTGCTTGATGCAAATCTAGCTGTGAAGTGTACAACTGGGGCACAACTGCTGCCACTGAAGGGGTGGGTGTGTGTGTGGCCCAATTTTTGGAAAAAAGGGAGACTCCGCTTGGAGTAACCCTTGCTTGATGTGTTTTTAAAAGAAGCCAAGATGAACAGAGCTGGGATCAGGAAAGACTTTGCTACCTACCCCGGTGTCATCCTGGGGACGGATAAGAATGGCGTATTTTTGAATGTGCTTGATGCAAATCTAGCTGTGAAGTGTACAACTGGGGCACAACTGCTGCCACTGAAGGGGTGGGTGTGTGTGGGGCCCAATTTTTGGAAAAAAGGGAGACTCCGCTTGGAGTAACCCTTGCTTGATGTGTTTTTAAAAGAAGCCAAGATGAACAGAGCTGGGATCAGGAAAGACTTTGCTACCTACCCCGGTGTCATCCTGGGGACGGATAAGAATGGTGTATTTTTGAATGTGCTTGATGCAAATCTAGCTGTGAAGTGTACAACTGGGGCACAACTGCTGCCACTGAAGGGGTGGGTGTGTGTGGGGCCCAATTTTTGGAAAAAATGGAGACTCCGCTTGGAGTAACCCTTGCTTGATGTGTTTTTAAAAGAAGCCAAGATGAACAGAGCTGGGATCAGGAAAGACTTTGCTACCTACCCCGGTGTCATCCTGGGGACGGATAAGAATGGCGTATTTTTGAATGTGCTTGATGCAAATCTAGCTGTGAAGTGTACAACTGGGGCACAACTGCTGCCACTGAAGGGGTGGGTGTGTGTGGGGCCCAATTTTTGGAAAAAATGGAGACTCCGCTTGGAGTAACCCTTTGCATGATGTGTTTTTAAAAGAAGCCAAGATGAACAGAGCTGGGATCAGGAAAGACTTTGCTACCTACCCCGGTGTCATCCTGGGGACGGATAAGAATGGCGTATTTTTGAATGTGCTTGATGCAAATCTAGCTGTGAAGTGTACAACTGGGGCACAACTGCTGCCACTGAAGGGGTGGGTGTGTGTGTGGCCCAATTTTTGGAAAAAAGGGAGACTCCGCTTGGAGTAACCCTTGCTTGATGTGTTTTTAAAAGAAGCCAAGATGAACAGAGCTGGGATCAGGAAAGACTTTGCTACCTACCCCGGTGTCATCCTGGGGACGGATAAGAATGGCGTATTTTTGAATGTGCTTGATGCAAATCTAGCTGTGAAGTGTACAACTGGGGCACAACTGCTGTCACTGAAGGGGTGGGTGTGTGTGTGGCCCAATTTTTGGAAAAAAGGGAGACTCCGCTTGGAGTAACCCTTGCTTGATGTGTTTTTAAAAGAAGCCAAGATGAACAGAGCTGGGATCAGGAAAGACTTTGCTACCTACCCCGGTGTCATCCTGGGGACGGATAAGAATGGCGTATTTTTGAATGTGCTTGATGCAAATCTAGCTGTGAAGTGTACAACTGGGGCACAACTGCTGCCACTGAAGGGGTGGGTGTGTGTGGGGCCCAATTTTTGGAAAAAAGGGAGACTCCGCTTGGAGTCACCTTGCGGTGTTTTACATGACTTTAGAAGGGCGTGCCATGCCTATATCTGTGTGTCCTCCTCTTTTTCCTTGTCCAGCTGTTTTTTTTTCGCATGAGTATATGTCCTTGTCACTTTCCCATGTGTTTGTGTTGTGTTGTGAGTTGTTTGTCACCTTTTGGACACCTTTGAGGGTGTTTTCTAGGTGTTTTTATGTGTTTGTGATTGCCTGCCATTGTTTCCTATGCGGTTCGAGTTCGGTTCGTCGAACGTTCGACGAACCGAACTCGAACGGGACCTCCGTTCGGCGAACCGACCTCGAGCCGAACCGGGACCGGTTCGCTTATCTCTAGTCAGGAAGTGTAGTAAGTTTACATGTCTTAGGTGGAGGTGCAGACTCAGTGGTGCATTCCTGTTTGCATTCACGCAGCCATCTGTCTAAACATTGTCAAGGACATGGCTGATGTAAGAGAAACTGAAGGTGGGAACTGTTCGATCATGTCCTTGAGTTGGTAAAAAAAATAATGTTCAGTACAAAATTTGATGGTAAAGGGGCTGATCAATATCAATCCACTGTGATTCTGTGGCTCAACGCCAGAAATCAGTACATTAGTCTTCATCAGTAGGTCGCTCTTGCCATAGTGAGGATAATTTTCTTTTGTCTGGGCTTAAGGCCAAGATGACCACCGCCTTCTGCAAAATGGGTACCAGGTTCACATGATCACTACCACCAGGGAAGCTTTGGGATAATGTATCTGCTTTGATAGTTTTAATCCCTGGACGGCAAGTGACAGTAAAATAAAATTTAGTAAAAAATAATGACCATCTAGCCTGCCTAGGATTGAGACTTTTGGCAGACTCAAAGTATGAAAGGTTTTTATGGTCTGTGATTACAGTATATGAGATGAAATTCCCCCTCCAACCAATGATGCCACTCCTTGAAAGCCAACTTAATCGCCAAGAGTTCTCTTTGTCCACATCATAGTTTTTCTTGGCCGAAGACAATTTATGGAAAAAGAAAGCACATGGACGCTGTTTACCAGGCGATTAACCTTGTGACAACACCAAACCCCACCTCAGATGCACTGCCCTGCACGATAAAAGGCTGCATAACATCAGGCTGACTGAGTATAGGTGTAGTGGAAAAATAAACCACCACAAACCTGCCCGCCAAATGGTTAAAAATATCATTTACAAAATGCTGGAAAACGGCAGGGGCATAAATGAGACCAAATGGCATGACCAGACTTTCAAAGTGACCCTCAGGTGTATGGAAAGTAATTTTCCATTCATCCCCTTCTCTGATTCTAACCAGTTTGTAAGCCACCTTAAGTCCAACTTGGAGAACTATTTAGCTCCCACAAACTGATTGAATAGATCTGGAATTAGAGGGAGAAGATAAGGGTCTAGACATACGGTAATCTGATTCAATTCCGGAAAATCCAAATAAGGGCAGAGACCCCCATCTTTCTTCTTAACAAAGAAGAACCCTGCCACCACAGTTGAAGAGGAAGTTCTGATATGTCCCTTCTCCAGACTATCAGCTATGTAATCTTTCATAGCCTGTCTTTCTAGGCCAGAAAGATTATACAGTCTGGACTTGGGAAGTTTTGCTTCAGGATGTAGAATAATGAGACAATCACATACACGATGGGAAGGCAAATCCTGACACCACCTCTCCAAACATACATCCTCAAACACAGACAAAAATGCAGGTACCGTCTTCGTTGAGACTGCAGAGAGAGAAGTGTTCAGACAATTATCAAAACAGTATTTTTCCCACTCCACAATTTCCCTGGCTTGCCAATCCACTACAATATTATGTTTCACCAACCAGGGTAGACTCAGTACAATGGGAGTGGGAAGGCCTTCCAAGACTTAGCAGTGTTATGATTCAGTAACTGTGCAAGATTACAAAAAACTCCCATTAGTAGAAAAACACCAAGAAAAACAGAAGTAGTTGGAAACTGAGCTGACCGCAATCCCCTATCAGACCACACTAGAAGTAGCCGTGGAGCATTCCTAAAAACCTAGATGCCTCGTCACATCCGGAGAAACTAGCTACACCTCACAAATAGAAATGAGGAAATTTACCTTGCCTCAGAGAAGTTACCAAAGCAATAGCCAGCCCCTGACATATATAGATTACGGTGATGTAGGAAAACACGATACACAGATAGGAAAAATAGATTTAGCAAAGGCGAGGCCCTACTACCTAGATACAAAGGAAAGAAAAGGAAACTGATTGCGGTCGGTACAAAAACCCTGCAGAAAAATACCAATCTCCTGATATTAAAAATGGCTCTGGAGGTCGAACGACCTCACCCCCACTATATCAGGTCTCTTTGGGAGAGACAAAATACCAAAAAGAACACAAAAAATACAAAAGTGCAAATAATCAAATTTGACAGGGAGAATCTCCCTTTTCTTGCAGAAGAGCTAGCAAAGGGGGAACCCCCATGCTCACCAAACTAGAAAAGCAAATCTTCACCTGCAAGAAAACAGATTCAAAACAAAAGAAAAACAAACACCCTAAGATATAAACAAGGAAGCAAAGCAAAAGCTTGCAAATTTATCTGCAGAAGTCTTGCACAGGAAAACAGGGAAAGACAGAACTCCAAGCCAGGTTCAGAGACTGAGGAAAATTCAACTATCACCGGCACCAGCAAGACAAAAAATGCTCTCCTATATACACCAGGCTTGTCTTCAATAAGACTTCCTTAATTCCCAATTAACGCCGACACCTGTCTGAGTCACAGACTCAGACTCAGCTTCACTACCATTCATGGCTACCAGAGGGAGCTCCAAAACAGCACCCACACAGATGACTTTCACAATATAGCAGGCAATTACTTCATAATGCAGGGATTCTACCTTCAGTTTTATATCATGAACCATCTGAGCCAGGCATCCCTGGACAAGTGGTGCTGAGTCAATGGCATAGTTACAAATGGGTTTAGTTAACATACTGCAGATAAGCCCATGAGTGCATACAAACAGAGCATCCACCACGCTGACTCCTGCTCCACTGTCTACAAACACAGAAATTTTCTCAGTCCTGCTCTCTAGCACCACCTGCTGACAAAACAAAGTGGAAATTACATGTGGAAAACAAACACACACCCTAATTGTCCATCCCCACACCCCCAAGGGTAAGCCGAGTTCCAGATGTTCCTTTTTGCTTAGGAACTGACGGACAGACTCCAATAAAATGACCCCCTTTACCACAATAAACCAAACCCCCCTTTTTTGTGGATTTTAGTGGGAAAGTGGAAAGTAGTGGCTCCCCCTAGCTGCATGGGTTCCTCCAAAATCATCCCCAGCAATAGGGTACTGCCCCGAGAAAGGTTCTCTAGGGAAAATTGTCTAACCAGTCTATTTCAGAGGCATCTGTCCACACATATAGCCAAGGACATGGCAGTCTCCAAGGACTCAGGAATTTCATAAACCATTAACCCATCTCTCAAGCTTTCTGAAAGGCCCTGACAGAATTGGCTTCTAAGAGCCAGGTCAGTCCACTTGGTTTTGGTTGCCCATCTACAAAATTCTGAACAATTCGTCTCTACTGACTGTTCACCCCTGCTGGAGGCGACGCTGCCTGGACTCAGCCAAGGAGACTTGGTCAGGATTATCATAGATGTGACCAAAGGCCTCAAAAAATTAATTCACCGACCGGAGGCAACAAGAGCCATGTGGCAAAAAGAAAGCCCAGGATTGCGGATCCTCTTGCCACAGTGAGATCACAATTCCCACTCACTGTTCCTCATCTCCAGATAGGAAAAGCCAAAGCCTAAGGTTTACAGGCGTCATTAAATACAAAAGACTCTACCCCCTGAAAACCTGTCTGGGAGAGCAATTTTAAGCTGGACCTGCCTCCCCACAGAATCCCCAACATTAGAAGTCTGTGACCACTGCTGTTGTACAGTTAACTTAAGGTATGCTACCTCTGGGGACAGATCCTGAAGCCGTTGAGCCAGATCAGCAATGGGCTCCATGTGAAGAAAAAAATAAAAAACAACATAATGACCAAAGAAAAAAAACAAAAACCTGCATGTCAGTTGGTTTATTTAATGTGTGGCTGGGGATAATGTCACGCTAGGTATCGGGGAGTTCCAAGCGAATGGCGAAATGGAAGTGAAGGGAAATCCTGAGTTTAGGGAAGGGGAAGATAGCGACCCTTGACCAAACCTACCGCTGGCCCCTGGAGTCCCTCACCACCCTAGATAGGTTCTGCACCTATGTGCCGAGCTGGCTACCTGATCCTAGGAGGACACTAGACCTGGGCCCTAGATGGAGAATTGGGGGGATGTTTCAACCACACTTAACACTAAAAAAGACACAGTGAAATACACACATGGGGAAAGCACATTAACAACTTATCTCCTGATGCCTCAAGAAGACCAGCAAAAAGTAGCAACAATTATAAATATGAGTGCAAGCCGGCTGCTTGCATTCACAGATTGTGAAGGAACCAGCATAAGTCCATGGAAAATGAGAGTAGTTAAACCCAAGGGGAAATACAAGAGATTAGCAGCTTAAATGAAGAGGAGCTCTGCTGAGTCCTGAAGGTAAAAGGATGAAAACCCAGCAGAGGAGATACCAAGTACACTGAATACTAACAGCATGAACAATAGAATGTCAGGGAGCATTTTGCGCAGCTAAACGCTGTGGCCTTCTATTGCTGGACATCACAGAACTGTCTGTAACACTAGACACACCCGTGACACTAATTCTCATAACAATTTACTTGATGGAACCACAGTTGTGATGTCACAGCAGTTTCCCTGAGTCATATACATTTGTAATCTCACAACTCATAACATATTACCTGTCTAATAAACTCATGTGAAGCCACAGTGCAGTTTACTTGTCTGAGCCCCTATTGTGATGTAAAGCCAGAGGGAACAAATAAATACGTTCATTGATAATAAATCATCCTTGTATTAACTTGTACTGAATTTATTTTTGTTCTTCTTGCCTAAAAGGTAATATTGATGCAGTTTAATATAGCTCAAAAATTATAAAGTTAGGGCTGATACAGAATAAACACAAACATTGTAGCATTTTATAAAACATCAATTTTCAGCCAAGAAACAGTGGGAGAATACAAACCATCTGTCAAGTGGTTCTTGGCTTGGTCATCTAATTAAAAACACGGTGGGTTTCTTTTTGAGGTAAGCACTAAAGATATGCTGAATAAAGCAAATGCCAAATTTTCTAGGCATGTAAAATGTAAACAGAAAATAATGTAAATCCAGTCATTTTTAGATTTTATTTCTCTACAAATTTCAATTCTTTTGCAGGACAAGTATCCTAAGAAAGTATACTCCAAAGATTATATAACAATCCAGAGATATTGTTGGAGACATGTTTGGTTGAGCAATAGCCTCAGGGAGTTGTTTAGAATGTGATTTTGTATTTTCTTTCTGTCTTTCTTTCTTTCTTTCTTTCTTTCTTTCTTTCTTTCTTTCTTTCTCTTTCTTTCTTATTTTTTTGTTGTGCATTTGTGAACTGTGAAATTATTTTCTATATTATTAGCAGATGTCTATGTGACGCCCTGGACAAGCCAGGTAGTCACAGATAGAGCCCTGCATAACACCAGTTCCCTCACTAGGTAACACCAGCCAACCACATAACACCCTAGTCACTTCGCTCAGGGCTGAATGAACACACCAGTGGGCAGAGCCAGGCGGTTGGCCATGCCCACAGAGGAGTTCAGAGAGCCTGAGGGAGGAAAAACACAGTTCAGTTCAGAAACAGTTTTGTTTTGAGAGTTGAGTGGAGGAGGACAGGCCTGTAGGTCAGGCCTGTGACAGACTAACAGGTGCCAGGGTTGGAGCATGGGCACCTTTGGCTAGGAGGCATACGGAGGCCTCTGTCTGCAGGAGCTGGGACGATGGCTCGGTGGAACCGTGGTGGACCGGGACAGGGTAGTGGCCCGCCGGTACCGACCCGGGGAACCAACTTGGAAACCGGAGCACAAGAGGGGGTACTTAGACCCTGAAACGAGGTCTAGAAACTACTGGACTGAGTTAATTAACTGATTGCAGTCTGGACTTTAGGTCCTTTCCCACCCAAAGTCCCTCATAGAAGACAACAGCCCAATGAGGGGGATAGAAAGCCACCGCCAAGGCTCAGAGATCCCACGGGCCAGCGTCTGCGGGCAAACGGGCACTTCCGACATCCACAAGCCGGGGAGCGGACTCCTGACACTGCAAGCGCAGGTAGCCCAACAACTCAAACAGGTGCAGGAGAAAGACAGACACCACCAACCGGGTGGGGGAACCCGACTGCAGCCGGCTGCAGGCACCGACCACCATCATCTTGGTTTACCAGAGACTCGAGTGTTTCATTCTAATTGTGAGTACACCAGTGCCCTCCGGCCACCCATCTCCCTGCACCGCCAAAACATTCCCAACGGGTCCTGGGGCCACCATCCCTGCTCACGGAGGGGTTAAGAACTTGCTGCATACCATCTCCCCCGGGTGCCCAGTAACTGCAGCGGTGGTGTCCACCTTCACCACATCCCGTGGGTGGCATCACAAACTTAAAACACGGCTCCGGCCATACACCCACGTCCCCAAACCGCCAACCCCTTTTTGGTCGGAGTTACCGCAGGACCCCCGGGTCCGGAGACCCTCGAGCCACCCACTGACCCGAGCGGCTCAGTTGCAGCCGAGCACGGGGCGGCACACCCCGATTTCTGGCGTCACAAACAGGATACTTACCCATTCACTTACCTAGTGAAGTGCGCCTTGTATGGACAGTCAGCGGTGATCCGTTGTAAAAGTTTCCTAGTCTGCCATCTTGCTGCCATTTTTTTTGGCGCGAAGATTCCCGCCAGAGATTTCTTCCCCGCGAAAAGAGCACGAAGGCTGAAGCCCCGCCCCCTGGGAACACGGCCGTAAAGCAAGGCCGGAGGTCGGAAAACAAAACTTACCGGCCGGAGAGAGGAAGGCCTCGAAAAGACCAAGGGGGAGAAGCGGGAAGAGCTGATGTAACCGCGGCTGATAAGTGCAAGGACGCCAGGACTCTGCAGAAACCTGTTCCTGGACACCAACACGGCAGGATGTGTTGGAATATCCAGGCCCAAGCCCGCTTCATGCTGGCGAAGTGGGCGTCGGAGATGAAGGGCATGGCTGCAGCCGTCTGGGCGCGCGAAGTGGAGATGATCTCGGAGGAGCGGGTAAGCAGTGACCCACGCCTCTATGTTCCCCAGAAACCGGCCGTCCCGGCTGAGGGGCCCGGCCTGCTCCCATCTGGCACGCCGTTTCCCTCGTCGCCCGTGCCCGCAGCCAACGCCCCAAGCGACCCGCTGCCCCAGTCCGAGGCAGCAAAGCCCGTACCATCTACGGGGGAGGACCCAGCTGCTGGGCCCTCAGGCCTTACCGTCACCATCGCTCCGGCACTGCTGACGACATCCCATCTGGCCCCGGCAGTCTGCCCAGCCGCAACAGAGATGATGTCGGCCCCGACAGTCCGCCCGGCCGCAACGGAGGCAGTACCCACTGCTCCCAGGTACCTCGTCCTGGCTGAAGACCAGCGGCAAGGTGCTCATGGAAAGGAGGCGCAGGCTGTTGAGCATAGGGTCCCACGGCAGTATGTAAGGCCGGTCGTAGCCAGCGCCGAGGGTTCCCCAGGAAGTCTGGCTCCTGAGCAGGAGGGTAAAGCGGATGTGCATGCCCGCATTTATGAGTATTAAGGTAGCGGTTCCAGCTACCATACTGCCCGTCCCCGTTGGGACCAAGTTAAGTTCCCGTTGTAAAGAGGTAAAACAGAAATAAGGCCAAGAACTTGCAGGCCACCGAAAAACATTATTGGGCCTTGTAAATCATCCCTGGACCACCTTTTCATTGTCCTGCAGTCTCCGGAGAGGCTGGTTGGAGGAAGGGCCTGCGGGATGTTGTAGGCTGGGGTCCCATCACCATGCAGACCGGTGACAACCCTCCGGGTCAGGGGTCCCCTGGACGTGGGGCCTCTGAGAGACTGCTGGGTAAGGAACTTATTACCCGGCCCGTGTGGGCAAGACCCGAACTCGATTTCTGGACAGGGGAAAAGGGGTGCTGACCTGTTTTTAGAGGCAGCATCAAGGTTTAGGTGTGCTTGGGTGAGCAAAATGGAAAGGACCCGGTCCTGTCCTGTTCCCGGTTAATAAAAATGTTTGCAACGTTTAAGTAAACTGCCTCCCGCAAGCTTTCATATAATGTAAATATATAATTATACTTGTAATATGTTGCTTTTATCTTTTTCAGTTCAAAACAAAATAAACCGGTGGTGGTCGGACAGCTCGCGGATGGTCTGTGGTTAACCAAGGGGGAGTGTGATGGCCTGGACAAGCCAGGTAGTCACAGATAGAGCCCTGCATAACACCAGTCCCCTCATTAGGTAACACCAGCCAACCACATAACACCCTAGTCACCTCGCTAAGGGCTGGATGAACACACCAGGGGGCGGAGCCAGGAGGTTGGCCACACCCACCGAGGAGTTCAGAGAGCCTGAGGGAAGAAAAACACAGTTCAGTTCAGAAACAGTTTTGTTTTGAGAGTTGAGTAGAGGGGGACAGGCCTGTAGGTCAGGCCTGTGACAGACTGACAGGTGCCAGGGTTAGAGCCCGGGCACCTTTGGCTCGGAGGCATATGGAGGCCTCTGTCTGCAGGAGCCGGGAAGATGGCTCGGTGGAACCGTGGTGGACCAGGACAGGGTAGTGGCCCGCTGGTACCGACTCGGGGAACCGACTCGGAAACCGGAGCACAAGAGGGGGTACTCAGACCCTAAAACGAGGTCTAGAAACTACTGGACTGAGTTAATTAACTGATTGCGGTCTGGAGTTTAGGTCCTTTCCCACCCAAAGTCCCTCATAGAAGACAACAGCCCAACGAGGGGGATAGAAAGCCACCACCAAGGCTCAGAGATCCCATGGACCAGCGTCTGCGGGCAAACGGGCTCTTCTGACATCCACAAGCCGGGGAGCGGACTCCTGACGCTGCAAGCGCAGGTAGTCCAACAACTCAAACAGGTGTAGGAGAAAGGCAGAGACCACCAACCGGATTGGGGAACCCGACTGCAGCCGGCTGCGGGCACCGACCACCATCATCTTGGTTTAACAGAGACTCGAGTGTTTCATTCTAATAGTGAGTACACCAGTGCCCTTTGGCCGCCCATTTCCCTGCACCGCCAAAACACCCCCAACGGGTCCTGGGGCCACCATCCCTGCCCACGGAGGGGTTAACAACTTGCTGCATACCATCTCCCCCGGGTGCCCCGTAACTGCAGCGGTAGTGTCCACCTTCACCACATCCCGTGGGTGACGTCACAAACTTAAAACACGGCTCCGGCCGTACACCTACGTCCCCAAACCGCCAACCCCTTTTTGGTTGGAGTGACCGCAGGACCCCCAGGTCCGGAGACCCTCGAGCTACCCACTGAAGGTCCGGACCCAAGCGGCTCAGTTGCAGCCGAGCACGGGGCGGCACATCTATATTGTCCCTTTTATTTTAAAGACCTGTTTTCTCTCATTTCTGTTCTTATGGAGCTACAAGTTCAGAGGACAGTAAGTGTTTCCTTTTAGCTAAGCTCTTTATTATAGTTGTATTTACAGGGGGGTTACAGAGCTACAGACTCACACCGATCACGGCGTTTAACCTCTCTGTTAATAGTGACAAAGGCATGAACTGCTTGTACAAAGAGGGAGCTCTGTCTCTGTTCTGATCATCACAACGTTGTGCTGATGGTCTCCATGGTGACCCCGAACAATGGCTGTGGGGTAACCCAGGTACAGTAGCTTGCAAGGTCCTGCCTTGAGCAGGACTTGATATGCTTCTTACCATCATATGACTTCCTATATAAAAGCATTGCAAGTATTACATCAGCGATCAGGGCTGAAACGTTGATGGGACTAGGTGAAAAAGTAAAAAAAAAAGTTTAACAAAATTGTAAAAAATAAATAAAAAAAAAATCACAAAAAATGAAAAAAAATACCAATAAATAAAAAAAAGAGTAGATCCAGCATCCGCAGGCAATGTTAAAAACCTTTGCTTTATTGTTCAAAAAAATACATTAAAGCATAGACACTGTCTTGTCTAGGCATTTCGAACTAATGAGTTCTTATTCATGACCATGCAAAAGCAAAATTAAATAAAAAAGTATAGCTATTTAATATTGTCACATTCAGAACGACTCGCTCTATACAAGCGTCAGGGTAGTACGAAATAGAGAAAAATAATAGTTCTCAAAATATGGCAATGCAATTAAAAAATAAACCTGGTATTGCTGTAATCAGATAGACTCAAAGCATAAAGCCATCTAATCACTTATACCACACTGTGAATGGCTTTACAAAAATAAATTAAAATAATTCTTGACCTGCAGTTGATTTATTCACTTTTCCTCCCATGGATCGCAGTAAGGTTCGGTTCACAATTATCCTGAACTCTAAGCTGAATATTTACACCAGGGTTTACATCAATCTCTGAAATCCATGATTCAGACAATGCCCCTGACAGAATATTCTCTATAATGAGTCAGATCATGTCACCTTGGACTCAGTCTGTCCTTTGATCCGGCAGTATTCGTATTTTCAGTGGTGCATAAGAACTTGGGATTTAGGAAAATTTCTTTGTTCAAATGAATTTGATTGAAGCAATTTTCCTAAATTCCGAGTTCAAACCCTTTATTTTATCCTAATATTTATAGCACACTATAATTTTGTCAAATGTGTATTACATTTGAATTTGTATTTGTTAAACATCATTTTCATATATTAAGTTGATTAATATTCATATGTATGTATATATATCAATGTCTTTACTTCTTAGAGAGAGCGAGAGAGAGAGAGAGAGAGAGATAGAGAGAGATCACGCCAGGTTGGTTTCTGGGCATGCTCAGTAAAGCAAACAGGATCCTTCAGAAAGGATACAGCCGCAAGTGCATAAGCAGGATCCAGCACCCATTGAACTACATTGCACCAGTGGCCGCAATGTACAGGATCCATTCGCCTGCAGTATTTGGACGCAGGTGAAAAACGCAACATGTTCCGTTTTTCAAAAAAGTTAAAAACCTGCAAGTCACCAGATCCGGACAGTAACGCATGCGAACGCATGCGAACGCATGCGAACACATGTTACCGCAAGTCCATTGAAAATACATTGGATGAAAAACTGTGCGATTCCTGTCGCATTTAAAAAAACGCTGATGTGAAACCAGCCTACGCCTGGTTCTGGCAACAGTGGGTCTACATTCCTCTCTTCCCTCCATCAATGCACTGTGACAATTTCAGCCAATTTTGCGCTCCAAAAATCAAATGTTGCTTCTTCTCTTTCGAGCTTTGCTGTGCTCCCAAATAGTAGTTTTCCATTACATATGGGGTATCAGCATACTTAAAAGAAATTGCACAACAAACTGTATTGTCCACTTTTTCCTGTTAGCCTTATGAAAATGAAAAAAAAAAATGGGGTTAAATCATCATTTTTGTGGTAAACAAAATTATTTTCATCTTCCCGGCTCAACATTATAAATTTCTGTGAAGCACTTGTGGGTTCAAGACGCTCACCAGACATGTAGATACATTCCTTCAGACGAGTACGTTCCAAAATGGGGCAAAATTTGGGGCTAAAGCAACATGTTAGTGGGAAAAAAAGTTTTTTTCTTCCACCTTGCATTTAATCCTCTGAAGCACCTAAAGGGTTAATTAACTTCTTGAATGTATCTGTGACGCCCTAGCAGCAGTCGGACTGCTCGGCAGACACTTTGATGAAAAACAAAAAGGTTTTTTACGGGGGAGAATATTTGTGACGCCACCTGCGGTGTGCGGTAATAAGGAATACCGCCGCTGCTGTATGGGAGTGCCGGGGCTGATGGTGTTGGGGCAGCCTGGTGGTGATTCCCTCCGCAGGTAGGGGCCCCGGGACTCAGGGTAGGGACTAGGTAGGAACAGCCTATATTGATATAGGGCCGGCAGGGCGCTGGGGAGCCAGGGTACTCACTCAGGTGTGATGACGCATTCAGTGGACACAGACTCTGAGGTAAACAAAGTCTCTTGGTACTGCTGCACTCGGTGACTGCACGTGCGGTGGTCCCTTTCAGTGATTCTGTGGTGGACTGGAGCCTTCCTCCATACATTGTATACTGTGTGTGTCCCTGGCCCCGTTGGCTTGAAACCTTCGGGTCCCGTCCCTCTTTTTAATTGGGACCTGCTCTTAGCAGCTGGCACGTGGGATTTTCTGTGACTGCTCTGTGTGGGAAGTCCTATCCCTCCGCTGTGCTGACGCCGCTAATCTCTGAGCCGTCAAGTACAGGCCACTGTCTGCGACCCAGCCAGGCTCTCCTCAGGGAGCTCTTAATCCCCAGGTCCTCTCTCTTTTTCAGTTACTACCAACTGTCTAACTGACTCCTCCCACCAGCCTGTCTGACTCATAGGTGGGCGGTTCCTTTCCCAGCTGGAACCACGCCCCTGGTGTGCCTGACAAGTGTAGTGTTTGGGTGACTAGGATTTGTGCTGTTAGTACAGAATCACTGTTGCGGACCCCGGAACCAAGGAGGGTGGGCCCTGCACCAAGGATAGAGAATAGTGCAGTTCCCTGTGACACCCTGGACTAGTCCAGGGGCGTCACATTCCCCCTTGGTTAAACGTAGCTCGTCCCCGAGCTACAGTGCACCCAGAGTGTTTATTTTTATCTGCAAAAAGTGAACATTTTAATAAGAAAAACATATCTATCCATCCCACGCAGGGGAGGCACTTGAACCCAACGTTTCGCTTTCCCAATCCTTCATCCCACCCCCAAAGTTCCAAAAGGAGGCAAGCCACCGCTCCTGTTGGTGGCCAGACCTGGGCCATATGTCTCCCAGGTCTCTCCTCCACCTGTGTCTTCTCCTGTAGGTGGGGATGCAGTCCGTGGCTATGAATGGGAAATAACCATTTACAATAGCACCAGTTCGTGCTGGCTACCACCAGTCCTGTAGCCAAAGGTCCATTTTCAATAAAACTTATCATTGGTCGTCAATCAGGTCATGAATCCAGGTAATTAAAATAAAATCAACATTCTTCTTATCAACACTCTATATCAACATGTCTTACATGACTATCTTTAGCATGGAAAATAGTAGAATTAAAAGCATGGAAAATACTAAACATTTTTAAATTTACTCTATATTTAGACTATTTACATTAGGGTAGAGTAGCCGGGTTCCGCTACCATTCCTCATCTCTGAACCTATGTGGGGGCTGACCAAAGTTCACACGGGTGGACCTTCTCAGCTCCTGGCTTCCCTCTAACCCTTGTACTGTGGTGTTTGCTACTACCTGTTCCCCACTACTGGTGCTAGGTGTTGTAGGTGGTAATCTACGTGTTCGTGGTGCTGGTATGGGTACTTCTCTAGGTGCAATGATTTCAGGCCTCCTTGGTTCTGGTTCTTCCGCGGGTTGCGGGAATGTGAGTACAGGCACAATCACTGCTCCATTGTACATAGGCCAATCTTCCGGGAAGTCACCTAGGATGGTGTGGATCACTCTCTTCTTTTTCTCAGTCACTTGAGGTTGGGGCTGTTCTTCCTTCTGGATGTTCAGGGGTTCAGGGCACTTTTTCAAGTGGTCACGGGAAATTACAGCTGTGGTTCTTCCTTGGTCCTTGCTGACAAGACAGGTCTTCTGGTTGTTGAAATTGGAAGGCTGGACCACATATGGCTCTCTTTCCCACTGGTCGTCCAGTTTATGCATCTTTCTTTTTCTTTTTAAGACCACTTCTCCTGGTGAAAATGGAGGGGCTTGGGCTTGCTTGTTAAAGCTTCTTTCTTGCTTTTCCCTACTTTGGTCCAGATTCTCCTCGACATACTCTTGAATTTGCCTGTATTGAGCTCTACGCTTGGTATCCCAATCTGCATTTGGGGAATAAACTTCAGGCATCTCAACTTCCATCTCCAGATCCACTGGCAGTCTCCCAGGTCTAGCCCTCATGAGATAAGCGGGTGTGCATTTAGTGGAACTCACAGGAATACTATTGTACATGTCCACAAGATCTGGCAATTTTTCAGGCCACTCGTTCCGCTCCTCAAGGGGTAGAGTTTTCAGCAGGTTGATGACTACATAGTTCATCTTCTCACACATCCCATTTGTTTGTGCGTGGTAGGGGGCAGTGCGTATCTTCTTACACCCATACAATTTACAAAATTCCTGGAAGATTTCTGCTTCAAAAGCGGGACCTTGATCTGTTAGGACGTGATCTGGGTAACCGTGGGGTCTGCAGAAATGTGCCTGGAAAGCCTTCGCCGCAGTTCAACACTCGCACGGGCACTCTCCCCTTACGGACATCGACTACCCCTCTGGCTGTCAGTACTGTAGACCAGTGCTCTGAAGGTAGGGCCTCTACCACTGCCTGGTAATTCTGTCCACGGGAGCCTACAGCTGCCCTGCACCATATCATCATCTCACTCCGTGGGGGCACTACCACAGGAGCTGCATCCATTACCCGTACACCGCCAATTTCCCCACCAGACAAATTTACCTGTTGCCTCTGCTGGAGGTCTCGAATCTCTCTTTGCAGGACCCTCTGGCGTCCCGTTCCTGCAGTTTCAGAGAGCTGTTGGAGAAGAAACAATACTTCCCCCATACAATTCTCAATAACATTAGTCCCCAAAATCATCTTAGGGTTCCGGTCACTAGGGTCATTCTGCACTACTATGAGTCCTTGGCGTGCTAACTCCACCCTGCCCACCTTGATGGTTACCTCCTTGAACCCGAGTTGTGTTACTGGTAAACCATTTACAGCATAAATGGTGAGGTCATTGTCCGGTGGGGCGAGTTCCTCAGTTGACCAGAATTTGGTATACAGTACTTGGGGTATAGTTGTTACCTGGGAGCCGGTATCAAGAAGTGCTGAAGTCGGAATCCCATCCAAGGTGATGGAAACGATGGTCCTTCCTCCAACATACCGCTCCCGCCAGTCTGCTGGGCCTTGTTGATTTAGTCCTGGGGAGTGGCCCTTGGCCCCAGGGGTGGCCCGTTTAAAGGACAATAACGGGCATAGTGACCAGTCTTGTTGCACCTATAACAAACAAGGTTTTCATACCGGTCACGGTTCCTTCCTCTGTATGTCGAGGTCCTCCCTCTCATCCAAGGGACGTCATCTGGGCAGTTAGCAAGCTGGATCTTCTCCGCCGGCTTGGTCTTGGGCTTGAGCTGCATTGCCTCTAGGATCCTTGCAACATCACTGCTCAGCTGCTGCACCTGTAAAGACAAATCACTGGTATCGCCTGCAGGCGCTGCTGGGGTCTTTGGCTCTGGCAGTGCTCTAACAGGAGGTGGCACATGTAGAGGAGAAGTGCCGGCTTGCCAGGACGTAGCAGGAGAATCAGTTGGCTCTGGGGTTTGCAAAGCCTTGATGGCTCGGTCTTTTAAAACAGCAAAGTCCATTGCAGGATATTCCGGAGTCCACAGCCGTAGCTGCTTGCGGTCCTCCACTGACCCCAGGCCTTGCAGAAACTGTTCAACAAGCACCTTGTTTCCTTCAGCTTCACTGATGGGAATGGTTAGTTTGAGAGTCCGTAGCGCTGATTGCAGCCTCAGAGCATAGTCTCTAATGCTTTCTTGTGGGCGCTGCTTGCAGTTGTAAAACTTTATCCGGAGTTCTGCCTCAGTGCGGTTTTCAAAGGAAAGTCGCAGACGTTCAAAAATGGCAGTTACTGAGGCCCGGTCCTGATCTGTCCAGGTCTCCGCCTCCAGCTCTGCGGCGCCTGATAACTGGCCGAGTAGTACAGACGCTTGCTGCCGGTCATTCATCCCAAACATATCCAGGAGTGTGCGGATTTTTCTTTTGAATCCTTGCAGAGTGTCAGGGGAACCATCATATTGTGGTAGCCAGGTAGCGCCTGGCACATACGGTAAAGTCATTGGCATTATCTGCGCGGTCGCTCGTGCGTCCATGTCACCTTGATCTTGAGGGGGAACTGCCGCTGCGCTCGCTTCACCCGGCGCCGACATCTTTCTATGCCCCCTTGGTTTTCAGCAGCAAGATGGCGGCAACTGAATTTTTTTTTTTTTATTCACTTTGGGCTCAACAGTTTTGGAGAAGGCGCACGTCACCCAGGTTAGTGGGTCCAGTCCAATCCTGTTCGTGACGCCAAAAATCAATGTGTGACGCCCTAGCAGCAGTCGGACTGCTCGGCAGACACTTTGATGAAAAACAAAAAGGTTTTTTACGGGGGAGAATATTTGTGACGCCACCTGCGGTGTGCGGTAATAAGGAATACCGCCGCTGCTGTATGGGAGTGCCGGGGCTGATGGTGTTGGGGCAGCCTGGTGGTGATTCCCTCCGCAGGTAGGGGCCCCGGGACTCAGGGTAGGGACTAGGTAGGAACAGCCTATATTGATATAGGGCCGGCAGGGCGCTGGGGAGCCAGGGTACTCACTCAGGTGTGATGACGCATTCAGTGGACACAGACTCTGAGGTAAACAAAGTCTCTTGGTACTGCTGCACTCGGTGACTGCATGTGCGGTGGTCCCTTTCAGTGATTCTGTGGTGGACTGGAGCCTTCCTCCATACACTGTATACTGTGTGTGTCCCTGGCCCCGTTGGCTTGAAACCTTCGGGTCCCGTCCCTCTTTTTAATTGGGACCTGCTCTTAGCAGCTGGCACGTGGGATTTTCTGTGACTGCTCTGTGTGGGAAGTCCTATCCCTCCGCTGTGCTGACGCCGCTAATCTCTGAGCCGTCAAGTACAGGCCACTGTCTGCGACCCAGCCAGGCTCTCCTCAGGGAGCTCTTAATCCCCAGGTCCTCTCTCTTTTTCAGTTACTACCAACTGTCTAACTGACTCCTCCCACCAGCCTGTCTGACTCATAGGTGGGCGGTTCCTTTCCCAGCTGGAACCACGCCCCTGGTGTGCCTGACAAGTGTAGTGTTTGGGTGACTAGGATTTGTGCTGTTAGTACAGAATCACTGTTGCGGACCCCGGAACCAAGGAGGGTGGGCCCTGCACCAAGGATAGAGAATAGTGCAGTTCCCTGTGACACCCTGGACTAGTCCAGGGGCGTCACATATCCAACTCAGAGAAGGGACGGTAGTCACTGGAATCCAGTAAATTCCTTTATTGAGGTGCGGTGCAGGTATAAGGCAGGAGCAGAGCTGACAGCGGGCCCCTCACCAAGGACAACAGCCGTTTTGCGTATGCATACGCTTCCTCGGGTCCCAAGGAACCTCAATAAAGACATTTACTGGATTCCGGTGAGTGCCGTCCCTTTTCAGAGTTGGATTCTGCCTATGAACTATATGCTACATTGGACGTGCACCTCCTAGCCAGCCACGTGGAGGATCCCTTTCCACATCCCGCTTTGTGCAAGGAGGCTGATATTTGTGGGTGGGTAGATGCGGCAATTCTTTTCTATGGAACTGTCAAACTTCTTGAATGTGGTTCTGAGTACTTTTAGGGGTGTAGTCTTTACAATGGTGTCACTTTTGGGCATTTTCTGTTATGTAGGCTCTTCAATGTCATGTGAAATGTTAGTTGGTTCCTAAAAAAATTGGTTTTGTAAATTTTGTTTGAAAAATGAGAAATTGCTGATAAACCTTTAACCCTTCTAGCTTCGTAACAAAAAAATTATCATATATTATCATATATTTCAAATATGATACTCATGTAAAGTAGACATGTGGGAAATGTTATTTACTAACTATTTTGTGTGACATAACTCTTTGGTTTAAGTGCTTAAAAATTCAAAGTTTGACAATTGCAAAATTTTTAAAATGTTGGCCAATTTTTCTGGTATTTTCACAAATAAACTCAAAAAATGTTGCTCTAATATTATTAATAATATAAAGTAGAAGATGTCACAAAAAAAACTCCACTCAAACTCACTGGGGTCCGTTAAAGTGTTCCCTTGTTATTACCTCATAAACTGACACTGGTCAGAATTGTAAAATTTGGCCTGGTCAGGAGGATTAAAACAGGCTGGGTGGTTGTGAAGGAGTTAAAATTTTTGATTAATTTATTCATGCATTCATTTAAAAAGTTACACGCTTGGCTCCATACTGCACCTTTGATACATTTCTGGCTCAACAACCGCCCTTAATCGTAGTGATATCGACCCTACTTCATAACCTCTTTTAAAACCCTTATGGGACAATGATGGGAGAGCTGAAAATTAGCATATAATTATACCGTGCAAACCCCCCACCCAAAAAAACCAAAACCTATTTATAATAGTGTTTCTATAGACAAATTATATTTTTAATTATAAATATATGGTATCATTTCTATAGTTTAATCTATTTGGCTGTTTTGTGATTAATAAAAGAATGCAGTATAACTCCCATGTTTTTTCTGCCATTTCCTTCCCCCTTCAGGACAAATAAGACTGTTGATGCTGCTGTTATGTGCTTTAACAAATGTATAACTGCACCTGAATACGTGCTTTTACTTTTTTAGCCCCTTTACCACCCGGCGATTTTATGTTTTTTGCTTTATTTTTGCCTCTCCTTCTTCCAAAAGCCATAACTTTTTTTTTTTTTTTTCCATCAATATAACCATATGAGGGCTTGTTTTTTTGCGGGATGATTTTTACTTTTGACACTTCATACAGGCTATTCTGACGGTCCACATCCAATGGATCATTCAACATCTGAAGGGTTAAAATGCTTCCTTTAAATGATTAAGGTCACATTTCAAATAGATCTATGCTTTATCTGATTGGATGACGGGCTACCCTGAATAACCAAGATTTGTGGTTTTTTGGGACTGCATTCTGAGGGAGATCTATTCTTACTAGTGGCACTATGAGTACATGATTTGGATAAGCAGGAATATATGCAGTCCTCCGAACGGGTGATTGGACAAGTGATATAGGTATAACGTATCTCCCACAAAGTATCCCTAGAGGGACCACTCTGACAATGAAGTGAAGATCCACAATTTGTCTGAAACAAGTGGGAACGGTGTACCTTAGAGGGATCCAACACCAGGCTTACTTTTGGAGATGTGAACATGTTACATCTGGAGGACCTTTGAGTTAAGTCTATTATTCCTAATGAACCCTGTTGGCAAGGGGGAAACACGTTGAGCATTTTCTTATTTATATCATAATATATATTTTTGCTATTTGAATTCAATTGGACGAAATAACTGCATGTGTTACTCATCTGATGACACGTGGATGCATTTTAATATTTGATGTTAATAACTATTTCTCCTTTATACAGCATATCTAGGGATGTTTAGGGAGAGCCTACAAGGAACGAGGGCACTGTTTACATTAGAGTGTTGTTACTCCTTTGGTAGGAAGGGTTAAATAGGGAATTTCACCCCTATGTGTCGTCTGATGTCTACTTTTTTGTCTGGCCCTTATAGCTGTTGCACTTTTGGTTCTATATGGTGAACATTTTGCCAGGTGTTAGGATTGACGAATAAAATTGTGAGTCTATGGGTATTTCGTGTCCATTTGAAGGTGTTCTTGGGGTTGAACTCCTTCTTCTTCCTTCAAAAGTGGCAAGTGGAGTTGATACCAAAAAGTTCTATTTTTGTTTCATCTGACCACTTGACCTTCTCTCATGTTTCCTCTGGATCAATCAGTTGGTCATTGGCGAACTTTAAATTGGCCTGGATACGTGCTGGCATGAGCATGGAGACCTTGCATCCCCTGCATGATTTTAATCCATGCCGGCATAGTGTGTCACTAATTATAATCTTTGGCACTGTGGTCCCACCTCTCTTCAGGTCATTGACCAGGTCCTTCCACATAGTTCTGAGGTGATTCCAGACCTTTCTCAGAATCATCCTTACCCCCACGAGATGACACCTTGCATGGAGCACCAGACCAAGTAAGATAAACAGTCATCCTGTGTTTCTTCCATTTTCCAATAATTTCGCTAACAGTTGTTGCCTTCTCACCAAGCTGCTTGGCTATTGTAACCCAACCCAGCCTTGTGCAGATCTATAATTTTGCATCTGGTGCCCTTAAACAGCTCTTTGATCTTGGCCATGCTGGTGAAGTTGGAATGTGATTGATTAAGTGTGTGGACAGTTGTCTTTTACAGGTAATCAGTGCAGAGTAGGAGGGCTTCTTAAAGAAAAAATAACAGGTCTGTCAGAGAGCCAGAATTCTTGCTGGTTGGTAGGTGATTAAATACATATTTCATGCAATAAAATGCAAATTAATTATTTAAAAATTACACAATTTGATTTTCTAGATTTTATTTTATTCTGTCTGTCATAGTTGAAGTGTACCTATGATACAAATTACAGACCTCTCCATTCTTAGTAGGTGGGAAAACTTGCAAAATTGTCAGTCTATCAAATACTTATTTTCTCCACTTTACCTACCTGAGACGTAAGGGTAGGTTTACACTTACGATTTCTGTGAAAACCACAAATAGAACCTGTAAGAGAAAATCGATTGTGTGCAACACCCCAAAGGATGATAAAATCGCTCCCTATCTAAACAAGCAGGCTGTCCAATTCTCTATAAAGCCACAGGCACCTGTGTGATGCTGAGTCATTTGTGTGCATCAAAAATTGGTGAGTATGACTTGATTCCATTTTGGCAATATCATTCCCAACAGTTTGGTACATTAGTTGTTGCTCTGGTCCAGTGAAGTGACCACAGTATTTTATGTAATAGTAGGAAAATAAATCTACCTAAATAAAGAAAAAAATACCTCTGAAGCTGTCCACTAACTTTATATCTACCTTGATTTTGTGAAATTCCATTTCATTTGCATTATTGGAATTAAGAAAAAGCTCAACCTGATTTCCGTCATCTGTATGCAATAACTGGTTTGCTTTTAATATTTTCTTGCATATTTGCTTTTGGCACTCTCAATGTAGTTGATGACATTTGACTAGCATTGTAAATACGCATTACACTATTTATATAATTCCAACTGTGGTTTTTACAATTAAGGTGAAATTCAGAGGGAACAATGAATACAAGGTAAATCATAAAATAAGGCAGCAAGCAATTCTCTCCAGGAGAGCTTACAACAATACTTCCCTTACAATACAAGGTGCATGAATGCAGCAGGAGCAAGAGACAGTAATAAAAGGTGACGTCAGGAATATAAAGTGCACCCATGGATTAGTGTGGGCAGAAATACTGTAGCTTAATGAAAATTGTTTTATAGGTTTGCTTAATACAGCTAGTTTAACCCTTACTGCATTGCTATTATACAGTGAGGAGCAAAAGGGTAACAATTAGTGATGAGCGAGTATGCTTGTCACTACTCGGTACTCGCACGAGTATCACTGTACTCGGGCTACTCGGCGGGGACCGAGTAATCTCGCGATACTCGTGCTGTACTCGTGGACTTCATCCCTGCATGTTGGCGCTCTTTTGAGAGCCAGCCCTCATGCAGGGATTGGCTGGCAGACCACTGCAATGCCACAGCCCTGTTAGTTGTGGAATTGCAGTGATTGGCCGACTCGCACAGCATGACCGAGGCTTTATACCGGCGGGCGCACTGTGCTCTGCACACAGCCATCTCATATTTCCTGCTTTCCCCGCCCACAGGCGCCTATGATTGGTTGCAGTGAGACACGCCCCCACGCTGAGTGACAGGTGTCTCACTGCACCCAATCACAGCAGCCGGTGGGCGTGTCTATACTGTGCAGTAAAATAAATAAATAAATAATTAAAAAAACCGGTGTGCGGTCCCCCCCCATTTTAATACCAGCCAGATAAAGCCATACAGCTGAAGGCTGGTATTCTCAGGATGAGGAGCCCCACGTTATGGGGAGCCCCCCAGCCTAACAATATCAGTCAGCAGCCGCCCAGAATTGCCGCATACATTAGATGCGACAGTTCTGGGACTGTACCCGGCTCTTCCCGATTTACCCTAGTGCGTTGGCAAATCGGGGTAATAAGGAGTTAATGGCAGCCCATAGCTTAATTATTTATTTCACTGCACAGTATACACACACCCACCGGCTGCTGTGTTTGGGTGCAGTGAGACACCTGTCACTCAGCGTGGGGGTGTGTCTCACTGCAACCAATCATAGGCGCCGAAAAGCAGGAAAGCAGGGAATACGAGATTGATTAATGAGCGGCCGGCTTTTTCAAAAGAGGAAAAGCTGCCGGAGTTTAGTGAACAGCTGTGTAGCGCCGCGGCAGTGATCGGGGAACGGTAAGTATGAGAGAGGGGGGAGACTGACCGACAGACTGTGAAAGAGGGACAGACAAGACAGAGAGAGACAGACAGAGCGAGACCGACCGACGGGAGATAGAATGAAAAAAAATGACCGACATCGCTAGTAAAAAGCACAAAACGTGCGTTTTGGACATCGGAGTGCCACACAATGTTTTACGTAAAATCTTTCATGTAATAATCTCAAAAAGTAACATACACCAGCTCTATTTCACTATTGGGTATGTGCCTTTAACATTTCCGCCATGAAGATTCATTTTGGTGTCATTTTGGAAGGTTTTCTGGTGAGTCCGTAAAAATGGCATAAAACTCGGACAAAATTGTTCACAGCTGTGACTTTTGAGTGATAAATGCTTCAAGGGGTCTTCCCCATGCTGTTGCCATGTCATTTGAGCACTCTTCTGAGACTTTTGTGACATTTTTAGGGTTTCTACATGCTGCGGGGGTCATTTCAGAAAAATACTCGGGTCTCCCATAGGATAACATTGGGCTCGGTGCTCGGGCCGAGTACACGAGTATCTTGGGATGCTCGGCCCGAGCCTCGAGCACCCGAGCTTTTTGGTACTCGCTCATCACTAGTAACAATGTTTTGAACTTTTGACTCTCAGGCTCTATATTTCACCATCCATTACAGTTTTCAACATCAGACTACCTTTATTTTATAGACATTCATCTTGGCTAAATATGTAGTATACACAGATTTCTGTCATATCACTGTATTGTTACTGTTTTGCTCCTAAAACTGTAAAGTAAAATTTATATTTTGTTAGTATTTCGTAAAACAACCTTTGGCTTTCAGCACTGACTGAATCCTTTAGGGCAGGGGTGGGGAACCTTTTTAATGCCGAGGGCCATTTGGAATTTTCTACCAACCTTCGGGGGCCGCACAAAACTATCAACTTAAAATTACCCTGCTATACTTAGTCAAACAATTAACTCATCGTGGCGGCTGAAGCTTCTTGTTTTTGGTGCGGCTATATTATTCAATATTGATCTTATTGCTTCTCACAACTGTTTTTCCACGTTTGTGTCAGCTGGGACTGCTGTAAATACATCACAGGAGATGCTGAGGGCATATACATCACAGGAGATGCTGAGGGCATATACATCACAGGAGATGCTGAGGGCATATACATCACAGGAGATGCTGAGGGCATATACATCACAGGAGATGCTGAGGGCATATACATCACTGGGGAGGGCTGGAAGGAATATACATTGCTGGGAGAACTAGACATCACTGGGGAGGGCTGGGAGGACTAGACATCACTGAGGAGGGCTGGGAGGACTAGACATCACTGGGGAGGGCTGGAAGGACTAGACATCACTGGGGAGGGCTGGGAGGACTAGACATCACTGGGGAGGGCTGGGAGGACTAGACATCACTGGGGAGGGCTGGGAGGACTAGACATCACTGGGGAGGGCTGGGAGGACTGGACATCACTGGGGAGGGCTGGGAGGACTGGACATCACTGGGGAGGGCTGGGAGGACTGGACATCACTGGGGAGGGCTGGGAGGACTGGACATCACTGGGGAGGGCTGGGAGGACTGGACATCACTGGGGAGGGCTGGGAGGACTGGACATCACTGGAGAGGGCTGGGAGGACTGGACATCACTGGGGAGGGCTGGGAGGACTGGACATCACTGGGGAGGGCTGGGAGGACTAGACATCACTGGGGAGGGCTGGGAGGACTAGACATCACTGGGGAGGGCTGGGCTGGGAGGACTAGACATCACTGGGGAGGGCTGGGAGGACTAGACATCACTGGGGAGGGCTGGGAGGACTAGACATCACTGGGGAGGGCTGGGAGGACTAGACATCACTGGGGAGGGCTGGGAGGACTAGACATCACTGGGGAGGGCTGGGAGGACTAGACATCACTGGGGAGGGCTGGGAGGACTAGACATCACTGGGGAGGGCTGGGAGGACTAGACATCACTGGGGAGGGCTGGGAGGACTAGACATCACTGGGGAGGGCTGGGAGGACTAGACATCACTGGGGAGGGCTGGGAGGACTAGACATCACTGGGGAGGGCTGGGAGGACTAGACATCACTGGGGAGGGCTGGGAGGACTAGACATCACTGGGGAGGGCTGGGAGGACTAGACATCACTGGGGAGGGCTGGGAGGACTAGACATCACTGGGGAGGGCTGGGAGGACTAGACATCACTGGGGAGGGCTGGGAGGACTAGACATCACTGGGGAGGGCTGGGAGGACTAGACATCACTGGGGAGGGCTGGGAGGACTAGACATCACTGGGGAGGGCTGGGAGGACTAGACATCACTGGGGAGGGCTGGGAGGACTAGACATCACTGGGGAGGGCTGGGAGGACTAGACATCACTGGGGAGGGCTGGGAGGACTAGACATCACTGGGGAGGGCTGGGAGGACTAGACATCACTGGGGAGGGCTGGGAGGACTAGACATCACTGGGGAGGGCTGGGAGGACTAGACATCACTGGGGAGGGCTGGGAGGACTAGACATCACTGGGGAGGGCTGGGAGGACTAGACATCACTGGGCAGGGCTGGGAGGACTAGACATCACTGGGGAGGGCTGGGAGGACTAGACATCACTGGGGAGGGCTGGGAGGACTAGACATCACTGGGCAGGGCTGGGAGGACTAGACATCACTGGGGAGGGCTGGGAGGACTAGACATCACTGGGGAGGGCTGGGAGGACTAGACATCACTGGGGAGGGCTGGGAGGACTAGACATCACTGGGGAGGGCTGGGAGGACTAGACATCACTGGGCAGGGCTGGGAGGACTAGACATCACTGGGGAGGGCTGGGAGGACTGGACATCACTGGGGAGGGCTGGGAGGACTAGACATCACTGGGGAGGGCTGGGAGGACTAGACATCACTGGGGGGGGCTGGGAGGACTAGACATCACTGGGGAGGGCTGGGAGGACTAGACATCACTGGGGAGGGCTGGGAGGACTAGACATCACTGGGGAGGGCTGGGAGGACTAGACATCACTGGGGAGGGCTGGGAGGACTAGACATCACTAGGGAGGATTATATATCACTTGGGAGGGCTGGGAGAAATTTAAGGACATTGCTAGGGGTTCTGACATACCAGGGGGGCACAGGCAGCAGTGTGAAGGCCGCAGGGGCACATGCTGTCGTGGGGAGGCCACAGGGGCACAGGTTGCCGTGGGGAGGCCACAGGGGCACAGGCTGCTGTGGGGAGGCCACAGGGGCACAGGCTGCCGTGGGGAGGCCACAGGGGCACAGGCTGCCGTAGGGGAGAATGAGGAGCACAGGCTGCCGTAGGGGAGAATGAGGAGCACAGGCTGCCGTGGGGGAGAGTGAGGAGCACAGGCTGCCGTGGGGGAGAGTGAGGAGCACAGGCTGCCGTGGGGGAGAGTGAGGAGCACAGGCTGCCGTGGGAATGCACGAGGAGGACGGGACACTGCACGGAGAACAGGCTGCAGTGGGAATGCGCAAGGTGGATGGGACGCTGCACGGAGCACAGGCTGCAGTGGGGATGTGCAGGGGCACACCCAGGCATGGGAGCACAAACATACCTGTCGGACGCTGAGGTAGTAGCTTCTCTTCTGTGGAAAAAGAGCGAGTTGAGCGCTAACTCCACCCACAAAGTACGTCCTCACGCTAGCATGAGGACGTAAGCCATACAGGGTTTAAAGGGCCAGCAGCAAGCAAGACGCTGCTGCCTCCCGAGCTCTGTGGACTGTGCAATGTGCCCGGGGGCCGCAGAAAAGGTCATGGCGGGCCGCATACGGCCCGCGGGCCGGAGGTTCCCCACCCCTGCTTTAGGGTATGCTCTTGATCAGATTCAAGCTTGTCTTAACCGAAATCTAATCCCAGGTCTCTTCCATATACTGTATTCCCAAGGTAGCTACATACTTGTCAACTCACTTGGGCATGTACACAGTTTTTTTTCAATTCTGCCCACAAGTGTTTGATATGGTTGAGGTCTGGGGATTCAGGGGACCAATCTAGCATCTCTGCGGCATTGTCATTGAACCATTTATTTTGCCAATCTCAAAGTATGCTTTGGGTCATTGCACTGGTGGAACACTATGTGGTCTTTTTCACACCCATAGTCAGGGCCGCCATCAGGGCATTACAATCATTACTGCTGTACGGGGCCGGTGAAGAGGGGGGGCCTGGGCCTCGGGGTAATTACTTTACACTTAATTAATATTCGGTTCCGCTCCCCACCTCTTCACCGGGCTCCGCTCTGCCCAACTCTGCCCTATTCTGCCTCCCTGGGCCCACCCCTCTTCTCTAGGCCCCACTGCAGTTACTGCTGTGGTCACTGAAGCAAGGGGGCGAGTCTGATAACATCAGTGACAACAGACACTTCCGGCTGGCCCACTTTACTTCATGAGGTTTGTACTGTGCATGTGCTAAACAGGCTGCCATGAGCAGTACAAACAATAGCACACCTGAAGAAGAGGATCCTCCAATCACCACCGAGTGCGCCAGGATGGTGAGTATGATCTGTGTGTGTCTGTCTTCCTGTTCCTAGTTCACATACACATCACTATACTGTATCCTGTATTACAGTATGTCTGTATATAATGTGGATCTGTGTACACAATATGGTGCTGTGTATACAATATATACACCCCACAGCCTTTATTGTGTATACAGCATCAATTGTGTTATACAGCCCGCAGTCTATGACTAAGGGCCACAATAGCCAGAAACGCGTAAGACGCTTTCTTTTTAAAGAAAAAATTTTGGATGTCATTCTGATGATTGGTTTTTAATAATTTTTTCAATAAAATGAATTTTTAATTCACATTTATCCCGGACGTGTTGCTGGATCAGGAAAGGAATTTCCACCACTTACTTATACAGCCCGCAGTAGCCTATATAATATATACAGCCTCTGTACTCACATATGCAGGAGTTTTTCCAAGAGTGGCGGTGGTAGTGTCGAATGCTCAAGAGATGGAAGCAGAACTGGGGTGGAGCCTGGTCGGAGTCTCAAGGGGGCCGAAAAATTTTGCCAGTATTGGGCCGTGAAATTCCTAGTGTTGGCCCTGCCCATAATACTCCAGTGTATGAAGCCACTTCTCTAGTAGTATATTCACATATACAGGTGCATCTCAAGAAATTAGAATATCAAAAGTTAATTTATTTCAGTAATTCAATACAACAAGGGAAACATATATATTATATAGTTATTATAAAGAGAGTGATCTATTTTAAGTGTTTATTTCTGTTAATGTTGGTGATTATAACTGATAGCCAATGAAAACCTAACATAAATTATCTCAGAAAAATTAGAATATTATATAAGACCAACTAAAAAATTATTTTAAACTCAGAAATGTTGGCCTACTGAAAAGTATGTACAGTAAACGCACTCACTACTTGGCCGGGGCTCCTTTTGCATGCATTACTGCAGCAATGCGGCGTGGCATGAAGGCAATCAACCTGTGGCCCTGCTGCGGTGTTATGGAAGCCCAGGTTGCTTTGATAGCAGCCTTAAGCTTGTCTGCATTGTTGGGTCTGGTGTCTCTCATCTTCCTCTTGACAATACCCCATAGATTCTCTATGAGATTTAGGTCAGGCGAGTTTGCTGGTCAATCAATCACAGTGATACTGTGGTTATTAAACGAGGTATTGGTACTTTTGGCAGTGTGGACAGGTGCTGAATCCTGCTGGAAAATGAAATTTCCATCTCCAAAAAGCTTGTCAGCAGAGGGAAGCAGGAAGTGCTCTAAAATTTCCTGGTAGACGGCTGTGCTGACTTTGGTTTTGATAAAATACAGTGGACCTACACCATCAGATGACATTGCTATGCAAACCATCACTGATTGTGGAATCTTCACACTAGACCTCAAGCAGCTTGGATTGTGTACCTCTCTACTCTTCCTCCAGACTTTGGGACCTTGATTTCCAAATGAAATGCAAAATTTACTTTCATCTGAAAACAACACCACTGAGTAAAGGGGGCTTTACACGCTGTGATATCAGTAATGATATATCGTCGGGGTCACGTCGGTAGTGACGCACATCCGGCGCCGTTACCAACATCGCAGCGTGTAACACAAATGAGCGACGATCAACGAGCACAAAAACGTGAAAAATCGTTGCTCGTTGACACGTTGCTCATTTCCTTAATATAGTTGTCTGGTGAGCAGCGATGTTGTTTGTCGGTCCTGCGGCAGCATACATCGCTATGTGTGACACCGCAGGAACGACGAACATCTCCTTACCTGCGTCCACCGGCAATGAGGAATGAAGGAGGTGGGCGGGATGTTATGTCCCGCTCATCTCCGCCCCTCCGCTTCTATTGGACACCTGCCGTGTGACGTCGCTGTGACGCCGCACGAACTGCCCCCTTAGAAAGGAGGTGGTTCACCGGCCAAAACAATGTCGCAGGGCAGGTAAGTCCGTGTGACGGGGGTAAGCGAGGTTGTGCGCCATGGGCAGCGATTTGCCCGTGTCGCACAACCGACGGGGGCGGGGTACGATCGCTTGCCAGTCCAGCCCGCTTAACAGTCCAGTTCTTTTTCTCCTTGGCACAGGTAAGACGCTTCTGGCGTATTGGTCAGTGCAACAGATGTAGCCCATGTCCTGGATACGAATGTGTGTGGTGGGTCTTCAAGTACTAACTCCAACAGCAGTCCACTCCTTGTGAATCTCCCCCAAATTTTTGAATGTCCATTTCTTAACAATCCTATCAAGGCTGTGGTTATCCCTTTTGCTTGTGCACCTTATCCTTCCAAAAATTTTTCTTCTACTCAACTTTCCATTAATATGCTTAGATACAGCACTCTGTGAACAGCCAGCTTCTTTAGCAATGACCTTTTGCAGCTTACCCTCCTTGGGGAATGTGTCCATGACTGCCTTCTGGACATCTGTCAAGTCAGCAGTCTGTTGTCTTAAATGACTGATGACGATAAATATAAGCCACCTGTGTGTAGTCAAGTCTCCGTATAAATGCACCTGCTCTGTGATAGTCTCAGTGTTCTGTACAAAGCTCAGATAGCATCATGAAGACCAAGGAACACAACAGGCAGGTCCGTGATAATGTTGTGGAGAAGTTTAAAGCCGGATTTGGTTACAAAAAGATTTCCACAACTTTAAGCATCCCAAGAAGCACTGTGCATGCGATCATATTGAAATGGAAGGAGTATCATACCACTGCAAATCTACCAAGACCTGGCCGTAAATCCAAATTTTCATCTCAAACAAGGAGAAGACTAATCAGAGATGCAGCCAAGAGGCCCATGATCACTCTAGATGAACTGCAGAGATCTACAGCTGAGGTGGGAGAGTCTGTCCATAGGAAAACAATCAGTCGTACACCGCACAAATCTGGCCTTTATGGAAGAGTGGCAAGAGAAAGCCATTTCTCAAAGATAGCCATAAAAATTGTTGTTTAAAGTTTGCCACAAGCCGCCTGGGAGACCCACCAAACATGTGGAAGAAGGTGCTCTGGTCAGATGAAATCAAAATCAAACTATTTAGGCACAATGCCAAACGATATGCTTGGCGTAAAAGCAACACAGCTCATCACCCTGGACACACCATCCCCACTGTCAAACATGGTGGTGGCAGCATCATGGTTTGGGCCTTTTTTTCTTCAGCAGGGACAGGGAAGATGGTTAAAATTGATGGGAAGATGGATGGAGCCAAATACAGGACCATTCTTGAAGAAAACCTGTTGGAGTCTGCAAAAGACCTGAGACTGGGACGGAGTTTTGTCTTCCAACAAGGCAATGCTCCCAAACATAAAGCAAAATCTACAATGGAATGGTTCACAAATAAACGTATCTAGGTGTTAGAATGGCCAAGTCAAAGTCCAGACCTGAATTCAATCAAGAATCTGTGGAAAGAGCTTAAAACTGCTGTTCACAAACACTCTCCATCCAACCTCACTCAGCTCGAGCTATTTGCAAAGGAAGAATGGGAAAGAATTTCAGTCTCTCAATGTGCAAAACGGATAGAGACATATCCCAAGCGACTTGCAGCTGTAATCGCAGCAAAAGGTGGCGCTACAAAGTATTAACTTAAAGGGGATGAATAATATTGCACGCCCCACTTTTTGAGTATTTTTTAAAAAGCAATAAATTTCTTTCAACTTCACAATTGTGTCCCACTTGTTGTTGATTCTTCACCATAACATTAAAATTTTTATCTTTATTTTGAATCCTGAAATGTAGGAAAAAGTTGAAAAATTCAAGGGAGCCAAATACATTTGCAAGGCACTGTATGTAGCCCAGCGACAGAGTTTTTCCCAACCTGGGTTCACAAAGTGAAGTCATGGGCTCAGCAATGAGCAATGAAGCAGTTCTGTGTTCCTTCAGCCTGAACCATGGTTCTTAGGGGTACTTTGCACGCTGCGACATCGCAGGCCGATGCTGCGATGCCGAGCGCGATAGTCCCCGCCCCCGTCGCAGCAGCGATTTCCTTGTGATAGCTGCCGTAGCGAACATTATCGCTACGGCAGCTTCACATGGACTCACCTGTCCTGCGACCGTCGCTCTGGCCGGCGACCCGCTTCCTTGTTAAGGGGGCGGGTCGTGCCGCATCATAGCGACATCACACGCCAGGCGGCCAATCGGAACGGAGGGGCGGAGATGAGTGGGATTTAAACATCCCGCCCATCTCCTTCCTTCCGCATATCCTACGGAAGCCGCAGTGACGCCGGTAGGAGATGTTCCTCGCTCCTGCGGCTTCACACACAGCGATGTGTGCTGCCGCAGGAGCGAGGAACAACATCGGACTGTCGCGTCAGCGTAATCATGACGCTTTTGCGCTCGTTAATCGTATCATCTAGGCTTTACACACTACGATGTCGCATGCGATGCCGGAAGTGCGTCATTTTCAATTTGACCCCACCGACATCGCACCTGCGATGTCGTAGTGTGCAAAGCCCGCCTTAGGCTGAAATTCTGTAGACTGAATGTTGAAGCAGTTCTGTGACCCTCTACAGTTGGAACTATAGCTCCTCGGCTGTGGTCATGTAGGATATATCACTGGAGACAGAACAATGGCCCTTTTATACACACAGTTCTAAATTCAGAGTATTGGATCTTACAAGATTGGTTGGAGATGGCTGCTCTCTCATTGGTTGCTAGTTCAATCCAACTGCATAATTTTCCTTTGAACTATGTCATCAGAAGTGCTCAGGCAATCCATATTTACAGATAATAGGGCTCTGATCAGTCTGACTTAAAAAAAATAGCTAACTTCTCTTGGTTAAACAAACAAAAGAACCATAAATCTGGCCTAAGTAAGAACAGTTCACCCCCCCACACAAGTAGTCAAACCCTCAGTCGTCACATTCGTCCCCCTTCTTAATTAGCCTTGGAAAACTGCTGGCAAGGGCCGCTGATGATGGGGCAACCAGACGTGATAGGCTTCTGATCATCCTTTTCTACTTATTGAGACAGTCCATCAGCATTTCCATGATCTTTGCCCTTTTGCATGTGAGATAGAAAAATTATAGGATTGTAAGGCCAGACTTTATCTGAGTAAATGTCCATTCTCTCCGGCAGTCTGATTTAGAAAACTTAAAGGATTGTGGTCAGTTAGGACTGTGAACTCCTTCCTGTAGAGGTAGGCAGCAATTTTTTCACGGCCCAGGCTATGGCCAGGCATTCTTTTTCTATTGTGTCGTAGGCTCCTCTCTTGGTTCAACAGTTTCCTGCAGAGATAGGCTATTGGAGGGTCCTGTCCATTGGCCCTCACTTGGCTAAATATGGCTCCCAGTCCAGTATCTGATGTATCTGTTTGGAAAGTGAACCAGCGATGGAAGTCGGGAGCAGTCAGAACTGGGTTCTGGGCTAGTTGGGTTTTAGGCTGCAGGAATGCAGACTCGCATTCTGGGGTCTATATGAGGTTGCGGGCATACCTTTTGGTAGTGAGGTAAGTGAGGGGCTCTGCTACTGTGCTGTAATTGGGGATAAACTTTCAATAATAATTTGTGGTCCCTAGAAATGTGTAGACCTTTTTTTGGTTGACTGATCAGAGCCCTCGGGTAATGGCTTCTACTTTTGCTGGTTCTGGATGAATACACCCTCTTCTCACCCGATGTCCCAGGTTATAGCACCTCCATCATCCCCATTTGGCTTTTTTAGGGTCATATAGTGAGCTGGGTTTTGGCTACACTCTACAGTACCTGAGACACATGCTGAAGATGCTTTTCCCAAATGTTGCTGAAGATAGCGAATTCATGCAGATAAGCCTTTCCATACCCCTGACATCCCTCAAATAATTGGTCCACCATTCTTTGGAAGGTAGCTGGGGTGTTCTTCATCCCAAGTGGCAAGATAGTGAACTCATACAGGCCAAAATAGGTAATGAATGCAGATTTTTCTTGAGCCTTTTTCGTAAGTGGGATCTGCCAGTATACTTTGCTCAAATCAAGGGTAGATATGAACCGAGAACCCCTAATCTGTCCAGTAGCTCATCCAATTGGGGCATACGGTAGGTGTCTGTAACGATGACTTCATTGAGAGATCTATAGTCCACACAGAAGTGAGTAGTTTTGTCCTTCTTGCGTATCAACAGTACACTGGCAGCCCATGCACTATAAGAAGGAACTATGACCCCCATATTTAACATGTCATCCACCTCAATCTTCATCATTTCCAACACTGGATGTGTCACCCAATACGCAGGTTGTCTGAGTGGAGTGGATGCCCCTGTGTTGACATGATGCTGGACCATGGGTCTTTGACCAGGCTGACTTGTGAATTGGGGTCCAAATGTTCTGAGCAGGTTTGTTAACTGCTGCTTCTAGGATGAATCAAGCCGTTCCCATAATGGGACATCCATTACCCCCATTCCCCTTTTGGAGTCCACCAAAAAGTCCAGAATCTGGTCCATATCTGGGTCAGCTAAAGGTGTACAATAAATTGCTAAGTTGGTGACCTCTCGTTCCTCATAATGACAAGGTTCGTTCAAGAACACCTGATTGATGTAGAGCCATAGTGTAGTCAGTATTCCAGCATTTCCTGGTAATGGTGAATGAACCCACATGGGTTGCAGCTTGTTTTTGCGTACCAGTACTAGCATTAGAACCTTCTGTCCATAGGCAAATTCTTAGAGTTGGGCAGTATGGTTGTAACATTGTTATTGCCTTTCCTGAGCTATATCTACATTCCAGTCAGCTAAGGCCATGTGGTACTTCATGTTTTCCTTAAACTTTTGAACATAATGCAGAATGGGAACTTCCTCTCTAGGGAAGGTGCCCTCCTTATCTGTATGATATAAAAAAGACCTTTCATTATATTCACCTGCAGGCCGGTCTGGTCTGATGGGCGTTGCAGGTCTCAGTCTGGTGCCTCCTCTCTTCATGTCATCACTGTTCTACTTCTTGCTTCATGTGAATAATGCATCCTACATCATCCACATAGTGTCCTACATTGCGCTCCTGCGCACATGCACTACTCTCTGCCCTTCTGAGGGCAAAGCAAAGTACTGTAATGCGCAGGTCCAGGGAAAGGTAAAAAAAAAGCCAGTGCATGCGCACTACAGTAGAGATGAGCAAACCTGTTCGGTAAAGGTTCACCAATATCAAATTCGGTACGAGCCTGAGCTTATTTGTTCGGATTCGGTAACCCCATGCACTTTCCCTAAAAGTTGATACAGTTCGTTTTTGTTCGTTTTCTGCCCCCAAATGCTGGCCGCGTTTCCAAAAGTGCTTTTTAATAGCATTTTCAGCTTTTGCATAGGATAGCGGTGCTGTATGATGTGGGATGTGTAAAATCAGTGGAGGAGGTTGGAATTGTGGACTGGCAGAAGGCTTTTGGTGCCCGCCATTTTTTTTGTGGACATTGCTTCAACCAATTACGGAGCAGCAAATATCCACAAGGTTCAGATAGAATGGCTTCTGTATTTGGCTGCCTGAAGGCCCTTTCACATTGTGTTATTGACGCGCCCACGGGGTCTTGGGGATTACTCGTCACCGGACCGGTGTTGGTTTGGGATGTCGCAGCTGCCTGGCCTGGTTTCGTGACCCCGGCGGTGTCAATAAAGATAGGGATGGGGATGATGGGAGTAGTTATTTGTGACACCACCTGTGGTATGCGGCCAGTATTAACCACCGCTGCGGGAAGTCTGGGGAAGATAGTGACGCAGCTTTGGTGTTGCAGCTCTACACAGGTAGAGCTAGGCCCCAGGAAGGATTTTGGGAGTAGTAGTCGCCTATGGCGTAAAGGCGGCAATGATTGGATGACACAGAGGGTGCAGTTCAAGTTCTTTACTCACTGAAGTTACACCGCCTTTGGAGTGCTGTTTTCCGCTGTGATGGGCTCCAGCCGATCCTGAATAGTTCAGAGGTCAAGGCCGGTGTTTCCAGAGGTCTTCCCTCCACCCCAGCTCCTGGGCCGTGGAACGGGTCACGTGTGCTTGCTGCACTCCTCACGAACCCTGGTATCCCCCTTTTTCCTAAGAACCCGGGTCGAGCTTCCAGCTCCTGACTACGGGCCCTTTCTGTGCAGTCTTGCGACGTCTCTTCCTGAGTCTGACCTGGCGCTTGCTGCACCTGGAGCTAACTGAATGCTGTGTGAGATGGCTCCTCACTTCCCTTGCAGGTGCTCTGCCTTCCGATTTACTGAACCAGTGGGCAAGAGGTCTCATACCTCATGATAGCTACCCCTGGAACCTACCCTGGCCCAGTCCCAGTGACAGAGCTCCCGAGTTGTGTGTTGGATGTGTTGCGGTGGTTTTACCGGCGATGACCTCATCCGTACCTGAGATGAATACTGCACCCCGAGTGAGGTGCAGTACCCTGTGGCGCCTTAAGCCGCAGGGGCGTCACCACCCACACACACACACACAGAATCCCAGCACATCCGCGGGCTGGAAATAAAGCAATACAGTGGAAAACTACAAAATTTTGGTTATGCTGTAAAACATGAACATCTCTTTCCTTTAGGCCTCTGCCACAGTTATGTGACAAAACGTAACGTTTTTGTCACATACATGTTAAAGGGGTGGTTTGCTCCCCGTGTGCCGTTTTTGTGGCACGTACGTGTTCTCCGTGTGTTATACGTAATAACACACGGAGAACAGAGAGCCCCACCTTACCTGCTTCTTCCGGAGCTGTCTGCGGTGCTGATTCACAGTTTCCGGCACAGGTCACGCCCCACTAATGCTGCTTGCGGCCCCCAGTGAAGAAGAAGCGTTGTTCAAATTCACTGGGGGATGGATGCAGGGGACAGCCGCGGCAGAGACTGCAGGTATTGTGAAGGTGAGTATGCGTTTTTATTATTTTTACACTGACACGTGTCTTTCTCCGGCGCGTGTCACACGGGCCCGCATCCACACTACATCCGTGTGGTACGGGTGCGGGCCGTGTGACACCCGTGCTGCCGGAGCAACATGGACATGTCAGCGTTTTTAAAAAAAGGACAAAAGTAAGTACGGAACGGACACACGTTCCGTTCCAGAATACTATTTTAACTTTGTTTTATTAACAATTTCAAACATGGTACAACTGACATTTGCCATATAAAAATAGCTCAGTATATAGATAGTAATATTTGAATATAACAATGAACAGTCATATAAAGTCCATAATATCTTTAGCACTTAAGATAGAAAAATCTTATTATCCATACTTCTTATCATTTGCATATATATATATAATTTTATATTGAGCATAAGAACAGCTCTAACTATCAGCATGACCATATTTTGAAAACAAGATAGAAAGAGAAATAGAAAAAGGAATAAAGAAAGAACAACAACAACAGCCACATTGCATGATTATATCTCAATATACCATTGGACAGTGTTTCATATCCCAACATCTAACGGGAACAACACGTTCCAGAATACTTACGTGTGTCCAAAACAATAACAATACATAGGACCACATGGGCCAGCATCTCCGCTACGTGAAAAAAAAGGCACACACGTACTGGAGGCACGTGAGTGTGGCAGAGGCCTTATGGAAGGCATGGTTTCTTAAACATTGCAAACTCTCACATACTTCACAGTACAACAAGTAAAATCTTTGACACTGTAAATCACATAAAACATTGGTTGTTAGCCCAAGACATTCACTTTGGGCAATAAATATTTCCTTTGGCTTAAAATTTTCACTTCTGCATAAAAACTTTTCTTTGGCATTAAACTTTCTCTTTTGCACCTTGCATCCATCCGACCAAGTGAAATAAATTTAGCAACAACAACAATATGGGGGACCTGCCTTTAATCCCCAACGTAGGCTCTGTGCATGCTCAGAGCATTCCAAACCATGCTTCCCCTCTTCAGCACGCATGACAGGTTTTTGGGTCATGATAATTCTGGTAGGGAGCACAACAAGTGCTAACTATTTACAAGGCAGTCCTGGCCACCCATAGTCCAGTGGCTCAGATGTCCTTTTCAGCACAAAACACTTACACTTTAACTAGGAACACTATGCAGCTTATTTAACTATGTACAGGGTCAAGGTGAACCCATTACTCAGTAACGGTGTCCCATTTTAAGGCTCTCTGTGGTCTCACGTAGGCCATAGGCAGGACAGTTTGGGTCCCCTGGTCACGGAACTTAACGTCTCCCCTGAAAATGCATATGTCTTTTGCCTGCCCGTGCATCCCGCAGCCAAGATCCAGTGTCTGGGTTCCCTGGTCACAGGGCGCTGCCTTGGTGATGCTCGTAGTGTCGGGAGCAAGTCCCCGGTCCTTTGCGATTCCTGAGCAGCACTCCGGTGACCTTATCACCTCACTCCTTTTCCCACTACTGTGGTCCAGGTGCTGCATTTTCTAGCACTGAGCCCCCCTGGGCCCGGGTAGGCCATATTTGACATGGTAAGGGTCTCTGCCAGGGGGTATGCTCAGAACAGATCACGCAGTTCTTCGCAGAAACTCCGACGGCGCGATTCTCCTGAGCATTGCGGCGACCATACCGCCCCCGAAGTGTAAGGCATCGAGGCCAGTGCTGCAGCCGCGACTGCTGGAACGATCTGGTCGGCCTCCTCCATCAACATAGATCGACACATCCAGCTTTGGCAGTGGGGTTCCTCTTTGTGCGCTCTCCTAGGCTCCACCCACAATGACACGCTCCTTTTCTTCTCACGCTGCACAGCTAATGGCGACTGTTGTTTCTAATGAACACTGTATACACAGTTCTTGAAGGCGCACAGTACCCGTGGTTGCGGGCACGAAATCCTGTTCGTGACGCCAAGTTGACGCGCCCACGGGGTCTTGGGGATTACTCGTCACTGGGCCGGTGTCGGTTTGGGATGTCACAGTGGCCTGGCCCGGTTTCGTGATGCCGGCGGTGTCAATAAAGATAGGGATGGGGATGATGGGAGTAGTTATTTGTGACCCCACCTGTGATATGCAGCCAGTTTTAGCCTCTGCTGCAGGAAGTCTCTTTTCTGGGGCAGATGGTGATGCAGCTTGGGTGTGCAGCTCTCCACAGGTAGAGCTAGGCCCCAGGGAGGATTTTGGGAGTAGTAGTCACCAATGGCGCAGGGGCGCGATGATGGGAGGGCTGGCAATGATGGGATGACACAGAGGGTGCAGTTCAAGTTCTTTACTCACTGAAGTTACACCGCCTTTGGAGTGCCGTGTTCCGCTGTGATGGGCTCCAGCCGATCCCGGATAGTTCAAAGGTCAAGGCCGGTGTTTCCTTCTGTGTGTCCTTTCCAGTGGTCTTCCCTCCACCCCAGCTCCTGGGCCATGGAACGGGTCACGAGTGCCTGCTGCACTCCCCGCAAACCCTGGGATCCCCCTCCTTCTTCCTAAGAACCCGGGTTGAGTTTCCAGCTCCTGACCACGGGCCCCTTTCTGTGCAATGTCTTGCAACGTCTCTTCCTAAGTCTGACCTGGCGCTTGCTACGCCTGGAGCTAACTGAATGCTGTGTGAGATGGCTTCTCACTTCCCCTGCAGGTGCCCCGCCTCCTGGGTTACTGAACCAGTGGCCAAGAGGTCCCATACCTCATGATGGCTACCCCTGGCACCTACCCTGGCCCAGTCCCAGTGACAGAGCTCCCGAGTTGTGTGTTGTGTGTGCGCTGATGGCGCCATTGACTATAATGGTGCAGATAGAGTCACCACATACTTTGTCTTGCACCATTTTTTGGGCTTATACGCTTTCTGCAGACGGACACCCAGACGTAGTAGATCACACATGCACTGCATGGATCAACCTGGTTGTACAGCAATTTCTATGGCAGTATTATGTCCTGAATGTGATGCTGCAGAAGGCACCATCACTGTGGGTTCAGTTTTTAAATTTAAATGCAAGGCCACAGCCTGTGTGTTGCATGGACTGTACCTCCCAGTTCTTTTAATGCCTTATGGGAAGGGGGGCAATTTGTTGAGATTCCAAAATGAGTCTCAAAGTTGTGTTTTGTGGGTAGTGCCTGGCTTCTGGGAGGAACAGGCCTACATCTGACACTCAGGCATGTCTTAATTTTTAAATTTCAAATGCTGGGCCACAGCCTGTTTGTTGCATGGACCGAACCTCCCAGCTCTGTTAAGGCCCTATGGGGAGGGGGGAAATTGGTGCTACTGTACTGCTGTCTGCTTGAAAGGTTTTTAACACTAGAACTACTGAGGTAGTCATTTTGACTACTTTGCACCATGTATTTCTATATAGGTGTCACGAGTCCAGTAGTTCTAGTGTTAAATCTCAACATTCTAAGTTGGTTTTCAACATTCTCTTTTGACTGCAGTTTCAGTGCTCTGGGAGCAAGAGGCTTATGCCTATGTTTTATCTTGCTGTCTCTGGTGAAAGTAGAAATGCTAGTTCAGGCCTTGTTCCAGGGCCGGTCCCACACAGTCATGTTGCCTACTTGGCCTTTTTGTAGTGTGTGCCAGATGTTGCCACTCTTCCTCTTTCCAGACCTTAATTTTTTGAAATGTGCAGACTCCAAGTAGTGTCTGCAAGTTGGCTTTGTCTGTAATGCCAGGGGTATGGGAGCACCAGCCCTATGCCTGTATTTTATCTTGCTGTCTCTGGTGAAGGTGGAAATGCTGGTTCAGGCCTTGTTCCAGGGCCGGTCTCATGCAGCCATATTGCTTAGTTGGCCTATTTGTAGTGTGTGCCAATCGTTGCCACTTTTTCTCTTGCCTCAACTTAATTTTTTGAAATGTGGAGACTTCAAGTAGGGTCTCCAAGTTGGCTTTGTCTGTAGTGCAAAGGGTATGAGGGCACTAGCCCTACGCCTGTCACTCACGCATCTCTTTATTTTTAAAATGAAAATGCCAGGCCACATCCTGTGTGTAAGTCAACACAATCAGGCAGTGCTTAAATTAATATGCATTAGAGAATGCAGTCACACAGCTGCAACGTTAGGGACCATATCCAGGCACAGTTTGAAAACTTGCTGTCTCCACTGAACCTGGAGCAAGGGAAAACCGTGTGCAATAACGGTGCAAACCTGGTGGTGACACTACACTTGGGCGACATCACATGTGCATTGCATGGCTCACATGCTCATCCTGGTTGTACAGACATTTCTAGGGCACTATTCCTGCCTGGATGCACTGGTGCAGAAGGCGGGTTGCTGTGTCCTCACTTTTTAAAATGGAATTGCCAGGCCACATCTTGTTTGTTGCATGGACCATACCTTCCTGCTGTGCAAAGACACTATGGGGAAATGGGGAAGGGGAGGAGCAATTGATGTCTCTGTACTGCAGTCTGCCTGAAATGTTTTAAATCTATAGACTCCAAGATGAGTATCCAAGTTGCGTCTTGTCTGTACTGGCATGGGAGCTAATGACTACGCCAAAACAGTGGAGCTGCACTGTAAAACATATTTTTGCTGTTTTGGAAACTTTTCAACAACCCTAAAGGTGTTTCCTGTGCCTTACGTTTGGCCTCCCATTGAATCCAATGGGGTTCGGAAAGGTTCAATAAAGGGTCAAAGTTCAGTTTGATAAAGGTTCGGCGAACGCACCCCCTTGTTTGGTTTGGCAAGCCGAACCGGGGGAAGTTCGTTCATCTCTACACTACAGTGCTTTGCTTTGCTCTCTGTAGGTCAGAGAGAAGTGCGAACACTGTGTGGATGACATAGGATGCGTCATCCACATAGAGCAGGGAAAAAGGACGGCATTCGAAAACAGAGAAGCGATGTACCAAGAACAGCAATGCCCATCGGACCAGACAGCCCCACAAATGAGTATATTAAAAGGTTTTCTTTATGTTATACAGATGGGTTTGTGGACATATAGCATTCTAGAATGCTGTATATAAGGGCTTACTGGTGGTGCCCACAGATTATAGGGCACAAATCTGGTGACTAAGTTCAACTTATTACTGCCCTTTAATATGTAATGAACCAGGGCCATAGTTCTTACAAAATGCTCAACAACAAAAATCGCTGTAGCTATTGGGCACTGTGGTTGGCTGCTATTTATGTCAGCTATGATGTCACATAATGCCGGCCAAGGTGCCTACACGAAACACCCCAAAATGCCTTCCATAGTGCTAAACTTTCCGCATTCACTCATGTACTGCATTCCTCCACTGACTACAGTTAATGTGAGAGGTCGTATTCAGACAAAATTCTTACAGGACAATTGCTTCTTCAATGATCAGGAGACCTTTAACACATTTAGGAGATGTAAGAATCTCTGACAATTCTCTGATGCCATAGACAGAATATACACTTGATTTGCTAAAGCCTACCGTATACTCTGTGAATATGAGTGTGCAGAGTCTTGCTGCACATTTGTAGTAATAGTTATTCAACTAGTAGATAACCTGTGATTGAGTATAACTTAATTGTATGTAAATTTTAATGATAGATAAATTGATTTAATGAAATAGATATATATTTTGTCACATGGTTGCCTTTCAAAATCCAAGTATAACAGGTACATTGAGTGCTGAGTTCCTCTAATTACCATAGATAGGGTAATGAAGATAACAGCAGTGATGCCATTAAACTCCCAGTAGACTGTCATTTCCAGATAATGAATGGTTCTTGTGTCAGCTACTGCTGCGATGTTAATAGTGACATGTACAGGATGAAGCACTGCGTAACCACAAGACAAAATTCCTTTTTTTCTCCAAGATTGTGTTGTGATCATCTCCTTGTTATGCCGAGGACTCCATTACTTGACAGATGAGCATTCACAGACACTATAATTAATCTAAATCACAGTTTATGTAGATTAACTCAACTGTGCCTCCTTCGTACATGACTGATTTTAATATATATGTGCTTGGTGCCATTACATGAATTAGTTAATCGATACATTGTTTATGGTACAATGTGATGTCAATAATCTTTCTTGTTTTTTTTTAATTGATATTTATAGAAATAGTCTGTTCACAGAGGCAGAGCCGGTTTTAGACAAAGTGGGGCCCTGGGCAAAAGTATAAAGTGGAGCCACAAAAGCTAACAATTTGTACCATCACACTGAAACGTTTAGGGTACCTTCACACTTAGCGATGCAGCAGCGATCCGACCAGCGATCTGACCTGGTCAGGATCGCTGCTGCATCGCTACATGGTCGCTGGTGAGCTGTCAAACAGGCAGATCTCACCAGCGACCAGTGAACAGCCCCCAGCCAGCAGCGACGTGCAAGCGACGCTGCGCTTGCACGGAGCCGCCGTCTGGAAGCTGCGGAGACTGGTAACTAAGGTAAACATCGGGTATGGTTACTCGATGTTTACATTAGTTACCAGTGTGAGCAGAGAGCAGGGAGCCGCGCACACTGAGCGCTGGCTCCTTGCTCTCCTAGCTACAGTACACATCGGGTTAATTAACCCGATGTGTAATGCAGCTACATGTGCAGAGAGCAGGGAGCCGCGCACACTGCTTAGCGCTGGCTCCTTGCTCTCCTAGCTGCTGTACACATCGGGTTAATTAACCCGATGTGTACAGCAGCTACATGTGCAGAGAGCCGGAGCCGGCAGCACAGGCAGCGTGAGAGCTGCAGAGGCTGGTAACTAAGGTAAATATCGGGTAACCACCTTGGTTACCCGATGTTTATCTTGGATACAGCTTACCTCAGCTGTCAGACGCCGGCTCCTGCTCCCTGCTCGCTTCATTTGTCGCTCTCTCGCTGTCACACACAGCGATCTGTGTGTCACAGCAGGAGAGCGGCTTTGAAGAAAACGAACCAGGGCTGTGTGTAACGAGCAGCGATCTCGCAGCAGGGGCCAGATCGCTGCTCAGTGTCACACACAGCGAGATCGCTAATGAGGTCACTGCTGCGTCACAAAAAGCGTGACTCAGCAGCGATCTCGGCAGTGAGCTCGCTATGTGTGAAGCACCCCTTAGAGTGCATTTACAGGCCATTTAACCCCTTTACGACCGCCGATACGCCTTTTAACGGCGGTAAATAAGGGTACTTTTTCCGATCCGCCGCTTTTTAACGGCGGTCGGAAAAAAGGGTCTAGCGCCCCCCAGAGTCAGAAAATTTCCGGGGTCTCAGCTGCCGGGGGTAGCTGAGACCCTGGAGATCATGATTCGGGCCGGTTTTTCCGGTCCCCGCTCACCTGATGACCGGTATACACCGTATACCGATCATCAAGTTATAGTAAATGACCGCGCCGGTAAAAAATGATTTATCTCCCATCTGGCATGTTCAAACATGCCAGATGGGAGATAAATCTTTTTCCCGGTTCCCTCCGGTCCCCCGGTGTCCCCAAAGTGCCCCCCCGACCCCCAACCCCCTCCCGAAAATCCAAGATGGCCGCGCGCACCGGCGAGCACAGCAGCGCGCCGGCCGCATTTACACTGTTCCTATGGTTTCTGTCGCATGTGCCATCACACATGCGACAGAAACCTGCTCCCCAGGCCCTGCCGGGATCCCCCCTACCCTCCCCCTGGTGTCCCCCGGTGTCCCCCGGTGTCATACATACCGGAGCGCTGATCCCCCGCGGCCCCCTCCTCCGGCTCCTTCTCTGCAGACTCCGGTCACATGTGCAGAGCGCGGCTGTCAGCTTCCTGTGTTGTGAGACGCTGGCTGCTGCTGCACAGAGTCTGCAGCTGTGACCCGGGGAGAGTGGGTGCAGATTCTTTGCACCCACTCTCCTCAAATGGAGGGTCTGCCCTACTAGAAAATGGGGGATACGTTCCCTGAACGTGTCCCCCATATTCTAGAAGGTCCAGAGGCGACGTGGGACATCCAAATGGATTATTGTGGATTTTTTTTTTTTCTTTTCAATAAATTGGTCAATCAGGGAATGTTTTGGGGAGTGTTTTTTCAAATAAATTTTTTTTTGTTGTCAATTTTTTTTTTATTACTGTCAATTAGTTATGTCGGGTGTCTGATAGACGCCGTGACATAACTAATTGCTGGGCTTGATGCCAGGTGACATTACACACCTGGTATCAACCCCATTCATTACCCCGTTAGCCAACGCACCAGGGCGCGGGATGAGCTGGGGCGAAGCGCCAGAATTGGCGCATCTAATGGATGCGCCACTTCTGGGGCGGCTGCGGCCTGCTATTTTTAGGCTGGGAAGAGTCCAATAACCGTGGCTCTTCCCATCCTGAGAATACCAGACCCCAGCTGTCAGCTTCACCTTGGCTGGTGATCTAATTTGGGGGGACCCCACGTTTGTTTTTTTTTTTTAATTATTTATTTAGAAATAATTAAAAAAAAAAAACAGCTTGGGGAGCCCTCCAAATTGATCACCAGACAAGGTGAAGCTGTCAGCTGTGGTTTGCAGGCTACAGCTGTCTGCTTTACCCTAGCTGGCTATCAAAAATAGGGGGGACCCCACGTCATTTATTTTAATTATTTTTTTTTTTTTTGGGCTAAATACAAGGCTAGGCATCCTTTAGTGTCACATGAAAGGCACTAAAGGGCGCCAGCTTAGAATATGCAGGGGGGTGGGACGTTATATATGTTTGACATCTATCCATTCATCCATTGTAGCATTTTACGCTGTGTGCCCACAATCAGGGTTTGCAACATTTTGGGCGCAGAGTGTTTTCCCTGCGTCCATAACGCTGCGTTGTGCAGTAGAAGCACAGTGGCAGGATTTTTAGAAATCCCGTGCCCACTGTGTTTCTTTTCTCCGCAGCATAAATCGACCTGTGGCGCAGCTTCCCGAGCCTCAGCATGTCAATTTATGCTGCGGAGATGAGTGTTCTTTGCAGGTAGAATAGAACTAAAGTCCACAGCAGCCTGAACCCAAATCGTGGGCATGGCCAGCTGCGTTCTCCCGTGGACAACACTCACATTTCTGCAGGAGGCTGACACTGGGTACTAGACGCCGTGTCGCTGGATCATGGCCACATAGCCTAAAGGCTACTTTACACGCTGCGATATCGGTCCCGATATCGCTAGCGTGGGTACCCGCCCCCATCTGTTGTGCGACACGGGCAATCGCTGCCCATGCCGCACAACATCGCGCACATGCGTCACACATACTTACCTGCCCGGCGACGTCGCTGTGACCGGCAAACCGCCTCCTTTCTAAGGGGGCGGTCCGTGTGGCGTCACAGTGACGTCACTGAGCGGCCGCCCAATAGAAGCGGAGGGGCGGAGATGAGTGGCCGGAACATCCCGCCCACCTCCTTCCTTCCTCATAGCGGCCGGGAGGCAGGTAAGGGGAGCTTCCTCGTTCCTGTGGCGTCACACATAGCGATGTGTGCTGCCGCAGGAGCGACGAACTACATCGTTACTGCTGCAGTAACGATAATCGAGAATGGACCCCCATGTCACCGATGAGCGATTTTGCACGTTTTTGCAACGATGCAAAATCGCTCATCGGTGTCACACGCAGCAACATCGCTAATGCGGCCGGATGTGCGTCACCAATTCCGTGACCCTAACGACTCCGCATTAGCGATGTCGCAGCGTGTAAAGCCCCCTTAACAGTGAGAAATTTTTTGCTACAGCAACAGTTTTGTGAAGTACCTGTGGATTCAAAATGTTTACTATACTCCTGAATAAAATCCTTGAGGGGTCCAGTTTCCAAAATGAGGTCACTTGTGGGGGGTTTCTGATGTATAGGTGCCCAAGGGGCCCTGCTAATGTGACATGGTGCGCGCAATTTACTTCAACTTTTCCAAAATTCAAATGGTGCTCCTTCCATTCCAAGCCCTCCCATTTATCCAAACAAAGGTTTTTGGCCACATGTGTGGTATCCCTGCGCTCACAAGAAATTAGATAACAACCTGTGGGGTACACGTTTTGTTGTTGCCTCTTGAAAAAGTGAAAAATGTGTCGCTAAATCAACATTTTTGTGAAAAAAATGAAAATTTCAATATGGCAACCTAAGCTTATCAAATTCTGTGAAGTATTCGTGTATTCAAAATGCTCAATATACACCTAGATTAAAGCCTTGAGGGGTCTTATTTCCAGAATGGGGTCACTTGTGGGGGACCTCCACTGCTTAGGCACCTCAGGGGTTCTCCTAATGCAACATGGCGTCCGCTATTGATTCCAGCCAATTTTGCAGTCAAATTGCACTCCTTCTCTTCTGAGCCCTGTAGTGTGCCCAAACAGTTGATTTCCACCACATACAAGATATCAACAAACTCAGGAGAAATTGCGCAATAAATTTCATGGTGATTTTTTTCCTGTTACCCTTGTGAAAAAAAGCTACCTGGTTGAAGTAACAATTTTGTGGTAAAATTTTATTTTTTTATTTTCATGGCTCAACGTTATAAACTTCTGTAAAGCACCTGGGGGTTCAGGGTACTCACCAAACATCAAGATAAATTCCTTGAGGGGCCTAGTTTCCAATATGGGGTCACTTGTGGTGTTTTTTTGCTGTTTACGTACCTTAGGGGTCCTCCAAATGCGACATGGTGCCCGCAATCTTTTTCAGCCAAATTTCCTTTCCAAAATTCAAATATTGCTCCTTCCGTTCCAAGCCCTCCCATTTCTCCAAACAAAGGTTTCAGACCACAAGTGAGGTATCACCGCGCTCATAAAAAAGTGGGTAACAAACATTGGGGTCACATTTTTGGAATTACCTCTTGAAAAAGTGAAAAAATTGATGCTAAAGCAACATTTTTGAGAAAAAAATGAAAATTTTCAATGTGACAACGTAACGTTATCAAAATCTGTGAAGTACCTGTGTATCCAAAATGCTCACTATACCCCTAGATAGAAGCCTTAAGGGGTCTAGTTTCCAAAATGGTGTCACTTGTAAGGGGTTTCTGCTGTTTAGGTATCTTGGCGGACATGTAAATGCAACATGGTGCCCGCAATCTATTTCAGCCAAATTTGCTTTCCAAAATTCAAATATTGCTCCTTCTGTTCCGAGCCCTCCCATTTGTCCAAACAAAGGTTTCTGACCACATGTGGGGTATTGGCGCGTTCATAAGAAAGTGGGTAACAAGTTTTGGGGTTCATTTTGTTGTGTTATTTCTTCTAAAAGTGAATAAATTTGGGGTAGAGCAACATTTTAGGTAAAATTTTATTTTTTGCTTTTTTTCATTCCACTTTGCTTTAGTTCCTGTGAAGCACCTGAAGGGTTAATAAACTTCTTGGATGTGGTTTTGAGTACTTTGAGGCGTGCTGTTTTGAGAATGGTGTCACTTTTAGGTATTTTCTGTCACTTAGGCCTCTCAAAGTCACTTCAAATGTGATGTGGTCCCTAAAAAAATGGTTTTGTGAATTTTGTTGAAAAAATGGGAAATTGCTGATGAACTTTGACCCCTTCTAACTTCCTAACCCCAAAACATTTTGTTTCAGAAATTGCGCTAATGTAAAGTAGACATGTGGGAAATGTTATTTATTAACTGTTTTGTGTGACATAACTCTCTGGGTTAAGGGCATAAAAATTAAAAGTTTGAAAATTGCAAAATTTTCAAAATTTTCATCAAATTTCCGATTTTTTCACAAATAAAAGCAAAAAATATCGTTCTAAATTTATAACTATCATGAAGTACAATATGTCACGAAAAAACAATGTCAGAATCACCGGGATCCGTTGAAGCGTTCCAGAGTTATGACCTCATAAAGTGACACTGGTCAGAATTGCAAAAAATGGCCTGGTCATTAAGTACAAAACTGGCTTCGTCCTAAAGGGGTTAAAAAGTGTGATCAAAAAGTCTTTCAGTGCTTGTTTACCAGCCTCTTTACACAGGCTGATGAGGATTAATGGGCACAGAACCAACCACAAGTTGATCAATGTGCTCCCATCCAATATCATGTTATCCGTGGCACTTCTGCAGTTATGGCCAAACAGTTCAATTTTAGTATCGTCAGGCCACAGCACATGTATCCAAAAATTAAGGTCTTTCTTCCGGTGTGCATTTGCAAACATTAATCTGGCTTTTTTATGTTTCTTTTGTAGCAATGGCCTCTTCCTGGCAGAGTTGCTTTTCAGCCCATATTGCTACACTACTCGTTTTACTGTGGATAAGGACACAATCTTACCAGCTTACGCCAGCACCTTCACAAGATGTTTTGCTTTTGTTCTTGGGTTGATATACACATGTATGACCAAAGCACCTTCATCTTTGGAACACAGAACCCATCTCCTTCCTGAGTGGTATGATGGCTGATCATTCCCATCTTGTTTGTTTTTGTGTATAATTGTTTGTACAGATCAACGAGGCACCTTCAGGGATCTGGAAATTGCACCCAAGGACGAACCAGATTTGTGCAAGTCCACAATTCTCTTCCTGAGATCTTGGCTGATTTCTTTTTACTTTCCCATGATGCTACACAAAGAAGCAGTGTGTTTCAGTTGTGCATTAAACTACATCCACAGGTGTGTCTCTAAATAACTCAGATATTGCCGATTAACCTATCAGAAGTTTCCAAAGACATGAAATGTTTAACGGCATAGTACACTTAGTGAATATAAACTTTTGACTTTGCAGAAACTAATAAAAATGCCTTAAAACATTTTCTTTCACTCATTATTCTGGCATTTGGCAAATATAAATAACTTCGGTAATCCTAATTGACCTAAAATGGGAAAGGCTTATTCGGATTTCATGTAAGATAGGGAGAAAAATGTGTATGTGTGTCTTTTTAGATAGTGTAGGTAAACTTTTGGTTTCAACTGTATAATTTTATCTTTCCCAATTTAAAATTAACAAAGAAGGAAAATAGGCCGATGCAAAAGTTTGGGCACCCTGCATTGTTTGTATCACAGCTTGTAAACGCTTTTTGTAGCCGCCAAGATTCTTTCAATTCTTGTTTCAGGAATTTTCATTCATTCTTCCTTGGAAATGTCTTCCAGTTCTGTGAGATTCCTGGGTTGTCTTGCATTTACTGGTCTTTTGAGGTCTAGCCACAGATTATGAATGATGTTTAGACCAGGAGACTGTGAGGGCCATTGTAAAACCTTCAGTTTGCGCCTTTTGAGATAGTCTACAGTATTATGGATTTTTATGTGTATCTCAGAGCATTATCTATTTGTAGAGGCCATCCTCTTTTCAACTTCAGCTTTTTTCTTTTAAATGTTTTTATTAATAAAACACAAAGTAATATAATATAACCAGACATGTTATGAAAATATGCATTGCTGGCTTTAGTAAACAACTCACATGTCAAAATTCTAGGTTATAGAATGTTACTTTTAAATTTAACCACTACATACTAAACTACTATAACAATAAAATACATCAACGTTTAATCTGTCTTCTTTACTCATTGGAGCGGAAATCACCAAATTACAACATATCGATCAATTATAACCACAAGGATATTTTAGAAACATAAATTATTAAATATATAAGTGGGAGAGGGAAAAAAATAAAAAACAGGTTTAAATAGAGTTGTTTATCATTAGGTTATTCCATCTTTCCCAAATTTTTTGGTATTTTGGATATCGATTATTAAAAGTGGCGACAACTTCAGCTTTTTTGACCTTTCCTAATGTTGATACTGAACAAGCCATAAACCTAACAGGCTAATTAAAGTATGAAACCTTGGTCAAAGTAGTCTAAGCACACAAATCTCCAAGGGTGCCGAAGCTTTTGCATCGGCCCATTTTCCTTTTTGTAATTCTTAAAATGTAAAATGAACTTTTTTTCGTGTGCCTAAAATGGAAAGGAAATGTGTATGCCTTTTAGAGATTATTGCATCTTCAACTTGCTTAACTGTTCAGAATAACAGTAATTTTAACCAGGGCTGCCCAAACTTTTACATGCCACTGTACATGGTGTACACTGTACACAAAGCACATACAAACACTACAGGACTCACTAGTCGGTCAGCTCTTCTTCAGTTCTTCTAGACTACCACATGGGACAGGATTTGTGTGACATCATGGTGACATGATCATGATGTCACCAAAGTACCTGAAGAGCACTCTTAACATTGGATATTATATTGCAGAACTGATATTATCAATGTAGTTTCTGCTGTAAATGCTGGGGGCACCTAGGGGAGTGGGGGCTTTGAGTAATTGCACACTTTGCCTTCTCCTAACACCTGCACTGCACAGAAGTAAAGAACAGAATTTTCAGTGTTAATTGTTGAAGTTACCAGTCCTATAAGTCAATAATCTTTAGTTGGCCTTACCACATGACCTAAGATACAAAGACAAACCAGAATCTTTTCCAAAAGGAAAAGACTCCCAGTTTTAGCTAGCTGTTTTCAGATTATTACTATTCATGAGCGGATTGATTTGCGGAGGGTTCAGTTTGAGTGGAACTTCCTGAAATTTGGGGTTTTCCTTGAATTCCAACATTTTGAGATTGTTTCCAGGAAAAAAAAATTGCCCAGCACCATTTACCACAGATGCAGAAGCATCAGAGAGTGGGCTAAGGTCATTTTACGTTGCCAGACATCTCACAGATTATCATCCGTTGCAAGCTCTTATGGTCATAAGGGTCCTCTCTCTCCTCTGTTGAGTGTAAGTTATAATAGGTAGCAGGGACCTATCCTTCTCTCTCTTCTGGGGAGTGTAAGCTCTTATGATCAGTAGGGACTTCTCTTTCTTCTGTGGAGTGTAAGCTTTTAGGTCCTATCTCTCATATACAGTATAGGCTCTTATAGTCAGCAGGGTTCTCACACACACTTTCTCTCTCTCATATGGAGTGTAAGCTCTTATGGTCAGTGGAGTTCTCTCTCTCTCTCTCCTCACCCCCATGTGTATTTTCCCAGTATTTCCCATCTTTCCAATATTGAGATTTGCACAAATTTACTCACTGTGAATCAATTGTTTTGGAAAAATGTGACAAAGTCGTTGAATTTGAATTTCAATAGATCTGCTCATGTCTAGTTATTCTTCCTTGTCAGTGCAAAGTAGGAGACTTATTGCCTGGGTATTAGGCGTGAGATGGATGATCGGCAAGGTACAATTTCCCCTTAAAGGGTTTTTTTCTGTTTCAGAAAACATCTCTCCTCAGGCTGCAGTTTGTTTTTAAAAAAAACAATAAATGTACTTTACTGAAGCTGGACTCTGATATCACATAATGAGTTTTACTCACCTTCTCAAGTGTTTGTGTTAGAAAATTTGTAATAAAACACTTCGAATAGTAGCAAAATTTTCATGTAATGTGCAGCTCAGCAAATATTTTGTACTTTGCCAGTTTAAAGCAGCTTTGCCAAAATGGGTTGAGCTCGGGAGGAGCCAGGGCAGGACAGGGTGTGGCGGCGCCCGCTCGCCCATCCAATTCAAAAAGTTCAAAAGTGTCGTCATTTTTTACGTCAGAAATGTTACTGCAGTCCCTGACTGAAATAGCAATTTTGGGAGGTCACGGAGTTACACACCACTATGAAGATGTATGAAACTCATGATGTGGCTTGTGCCTCTTAATGAATTTGGTGCATTCCACTCTAAAATGCCTCTTCATTAAGATTGTATAACGCCAATCTCAAGAAATCCTTCTATTAAATACAAACTTGCAAGAGAAAAGAGTTTTCAGAAACTGGAAAACACCTTTAAGATGGCCAAGTTGGTATAAAATGATTTGTAGGCCATGCTCTGCTCCTTGTTATGTAAAGGCTGCTTTACACCTTACAATTTCGTATGCGATGTGACCCGCCCCCATCGTATGTGTGGCACATTCAATTTGTTGACCGTGTCGCACAAACGATTATTTTCCGTCATACGTACTTACCTACCATACGACCTCGATGTGGGCGGCGAACATCCACTTCCTGGAGTGGGAGGGACATTCGGCGTCACCACGACGTCACCACGATGTCATGCGGCAGCCGGCCAATAGAAGCAGAGGGGCGGAGATGAGTAGGACGTAAACATCCCGCCCACCTCCTTCCTTCCGCATTGCTGGCGGGAGCCGCTGGACGCAGGTAAGCTGAGTTCATCGTTCCCGGGGTGTCACAAACAGCGATGTGTGCTGCCTCGGGAACATTGAACAACCTGATGTTCAATTTTTAGTAATTGAAATACGTGCATGCGATCAACGTTTTAACGTTCAATCGCACGGAGGCTTCACACGCTACAATGTAACTAATGAGGCCGGATGTGCGTCACTTACGACGTGACCCCGCCGACACATCGTTAGATAAATTGTAGCGTGTAAAGCCCGCTTTAGGCTTAGCAGTTACAAGATATTATTTCATATGTGCTGCAGTTATTTTTCCTGGAAGGTGTCATATTTAGCCATTTTTCTGTCAGTGCTTACATAACATACTTAGAATTGATTTATTATGATAGCATAAGACTAAATATTAGGACAAGTGTAGAATTAAAAAAACCCCACAGACTATCAATTTATTAACACCAGCCAGCTATTGATATGGCGCTTTTACACTTTCATAATTTATTAGGTTCTCTTAAATGTTTATTTGCATAATGCCATGCATTAATGGCCAGAAAAAGAATGAGCTCAGTGTGCGATCCAATAGTAATGCATGTTAAAATGTTATCCGGGAATATGACATATGGCCGATATGTTAATTGCAGAAATGAGCTCATAATTCTTTAACACGTTGGCAGTTATAAACTGAGATGAATACGGATAGCATTGCATCTAGAATTGACACATCAATGTATCATTTGCCTGCTGGGTAATCTATTTGATAATATTGATTGAACGTGAGGGAATAAATAGAAAAAGAGAACTCCAGGGGTATGCGCACATCTGGGGTAATTCGTTTTTTTTATTGTTTGAATGTTTGGACAATAAAAGTAAGATTAATATTTTCTTACCATTTATAGTATAAAATTCTGATGCAAACCTTCAGTGGTCACAGACTGCAAAATGTTTGACGGTGCTCTGCAAAAAGAGCTACAAAACAATTCACAAATGATGTTTAGTCAGTGCTGCATGGAGTTATCATCAAGGACCCTTAAGGCTATGTGCCCACGGGAGATTGCACCTACGGATATATCCACACGTACGTCCGCAGGTTTCCCGCAGCAGCTCCCCAGAATCCGTAGCTATCCATTGCTGCGGGATTCCAGCGAAATATCTGAGGTAAACTTGCGGACATTGGGGTAGTCAGCAAATAGTTGGGGAATATATAAGGTGAGCTGATGGGAAGCTCTACAAACAACACGGAAGAAAGTACCTGTGCCCTTCCTAACCTTTTCTTGCTGACTGAACCGCAATATGACATCCAGGGAAGACTTCCTGAGGCAGCTGAGGGCTGCTCCCGGTAGAGCTGATGGAGCGGAGGTACAGGTTAAGATACAGAAGATCCTGAGAGGTCCGGTGGGTGGAGAAAGCTGCATTGACTCTGCTACAGTGTCGCTAGCTGTGGTGCATGAGGAATCCATAAAGGCAGCCAGGGCCTGCAGAGGTGATCGGGCCTGCAGTCAGTCATGTGACCAGGCCTCCTACCTCTAGGGCTTCAGGCTTCAACAAAATGGCAGCAGTCCCACCCAGCGACGCTCCTATCGATGGGACTGCTTCTGCACTAAGAGACTCTTTGTCAGTGGGGCACTCTGGGATGGGGAAGAGGAGGCAGACATGCGCAGGTCGGATTTTCCAGGGATCCGTATTGCAGGACGTTGCATAGCCAACTGAGCTCTCTATTGTTGTGAAGCCAGGTTTGAGAACAGTGGCAGGCCAGTGCTCCCTGGTGCGAGATACAGCAGATGCTGCTCCTGGTTGGTTAGCTGTTGTTCATCTGGACCCTGGTTGTTCGGGTGGTGGGTGTCACATTGTGCCGCCCCTGCAGTGGCCGAACCGCTCGGATCCGGGGGGGTAATTACTCGTGGCTCGAGGGTCTCCGGACCCGGGGGCTAGGGGCCACTCTCAAATGTGAAAAGGGAATTATTTACAGGGGAGATATAGTTCTTGACTCCACCCGTGGTGTGCGGTAATGGGGAGTACCACCGCTGCTGATGGGAGTACCCGGGGTTATAGAATAGGGCAGCCAGATGACGTTACCCTCCACAGGTAGGGAAGCCCTGGGACTCTGGATGGAGGGGGGTTTGCAGGGGAGCGCAGACATGCTGGAAGCAGGGGGTGATCAGGTACTCACTCAGAAGGAAAGCAGATGCTGACAACGTGGCAAACCAAGTGCACAAATTTTAGTAGTGTCCAAGTGGCCCATAAGCTTGAAGCTGTCCAGGCCCCGCTCCCCACTTTTTGAGTAAAAGGGCTGTGCTCTCAGGAGCTCACGCTTGGGATTTCAGTGGGCGCTAGTGCCCCCGATCTCTGACCTTCGTAGGGACAGTCCATAAAGGCCCTATACTCCGCAGGTTAATTGCTGGGTTGCTTGAAGCCTCTCCCCGACCTAGGATCCAGTACCTCGCCGTGCTTTCGGTCCCAAACCGTCTATCGTACTTGCTGCTAACCGTCCTCCGAGACTAAGTCAGGCACCCAGTCCCAATATCCCGTGACCGGGTCTTCGACTCCTCCGGGTCCAGACCACCGTCTGTAACCCAATCTTCTCCTCCCCGGGAGCCACACGCTCCCTCCTAGCTCCTCACTGCTCAAGGGCTACCACTTAACTGATTTGTCACCTCCCTGCCTGACCCCTAAGTGGGCGGCCCTATTCCAGCTTAGCAGCCCACTGGTGTGCATGACAGGGTGTGGTGTGAGGTGTGATTGGGATTTTTGGATGCTGATGGAGGCAGTGCTGCAAGTTGGGAACCCAGAACCAAGAGGGGTTGAGTCCTGCACTAAGAATAAAGAGCGTGCAGTCCCCTGTGACGCCCTGACTAGTCCAGGGGCGTCACAACTTACCAACGCAGCCAGTTTGGGTTGGCATAGAAGCGAGGCATAGGTAGGTGGATTGGGGTTCATGGCATGAATTAGTGACAGATGTTATCTGATTGCAATCATTTCATGAGGTTAGATCGTTCCCCAGATGTGTTGGTCTTGCACATAGGGGGGAATGACCTGGAGATTCGATCATGTAGAGATTTGATTAGGGACATTCTACATTATTTTCTTCATTTATGGACATTTGTTCCTAACATGAGAGTGGTCTGGTTAGACATTGTGCTCAAAAAGACATGGAGGGCTGCTTGGTATAATGAAAAGATCAATTAGACTAGAGTAAAGGTAAATAGGGCAGTGGGAAGTTTTGTTTCTATAAATGGGGGGTTGTTGTCAGACAAAAGGATTTGGAGTCTGGGGAACGAAATTTCTGGCTGAGCGATGGGGTGCACTTTAATGCAATAGGAATTGACTTATGGGCTTTGGGCACTCAGGAAGGTGTAGAGCATGCACTTATGATGGTGGGGTGACTCGGATTATGAGGGGTCAGGCAATGCTCGCTATGGCGGTAGAGAGGGGGTTCTTGGAGTTAGTGGCAAAATTGTGGTTGGGTAGTTGTACATCTGGTGGATGGTAACCTCCCATTTTGGTTTTGAATTTGGTTAATTGCCTCAAGCATTTGGGGTTCTTCAGGTTGGGGCCTGTGAATTGGTGTTGTTGGTTAATGGTTTTCCAGCAACAGTGGTGCCCCCGAACCTGTGGTTGCGGCTGGAGGTAATGCTGGATGGTTTTCATTCATTGAGTTGTTTCTGCTATGTTTTGAATCTCCAAGAATCTTCTCACCTTTATGTTAATTTTATTATATGTTTTGTGTTATTGTGACGCCCTGACAAAATCAGGTTGTCACAGAAGACTGCATCCATCTTCCAGATGCAGGACTCTCTCCTCCTTGTCCTACCAACACAACCCTACACAGGTACAACACCAGCCACAAAGCCTATTACCCCCCCAGGACAATAGGGACACACCAGTGGGCGGGGCAAGGCATATGGTAACGCCCACCTAGGGGTCCTGAGGTGTCAGGGGAGGGAACACATCAGTAGAGTGGTGGAGGCAAGTCAGATTAGTCTGGACAGTGGAAGTGAGAGGAGTTAAGTGGTAGTCGGGGGTTATAGCTACCGTACTACCAGACTACCTAAGCTGACTAGGTGGCAGACGGCAGAGCAGGGCCACAGGCGATGGAGATCCGGTCGCGGGAGACCTTAAGTGGACCGGGGCAGGGTTGTAGCCCGCCGGTGCCGACAGCGTGAATCCAGTCCGGAGGCCGTGCACAGTCGGGATACCTGGACTCTAGAGCGAGGACAGCTACAAGCTTCTTTCCAATTAACCAGCAGGGGACAAGATTCCAAGTCTTGTCCCACTAGCAACCCAGATAGAGTGGGACGGAAGCCCAACGCTGGGGATAGGGCGTTTGCAAGTGCCTGCAAAAATCCCAAGGGTCAGATCTCGCGGGCGACAGCTCCCACAGCAAAGACAGCGGGAGCAGACTTACCCCGTTTCATGCGAACTAGTCAACACACAAGACAACAACACAGAAGTGCAGGAGCAAGGGCCCCTGTCCTGTCTACCGGTGTGCGGGACCCGAGCACACCCCTCCGGAGGCTACCGGTATCCGGCACTTCGTTTACTACCTGGACTCTGTGTGACTTTATTCAAATAGTGAGTACACTGGTATCATCCGGTCCAGCCCTGCAAACTGCGTCTCAGCACTGCACCTACACCTGGGCAAAGCTGAAGCCTCGCCCCCTGGGAACAAGGACGGAAGGAGAACCCTGAGGCCGAAATCGAAACTAGCAAGTCGCATCAGAGGACTGCTCCCGAAAAACCAGGGGGGCGGGCAAGAATAGCGGCATGTGATCTGAGGAAATAAGAGGCAGGGACACGAGGACTCTGCCATCTTCCGTTTCTGGACACCACCTTGAGAGGATGTCTGACTGCTCCTGCAACCTGAAGATGGAAGGATTTGCCCCCGGCACTGCTGACTGGGTGGAAGCCCAGACAGAACGGATGTGCCGAAGAATCCAGGCCCAGACTAACTTTCTACTAAAGAGATGGACGGCCGAGATGCAGGAACTGGCTGCAGCTGTCCGGGCCTGCGAAGTGGAGATGACCTCGGAGGAGCGGGTAAGCGACCCACGCCCCTATGCCCCACCGGGACCGGCCCAACAGGCTGAGGAGCACGGTCTGACAACATCCGCCACGTCGCCTCCATCGCTGCCCGTACCTGTAGCTGGCGCCCCGCTCGGTCCGCTGCCACAAGCAACAGCAGCGGTACCTGTTCTATCCGCCTGCGAGGACCCGGCAACGGAGTCCTCGGGCCATGAGCATGCCACCGCTCTGGCACCCGTAGCAGCCCTACGAAAGACCAAAGCCCGAAAGAGATCCCCTCTGGCCCTGAGCCCGGCCGCACCAGAGATGACATCACCCTCGATCCCGGAGAAGGCAGTGCACTCGATGACGTCAGCCCCGGCAATCCGCCCGGCCGCAGCAGAGGCAACACCTGACCGGAAGTCAGCAAAGACACCAGCCACTCCCCAGTACCCAGTCCCTGCTGAGGCGCAGCTGGGATGCACCTGAAGGGCGGCAAAGCAGGCCGCGGATCAACGGAGTCCTCTTCCACTTCACGTGAGCCTGGTCATAGTCGGCAGTGAGGGCGTCTGGATGGTCCAAGCCCCTGAGCAGGAGGAATCAGAGTGCGGAACCCGTACTCCGTATTGGGAGCGGCAGCGGCAGCAGCTGAAGACGGAGATCGCGGCCAGGGAAAGGCGGAAGGCTGAAGTACTGAACAGGACATACCGGGAGAAGGAAAACCTCCGGCAGGCAACTTTCCGGGTGCGGGGCCCGACATTCCAAGGACAGGTCCGACACTTTAACCCCCAGAAGGTATGGGGCTTCATTTATGAACCGGGCCTGGAGGCTGAGATTTTTGTGTCCCGGAGGGATGTGGCCCCTCATTTGCCTACGGGCCACCCAGATCGTGACATGGAGCCAGGAGAGCTGGTGTCCTATAACCGGCACTGCGGAGAGAATGGGTAGTTCGCCCTGGACGTTAAGAGGTGGGGAAAGGTGGATGAAAAAGTGTGCCTCCACCCCCTTCCGCCATCTTCAAGCAAGGAAGATTGTTAAGGTAGCGGTTCCCGGCTACCTCAGTTAAAGTTGAATCCCGTTACCGTTTACAGTTTTATGGACCACGACTTTGGACTGGAAAGCCAACCCAAAAACTTTTGGGCCTTGTAAATAATTCAAGGCTACCCTTTTTGTTCACGGCAGCCACTGGAGAGGCTGATTGAAGGAAGGGCCTGCTGTAGAGTCGGCCGAGGCCCAGTCACTACCAAAACCAGTGACTAAGCTCCAGGCCAGGGGTCCCCGAACTTGGGAACCTGTGAGAAGGACTGCCGGGTAAGGAACTTATTTACCCGGCCTGTGTGGGCGTCACCCAGACCCATTCCTGGACTTGGGTAAAGGGGTGTGCACCAGTGTTTAGTGGTGGCACCAGGGAGCAGGTTGTTTTGGTGGGAGCAGGAAGAAGGTGGCCCGGTCCGTCCCGTTCCGTTTCAATGTGCAGCATTTAAGATATGTGCCTCCCGTAAGGGAAGAATTTGTTCCACTGTTAGTATACTTGTATTTATGCCTTTTTTCTATTTTTTTAGTTCTGGTTAAAATAAATGGTGGTGGTCGGACAGCCCGCAGACGGTCTGTATTCAACCAAGGGGGAATGTTATGCCCTGGAAAACCAGGTAGATGTACACATAGGCCCCCGCAGAACACCTATCCCACAAAGGGTTAAATCAGCCAACCTGAAACCCTAGTCACCCCCCTCAGGGTAGGACAGACACACCGGTGGGTGGGACCAGGCGGTTAGAGAATGCCCACCTAGGGGTCTAGAGAACCTGGGGCGGGAAAACAGTTGAGATAAGATAAGTTTACGTACAAGTTCAAGTGAGGAGAGGAGGAAAAGACTGACAGGCATCAGGGTCGGAGCTCTGATGTACTGCCTAGGTGGCAGACGGTAGCCAGAGTCTGCAGGAGATGGGAAGATGGCTGCCGGAGATCTGAGGTGGACCGGGACAGGGTTGTAGCCTGCCGCTACCGACACTGGAGAACCAACCCGGAAATCGTGTGCACAGAGGGGGTACTTGGACCCTGAAGCCAGGACTTGCACCGACGGCCTAGCTAATTAACCAATTGAGGGCAGAATTTTAGGTCCTGTCCCAACCTAAGTCCCGAAAAGTAGGCAACCACCCACCGAGAGGGATAGGGCAACCGCCAGGGCCCGTAGATCCCAAGGGTTAGCGTCAGATGGGCACGGCTCCCAACCAGAGGACCGGGAGCGGACTCCTGTGTTTCAAACCGGGAAGTCCTACCTACAACACACTGAGTGCAGAGGAGAGAGACTTTGACTACCAACCCGGGTGTGGGATCAGATACACCCATCTGCGGCAGCCGACCACCATCACCTTGGTTTACCACAGGACTTCTGTGCTTTATTCGACCGTGAGTAACATCTCCGGCCTGGCTGGGTGCGCCGGCCCCTGCGATCACCATCCTCAGCATAGAGACACTGGGCCCCGGGACATCCATCCCTACCCACGGAGGGGTTAACATCCAGCTGCCAGCCCAACATCCCCGGGAGCCCCGCAACGGCAGCGGTGGTGCTACATCTCACCACACACCGTGGGTGGCATCACAGACATTGTACAATCAACCCCGTATAAATACGTCCCCTTTTATTCGGAGTGTCCGCTCGACCCCCGGGTCCGGAGAACCCCTCGAGCTGTACCGTAGATCCGGATCCGAGCAGCCCCGGCTGCTGGCACGGGGGCGGCACACTTGCTTATGATTGGCAGATCTGGCAGTACTATAACAGGAGAGCTACTAGTAGTGTTTATGATGAGACTGCCAGACATTAGAACTGAAAGCTGTCAATCAATCACACTCAGCTGTTGTGTGCTCCATCACACTAATCACACTACAGTGAGGGGTGCAGACAATTTTTCAATGCTAAACTGGGAGCATGTGTGATGCCCTGGCCTATCAGGTCGTCACAGGGTATTGTGCAATCTGCCCTTCTGCATAGCATCTGCATCCTCCTTGGTTACGGATCCCTGTTTTTTGGTATTGCTAAGATCAGAGCCAGTCAAAACCCTAGGAACACTTTGCACTACACACACCAGACACACCATTGTGGGGCCTGAAGGGAATAGGGCCGCCCACTTGGGGGGTTGGTAGGGGAAAATGAGAAGTCTAGAAGAGAGAAGGGAGATAGAAAGTGAATGAGTAGGAGTGGGGAGTGGTGACTCTCAAAGTGAAAGGTCACCGGTTTGGGAGCAGGGCTCCTTGAGACTACTAGGTGGCAGACGCTAGCCTGGTAGGAGCTGGAATCCCGGTCGCAGGGGATCGTGTCAAGGGACACGGATCTGCCGACGAGGGCAGCCGGTGGCCTTGAGCCATCTCTGGGCAGTGGCCAGGGCACGACGTGGTACGCGGACCCTAGGCCGGGAAGTAGCTTCAAGCATCCTGGTAATTTACCCGATGGGGGAGAAGTCTTCAAGATTCATCCCTCACCCGCTCCAAAATCGGGGTACTAGCGCAACGAGGGGATAGGACTTTTCCCAACATACGGTCCATCAAATCCCAAGCGTGAACCCTGAGAGCAAGCTCACTCCGTTAGCCATATGGGTGAGCAGGACCCGACTAGTTCCACACTACAGAGTCCAAACAGTGAAGAAGGTGCCACGGAAAAGGTCACAGGCTAACAAGCAACACCAAGGGCACGGATCCAAGCGTGCTCCTTCCTTGCTGTAGTGGTGCTCAGAATTCTGTTTTACAAGCTGTCAGTGTCAGTATTCTTGGACTGAGTGAGTACGCAGAAACCCTTTCCTCCCCAACGGCACCCCATCGCTACCATCACCGGGCCCCGGGCACAACCCCCTACCCACGGAGGGGTTAAACACCTTGCTGCCCTACCACCGCCACCGGGCGCTCCCAACAGCAGCGGTGGTACTCCATCTTACCACACCCCCATGCGTGGCGTCATGAACTTCTAAATCCCCTGTACATATCCCCCCTTTTAACTTCAAGTGTCCGCGCGACCCCCTCCCGGGTCCAGAGACCCATCGAGCCACCGCGATGCCGGATCCAAGCGGCCCGGCCGCTGACACAGGGGTGGTGCACATGCCCTTCTTTCTCTAGTGTGTTGCTGCCTGCTTATGATTGTAAGCATAATAATAATCCTTTTTATTTATATAGCGCCAACATATTCCGCAAAGCTTTACAATTCAGAGGGGACATGTACAGACAATATGAGACAACACAAAATAACAAAATTCAGATACCAAGAGGCGAGAGGGCCCTGCTCGTAAGCTTACAGTCCATGAGGAAATAGGGGAATCACAAAAGATGAACGGGGGGGAGAAAAGCTTGTCATATATGGTCAAGCTATTGATTTAATAGGGGATTCAAAACCAGCTGCATGGACCAGTCGCCAGCCAGAATTTACACAAGTACAGAAGCATCAGAAAAAAAGAAGGAAGTACTACTTATGATTGTAAACATCAGAAAAAAAAGGAAGAAGTACAAGTCCCAAGTGAAAGCTGTCTGATAATGATCACTTGGACTTAGAAAAAAAATAACTTTTTAAGTTCCAAATACTCTGATTGCTAATATCTGCACAACAGGTAGACAAAATTAGAAAAGAAGCAAACAAAAACAAGCAAAAATGTTTTATTCTTCTCTGCTTCAATTAAAGTGATATTCCCATCTCCAAGCTCCTATCCCAATATGTAGTAGGTGTAATAATAATAATATTAGTGTGACGCCCCTGGACTATCAGGTCGTCACACGATATTGCACATCTGCTCTCTCGTGCAGTATCCACCTTCTTCTTGGTTATGGGTCCCTAACTACATGGTGTTGCCTACATCAGCTAATCAAATCCTAGGTACACTCTGCACCACACCCACCAAACACACCAGTGGACGGCTTGAGTGGAATAGAGTTGCCCACCTGGGGGGTTGGAGAGGGGAGGTCAGGAGTGTCATAAGGAGAGAGTTGAGCTTGAGAAGTGGAAGTGAGAGGAGGTCAGGAGCAGGCCTCCTGGGAAGCAACCTAGGTGGCAGACGGTGGCCTGGGCCTAGAGGAGCTGGACCCCAGGTTGCAGGGGATCGTGGCAAGTGGCACGGATCTGTCGACGAGGACAGCCGGCGGCCTTGCACCATCACCGGGCTGGGACCAGGGCACGACGGGGTACGTGGACCCTAGGTCAGAGAGTAGCTTCAGGCAACCTGACAATTTACCCAAGGAGAACAGAGCATTCAAGATTCGCTCCTCACCTGCTCCAAAATCGAGGTACTAGAGCAACGAATCCCAAGCATGAACCCTGAGAGCAAGCTCCCACACGTAGCTATAATGGGGAGCGGGACCCGGCAAGTTTCATACTACCGGGAGCAACACAGAAGTAAACTTAGTGCCAGGAGATCACAGATCACCAGGAAGCACCATTGGGGATGGGACCCGAACTAAGCTCCCCTCAGCGGCAGCGGTATCCAGAACCAGAACTTTGGTTTATCCAGTTGTCGGTATCAGCTTAATGGACTGAGTGAGTACGCAAGTGACCCCCTTTATATCCAACGCCCCTCCCCCTCACCATCACCGAGTCCCGGGGTATTCAACCCCTACCCGTGGAGAGTCACAACACCTGGCTGCCCCCATTCCATCACCCCCGGGTGCTCCCAACTGCAGGGGTGGTACTCGAAATTACCACATACCACGGGTGGCGTCACGAACTCTAATATCTCCCCTGTGAATAACCCCCCTTTAATTGAGTGGCCGCATGACCCTCGGGTCCGGAGACCCTCGAGCTACCGCGGATCCGGATCCGAGCAGCTCGGCTACTGGCACGGGGGCGGCACATTAGCAAATACCTCCAGTTACAAATTTACTGTGTTTTTCCAAAAATAAGAAACTGTCTTTTCTTTTTTTTGTCCCTAAAAAAGCGCTAGGGCTTATTTTTGGAGGAGGTCTTATTCTTGGAGAAACATGATTGGGGGTAAGTTTACCCCTCAAAAAAGCAGACTCCTCTTCCCAGGAGACTCATACTTACTAGAGCCCAGACATCTGCGTGGCTCCCAGTGCTCCATGTGATCTCCAGTGGGCCCTCTCAGCAGGTATACTGCACGCCGTCCTCCCCTGCTTCTGGCTGACACACTCACCTACATCAGATTGCGCACACACACTCATACACACACTCATACATACACTCATACACACACTCATACACACACTCATACACACACAGTCACCGATCACATCGCATATACACAATCACCGATCAGATCGCACACACACAATCACTGATCAGATTGCACACACACTCACTAGTCGCTCACCACATCCGGCGGTAGGGAATGCCTCCGGCTGCATGGAAAGATGGGAGGAAGTTACGCAATGTAGGTCCTGTAAATATTCCATCCGCAGCTGCAGGTCCTTGCGTTCCACTGCATTGCATCTCAGGATTCTGCTGGCCAGAAGAAATCGGTATCGCTCGATGTAGTGAGTGTGTGTGTGCAATCTGATGAGTGATTGATTGTCTGTGGGATCTGATGTGTGCGGGTGTGAGATCGGATGTGTGCAGTTGTGCGATCCACCGCAGGGCCACTGTTAAGTGTGATAGGTATCAGCTGTCTATAATGAAGTGTTCTGCAGTATCTTTAACAATTTTAGCTGCATGGACACTTCATTATTGAACCATGACTAGGGCTTATTTACTGGTTAGGGCTTATATTTAAGTCTTGCTCTGAAAATGCTGAAAATCCCTGCTAGAGCTTATTTTTGAGGAGGTATTACTTTTGGAAAAATATGGTAGTATAGTTCTCCTGATAGAGCTATGTCTCTTATCTCATGTGCAGGGCATTGCAGCTTAGGTATCCATGGAGTATGTGTGGCGCCCCTGACCTGGTCAGGCACCACAGAGTATTGCACCCATGCTGGGGCAGTGCTTCCAGGTAATCTCCAAAGGCCAGGATGAAGTGTGCACACACAAACACATAGTGACCAGGTCTCCCACACCATTAGAAGGGACCCTTGGGTAGCCAGAAGGGGTTAACTTTCAATTCCCATCAAGGGGTGTGCTCAGAGGCTGGTTGCTAGGAAGCAGGGCAGACAGGAAGAGAAGGAGGAGCAACAGTCTGAAGCAGAGTGTTCAGGAGTATGGAAGGGAGCAGAGGGGCTCTCATGCTAGCCAGGCCCTGCGGAGTGCAGTAGCTGAAAACGGTGGAGAAAGGGTACCTGTGGGTCAGCCTGAAAGACACCTAGAGAGAGGTGGCTGAGTAAGGGGATCCCTGGTATTCCAGCACACAAGGGGAGACAGGTCACCAGAGCAGACAGCTAATCATCCAGAGCTGCTCAACCTTCAGGTGGGGGTACTTCAGGCCCTCATCACCACAACACAGAGTCCGAACCAAGCAGCAATCAGAAGGCCCATAAGGGGACAGGGCCAGAAGCCATCCACCAAGGTCACGCTGCCGTCAGGCGGGCCAGAGAGGGGAGCGGGGTTGGAAACAGCTTCCCTGGAGGAATCCCACCATACTTCAAGTAAGGGATCCTCCCAAACAAAAGGAGTGCAAGGAGGGCGAGTGGACAGCTACCCCCAGAACGGGCTTCTGGAATTCCTGGTTCCACCTGGTTATCGCAGTATCGCCCGGGCATCTCACAGTGACCACCAAACAGTGAGTAAACACGTTAAAAGACTTCTTGGACTGTGTTTGAGTCATTCTGCGACCTGTGGTTCCACACACTTACACAGGGCCCTGGGGCTTGCCTCACTCTCGGTAGGCCACAACAACTGACTGCACCCACCATCAGCCCCAGGCACCCCTTAATCTGCAGTAGCGGTCATGTCACCCTGACCGTAATACCGATAGTGGCGTCACGAAAATCAAAAGAGAAGGTTCCCTACCTGTGACCAGACCGTCCCGTGGAGTCCCTAAAGGTAATGCCCCAGACCGCTGCAGCAGCCCTGGGCTCCACATCTTTCTGGCGTCACGAACAGGATAAGGACTAGACATGTTCAGACAGGTGACCGTGCGCCTCAGAGGTCCGACCGCAAAAATTGAACCGCCGCCATATTGCCATCATCAAAAGCGCGCGCTGCGGCCCGCGTGAGGGAGAATAGCACCGCCCACGAAGAGGTGTGGCCGCCCCAGAATTCACAGAGCGTTCTGACCCCGGAAGTGGAGGGTGCGCACAGATTTTAAAGAAGAAAAGCGGGACCTGGAAGAAAGATGGACGCTGCGGAAGGTAATGCCCCCGGGTCAGGGCGACGCAGCCCAGGCGATGCCAGCCCCCGGTGCGGTGAACGCAGCAGCGCCTGGTGCCGGTGCCGCGGTCGCAGCTGCGCCGGCCAAAGTCTCCCCGATAATGTTGATTTCCTTACCGTACGTCCCAGGGGCGCACTGGCTGCCCCAATATGCCGCTAAAATAGACACACTGACCGGATTTAAAAAGAAGATCAACACCCTGCTGGACATGTACGCAATGACCCGTAAGCAGAGGGTCGCCGTGGTGCTGGGACAATTGACTGAAGCAGCAGAATTGGAGGCTGAGGCCCGGACCAGTGATGACCAGAGCTCTGTAGAAGCCAACGTTGCCAAACTAGCAGATGGTTTTGAACACCGCACCGAGGGAGAGCTGAGGACGGACTTCTATAACTGCCGCCAGAAGCCCAAGATATCATAAGAGACTATGCCCTCAGATTGCAAGCTGCACTATGGGCTCAAGCTGGTGGACCCTGTCAGTGATCACGAAGGAAGCCGAATGATGAAAGAACAATTCTTGCGGGGCCTGCACTCTCCTGAGGATGGGAAGCAGATGAAGCTGTGGTCCCTGGAACACCCTGACGTGGACTTTGCCATTCTGAAAGACAGGGCAGGATAAGCGCTCCAACCTCCTGTGGACACAGACCCCATCTCACCAGCATGGCCTGCCGGTTTCCCGGCTGCAGGAGCAGAATCCTCCTCGCAGGCCCTGATAACTGCAAAAGGACTCAACACGCCAGCAGAGACCATAAATACACTGTCCTCCCAGGTGCAACAGCTCGGCAAGGACGTCGCACGAATCCTGAAAGCAATGCAGTTGCCCTTGGAAACCAAAGTCCCTCATCGGATCCTGCTAGCTGACAGCCTGTAGGACGTCCCTTGGGTGTGGGGGAGAAGAGGTCCTACAGCCCGAGGCAGGAGCAGTGATCGCTATGACTCATCTGGACAACCCATTTGCCGTCGTTGCAGGAGGCAGGCCACTATGCAAGGGCTTGTCCTTTAAACGGGCCAAACCTGGGGCCGAAGGGCCAGTCCTCAGGATTAAGAAGATCAGGCCCAGTTCGCTGCCGTGGTCAGTACGTGGGTGGACGTCCTGTCCTGTCCATCGTCCTGGATGGGATCCCTACTCCGGAATTGTTGGACACTGGTTCTCGGGTAACCACGATCCCGTATGTTCTTTACCGTAGGTTCTGGTCAGACGACTATCTCCGACCACCGGACCCTGACCTCACCATCTATGCAGCCAATGGACAACCTATAGACCAGATTGGGGTCAAAGAGGTAACCATAAAGGTGGGAAGGCAGGAAATGAAAGGACAAGGACTGATTGTTGTGGATACTAGCTTCAATAGGAACCTCAAGACCCACCTCTTCCACCAAGCCTACAACCTACAATAGTCCTCAGTCCAGTAGACCACTGCGCAACCAGCTCTGTCCTCACCTATTGTACCATCACCCATTCCCTTTAGACTGTGAGCCCTCGCGGGCAGGGTCCTCTCTCCTCCTATACCAGTCTGTTTTGTACTGTTAATGATTGTTGTACGTATACCCTCTTTCACTTGTAAAGCGCCATGGAATAAATGGCGCTATAATAATAAATAATAATAATAATAATAATAATAATAATAATAATACTGATGTTAGAGAAAGGAACCCACAAATGATTTTAGGCACTAATGTCATAGAAAATTGCCTAGGGGAAGTGTTGTTGTTGCTTCACCAGATTGTTGAAGGTGCTGAGGGCGGATCGCGGAGAGCCTTGCAAAAACAGATCCGAGTCATTCTGAGGAAGCAGCAGGTAAAACAGACTGGCGGTGAGATTGGTAGTGTATGGGTAATGGATGCTAACCCCATTGTGATACCCCCACGGAGTGAAATGATGATGTGGTGTAGAGCAGCGGTAGGTCTCAGAGGACAGGATTACCAGGCTGTACTAGAGCCCACTCATTCAGAACACTGGCCCACGATTCTGACAGCCAGGGGGGTAGTTGATGTACACAAGGGACGAGTACCTGTACGAGTGTTGAACTGTGGGGAGGAGGAAGCCAGACTACCAAGGTATGCTACCATAGCCAAACTGTTTACTTGCTCAAATGACGCTATAACACCTGTAGGTCCCCTGACACAAGCCGACTCAAAAGAGGACGAGACCTCCCAAAAGCAGTTAGAGGACTGGTGCCAGAAACTCCATGTGGGGACTGACTCTACACCCACCTACCAGAAACACGGGGTTCATAGGGTCGTGCAGGAATACGAGCAGGTCTTTAGTAAGAACCCACTAGACTTCGGTAGAATCAAAGGGGTGCAACATCACATACCCTCAGGCAGTCATCCTCCCATTAAGGAAAGACATAGGCCTATACCACGAGCCCATTACCAGCACACAAAGGACATGCTGAAGGACATGAAGGAGGCAGGAGTCATAAGGGACAGTTGCAGCCCCTGGGCAGCTCCCCTGATCCTGGTGAAGAAGAAGGATGGCACGATGAGGATGTGTGTAGACTACAGATGGATAAATCAGATAACACACAAGAATGCCTACCCTTTGCCACGGATAGAGGAATTCCTTGCTGCCTTGAAAGCCTCTAACTACTTTTCTACCCTAGATCTCACTAGTCGCTACTGGCAAGTATCGGTAGCAGAGGAAGATCGGGAGAAGACGGCCTTCACCACCCCCATGGGCCTCTGTGAGTTCAACAGCATGCCAATTGGACTCTGCAACGGGGACCTTCCAGAGGTTGATGGAGTGTTTCCTGGGGCACCTCAACTTTGAAACTGTCTTGCTCTACCTGGATGACGTCATCGTGTACTCCAAGACCTACGAGGACCACCTGAAACACCTGGCTGAAGTCTTTGAAGAACTATCTCAATATGGGATGAAGCTGAAACCATCCAAGTGCCATTTACTGAAGCCAAAAGTCCAGTACCTGGGTCATGTGGTCAGCGCAGAAGGAGTAGCGCTGGACCCAGAGAAGGTCACAGTCATCCAGGAATGGCCCACACCCACTACCGTCCGGGAGGTACGTCAGTTCCTTGGCTTGGTAGGCTACTACAGAAGGTTCATCAAGGGCTACACGAAGAAGGCAGCGCCTTTGCAAGAGCTCCTGGTAGGCCAAACAAAGAAGAAAGGAAAGACCTCCGGCCCACCATTTCACTGGGGAGAAGCAGAAGAACACTCCAGACAAATGAAAGGGGCCTTGACTGGTGAATAGATCCTAGCCTACCCTGACTACAGTCTATCATTTGTACTGTATACAGATGCCAGTAATGTGGAACTGGGAACAGTGCTTCCACAGGTGCAGGAAGGCAAAAAACATGTGATTGTTTACGCCAGCAGGAAGCTCAGGCCTACTGAAAGGAACCCGGAAAATTATAGCCCATTTAAGCTAGAGTTCCTGGCCATGGTCTGGGCTATCACAGAGCGGTTCAAGCACTACCTGGCAGCCACCAAATTCACCGTCTTCACGGACAACAACCCCCTGACCCACTTGGACACTGTTAAATTGGGTGCCATGGAGCAACGTTGGGTAGCCCGACTAGCGAATTATGATTTTACTGTCAAGTATCGAGCTAGCCGCAAAAATGGCAGCGCAGATGCGTTGTCCAGGATGCCTCACCTAGAAGATGAGGGTGAAGATGTAGATGACCTCGAAGAGATTGAGCTGCCAGCGTTCCATCGCCACGGGGCCAAACAGTGTTGGCAGTCACGTGTCAACTGCCAAGAGGTGACCTTGAATCCACTATCTCACTACAACTGGAAGGAGACCCAGGAAAATTATCCAGTGGTAGGCTTGGTGAAGAAGCTGATCACTCAACCTGGCGCCTGCCTTGACCCAGGAGCCCCACCTGAAGCACAATACCTATGGAAGGAGAGGGGTCGATTATTCATCTATCAAGACAAACTCTACAGGAGCGTCATTGACCTGAGGACGCATGAGAAGGTGTGGCAAGTGATTGTACCACAGAAGGATACAAGGATGGTGCTAGAAGCCTATCACAATGGCGCAGGCCACTTTGGTTGGAAGAAACTGGAGGCACTACTTAAAGTAAGATTCTACTGGGTGGGCATGAGATCTGCCCTAGAGAAGTGGTGTCGAAACTGCGGGCCCTGCAATCTTAGAAGAAAAGACCATTACAGCCAGAAAGCACCACTCCAGCCAATCCAAACTAAACGGCCCCTGGAGATTGTGGTCCTGGACCATGTAAAGTTGGCGCCCAGCAGACAAGGCTACAACTACGCTCTCACTATGGTTGATCATTACTTCAGGTTCCTGGTGGTGGTACCAGTCAAGGACTTGACAGGCCAGACTGCAGCCAGAGCTTTCCAGACACATTTATGTCGACCACATGGCTATCCAGACCGAGTGCTTACTGACCAAGGACCAGCCTTTGAAGCTGAGGTGTTTAAGGAATTTTGTAACCTTTACGGCTGCAAGAAGATTCGTACCACACCTTACCACCCTCAGACTAACGGCATGTGTGAGAAGATGAACCACATTATTCTCGACCGCCTGAAAACCCTCCCACTAGAAGAGTGAACTCAATGGCCAGAAAAGCTACCTGACCTAGTGGACATGTATAACAACATCCCTGTGAGTGCCACGAACTGCACACCGGCATATCTGATGAGGGCCTGACCAGGAATATTGCCAGTAGATCTGGAAATGGGAGTTGAGACCCCTGAAGACCCTCTACAAGGTGCTCATTGGGATTCCAACCGCCAAGCCCAATACGAGAAAGTACAAGAGTGTGTGGAGCGAAGCTTGACTCAGCAGCGTGAGAAACAAGAAAAAGCCTACAATCAAAAAGCACCTGCTGTTCCTTTGATGCCTGGAGACGTTGTCCTCAAGAAGAAGAGAAGACGTCATAAACTCGACAATCACTGGGAAGAAGAACCCTATACTGTGTTACCATTGACGCTTAGCCGCGAAAAGACATGCCTTATCAGCAAAGATGGAGGAAAGACAACAGCTGTCGTTTCTAGAGATCGCCTAAAGAGATGTCCTGAACAGCTAAGAATCCCTGAAGAAGTTTCCAACCCTTCGCCAGTCGAAGAACCAAGAGAAAAGATGATCCATACTGTACTTGGAGATTTTCCAGCAAGTTGGCCTCAATATAATGGAGCAGTGGTTATTCCAGTCATTACCTTCCCTCAACCCAGAGAAGAAGTAAGAGAACCAGAAGAACCTGTTTAGAACCTTGAAGAGCCAAACGTAGCTGAATCACAAGACCATGCACTGGTATCGGCACCCAGTACACCCCTTATTCACAGTGAGACACATACACCGGGTGGGAGGATACAACCTCAGACAGATGACAGTATAGTACTGCGTAGATCGACCCGCAGCAACTTTGGTCAGCTCCCATTACGCTATAGAGAAAGTACAGTTTAATCCAAAATGTCAGTATAACATGTATTGTTTAACCTGTTTACAGTTAAATAACGTTTAAGTGAAATGTGCCCACAAGGACTATTGTGAGAACTCTTTAAAATGTTTTCTTTGCACTTGGTTACGTGCACTTTAAAAATGGACCACAGGTTATGAACTGGCTATAACCACGAACTCTCGCAGTGTAAAAAGTTACCTCATTGGTACCAACCATCAGAGTCTGCCTGTTGAGGGGCATGGCTCTGCACCAACAAGGGGGCACGCCTGTTTATGGGGCCTGCCCTCCAACACTTGGAAGCGGGTACGCCTGTTTATGGGGCGTACCTTACACCACCCTCCTCAGGAGAGGAGGATTGGAGGAAAGGTCTGGGGAAACGGATGGCCCAGACCTGGTCACCCAAAGGACCGGTGACCTACCTCCTGGAGGTTTTTGGGTGGGTTTCGGACTTGTGGGTGGTTGGTGGTGGAATGGTACCTGGTATGTTTAAATGTAAATAGTTGCCCCTCTGTGGGAAAAGTTTGTAATTACCCTTTTTCTTCTTGTCTTTGCAGCCCGAGGACGTGCTGCTGATAACCAAGGGGGAATGTGGTGCCCCTGACCTGGTCAGGCACCACAGAGTATTGCACCCATGCTGGGGCAGTGCTTCCAGGTAATCTCCAAAGGCCAGGATGAGGTGTGCACACACAAACACATAGTGACAAGGTCCCCCACACCATTAAAAGGGACCCTTGGGTAGCCAGAAGGGATTAACTTTCAATTCCCATCAAGGGGTGTGCTCAGAGGCTGGTTGCTAGGAAGCAGGGCAGACAGGAAGAGAAGGAGGAGCAAGAGTCTGAAGCAGAGTGTTCAGGAGTATGGAAGGGAGCAGAGGGGCTCTCATGCTAGCCAGGCCCTGCGGAGTGCAGTAGCTGAAAACGGGGGAGAAAGGGTACCTGTGGGTCAGCCTGAAAGACACCTAGAGAGAGGTGGCTGAGTAAGGGGATCCCTGGTATTCCAGTACTCAAGGGGAGACAGGTCCCCAGAGCAGACAGCTAATCATCCAGAGCTGCTCAACCTTCAGGTGGGGGTTCTTCAGGCCCTCACCACCACAACACAGAGTCCGAGCCAAGCAGCAATCAGGAGGCCCATAAGGGGACAGGGCCAGAAGCCATTCCACCAAGGTCACGCTGCCGGCAGACGGGCCAGAGAGGGGAGCGGGGTTGGAAACAGCTTCCCTGGAGGAATCCTACCATACTTCAAGTAAGGGATCCTCCCAAACAAAAGGAGGGCGAGTGGACAGCTACCCTCAGAACGGGCTTCTGGAATTCCTGGTTCCACCTGGTTATCGCAGTATCGCCCGGGCATCTCACAGTGACCACCAAACAGTGAGTAAACACGTTAAAAGACTTCTTGGACTGTGTTTGAGTCATTCTGCGACCTGTGGTTCCACACACTTGCACAGGGCCCTGGTGCTTGCCTCACTCTCGGGAGACCACAACAACTGACTGCACCCACCATCAGCCCCAGGCACCCCTTAATCTGCAGTGTCGGTCACCCTCACCACAATACCTAGAGTGGCATCACGAAAATCAAAAGAGAAGGTTCCCTACCTGTGACCAGACCGTACCGTGGAGTCCCTGAAGGTAATGCACCAGACCGCTGCAGCAGCCCTGGGCTCCACATATGCAGCATACTCTTGTTTGTTTCTTGAATTTACGTCCTGACTCAGACCTACTGATAAACCATTCTGTAAGCATAAGCTCTTTTCTTGCACTGTTCAGACTACATACTCTAATACAACAGTAAGTTTTGTATTAATTTACCATGTACTTTGGGGTTTATTTTACTATCCATTTCTCTCAGGTAGAAATCATGTCTTCACCATACTCTGATTTATTTCTCAATTATCTGCATTTACTTTCTGATTCAGACCTGTTAATTAATCGTTTGTCTGCTGTAAGCATAACAAACTCTTCACTGGTGCTATCAACACTACAAATGCTGCTGTAACAGTGTGTATCTTCTCAACAAGCAAGTATTCAGTTTGCCTGTTGGTCAGTGCTGCATATGTCCCTGCCAAGGACCATCTGCCTGTTAATAGCATACAATGCTGTCTTTAACCACTTGTTTGCTGCTTGTCTTGAACGTTGTGGACATGCGCATTTCCTATCTATTATGGTGTTTCCTGCTCCACTTGTCTGCCATCCAAAGAAAGGAATAAAGCAGGAGTCTCCTGCATAGTTGTCACACTACTTCCAGGACCGCTCACTAACCCTCATACATATTCACTGATTCCCCCACTCAGCGTAAGTCCCAGACTGAGATTGGTTGCCGTCATAAAGCGCCCCCAATCTGTGTGACAGGGTCTGTGATTGATTGGAATCACACACGCCGTCTGCGTCTCTATAGTCGTATAAAAATCAGTCGGCTGCTGCAGACCCGGGGACTGCCCTGGAGTGGTTCCTAGCAACTACCTGCGGCCCAGCCCATCCTCACCATCAGAGACCATAGTGAAGCTAGGCCCGTGGGGCAGTCAGTCCACATCCACCAACCATTACACTATAATCAGGCAATGAACCCCACTGACAAATATGAACCCTTGGTAACCAAGTTTAATGTCATTCATGTCTCTCGCTTTTCCAATGTTTGGCCAAGTCCCCTCTTGTTAGTAAGTCTCCTTGAGGATACCACCAGATGCTTCAGTCTCTTATGGATCTGCTAGCACAGGTTTCTACTTCCATCCTGTTGTGATCGAGACCCCCAAGAAGAGCTGCAACTTCATTTTTTCTGCGGCCATGGTTTTGATGGAGACTGACTTTGTTTTTGTGAGTTCTGTTTAGAATTCAGTTGTGCTGGTATGGTGGCTTCTAGTACTTAAGAGCCCTGCTTGTTACCTGGCCTGGTTCCTTGGACTTTATGCCCCTACCATGAATTTATGGACCTTCTGTACTTGCACTTGGTCTTTGGACTTTCTGCCCCTGCCCTTGGTCTTTGGACCTTCTGTTTGTGTTCAGCTGTAGTTCTGTTTTGACTTCCCTGTTGCTCTAAAATATATTTTACCTGTCTGCCAGTAATCAAGCAATCCTGTCTACAGTTGTCTGTAACTCTGCTTTCTGACCAATTAAGGAGGGGGCGTAAGGGGGGTACTGTCATGCTGGTGTCTCGCACTCCTTAGTACATATTCAGTGCATTTGCCACTCTGATCCTCCTAGTGGCAGGTCTTTTTGCTGCATCCGCCTATCTGGAGAATCTTCACCTGGCTATAGGTAAGCGTGGCTAGACTATGCTGGAATTTATATCCACACTGTCCAACAGTTTTCAATTTCCCTGGCCTATCAGCTGCCAGCTGGTGACATATTAGACAGATCCTCCCTCCACACCTTTTCCTAGTTATGCGTTTAGTCAGACTCTGACTTTGTCTTCTGCTCTGTCTGACTGTATTCTGCTTTGATTCTCCTGTTATTGACCTGGATTGTTTACCCTTCCAGTCTGATCTCTCTGCTTCTGACCTCAGCTCTGTATCCTGAAACTGTGCTGCCTGCCCTGACCTCAGACTGCTTGACTATGCCTTCTGCTTGTGCCCTCTGTACCTTGTACACCTGCTTTGACCTGTCGGTCAGCTGTTGCAGTCCTGGGGATTGCCCTGTAAGTGGTACCTGGTAACTACCAGGGGGCCCAGCCTATCGTCACCATCAGAAGCTCTAGTAAAAACCCAGTAATTGCTTAGTTATGCATCTCCAGGATTAGCACAGCTCATGGCGCTTTGGGTTCACATCCATCAGTATTAGACACTTTTATTTATTTTGTGTGTATTAGAAGAACACAAAAAAAGTAAAAAAAAAAAATAAAAAAAAAAAATCGGGCATAATTTCACAAGAAATGGGCCAAACAAAATTGTTTGCACCCTCAACTTAATATTTGGCTGCACACCCTTTGGATTAAGTAACTGCAATCAATCTCTTCATAGAACCATCAACAAGCTTCTTACACCTTTCAACTGGAATGTTGGACCAATCTCCTTTTGCAAACTGCTCCAAGTCTCTCATATTAGAATGGTTCATTCTTCCAACAGCAATTTTAAGATCTCTCCAAACTTATTGCTGGCCGCTTCAGTACTCTCCAGCCCTTTGTTTCCATCCATTTCGGGTTGCTTCTTGAAGTACGTTTGGGGTGTCCTGCTTGAATACCCATGATCTAGGAAGCAAAACCATGATGCCTTACACGCAGTCAAAGCACCCAGTGCCAGAGGCAGCAAAATAACCCCAAAACAACTTTGAACCTCTGCCATATTTGACTGTAGCTCCTGTGTTCTTTTCTCATTGTGTTTTTGGTAAACAGTAGTGTCACGAACCACCGGGGGGTCACTCCGAAATCCCCCGCGCTGGCTACCAGTACGTCAGAATCGGGGGGTAACAAGTGGGGGTCACCCCTACTTCATACCTCCCGACCGACAGACAGAGCACGTGACGCGCTCTCTAGCGCCCCTCTTATAGTCAGGCCAATTATGGAATTGCCCGACAATAAGAAAGGAGGCCGCTATACTACTTATGCCGATTATTGAAGGGTCCCCGGTGAGAGTAAGGTATATATTCCCCCGACCTCCGCGGGCGGAATATATAATATCTTCCCGAATCTCACTGGCCTCCCCACAATAATCCTTGGCACAACTCGCTGCCACCAACCGCTTCACGGTAACTATTAGCCGAACACACAGACGTGGGATTCAAGATCGAGATAACAGAACAGCCCAAGATTAATTATATAATTTAATCGCCTAAAGCACACTAGAAACTACAATATATACAATAGGGAATCTACAGAATATACATATGTCAGAGTACAGTTACAGATAAAGCATGGGTTACAAACAGGTATACAATTACATCAGTTACCTTGTGTGTCTGGCCACAGGGGGGCGCTGTAGACCAGGTTTCTAGGATTCTTCCCCACAGGTCTTTCCCAACCAGGCCCCCGAGCAGAAGAACCTTGGAAAATGGCCGAAGCAGGGTTATCAACCTGGGCAAATCCAGGTCCCCTCCTACCTTAGTGACCTCACAGGGAGCACTGCTCCACCCCTGGCTGGAGTTATGGACAAATTCACAACATGGAATATGGGCCATAACTTTGCCTGGGAGCGTCGTAGGCGGACGCCAATGCTCTCATTGTGACAGTTATGAATTTAGCTACAGAACGAGGGGACTCATGACCTGTCTGCCAGTTCCCCATTGGCTGATATCACGCCTGGGGCATTTCCCAAGCTCCCCCTTCCATAAAAAAGGTGTGCCAGCATCGTCCGCCTGCGCAAACACCATTTTTATGGTTGCCATATTTATCGGAGATATGGCTTGCGAGATATGAACCATTTTTTACTGGAGTCGTTCTGTCTGGCTACTTCCAAGCCTTGCTAATGAGATACAACTCTTGTTACAGGGTGACGGCAGGGAGCCATCCTGTGTCCATTGTCCGCACATCATCTCATCTCCATATCAGAGGAGATGGCTGTTGGAGGTGTAAGTGGGATGTGACACCTTCACAGATGCTGGACATTTGAGCACAAGAAGGGAGGGGGGCACTGCCAGGGAGTGATGAGAGCAATTATGACTTCTAGTCATAATTCCTCTTCATATCCCAGGATTTACCTCACACCTCCCCCCTTTTGAGGGCGCTAGGGGGCAGCACACTCCGGTGTTCCCCCGTGCGCCCGTCCGCGACCTCTCCTTGTCGGGACAGCCCGTCTGCGTTACCGTGGTCACGGCCCCTTTTGTGGCGAATGGTGAAGTCGTAGTGCTGGAGCGCAAGGCTCCATCGCAACAATCGCCCATTCGTCCCCGAGACGGTGTGCAACCAGCTGAGGGGATTGTGGTCCGTCTCCACGATGAAGTGGCGCCCGTATAGATAGGGTTGCAGACGCTGCAGGGCCCACACTATGGCCAGGCACTCCTTCTCCATTGTGGAATAGGCCACTTCCCTCGGTAACAGCTTCCTGCTCAGGTACAAGACTGGGTGCTCTTGGCTCGCAGAGTCCACCTGGCTGAGCACCGCACCGAGGCCGAAGTCACTGGCGTCGGTCTGTACTACAAACGGCCGCGTGAAGTCGGCTGCCTGTAGCACGGGCGGGCTGGACAGGGCGTCCTTTAGGGCCCGGAAGGCTGTCTCGCAGTCCACTGTCCAATCGACTGCAGAGGGCAGCTTCTTCTTGGTGAGGTCCGTCAAGGGCTTTGCCAGGCTACTATAGCATGGAACAAACCTCCTATAGTACCCAGCGGTCCCCAAGAAGGACATCACCTGCTTCTTGGTCCTGGGGGTGGGCCAGGATGCGATGGCCTCCACTTTCTCAGGCTCGGGCTTCAGCGTTCCCCCACCTACCCGGTGACCGAGGTACTGGACCTCGCTCATGGCCAGCTGACACTTTCCCGGCTTGATGGTCAGACCTGCCCGGTGGATCCGCCTGAGCACCTGTGCTAGATGCTCTAGGTGGTCCTCCCAGGTGGGACTGAAGACGGCAATGTCATCCAGGTACGCGGCCGCGTACCCTTCAAGTCCCTTGAGCAGGGTGTTGACCATCCGCTGGAAAGTGGCAGGGGCATTCCTCATCCCGAATGGCATCACCGTGGACTCGTACAGTCCAAATGGGGTAATAAAGGCAGAGCGTTCCCTGGCCTTGCGAGTCAGGGGGATCTGCCAATATCCCCGGCTCAGGTCCATGATGGTCAGGTACTGAGCCCCGGCCAACTGATCGAGCAGGTCATCGATGCGTGGCATTGGGTACGCATCGGCGACCGTGACAGCATTGAGCCCCCTGTAGTCCACGCAGAACCGAGTGGTTCGGTCCTTCTTAGGGACGAGGACTACAGGCGAGGCCCAAGCGCTGTTGGATGCCTGGATCACCCCCAGCTCCAGCATCTCGTCAATCTCCTGGCGCATGTGTTGCTGCACCTCCAGGGAGACCCGATATGCTGAACGCCGGATCGGGGGATGATCCCCAGTGTCCACGTGATGGACAGCCAAGTCAGTCCTTCCGGGCCGGTTGGTAAACAACCCCCGGAAGGGGTGTAGGGTGGCCCACAGCTGGGACCGTTGGTCCTCCAAGAGCTGGTGGCCAACCTCCACATCCTCAAGGGATCCGCCTGCCCTAACCTGGGCTAGCATATCCAAGAGGGTTTCCGCTTCTCCCTCCTCGGGCAGGTTGCACACGGGGAGCGCACATGCCTCCCGCTCATGATGTGCCTTCATCATGTTCACATGGAAGGGCTTTCGCCTTCCACGGGCGGGGTCCAGGGTGACCAGGTACGTTACAGGGTTGAGCTGCTGGTACACGAGGTATGGGCCTTCCCAGGCTGCCTGAAGCTTGTCCTGTGGTACGGGGACCAGTACCCACACCTCTTGACCCACTTGGTAGGTCCTCTCACAAGCGTTCTGGTCGTACCAACGCTTCTGATCGGCCTGGGCTTGAGCCATATTGTCGTGTACCAGTTGCGTCAAGGCCTGCATTTTGTCCCGGAGGCGCATGACATACTCGATAACCGACACTCCAGGGGTGGCCAAATCCCCTTCCCAAGCCTCTTTCACCAGAGCCAGGGGGCCCCGCACACGTCGCCCGTACAGGAGCTCAAACGGTGAGAATCCTGTTGAGGCCTGTGGAACCTCCCGGTAAGCAAATAACAGGTGTGGGAGATACCGCTCCCAGTCACGCCCATGGGAGTCGACCAACATCTTAAGCATCTGCTTTAAGGTGCCATTGAACCGCTCGCACAGGCCATTAGTCTGTGGATGGTACGGGCTGGCCACCAGATGTCGCACCTGGACTTGCTTACAGAGGGTCTCCATCAGCTGGGACATGAATTGGGTCCCCCGGTCGGTGAGCATTTCCTGGGGAAAACCCACTCGGGAGAAAATCTCCAGCAATGCGGTGGCCACCTTGTCAGCCCGAATGGACGACAAGGCCACTGCTTCTGGGTACCGGGTGGCATAGTCCACTACCGTCAGTATGAAGCGTTTCCCGGAGCTGCTGGGGATGGCCAGCGGGCCGACCAGATCCACAGCCACCCTCCTGAAAGGCTCATCGATGATTGGCAGAGATACCAGTGGGGCTTTGGGGCGTGGCCCCGCCTTCCCCACTCTCTGACAGGTTTCACACGAACGGCAGTAGGCAGCCACATCGGCCCCCATTTTTGGCCAGTAGAAATGCTGGTTTAACCTGGCCTTGGTCTTAGCGATCCCTAGGTGTCCGGCCATCGGAATCTCATGTGCGATCCGCAACAACTCCGTCCGGAACGGATAGGGTACCACCAACTGTCGGTCCCTGGGCCACGCCTCCGGTGAACCCTGCTGGACCGTGGCCCGGTACAGCCGTCCTTGGTCCCAGACCACTCGCTCCGGGTCCGAGTCCGAGGGAGGCTGTGCCGCCTGCTCCTTTAGAGCTTTCAGGCTGTCGTCAGCTTCTAACGCTGCCTGAAACCCCTGACTAGATGTGGCCAGAATCGACGAGACTGTCACATCTTCGGTCAGTACCCCGGGACCTGTGTCCTGGCCTCCACCTGACTCGGCTGCCACTTGGTCAGAAGGGGAAGAGCTATCGGACCTCCGGGAGGCCCCTTGGCTTCCAGCACTCCCACTGCGGGTGACAGCGGCCACAGCCGCTGCGACCGTGGGTCGTGCCTGCTCCTCCTCCGTTCCTGACCAAGTCGCCGGTTCAGGCAGACCTACCTGGCTTCCTGACACCCCGGTTGTGGGGGAACCATGCACCGAGATCTTACCTGGGAGCACTTCCGCTCCTGGACCGGCCCCAATCTCACCTGCCTGTTCCCCTCCTGCAGCAACAGAACCCCGCTGTGAAATCTCTGGGGACCCCACATTTGCTGTGGTAGCCCCCACCCCACACACTGGTCCTCCCCCTGCAGCACCCTGCTCTCTGCTTATCCCTGCAGAGGGCAGCAGATCCCAGCTCACAGGCTGATTACTTGTAGAGGCATTGTCACACCTTTCTCTGACCCCCTCCCCTGTCACAGCTGCAGCTGAGTGTGTGTCTATGGTGTCTGTGCAAGCAGAAATATCAGAGTTCACTCCCTCCTCCCTTACATCATTCATAGATAACACATTAACATTGTCCGGAGGCACGTCAGCACTGGCTGAAGGTTCAGCCTTTGGGGCGGGGCCAAACTGGGAGGTTATTTGCCCCAAATCTGTCCCAAGTAGCACGTTTGCAGGGATCCGATCAGTTACCCCCACCTCTCTCACCCCTCGCCCCGCGCCCCAGTCCACATAAATGTCAGCAACAGGCAGCGCCGGGTCAATGCCTCCAATCCCGGAGACAGCGAGGGTTTTTCCAGGGATCAAGTCTTGGGGGGACACCATCTCAGGCCGCACCAGAGTCACCTCCGAGGCGCTGTCTCGCAGTCCTATGGTCACAGACTGGCCGACGGTGACAGGTTGGAAGCTGTCCAGGGACCTACCACCACCCCCACCCACACAATACACCTTGGGCGGCCCTTGGGACGGGGACGGAGCCGGGGCCTTGGGACGCTGAGGGCACATGGCCTTGAAGTGTCCAGGTAGGTTGCACTGGTGGCACCGTCTTGGCTCTGCCACGGGCCTGGAGAGGGGAGTTGAGGGGGACACCCCCTGCAGTCTAGGGGCAGGTGGGGCAGTCGCAGAGTTCATCTTACCCCCTCTCCAGGTGCTGCTGGTGGCTGCTCTCCTGGCTTCAGGAGCCCGATTGTTGGTGTAGTCATCGGCCAGGGCAGCTGTAGCCGTGGATCCCTTTGGCTTCTGGTCTCGGATGAACTGGCGGAGATCCTCAGGGCAGTTCCACAAGAGTTGCTCCGTGATGAACAAGTCCAGGATCTCCGGTCCGGTGGAAAGCTGCAGGCCTTGGGTCCAGTGGTCGGCAGCTCGGGCAAGTGCCCGCCGGTGGTCAGCCCAGGAGTCCTTTGGTCCCTTCTGCAGCGTCCGGAACTTCTTGCGGTAGGACTCCGGGGTGAGGTTGTACTGTTGGATCAGGGCCCGCTTGATGGTGTCGTAGCCCTGATCCGCCTCAGCAGGCAAGTCCCCAAGGATATCCAGGGCCTTACCCCTTAAACGGGGGGTCAGGTATTTGGCCCACTGGTCCTTGTTCAGATGATGCTGCAAGCAAGTCCGTTCAAAAGCAGTCAAGAAAGAGTCCAAGTCTCCATCCTTCTCCAGCACTGGGAAGTCCTCAACACGGACCTTTGGAAGTTTGGTGTCTGGAAGGTCACGGGTGGCTGATGAGGGCCGGAGCTGAGCTAGCTGCAGCTGGTAGTTACGCTCTGCCTGGCGCTCTTCACGCGCTGCTTGCCGCTCACGCTCGGCCATGAGTTCCTTGTAGCCCTCCCGGTCTCCAGCCTGGCGTAGGGCCATAGCCATTTGAAGAAGGCTATCCGAGCCTCCCAGGCTCGGTGGAATGGCACGTGGTGATCTGCGGCCCGCTGCGGAGCCTGGTGATTCACTGTCCATTGCAGAGCGGAGGGCTGGCATCTGGCTCGTTGAGGACCCTTGGGCGAGCTGCTCCTCATCTTGTCCAGCAGTGCCCGGTTGTGCAACGTCCTCTGCAGAGCTGTTTTCTGGCGTCGAGCTCCTGGAGGACTCGTGGACAACCTCCTCATCGTCTCTGGCCTTAGCATCGGCCATTCCTTTGGCTTTGCTCCTGGTGCTCTCAGCCATTCTTGCAGACTTTTGGTCACTGACACAGAACTGACACCTGATGCCTCCACACACCTTACAGTATCTGCACTCTGACACTCTAGTGTTGAGCTAGTCTGAAGACCCCAGCAGCCACAGCTGCTGCAGGCAGTCTTTAGTGTCTGGGAGTATGGGTCTCACACTCACACACACTATTATCTCGATCCCACCGCTATGCCACCAATATGTCACGAACCACCGGGGGGTCACTCCGAAATCCCCCGCGCTGGCTACCAGTACGTCACAATCGGGGGGTAACAAGTGGGGGTCACCCCTACTTCATACCTCCCGACCGACAGACAGAGCACGTGACGCGCTCTCTAGCGCCCCTCTTATAGTCAGGCCAATTATGGAATTGCCCGACAATAAGAAAGGAGGCCGCTATACTACTTATGCCGATTATTGAAGGGTCCCCGGTGAGAGTAAGGTATATATTCCCCCGACCTCCGCGGGCGGAATATATAATATCTTCCCGAATCTCACTGGCCTCCCCACAATAATCCTTGGCACAACTCGCTGCCCCCAACCGCTTCACGGTAACTATTAGCCGAACACACAGACGTGGGATTCAAGATCGAGATAACAGAACAGCCCAAGATTAATTATATAATTTAATCGCCTAAAGCACACTAGAAACTACAATATATACAATAGGGAATCTACAGAATATACATATGTCAGAGTACAGTTACAGATAAAGCATGGGTTACAAACAGGTATACAATTACATCAGTTACCTTGTGTGTCTGGCCACAGGGGGGCGCTGTAGACCAGGTTTCTAGGATTCTTCCCCACAGGTCTTTCCCAACCAGGCCCCCGAGCAGAAGAACCTTGGAAAATGGCCGAAGCAGGGTTATCAACCTGGGCAAATCCAGGTCCCCTCCTACCTTAGTGACCTCACAGGGAGCACTGCTCCACCCCTGGCTGGAGTTATGGACAAATTCACAACATGGAATATGGGCCATAACTTTGCCTGGGAGCGTCGTAGGCGGACGCCAATGCTCTCATTGTGACAGTTATGAATTTAGCTACAGAACGAGGGGACTCATGACCTGTCTGCCAGTTCCCCATTGGCTGATATCACGCCTGGGGCATTTCCCAAGCTCCCCCTTCCATAAAAAAGGTGTGCCAGCATCGTCCGCCTGCGCAAACACCATTTTTATGGTTGCCATATTTATCGGAGATATGGCTTGCGAGATATGAACCATTTTTTACTGGAGTCGTTCTGTCTGGCTACTTCCAAGCCTTGCTAATGAGATACAACTCTTGTTACAGGGTGACGGCAGGGAGCCATCCTGTGTCCATTGTCCGCACATCATCTCATCTCCATATCAGAGGAGATGGCTGTTGGAGGTGTAAGTGGGATGTGACACCTTCACAGATGCTGGACATTTGAGCACAAGAAGGGAGGGGGGCACTGCCAGGGAGTGATGAGAGCAATTATGACTTCTAGTCATAATTCCTCTTCATATCCCAGGATTTACCTCACAAGTAGAATGATGTGCTTTACCAAAAATCTCTATCTTGGTCTCATAAGTCCACATCACGCTTTCCCAGAAGAATTTTGGCAAACTGCAGTCTAGCATTTTTATGTCTCTTTGTCAGCAATGGGGTCCTTCTGGGTCTCCTGCCATAGCGTTTCCTTTCATTCAAATGTCAACAAATAGTTTGTGTTAACACTGATGCACCCTGAGCCTGCCGAACAGCTTGAATTTCTTTGGAACTTGGTTGAGGCCGATTAGCCACCATACAGACTGTCCTACGTTGCAACCTTTCATAATTTTTTCTCCGCTATCCATGTCCAAGGAGATTAGCTACAGTGCCATGGGTTGTAAAATTTTTAGTATGCTGCATATCATGGACAAAACATCAAGATCTCTGGAGATGAACTGGTAACCTTGAGATTGTTGATATTGTTCAACAATTTTGGTTCTTAAAGGTACCGTCACACTAAGCGACGCCCAAGTGATCCCACCAGCAACCTGACCTGGCAGGGATCGCTGGAGCGTCGCTACACGAGTTGCTGGTGAGCTGTCACACAGGCAGATCTTACCAGCAACCAGTGACCAGCCCCCAGCCAGCAGCAAAGCGTGGAAGCGATGCTGCGCTTGGTAACTAAGGTAAATATCAGGTAACCAACCCATTATTTACCTTGGTTACCAGCGCACACCGCTTAGCGCTGGCTCCTTGCACTCCTAGCCAGAGTACACAATGAGTTAATTACCCGATGTGTACTCTGCTATGTGTGCAGGCAGCAGGGAGCCGGCTTCTGCGGACGCTGGTAACCACGGTAAACATCGGGTAAGCAAGAAGCCCTTACCTTGGTTACCCGATATTTACCTTCGTTACCAGTGTCCGCCGCTCTCATGCTGCCAGTGCCGGCTCCCTGTTCCCTGCACTCCTAGCCACAGTACACATCGGGTTAATTACCCGATGTGTACTCCGGCTACGTGTGCAGAGAGCAGGGAGCCGGCCCGACAGCGTGAGAGCGGAGGACGCTGGTAACGAAGGTAAATATCGGGTAACCAAGGTAAGGGCTTCTTGGTTACCCGATGTTTACCGTGGTTATCAGCGTCCGCAGAAGCCGTCTCCCTGCTCACTGCACATTCAGTTGTTGCTCTCTTGCTGTCACACACAGCGATGTGTGCTTCACAGCAGGAGAGCAACAACTAAAAAATGGTCCAGGACATTCAGCAACAACCAGCGACCTCACAGCAGGGGCAAGGTTGTTGCTGGATGTCACACACAGCGACATCACTAGCAACATTGCTGCTACGTCACAAAAGTCGTGACTCAGCAGCGATGTTGCTAGCGATGTTGCTTAGTGTGACGTGGCCTTAAGTCCATAGACAGTCCTCTATGTCCTTTTCTGTTCTTTATGCTTAGTGTGGCACACACTGACACCCAATGCAAATATTGAGTCAACTTCTCCCCTTTTAATCTGGTTTCAGGTGTGATATTCATATTGCCCTCACCTGTTACTTGCCACAGCTGAGTTTGAACAAGCATCTAATGCTTGAAACAAAGTTGTTTACACACAATTTTAGAAAGGTGCCAACAATTTTGCCCTACCCATTTCAGGGGTTTGTGTGAAATTATGTCTAATTTGCCTTTGTTCTCTAGTTTTTGTGTTGTTCCAACAACAAAAATAATCACTATAAATCAATATTAATACCTAGCAACAAGCTAAATCAAGCTAAATATTCATAAAGAGAACCAACAAATCAATACAAGTTTTTAGATTTGGTAAGCTGTTTATTTTTGTGTTTTTATATTTGTTTGGTAGCAATTATTCTGCCAATGGAAATTAGCATTCATATACTATATTTCTAGATTGTGATAAAAAATATGTCATCTTAACATGAGAAGGCACATCCTATATAATCAAGTCGTAGATACAGTATGCAACAACATTAGCATGTGTGTTATACAGGACACAGAAATGTCTACTATATGAATAGAATATTACGACATGATATGTGATAAATTATTATAAAAACGCACAGATAGTGTAATTGTAATAAAAAGTATACACTGAAAAGTATTTTGTTGACAATAATTCAAATATAATTATACTTTACAAAAGTAGTGATTTATATAAAAATAGAAAAGGCTTGCATACTATCATTATTTCCTGCATAAAGTCATATATAGTCACAAACTTCAGCACCTAAGTGATATTATTTGATGTTTTACATATTTTTTTTTAAATATTAATGTTGAAAAGTTTTTATAAATTTATTATTCTAAAGTGACTGTTGTCCTGAGTGCTTTAATACATGACATTCATATGTACACTAACTTTATTTTACATGGTTTCTACTAAATTAAAATAAATCCCTCCTCTATATACATATATACATTATAAACTATGTACGTTATAGGCAGTAAAAGGTATAGTTAAATACTAGAGTTCTTAAGCTACTCTGTATAAGTATCCATGAATTAAATATTTATTTATTAAGTAATCTACTGAGAGGTACAGTTAGGTCCAGAAATATTTGGACAGTGACACAATTTTCGCGAGTTGGGCTCTGCATACCACCACATTGGATTTGAAATGAAATCTCTACAACAGAATTCAAGTGCAGATTGTAACGTTTAATTTGAAGGTTTGAACAAAAATATCTGATAGAAATTGTAGGAATTGTACACATTTCTTTACAAACACTCCACATTTTAGGAGGTCAAAAGTAATTGGACAAATAAACCAAACCCAAACAAAATATTTTTATTTTCAATATTTTGTTGCGAATCCTTTGGAGGCAATCACTGCCTTAAGTCTGGAACCCATGGACATCACCAAACGCTGGGTTTCCTCCTTCTTAATGCTTTGCCAGGCCTTTACAGCCGCAGCCTTCAGGTCTTGCTTGTTTGTGGGTCTTTCCGTCTTAAGTCTGGATTTGAGCAAGTGAAATGCATGCTTAATTGGGTTAAGATCTGGTGATTGACTTGGCCATTGCAGAATGTTCCACTTTTTTGCACTCATGAACTCCTGGGTAGCTTTGGCTGTATGCTTGGGGTCATTGTCCATCTGTACTATGAAGCGCCGTCCGATCAACTTTGCGGCATTTGGCTGAATTTGGGCTGAAAGTACACTTCAGAAAGTACACTTCAGAAAGTACACTTCAGAATTCATCCGGCTACTCTTGTCTGCTGTTATGTCATCAATAAACACAAGTGACCCAGTGCCATTGAAAGCCATACATGCCCATGCCATCACGTTGCCTCCACCATGTTTTACAGAGGATGTGGTGTGCCTTGGATCATGTGCTGTTCCCTTTCTTCTCCAAACTTTTTTCTTCCCATCATTCTGGTACAGGTTGATTTTTGTCTCATCTGTCCATAGAATACTTTTCCAGAACTGAGCTGGCTTCATGAGGTGTTTTTCAGCAAATTTAACTCTGGCCTGTCTATTTTTGGAATTGATGAATGGTTTGCATCTAGATGTGAACCCTTTGTATTTACTTTCATGGAGTCTTCTCTTTACTGTTGACTTAGAGACAGATACACCTACTTCACTGAGAGTGTTCTGGACTTCAGTTGATGTTGTGAACGGGTTCTTCTTCACCAAAGAAAGTATGCGGCGATCATCCACCACTGTTGTCATCCGTGGACGCCCAGGCCTTTTTGAGTTCCCAAGCTCACCAGTCAATTCCTTTTTTCTCAGAATGTACCCGACTGTTGATTTTGCTACTCCAAGCATGTCTGCTATCTCTCTGATGGATTTTTTCTTTTTTTTCAGCCTCAGGATGTTCTGCTTCACCTCAATTGAGAGTTCCTTAGACCGCATGTTATCTGGTCACAGCAACAGCTTCCAAATGCAAAACCACACACCTGTAATCAACCCCAGACCTTTTAACTACTTCATTGATTACAGGTTAACGAGGGAGACGCCTTCAGAGTTAATTGCAGCCCTTAGAGTCCCTTGTCCAATTACTTTTGGTCCCTTGAGAAAGAGGAGGCTATGCATTACAGAGCTATGATTACTAAACCCTTTCTCCGATTTGGATGTGAAAACTTTCATATTGCAGCTGGGAGTGTGCACTTTCAGCCCATATTATATATATAATTGTATTTCTGAACATGTTTTTGTAAACAGCTAAAATAACAAAACGTGTGTCACTGTCCAAATATTTCTGGACCTAACTGTAAATGTGAATCCCTCTGAACCAGGGTTGACTTACGTGAAGAATAACTGAATGTCAATGTTTTTTTCACTTACCTAAACCTTTTATTTCAGGAAAATGTAGGGTTTTTTTGTAGTCAACTATTCTGCTCAATAACCTATCAGGAACAAAAATATGACTACATTTTCTACTGTTAGTAATGGGGTTCATGGATGGTGAGAAGCTCCAACCTTCTGACTCTCTCTTTGGTTTAGTTGTCAAAGGACACAATGTTGAAGATTATTTACCATGAAGCTTAAGAGGTAGAAATAAAATGCATAAGTACCTTGCATATACTTTACCAGGCTTAACAAACATTTTTTTCCTAATATGTATCAGGCAAGGTTGAGCATGAATTACCAAGGCCACATACATACATCATTTTATAAATACATATAGAATTGTAGAAAATCCTCATAATAGCAAAGTCCAATCAACCAGCCGGCACCCAACAAAAGAAAGAGCTGATTTGGTCTTGTAGATAATGAAAGAGGCTCCAAAGCCTATAGGCTGCTTCTCATTGTCACACATAATGAAATGACTATTACAATAACCAGTGCGGGATTTTCATAATGTTGTGAAGGTAGCAGTTCTTATGCCGGTTTGATCATGATAACCTTTTATTTCACATTCCTGTCGTAAAGGCTGTTGTAACCAGAGCTGTGGTGTTTGTAGGCACAATGACCGGTGCCCAGGATGGATAAACGTCAAGATGAAACATTGGAATCGCCCATGTTGATATACACAGCATTACTACGAGGACTCCTAAAATATTGATGCCAAGACCAGCTTTTACCTAGATTAAGATACAAAGAACAACAATGGGTAACCATGATAAGCGCTTGTAGGAAATGCTGAGATTATACAATGCAAAATAAAATTAATAAAAATGTTTTCTTTCAAGAGAACTTCTGTCAAAAAATACTATTAACGTGCAGATAGGTTAATAGTAGTGGTGAGCGAATAGTTTGGTATTTGATGCTCGGATGGGTGTGACTCCAGTACCCAAGTATAATGGAAGTCCTTGAGGAATTCAAACACTGTTATGAAGATTTTGGTCAGTCTGTGTCGTACACTGAGGCTCGAATTATTCAACCAAAAAACTAATGTAAAACTTTAGTAAATGTTGCAAAACAGTTGTTCAACATGTAGTTTAGTTGTACAAAAATGTTCCAACTATTAGCATGTTTTCACCGATAGTTTGCGAAATGAACAGAGCTTTGCCACAGCAGGTGTGTTCTAGTAAAACGCAACAAATTTATCATAATTTATGTATCAAAAATGCATATTATAGCAAAAATGTACTGCAGTCCATGATGAAGGTATATTTTTAGTTAAAAATTAGACAATGTAAAGTGGAAAGGCAATTTCCAGCACAATCCGTATGGTAATGAAGTAAAAAGTTTATTCCAGGGATTAAGTTGACATGTTTAGGGCAAGATGTACCCTTACTAGCATGAGTAAGATAGGCTATGAGTAAGGGCACACCTTGCCCAAAACATGTCAGCTATAAAATGGATCCTGGTTAACTTTTAATCCCTGGACCAACCTTTTGACTTTATTATCATACGGATTGTGCTGGAAATTGCCTTTCTACTCTACATTGGAATCGCTGTTTTCCCCAGCTAGTACTGGCACCCGATGGAGACATTTTCCCCTGCTAATTTAATAGAGTTATGCGGTGGGCCTGTTTTTTTGTTTTCTTGCTAGCTTAAAAAATAGACAGCTGCACTTTGTAGCACTAAATCGTGCCCACATTAAATAAAGGAATTATGGACTTGCATTACTGCTATTGAAAATAGAAAAACTGAGATACTTAGGGCATAAAATGGCCAGTTTATGAGAGCTCAGCAGCCAGCGACAAGGTGTATCTCTTTGCTGGTTCTCTATTATGATATGCCTCTATCCGGGCTAAAAACATACAATTTTATGGGCAGACAGGAATGAACTAGGTTGATCTTTAACAAAGCAGCTCCAGTAGGGTCTCGTGTCTGGCATATAAAACACCAGTCTTGATTAATTGACACAACAGTGTCTTTTGATTTTGATTACATAGACTGTTTTTCATCAGTGTTTTGTATCTGATTTTCATCAGTGTTAGGTCAGTGTGTCAGTTTTTGCCATCGGTGTTTCATCAGTGATTTTCAGGTATGGGATAAATTAAATAAATTTACAAAGCTTCTACTATCCATTACAATCATGGACAGAACATGGACCGTAGATGGATGCCTTCCATGATTTTCACCGACTCATCTGTGAGTCAGATAAGAAAAAGACATGTCACCATGAGTTTTTTTTCTCTGTCTGGACATGTAAGCAACTCTATAGATTATGATATGTTTGAGTTCAATTTGTGAAAAGCACGGATAAAATACATACATGACTCACTGACGTCTGGAAGAGGTTTGTGTTTGTTGGATTTTATTGACGCATACTGTTTTTTACTGAGCCAAAATTTGGCCCATTATAAACTCATGGACCATCATCTCATAATCATGGCAACCTTCACCTTTAAGAAATACAATCTGGGCAAAATGGTATAGTAGCAGGATAAGTAGAATAACATGATTATTTTTTATTTATTTATTTTTCCACTCAGAATGATTTGTGAGATGTTTGGAAAAAAATAAATTGAATAGTTTTTTTTCTCAAAGACTACGTAAAATGTTTCTTTAAACCTTTACACTGAACTTTCTTTTGCTGACATCACCTTTGCTTCTAATTACAGGGTATTGATCAGTTAATGGTTTTATACATTTGGTTGTGCAGAAAATTATTAGTCCTTTTATAGAACATCATGCACCCCACACTCATATATCTACTTACCATGTCTATGACTTGTAGATGACCATAAGAAAATACTATTGCATTTGGTGGGTTTGCCACTGGAAGTAGGAATGCGAAAGAGGTGCAGAGAGTTGTGGGAATGAGTATATAGAGTGGATTCACAGATATTGCTTCAGCCTGTGTGACAAATGACAAGGATTAAAGAAATAATTATTAACATTTGTCATTTTACTTTAACTTTTTTTTTATTCCATTAATAATAACTTTTCTATATGAAGCAGTTTGCTTTAAAAGGGATTTGTTCAGCTTTAGGCTTTACATGACTGCAAACTTGTGAATCCTCACATCGTGCTCAGTGTGCATGGTGAGGATTCTCCAGTGCCTGCGCTGGAGTCAATTATGTGACTGCAAGTATGTGATTTTCTTACATCTGCCCATTCTGACTAGGCTGTATCTGGCCTCTCATAATAAACTTGTCTTGACTGCGGTTGCGCCCATCTAGTCGGCATATGCCCACATGTATACAAATAAAATACCTCCCGCTTACAATTGCCAGCACAGGAGAATTCTGACAGCGCTCAGTGCGCATGATGTGAGGATGCACTAGTCTGCAGTCAAATAGAGTGGTTGCAGACTTGTACCTAATGCCACACAACCCCTTTATGTTGAATTGAAGGTGGAAATACTCACCAACGGTGCTAATATAGGTAGGAATATTGTGATTGTTGCAGGATTGCTGGCTACTTCAGTCACTGATGTCACAATTATACAAGCAATGAGCACAATAATCCATATGGGGAATGAACCGAGTGGAGTCATCTTGTTCCCTATCCACTGAGACAGTCCAGAGACCTGAAAAAGACACACTAGTTACTATCATGGAATACATACATACATATTTATAACTTACTGTAAACCAGAAGTAGTACAATTTATAGTTTATGTACGTCACTATTAAAGAGAATATATTATATCATTGTTATTATTAATTACGACAACATAGTGAAATACAGTTTTTCTAATCTGTTTTTCATTTAATTCCATGTTCTCTACATGCGTGAACTATAGGGTTCCCGTCTAGCTGTTAACAGCAGTTTTAGAGATGCCGCATGGACACTAGGAGTCTGCAATATGGAGATGTTCATTGACTTTCATAGGAGAGTATTCTAGCTATGCTCTGTGATCTCTTCAGATCTTATAGTGCAGGATGGGGAGTAGGTAAGCTGTGATAGATCACTATTGTGACGGAAATCTAGTAGCGTAGACGTAAATTTGAAAGTTTTAATGTGTCCAAATGAAAAAATTCAAACAGACAGTAACATACCAAAAATACAAAAAGTGCTCTGACGAATGCGTTTTGGCGATGACAGTAGCTATGCCTTAGCCATGATTAAGACATAGCCACTGTCATTGCTGGAACGCGTTGGTCACAGTGTTTTTTGTATGTTTGGTATGTTACTGTCTGTTTGAATTTTTCTTATTTGGGCACATTAAAGCTTTCAAATTTACGTCTACGCTACTGGATTTCCTTCAGTACTGGACTCCTTTGCTCGTTTCATGTATATACTTGGCCCAAACCCAGGCCTTTCCGTGTGGACCAGAAATCCCATTATGAGAGTGGAATTGTAAGCTGATTTTTGGGTTGCTTTGCCATACGTATTGTGAATGGTATGATACTGTGTGATCTAATGTATATAGATGTGTTTTCTGTCATTGCAATCTTGTGTATGGTTATTATGAAATGACTACTGAAAGTGATTCCGTGGCTGGCAAAAAAACTGCAAGATTCTCTTTTTAAATATTGATTGCAACATGAAAAATAATATTTTAAAAAATCACGATGATGTAATGGTGCATCATTACAATCACATCCAGTAACATACTGTTCTAATCACCTAGTAAATCAAAGGCTCCATCAGTCAGGCAACTATAAAACAGGATGTCATCATTTCAGATCCCAATGGAGAATATCAATGTGGCCTGTGACAAGATTTCAATCTGCTGATTATGTCTTATTCTTATTTTTTTGTTATTAAAGTTTAACTGCTTTTCCAGGAGACTTTTTACAATTTTCTGCACTAAGTGTAAATGAGAAATAACACTATTCCTAGCCATAATATGACTTTGTTTCAGCATCTTTAGTAGTTTTTCTTGCTTGCACTAGAGACCTCAGCATTTTTTTATCTGTGGGCTTTGCCATTTTCTCCCTCCACCTTCTGCCCCTCCCATTTCCATAGACTTTTATAGGCAGAATGTATACTTTGATCTCTTACTGTTTTTGATAGTGAATAATCAATGGAGGGAGGCAAGTGAAGAAAGAGGCATTTTCACTAATGAGATATTTACAATGTTAGCTTCAATTGCACTATTGATTTTTTTTTGATGCTGCAAGCTTCAGATGATTCTTCCTGCCGGGGTCTCTACTAGAAGGAGCAAGGAATTAAGTGTTCTATTTACATCTAAACTTCTCCCAGTGGAGATTTTCAAGCTATAATTTAAAGCTTTGTAGGGTTGAATCACTCAGAGGTACACTTTTACCTTAGAAATTACATACCAGGTTTAGCGCAGGTAAATCATCTCATCTGCACACACATGTTGTCAAGAAGTGTGTGAATATTTCAAGCAGGCTCAATAATTTTGGGCTTCAGTCTGCTTCACAAGAAACCCACCACCAAATAACAGTGTGACTTCACACAAGCCCAACTGATACTTTACCCGCTGCTGACTATTAATTGGTTATTATACTCCCCGAGTAAGCACCAGCTCAAAAAATGTCTTGGCTCCTTCAAATGTACCTAATCTCCAATTCAGTATTGATATCCTGCCGAGTTCATAAATTATTTCTCTTGTATTAGAACACATAATAACCCAGACTGGTTTCTACTGGATCTGAGCTCAGTGGCGTTGTCACTCCTTCCTGGTTCCAAGGAAGTAACATGGTCCCCACAGCTATAGCAATCTCTCCACCTGGAAATAAGTCAACACTGCTTTACACAACCTGCAAACCTCCTTCCTCCATATCTATATCTATCCACCCCAATATGATGATTTGCTACCAGCTTAGCTCATCATCTGCTCTCATGCTTCCTGTAGCAAAACAGTATCATCACAATGCTTAAGAGAATCACCTTCGTGCACCCATCAATTTGTCAGCATAGCATTTTGTAGACCACAATCATGCATATTCACCTCTATCCACTCCTAGAGAGGTTTAGGTCTTTCAGACACTAAAGGTACCGTCACACTAAGCAACTTACCAGCGATCCCAACAACGATAGGGATCGCTGGTAAGTTGCTAGGAGGTTGCTGGTGAGCTGTCACACTGCGACGCTCCAGCGATCCCACCAGCAACCTGACCTGGCAGGGATCGCTGGAGCGTGGCTACACGAGTTGCTGGTGAGCTCACAAGCAACCAGTGACCAGCTACACGTGCAGAGAGCAGGGAGCAGCGCACACTGAGCGCTGGCTCCTTGCTCTCCTAGCTACAGCACACATGGGGTTAATTACCTGATGTGTGCTGCAGCTAAATGTGCACAGAGCAGGGAGCAGCGCACAATGCTTAGCGCTGGCTCCCTGCTCTTCTACTTACAGCACACATCAGGTTAATTAACCCGATGTGTCCTGCAGCTAGCTACATGTGCACAGAGCAGGAGCCGGCACTGGCAGTGAGAGCGGGGGAGGCTGGTATCAAAGGTAAATATCGGGTAACCAAGGACAGGGCTTCTTGGTTACCCGATGTTTACATTGGTTACCAGCCTCTGCAGAAGCCGGCTCCTGCTGCCTGCACATTTAGTTGTTGCTGTCTCGCTGTCACACACAGCGATCTGTGCTTCACAGCAGGACAGCAACAACTAAAAAATGGCCCAGGACATTCAGCAACAACCAACGACCTCACAGCAGGGGCCAGGTTGTTGCTGGATGTCACACACAGCAACATCGCTAGCAACGTCACAAAAGTTGTTCGTTAGCAGCGATGTTGCTAGCGATGTTGCTTAGTGTGACGGGGCCTTAAGTATGCCATATACAGTGCTGGCCAAAAGTATTGGCACCCCTGCAATTCTGTCAGATAATACTCAGTTTCTTCTTGAAAATGATTGCAATCACAAATTGTTTGGTATTATTATCTTCCTTTATTTTGCTTGCAATGAAAAAAACAGAAAAGAGAATGAAACAAAAATCAAATCATTGATCATTTCACACAAAACTCCAAAAATGGGCCAGACAAAGTATTGGCACCGTTAGCCTAATACTTGGTTACACAACCTTTAGCCAAAATAACTGCGAACAACCGCTTCCGGTAACCATCAATGAGTTTCTTACAATGCTCTGCTGGAATTTTAGACCATTCTTCTTTGGCAAACTGTTCCAGGTCCCTGAGATTTGAAGGATGCCTTCTTCAAACTGCCATTTTGAGATCTCTCCACAGGTGTTCTATGGGATTCAGGTCTGGACTCATTGCTGGCCACTTTAGTAGTCTCCAGTGCTTTCTATCAAACCATCTTCTAGTGCTTTTTGAAATGTGTTTTGGGTCATTGTCCTGCTGGAAGACCCATGACCTTTGAGGAAGACCCAGCTTTCTCACACTGGGCCCTACATCATGTTGCAAAATTTGTTGGTAGTCTTCAGACTTCATAATGCCATGCACACGGCCAAGCAGTCCAGTGCCAGAGGCAGCAAAGCAACCCCAAAACATCAGGGAACCTCCGCCATGTTTGACTGTAGGGACCGTGTTTTTTTCTTTGAATGCCTCTTTTTTTTTTCCTGTAAACTCTATGTTGATGGCTTTTTTCAAAAAGCTCTACTTTTGTCTCATCTGACCAGAGAACATTCTTCCAAAACGTTTTAGGCTTTCTCAGGTAAGTTTTGGCAAACTCCAGCCTGGCTTTTTTATGTCTCAGGGTAAGAAGTGGGGTCTTCCTGGGTATCCTACCATACAGTCCCTTTTCATTCAGATGCCGACGGATAGTACGAGTTGACACTGTTGTACCCTCAGACTGCAGGGCAGCTTGAACTTGTTGGGATGTTAGTCGAGGTTCTTTATCCACCATTCGCACAATCTTGCGTTGAAATCTCTCGTTAATTTTTCTTTTCCTTCGACATCTAGGGAGGTTAGCCACAGTGCCATGGGCTTTAAACTTCTTGATGACACTGCGCACCGTAGACACAGGAACTTTCAGGTCTTTGGAGATGGTCTTGTAGCCTTGAGATTGCTCATGCTTCCTCACAATTTGGATTCTCAAGTCCTCAGATTGTTCTTTTGTCTTCTTTCTTTTCTCCATGCTCAATGTGGTACACACAAGGACAGAGGACAGATGTTGAGTCAACTTTAATCCATGTCAACTGGCTGCAAGTGTGATTTAGTTATTGCCAACACCTGTTAGGTGCCACAGGTAAGTTACAGGTGCTGTTAATTACACAAATTAGAGAAGCATCACATGATTTTTCAACCAGTGCCAATACTTTTGTCCACCCTCTTTTTTATGTTTGGTGTGGAATTATATCCAATTTGGCTTTATGACAAATTTTTTTTTGTTTTTCATTGAAGACAAATTAAATGAAGATAATAATACTAAAGATGTTGTGATTGCAATCATTTTCAAGAAGAAACTGAGTATTATCTGACAGAATTGCAGGGGTGCTAATACTTTTGGCCAGCACTGTATCTAAATAATAGAATACCAACTCATAGGCCAACAGCAACAGCACTCTGCTCTACAAAGTGCCCATACACACTCTCTCCTATTGGTACTAACACTGCCTTTAGCTTTACAACTGCAATCTCCTCTCAGGAGCTCCCTTTTTCGTACACCACAGCCTTCCTTTGCCGCCGTACAATCCATTTAAACAATTATATTTTTACTTCTCCGTAAGGTAATACAATGGAAAGTGTAATGGCACTTTCAGGCGAGTTTGCAGAAAAAGCTGTTATTTTTATTTACATGAGGAATAACACTATTTCTGGCCATGGTGACTTGTATTCTGTAGTTTTCTCTTTACATTAGAAGAATTTTATCATTTGCATTTTTTTAAAGTCACTTTTCTTTTTTCTTTTTCTTGTCTTATGATATTTATGGTACTCATTGATGTTTTTTAATCAAAATTTGTGACAAATTTTTGCTTTTTTCTAGTGGCCAACATATTTAAGCAGTTGTGAAAGTAAATGATCTATGCATGCGACAAAAACTTAGTAGTGAAGAAAGTAGCATAATAATAAGATATTGCAAAGTTTCTTATCTACACTGGTACCATTGTTTAAGGAAAAAAGTGTAATTACTATTTACAAGAAGTGCATCTCAATAAATTAGAATATCATCAAAAAGTTAATTAATTTCAGTAATTCAATACAAAAAGGGAAACACATATTATATAGAGTCATTACAAACAGAGTAATCTATTTCAAGTGTTTATTTCTGTTAATGTTGATGATTATGGCAGAAATGTTGGCCTACTGAAAAGTCTGTACAGTAGATGCAGGCAAAACCTTGTCGGGGATCCTTTTTCCATGAATTACTGCATCAGTGTGGCGTGGGATGGAGGCGATCAGCCTGTAGCACTGCTTAGGTGTTATGGAAGCCCAGGTTACTTTGATAGCAGCCTTCAGCTCGTCTGCATTGTTAGGTCTGGTGTCTCTCATCTTCTTCTTGGCAATAACCCATAGATTCTCTATGGGGTTTAGGTCAGGTGAGTTTGTTGGCCGATCAAGCACAGTGATACTGTGGTCATTAAACCAGGTATTGATACTTTTGGCAGTGTGGACAGGTGCCAAGTATTGTTGGAAAATGAAATTTCCATCTCCAAAAAACTTATCTGCAGAGGGAAACATTAAGTGCTCTAAAATTTCCTGGTAGACGGTTGCGCTGACTTTGGTCTTGATAAAACACAGTGGACCTACACCAGCAGATGACATGGCTCCCAAAACCATCACTGATTGTGGAAGCTTCACACTAGACCTCAAGCAGCTTGGATTTTGGCCTCTTCACTCTTACTCCAGACTCTGGGACCATGATTTCCAAGTGAAATGCAAAATTTACTTTCATCTGAAAACAGCACCTTGGACCACTGAGTAACAGTCCAGTTCTTTTTCTCGATGGCCCAGGTAAGACGCTTCTGGCGTTGTCTATTGGTCATGAGTGGCTTGACACAAGGAATGTGACAGTTGTAACCTATGTCCTGGATACGTCTGTGTGTGGTGGCTCTTGAAGCACTGACTACAGCAGCAGTCCACTCCTTGTGAATTTCCCCCAAATTTTTGAATGGCCTGTTCTTAACAATCCTATCAAGGCTGCGGTTATCCCGTTTTTTTGTGCACCTTTTTCTACCACACTTTTTCATTCCACTGAACTTTCCATTAATATGCTTGGATACAGCACTCTGTTAACAGTCAGCTTCTTTGGTAATGATCTTTTATGGCTTACCCTCCTTGTGGATGTGTCAAAGACTGCCTTCTGGACATCTGTCAAGTCAGCAGTTTTCCCCATGATTGTGCAGCCTACTGAACCAGACTATAGGGCCATTTTAAATGCTTAGGAAGCCTTTTCAGGTGTTGAATAAACACTTGAAATAGATCACTCTGTTTGTAATGCCTTTACATAATATATGCATTTCTCTTTTTGTATTAAATTACTGAAATAAATTAACTTTCTGATGATATGCTAATGTATTGAGATGAACTTGTAACTGTTCAGCAGTCGCTCCATTAACTAATCAGCCCATTTAAAGAAACAGGTAACCATCAATAAAGAATATAAATGATAAATGCAGTCCAAGTGTTGGAAAATCAATGGCATCAGCAGTGACTGCTTAGTGATGAATATCGTACACTGCACTGAAACAATCCTTTCCCGGACATGGTGGGCCACTTATCATAGGAGTTTGTTTGTCAAATAATATCAATACTTAAAAATCCACTTTTTTCTTTACCTCACATCCTTCAGCCAGTGCAAATCCACCACCAACGAGAATTCCAATATCCCAGGGCATGCAAGCTTGAAATTCCTTCCACGTAATCAGTGGTGCATAATCAAACGAATCTATAATAAAAAATAGAATTGTGGTTCGTTAAATATGCTTTGGATAATTTTGCAAATTTTTTTTCATTATTCTAATCTTGCAAATAGCCTTTATCTATCTATCTATCTATCTATCTATCTATCTATCTATTAATCCATCTATCTATCTATCTATCTATCTATCTATCGATTGGACAATCGATCGATCTAATCTATCTACCTATCCAGCTAATCTTTTTGTGTCCACTGTAGATAAAAAATAAACCCTGTTTAATTTGTTTCTGAAATTATAGGGCCCGATTTATCAAGAATAGCATAGTGCATGTTCATATACCAGACTTGCTGGAATAAAAGGCACCAAATTTACCGAATTAATGAATTTGGCGCCTCTTCTGAATGGTGCGCGCCTCTGTGTGTTGCACCAAAAATGCTACTCCTGTCAGAGACTGGAGTAACACAACCAGAGTACAAAATGGTTAATTTGACTGGTTGGCATGGCCATGCCTTCTGTACTCGGACCCCTGACAACCAGCTCATTGTCGCTGCATAAATGAAAAGGTTTTAATATGTGACATCCCCTCAAACATACAACAGTGATGTCAAGGGTCTAAGGCAGTGTTTCTCAACTCCAGTCCTCAAGACCCACCAACAGATCATGTTTTCAGGTTTTTCTCAAGCAGGCTTTCAGGATTTCATTAATGTTGCACAGGTGATGGAATTATTCCTTGCCTAATATTGAGGAAAACCTGAAAACATGATCTGTTGGTGGGTCTTGAGGACTGGAGTTGAGTAACACTGGTCTAAGGCCTCATTCAGACATCCATGTTTCTCATACATGTTCTATTCATGTTTCTTACGCATAGGACACAAAGGCATTATAGTCTATTTGGCCTTTCATATGTCCAATTGTCCACAATAAAAAATCGTCATGTCCAGGTTATGGCTCAAACTTGCCAATGCAAGTCTATGCATACATGAAAAACTAGGACAAGACACAGATGCCATCCTAGTTGTATCACACTGCTGTGCATCCTTCACTCTTTGACAGGAGAAGATATGAAGCTTTCACATGTTTTTATTTTAAATATGAAGAACACTGATGTAACACATCAAAAGGCCGGCGTCACACTGGTGTATTGAATCAGATGAGAGAAAATCAAATGTAATATGCTAATAACACTCGGCTCAGACTCTGCCGTGAAAGCGATCAGAGTGTCAGCTTCTGTGCTCCGATTCTGTCGCATGCGAGAAGTGGCTCACAAGTGCCGAAAAGATGGATTAATTTCTCCATTGCCTGTCTCTGCGTATATCGCACTGCACTCAGATGTTTGCAGTCTGATGTTTCACACACACATTATATATATGTATAATATATATATATATATATATATATATATACTGTATTGTATATATAAGTATGTATAACTGAAGATATGCTGTCCATATAGCTCAATAGACCCCCTCTCAGACTAAGCATAACATATGGTGTATTACTAAGTTTTTTCCGCTATAATCTTCAGCCTAATGGATTTTGAAATCTAAAAGCAAGATGCCCTAAAACAAGAAACACTACAGCATAATAGCGGTGCATGGTTTCTAACAAATGAACAAGATAGTCATCACCATGAAGATGATTTTCCTTTAGATACTTTTCTAATTGCTAGAAATTAACTTTCTGTAAAATATATAAAGAGACCTGTTGTGTGTGATTGCTCAGTGCTACCCATGAATTCATAGCAGTAACTTGTGCAAAGAATACTCAACTGATATTTCCCGCAGTCTTTCTTTTCCAGGGATACGCAGGGACGATAAAGAAAAGAATTCCTAAAAGCAGAGCAGCGGTTGAATCAGTAGCATAGCCCTTGTACCTGGAAATAAAGATATATATAATGAGATTTTGACATTCTGGACATCTAGTACAGAATAAATGCTATAGGCTGTTTTAGGTCATTCTTATATCATGACAGGAGGAAATCTCTATTATGTTGCATTTGTATATAAGAAAGACAATTGATATTTTGCCAAGACAGCAGTAGAGCATAAAAAACAAGTATACATAATATACCTAATATCTTAAGAAATTGTGTTTTTCATTGACAGATAATGTATACCATATTCTGAGTCAGATATTTAAAGCCATTTAAGAACACAACAATCAAATATTACCATCCCAGATAAAAGGGAAAGCTGCAGTGCCATCTCGAAATAGAGGAGACATACCAAAGTCTAAGCCAGGTAGGCAACACTAAAAGTTTAAAGCATACACATTCCTAGAATGAAAAGTCACTACATCACAGTGTAAACCATACTAATATATAGAAAAGATATACTATACCAGTCACAATATCATCAACATAAATGTGAAAAATGTCATATATAAAGTATCCAAAGTATCCACAGAGGTGCATAATTAATATGATTGGGTGGGGCTCCGAATATAATCATTGAGTCTCCTATTTACTAACTGTAATTTCAGTATTCACCTATTACCTTTTTAATAAACTGAATGAGGGACCTCAGAATGGGGACCGGATATGGCACTTAGGAGTGGAATGGTTTGGATACAGAAACTCTTTTTGGATAGAACAAATTGCTATCCTGCATTAACTTGAAACTCTTTTCAGCTGTGGACTACATAGAGCATTTGACAGGCCGGCAGAAGGACACCAATGCCAGACCCAGGGGCTCACAGCTGAAGTGAGTTAATCGACATGTAGTAAACATGTTCTGCATGGAGTTGCATAACACTATAAGAGCTCGTTCAGACACCCGCATAAATCAGACTTGTTCTATCCTTCTTTTATTGGATAGCACAATGACCCATGTTCTTCAATGAGGTAGTGTAGGTCACTGATTTTTTTTCACTTGCAGAATCTGTCTGAAAAAAATCGCAACCTGCTGAAATTGGAGGAGACTCCCCCATTCAAGTCTATCGGGGAAAAAAACAGATGCCACAGTTATGGCATACGATATTTATGGATACATTACAATTCTGTAACATAGGAAACCATAAATGGTCCTCTAAATTGTTAATAGCTGCTTCGTAAACCCCCCCCCCCCAAAAAAACCTATTTTTTTTTTATTTATATACTTCTGTGTGTACCTAGCCTAAGGTGAACAGATAATCATTTGGTCTGCATTATTTTCAGGGTATTTTACTATTAATACATATCAATAGCTTCCTTCCGTCTTTCCCTTATCTTTCTCCCGTGGGTCCTCCTTCCCATTATGTATTAAATCTGTATAAATTATTATGTTCTTTAGTCTTTTAAAGAATCCATGAAAGTAGGTGGTACAGAAAATTTGGTTCCTGAGATATGACTGTACATCAAACCTGCCATGGTACTGGTAAAGTTGCTCCCAGTGCAGTATTAATGTTTTCTATATACATGGCCACATACATTGGCAACCTTTCTATACATAACATGGTTACATGGCAACAGTGCTAAATAATTATCTGCTGATTGAGCAGTGGTTTTATATAGTAGGTCCTTTTGCACAGAGAAAACAGATGCTATAGATGTGTTGCCATAGTAGCAGCATATGGCTTTTCATGTGTGTATCACTTTAACATAGCTATTTGCCACGTATGTACAGTGCATTGAAAAAGTATTCATATCACGTGAACTTTTTCACATTTTTGGTATGTTGGTCTGATGTGGCCAAAGTAGAACTGTTTGGGCTAAATGCAATAGACTGCACTGCACATCATCCTAAAAACACCATGCCCACCGTCATACATGGTGGCAGCATCATGCTGTGGGGATGCATTTCATCAGAAGGGACAGGGGAGCTATTCAGAGCTGACAGGGAGATGGATGGAGCTAAATACAGGGCAATCCTGGTGGAAGACCTGTTAGAGGCTGCAAAAGACTTGATACTGAGGTTTAGGTTTACCTTCCAACAGGACAAGAACACTAAACATACTGCCAGAGCTACAATGGATGGTCTATATCAAAACATATTCATGTGTATGAATGGCCCTCTAAGTCCAGACCTAAATCCCATTGAGAATATGTGGCAAGGCATGAAAATTGCTCTTCATAAACTCTCTCCATTCAATCTCACTGAGCTGGAGCTATTTCACAAAGAAGAATGGGCAAAAATGTCAGCCACTAGATGTGCAAAATGGCAGAGACAGACCCCAAAAGCCTCGCAGCAGAAATTGAAGAAAAAGTGCGGTGAAATAGTGGAAAACATGCATTTCTACAATTGTCATTTGTTTTCTTTTTTAATTACAGGGTTTATTATATGGTAAAAATGACCTAGAAATGGGATTCTCCAGGTCAGTGATAACAAACATGCATTGTTTTCCTTTATTTAAGAGGTAAAAAAAAATGTGTTGCTTTTTTTAATTTGTAAAAGAGAACATTTTTTGCTTGTGTTGCCTTTTCCAAGAGCCATAACATTGTCACTTTTCAGGCTATTGAGTTGTGTATAGCATGTTTTGAGCACTCTATTAATACCATTTGGGGATATATACGATTTTTGATCTACTCTTACAGCATTTTTGGGACTGTAGTGATGAGCTAATAAATGCAATTCTGGCAGTCTGACTTTTCCTGTTATGCTGTTTACTGATCAGGTTAATTCATTTTATAATTTCATAGATCAGACTTTTATTGTTCTCTTGGGGACTTGAATCTGCGATCCTCTGATACCACAGTATTGCTATATATAGCAGAAATCATGGTCTCCTATGAAAGTCAGCCACAGCCTGGGATTCACAGAAGCGCAGTCATGAAAGGCACAGGGGTCTTCAGCAGACCACTGGCTGTGAAAACAACACATCAGCACCATACATTTGTGCCAGTGGGCAATTAAAACAGTACACCCACTGAACGTGCACTGTAAATGCAGCTGTCGTGGATTGACAGCTGCATTTTACAGGTTAATATCCACGGACAGAGCTACCCTCCAACCCACCTGTTAGAAGCAGATGATGGCTGAATATTAAAGAAATCATCTGCCAGCAAAAATGCGGGCTCAGTTTCTGAGTCAGGCAGCCAACATATGGCATACCAGTACATCATAAGTCGGTAAAGGGTTAGAGGAATCTATTACCAGGTTTTTGCCACCTAATATGGGAGCAGCATAATGTAGAGACAGAGACTTTGATCTCAGCAATGTGTCACTTACTGTATTTTTTTTTACAAAATTAGTTTAATCGGCAGGAGATCATAACTAGATGACTAGTAAATCTGCTGCTATATAGTCCTCCATATTCATGAGCTCCATACTTACTTCCATCACTGATTAGCAGCTTCCTGGCTATGCACAGTGTACACAGAAAGCTGCCAATCAGTGGTGTGGGAGGGGAAATACAGCACTCAGCATTCAGAGAACTGCTAGACTTGCAGAAGATAATATCGGCATTTTTTTAAAATGACAAAGAGCCCAGTAAGTGATACATCAATGGAATCAGGGTCTCTGTACCTACATTATGCTACTTCCAGATAGTGTTGAAAACAAACAGGTCACAGATTTTATTTAAAAGAATCTGTTATCATTAAACCACCCCTCACCCTTCATCCCCTCCCCCACCCACAAGTACTGTGATGTATGGATAGCTGAAGAGACAGATTCCAATTATGTCATTTTTATCTGTGAACTCACTTTCATTAATGTGGCAACTCGTTCCATGTTCTTTCTTGTAGAACATGCCCCAGACTCCTATTACCAGATATATAGTAGAGTAGAGTCACTGGTGGACACAGACCGAAAAGCGCCCCCCGTGCAAGAACAGTATATGGGCCCTTTGCTGCCCCAGAGCTCATAAAAATTCACAACTTCACCTGCTTTGTAGGTAGAAACGGGCCCCCTAAGCTGGAGGGGCCATGTGAAGCCACATAGATTGCACCAATATGTCCGCCGCCCCTGAGTAGAGGAGACTCTTAGGTATATTATTGTATTCTATGTATAATTATAGTATTAGCTTACTGAACATTTGGAAACTTACTGTAGTGGAGTGAAAGTGAGCTCAGAAATAACAATTACACTGTTGGAATCTATGTCTATTCAGCTCTCTGTGCATTATAGTAATTTAGGTACGTTGTTCATGGTGATAAATTCATTTTAATAGCATTCTCTGGATAAAGGATATTAAAAAATAATCATAACTTACATTTATGCCATAGTCCTTTAGGCTACAATGGCCTTACAAGATTTACATATATTATACCTCTGTATAATCACATTAAATATAACAATGCTTAAGGTGCCAGGTACATTGGGCATGCAATTTGCTGGAAAACCTTGTATAATTTCTGTGATTGACCAAAATCAGAGCAACACACTAGGGGCAATATGTACTGTACTGGTCTCGGTGAGATGTTGCTTTGGAAACCAGGAGTCAGGACCCCATTTTCTTTGTAATAGTTACTGTACAGTCATGGCCAAAAGTTTTGAGAATGCTACAAATATTAATTTTTACAAAGTCTACTGCTTAAGTTTTTCTAATGGCAATTTGCATATACTCCAGAATGTCATAAAGAGTGATCAGCTTAACAGCAATTACTTGCAAAGTCAATATTGGCTAAGAAAATGAAATTCAACCCCCAAAACACATTTCAACATCATTACATTCCTGCCTTAAAGGGAGCAGCTAACATTGTTTTAGTGATTGTTCCATTAACACAGGTGTGGGTGTTGATGAGGACAGGGCTGGCGATCAATCAGTCATGATTAAGTAAGAATGACACCACTGGACACTTTAAAAGGAGGCTGGTGCTTGGTATCATTGTTTCTCTTCAGTTAACCATGGTTATCTCTAAAGAAAGAAACACGTGCAGCCATCATTGCTCTGCACAAAAATGGCCTAACAGGGAAGAATATCGCAGCTACAAAGATTGCACCTCAGTCAACAATCTATCGCATCATCAAGAACTTCAAGGAGAGAGCTTCCATTGTTGCCAAAAAGGCTCCAGGGCGCCCAAGAAGGACCAGCAAACGCCAGGACCGTACCTTAAAACTGTTTCAGCTGCGGGATTGGACTACCAGCAGTGCCGAGCTAGCTCAGCAATGGCAGCAGGCTGGTGTGAGTTCTTCTGCACGCACTGTGAGGCGGAGGCTCTTTGAGCAAGGCCTGGTTTCAAGGAGGGCAGCAAAGAAGCCACTTCTCTCCAGAAAAAACATCAGAGACCGACTGATATTCTGCAAAAGGTACAGAGAGTAGACTGCTGAGGACTGGGGTAAAGTCATTTTCTCAGATGAATCCCTTCTTCGATTGTTTGGGACATCTGGAAAACAGCTTATTAGGAGAAGAAGAGGTGAGCGCTACCACCAGTCTTGTCTCATGCCAACTGTTAAGCATCCTGAAACGATTCATGTGTGGGGTTGCTTCTCAGCCAAGGGAATTGGCTCACTCACAGTCTTGCCTAAAAACACAGCCATGAATAAAGAATGGTACCAGAATGTCCTCCAAGAGCAACTTCTTCCAACTGTCCAAGAGCAGTTTGGCGCCCAACAATGCCTTTTCCAGCATGATGGAGCACCTTGCCATAAATCAAAGGTGATCACTAAATGGCTCATGGAACAAAACATAGAGATTTTTGGTCCATGGCCTGGAAACTCCCCAGATCTTAATCCCATTGAGAACTTGTGGGCAATCATCAAGAGACGGGTGGACAAACAAAAAACAACAAATTCTGGCAAAATGCAAGAATTGCTTATGCAAGAATGGACAGCTATCAGTCAGGATTTGGTCCAGAAGTTGATTGAGAGCATGCCAGGGAGAATTGCAGAGGTCCTGAAGAAGGGTCAACACTGCAAATATTGACTTGCTGCATTAACTCATTCTGTCAATATAACCTTTTGGTACTCATAATATGATTGCAATTATATTTCTGTATGTGATGTAAACATCAGACAAACACAATTAAAAACCAGAGGGCAACAGATCATGTGAAAATATAATTTTGGTGTCATTCTCAAAACTTTTGGCAATGACTGTACAGAACTTTAGAGATGCTCTAGTCCTAAAGGGGGCTTTACACGCTACGACATCGCTAATGTGAACTCGTTGGGGTCACGGAATTGGTGACGCACATCCGGCCGTATTAGCGATGCCGTTGCGTGTGACACCGATGAGCGATTTTGCATCATTGCAAAAACGTGCAAAATCGCTCATCGGTGACATGGGGGTCCATTCTCAAAAATCGTTACTGCAGCAGTAACGAGGTTGTTCCTCGCTCCTGCGGCAGCACATATCGCTCCGTGTGACACTGCAGGAACGAGGAAGCTCTCCTTACCTGCCTCCCGGCCGCTATGCGAAAGGAAGGAGGTTGGCGGGATGTTACGTCCCGCTCAGCTCCGCCCCTCCGCTGCTATTGGGCGGCCGTTCAGTGATGTCGCTGTGACGCCGCACGGACCGCCCCCTTAGAAAGGAGGCGGTTTGCCGGTCACAGCGACGTCGCCGGGCAGGTAAGTATGTGTGACGGGTCTGGGCGATGTGCGGCACGGGCAGCGATTTGCCTGTGTCGCGCAACAGATGGGGGCGGGTACCCACGCTAGTGATATCGGGACCGATATCGCAGTGTGTAAAGCCCGCTTTAGAACCACACTAGTGATTTTTTTTTATTTTATTTTTCCCTTTGTTGGGGATTATGTGTGTAAGGCCAGAGTTACACTTGCTAGTGACTCACATGTAATACACGCGAGTCTTGCATCACATCACCCGATATAGCCTGACACTCTTCGGACAGGAGCTTCTCAGCTGCATAGAGATGCATGCAACCGACTTGTTCCTGTCAGGAGAATGTGCGGCCATGCCGGATGATGTGATGTGAGTCTTGCATGAGTTGCGAACTAGGCACTCGCAAGTGGGACTCCAGCCTAAGAGTGACTCCGGCCTAAATGTCATGAAGGTAAAAAACTGACTAGTTGACATCTTCTGACAAATCCAGGTCTGTTTCTGCACCAAGTGTGTGTATTTGTTACCCTGTGAATCACACTGGTTGCTGTATAGAGCGGAGGTCACTTTTTGAATGTTCTGAATGCAGGTCTATGTGAGTCAAAACAAGGCTAGTCTACTTCTGGGCCTCATACACTTACCCTGAGAGAGTAACCACTACTCCACACAGGGATTCCGCAGGTTACTGGAATGATTACGTGGTACCGGAGCACTGCTAAAATCTTAAGAAGACGGCCACGAGTGAGTAAGTTACTAACTTCATGACACTTACAAACATGATACCTAACAAAGGGGCAAGTAAAAATATTAATAGGACAGGTACTTTAAAATAGAAAGTGAATCAACAGCTCTTGTCCTTTATATGTACTGTAATGATTTATTGAACTTGCATTAGTTATCTGTACTTTTTGCAGCTGGGAGGGTATGGCCTCAAGTTTTAAGTGGGCAACTTTAAACTGTATTTTGTGGTATGATATGTAATGGATATTTAACATAAGGAAAAAAACTAATATAAGAGGACAATACTTACTGAGGAAATAGTTCAGACCATCCAGGTATAAATCCTGGGTCTCTAGTAAACCACAGCAGAGCCATTAGAAGAAAAAGGATGAAAGTCATAATTTCTTGATAGCTAGAAAAAAATAACATAATGTACTGTGAATCCTTGGTCCTTGATATTATTTACTTTTTTCATTTTAGTTATTTTTTTGCCTTACCTCAATGGGCCAAGACTTTTGTATTCGTCCAAGATAACTTTTGCGGAAGCAATTTCTCTTTCTGTTTTTGCTTTTCCACATTTAAACATCTCTTTAAAGCTTAAATAAAAAAAATAGATTATTTTGATCAAGTAGAACAGTAACTTGTCTGTTATCTGCTAAAAGATCATTAATAATTACGCTATATTGTGAATATGCTCATCAATAACTAACCACGCTTGTTAAAGAAGTTCAAAAATACACATATATTATAGTAAACCATTGCTTAACTGCTCTCAAATGTTTAACCAGAGCTACTAACACTCTTATTTTATGACTGGGAGACATTTTAGTCAATGTGTTTGTATTTCTGCTGACATTAGATTTATGCTACCTGTGGTCGCAGCATTGTTTGTTTTACTCTAAAATGCTGGGGCATTTTGGAGAAAACAAAGCCCACCGAGGACTATATACCTTGGATGACTAGTCCTAGGTCTTCAGCGGCTTCTCCCCACCTTTCTCCCATGGATTGACATAGCTCTCCCATGTGCATAGAAATGGCTCTCCCAAATGTCAGGTTTAGGGACCAGCCAATAAGAAGTAGCTGGGGACATGCCTTGGACTCATCACCCAAAATGTGTAGTCCTTGACCGGCTTTGCAAAGCATATCTTCTTTGAAATGCTGCAGCTGCAATATTGGATCCTGTGTCTAATCTAAGGTTCCATGTTTCTGTCATCATGAAATATTTGTGGTCACTCATGTACTTTGCATGTATTTTCATATTTATATCCTCTATATAGTAAGAAAACCTGTATAATTTCCTTTACACTTCACAAATACTTTCTATTTTGTGTTGGTACAGTATTTCACATAATATATTATTATTGAGATTTTAGGATTTTAAGGACTGTGGGTGTAAAGTGAAAAAATGTGGAAAAGTGCAAGTTTTATGAATACTTTTTTCAGACACTATGTGTTTGTGTGTGCATATACCGTATATATATATATATATATATATATTTGTATACATGGATCTGTTATCTGGTGAGAAATTCGTTCCAATAGCACTTTTAGGAATATACAATATATTTCTTAGAAAATTGGTGACGTGTGCAATACTTATTTCACTGGCTGTACATATAGTTATATATTTATATATATATAGTTACAGTTATATATTATATATATAGTTATATATTTATATATATATATATATACAGTCTTATGAAAAAGCTTGCGCACCCCTATTAATGTTAACCTTTTTTCTTTATAACAATTTGGGTTTTTGCAACAGCTATTTCAGTTTCATATAGCTAATAACTGATGGACTAAGTAATATTTCTGTATTGAAATGAGGTTTATTGTACTAACAAAAAATGTGCAATCTGCATTTAAACAAAATTTGACCGGTGCAAAAGTATGGTCACCTCAACATAAAAGTGACATTAATATTTTGTAGATCCTCCTTTTGCAAAAATAACAGCCTCTAGTCACTTCCTGTAGCTTTTAATGAGTTCCTGGATCCTGGATGAAGGTATATTTGACCATTCCTGTTTACAAAACAATTCCAGTTGAGTTAAGTTTGATGGTCACCGAGCATGGACAGCACGCTTCAAATCATCCCACAGATGTTGAATGATATTCAGGTCTGGGGACTGGGATGGCCATTCCAGAACATTGTAATTATTCCTCTGCATGAATGCCTGAGTAGATTTGGAGCGGTGTTTTGGATCATTTTCTTGCTGAAATATCCATCCCCTGCGTAATTTCAACTTCGTCACTGATTCTTGCACATTATTGTCAAGAATCTGCTGATACTGAGTTGAATCCATGCGACCCTCAACTTTAACAAGATTCCCGGTGCCGGCATTGGCCACACAGCCCCAAAGCATGATGTAACCACCACCAAATGGGTGGGTAGCAAGTGCTTTTCTTGGAATGCCGTGTTTTTTTGCCTCCATGCAGAATGCCTTTATATATGACCAAACAACTCAATCTTTGTTTCATCAGTCCACAGGACCTTCTTCCAAAATGTAACTGGCTTGTCCAAATGTGCTTTTGCATACCTCAGGCGACTGTTTGTGGCGTGCTTGCAGAAACGGCTTCTTTCGCATCACTCTCCCATACAGCTTCTCCTTGTGCAAAGTGCGCTGTATTGTTGACCGATGCACATTGACACCATCTGCAGCAAGATGATGCTACAGGTCTTTGGAGGTGGTCTGTGGATTGTCCTTGACTGTTCTCACCATTCTGCTTCACTGCCTTTCTGATATTTTTCTTGGCCCTCCACTTCTGGGCTTAACAAGAACTGTACCTGTGTTCTTCCATTTCCTTTCTATGTTCCTCACAGTGGAAACTGACAGTTTAAATCTCTGAGACAACTTTTTGTATCCTTCCCCTGAACAACTATGTTGAATAATTTTTGTTTTCAGATCATTTGAGAGTTGTTTTGAGGAGCCCATGATACCACTCTTCATAGGAGATTCAAATAGGAGAACAACTTGCAAGTGGCCACCTTAAATACCTTTTCTCATGATTGGATACACCTGCCTATGAAGTTGAAAGCTCAATGAGGTTACAAAACCAATTTAGTGCTTTAGTAAGTCAGTAAAAAGTAGTTAGGAGTGTTCAAATCAAGAAATTGATAAGGGTGCCCATACTTTTGCACCGGTCAAATTTTGTTTAAATGCAGATTACACAATTTTCTGTTAGTACAATAAACCTCATTTCAGTCCAGAAATATTACTCAGTCCATCAGTTATTAGATATATGAAACTGAAATAGCTGTTGCAAAAACCCAAATTGTTATAGAGAAAAAAGGTTAACATTAATAGGGGTGCCCAAACTTTTTCATATGACTGTATATTATAAATAACAGGAGGATACAGTGGAGAGTTTACTGTATGATAATATTACATTTGGGTCAAATATATGATTATACTATTTATTATATAGTTGTACTTTCGTGAGTTTGACCTTTACTTTTTTTCCATGGCATTCCAATCCTTAGTTATATCATGTAAAAGAAACTGTAGAATGTACAATAAACATATATAAAACATCTACTGAGCTTTTCCATTCTCTTTTATATCTTCTGTACTTGGAATGTAAATGTCAAGTCCCAGTATGTATTATGCAGTGAGATCTTATTAATGCACAGAAGAAGGTGTGCAGTCTAATTGTATGTACAGGGAACCTAACTACAGTAAGATGAAGCGATTGTGTATACAGAATGTATTAGATGAAAGGGTTTGTGATGTCTTTAGATTGTTCTACGTTCATTTTTTATATAAGTGAAAATCCTTGTATAGTGCAAGTATAGAAAACAATAAATTAATTTCAAAAGGATATCTGTAAGGAACTCCCTGGACCAGTGCATTTAGGTGTTTTAGCACATAGTCATTCTCCTATACCGGGTATTATAAATAACAATGTAGTACTTCTTGATAAATGGTTCCATATATAGGACCCCATACCCGATCAATGACCTTATCTGTGGTATCTAATATTACGACATGTAGAGTCACAGGTAGATTATCCTATAAGTATTTCACAGATCTGAAGTGAGAATGTCATCACTCACCGGACTAATTATGTCATTTCTTAGCTACACGCTACAGTCAATTTTGTCATAAGACAGTTATCTGAAGAATTTTCTTGAACGGTGGAAGAAAAGTTGTTGAGTGACATTTGAATATATTCTACATAATGGTAATGAGATCCTTACTTGAATCCCAGGAAGAGCCACTGAAGCCATATCCATGATAGTATCATCAAAATGATGGTGATTGGAATGCAGAGAAGAAACCATGTTCCGAAGTTAATCTCTGTGCTCTGCGGATAGCGCCTAAAAGAAAAATCCATCATACAAACTGCAATGAGTGTAACGAAGACTTGTTAGGTTACAGAAGCATACATTCTTCTTTCATCTGACATACAGGAGACACTCTAGAGCTGCAAAAGATTTAATGAAATCCAAACTCAAAAAATATTTTGCTAGCCAAATATACAGCAATTAAAAAAAATAAAAATGCCCTCACTTGTGTCCATACTAGAATAGAGATCAGCGAATCTGGCAAGATTTTAATTTGTCAGATATACTCAAATTCGACCATTCTAAATATGGTGCAAATCAAATCTATCAGGAAGGAGATAAGAAAAGAAGCCTTCTTATATTCACCTCTCCTCAGGCCTCCCCATATTTCTCCCATCATCAACAGTTACCCAATGACTTCTGTCCTTTTCCTCTATCTCTCTTCTATCTTCTTCTGTTTCTAGTCCTTCATAGCTGCTGCTCTTAAAGGGGTTGCCTGTTCTAAAGCCATAAGTCTGCAGTCACTCTATGTCATTTTGTGTCACTCTATGTGAATGCAGACTTGTGAATCCTCCCATCACATACTCGCGGCCACATGACTACCGTTCCCGGGTCTGACACCGGTTAAATCCTCATAGGACACAGTGTGTACGATGTGAGGACTCATAAGTCAGCAGTCACATAGAGTGACACATAGAGTGACTGTGGACTTAAGGATTTAGACTGGACAACCACTTTAATTAGGCTGCTTGTGGTCAATTGGTGTCTTAAACATTTAATTATTGTCAATGACGTGTCTCATCTCACATGATCATGAGGGCCTAGCAAAGACAGGCAGTGCCATAGACTTGTAAACAGAAGGCGAATACAGAGGGGCTAATAAAAAGACTAGTGCCATTAAAGGGATGGGAATGCCAAGGAGAGGCGAGTACAAGAGAGTATGAGAGAGATGTTTTGACTTCTTTCCCAGCCCTCACAATAAGATGTCTTCTACTTTGCTGTCATTCACGTAAACTGAATCACAAAATATTTGGACTCTCGTGAATTAGAATTTTTTGTGAAATGTGTAATGATTTAGATTTTTATGAACTGATTCGCTTATCCATACACATTTGTTACCTTAATGTTTTTTATTAGTTATCTTTTCATTTAGTTTTACACTAGGTTACAATATGAATAAACACACAGACAGATAGGGACCAATGATTAAGATTGGTCTCGTGAATGCCGGCCTTAATGTATGGACTCAGTGGAATACGACATGCCTACTTCCTTATGAGGCACATGCTCCTCCATTGATTAGGCACATCTCTTATCTGGTGGACTTGTACTTCTAGGACCGAAGTGCATTTCTTGAGTAAGATACACCACTAAGGGGGTGTAACTTTCATGAATGTGATGGGTGGGCACAGCCGAGCCTCATCTTACCGATGTCATGCATATGCCCGGCTCATATTGGCATAGCTGGTTGATATTGCCATGTAAACGCCAAGTCACAACAGTTTTGTAAACCGGTAATTATCTGCGGTTCTTTTTACCTCTGGTCGGCTAGTGTAAACAGACGCTACATTTTTTAACCATGGATAAAAAGATAAGATGAATACAAACAGTCTTACGTTTGAAACTGTTCTGCAAAAATCAAGTTAGTTGAAGTTCCAGTAATGGTGGTCAGTCCTCCAATTGTAGATGAATATGCAATGCACAAACACATGGCTTTGCACATCATATGGTCCTTTTTGTTTCTGTATCTTTTTTCTGTAGCTGGCTGACTCTGCAACAAAGCAAATAAGAGATTAATATATGCCATGGTAAATGGTAGTCTAGGTATTACCAATCTATACTCAAATCCTAAAAGCATGAAACAAGGCTCTGCCAACAATGGAGAATGGGACATAAATATGGATGCACACGTGGTTAAATGTGGCAGGATATTTTCAGACTTCATTGATTTTGTGCAGAAAATACAATACCAACAGTACAATAGTGAACCCTGTTTAGTATTTTTAATATCTAAAAAAAACGCAGCCATAAGGCATTAGTCTCAAAGGAAATCTGTCAGCAGGTTTTTGCTACCTCACCTTACAACAGCATGATGTAGGCAAAAAGACCCTGAATCCAATGATATATCACTTAGATTACTGGATGCAGCTATTCTGACACAATCCAATTTTTTAGATTTAGCATGTAGCAGAGCTGATGGAGCTGTCTCACCCAACCCAGGCATTCTATAGAGATTGAGCATTGACAGTAAAGTGTCAATCAACGGATGATGCATGCTGGACTGCTATGCGCGTAACATTGTAGTTCAAGCAACGATGAGGATCCTGCTGCTTAAACAAACATTGCAAATAAAGAACAGATCGGACCTTGGCAAGGCAGGAATCCCATAAATCTCTGTTTTAACCCTTGCAGCATGTTGTCTTCAGCTTATATAGCAAAAACCTGCTGACAGATTCCCTTTAAATATGCTGTCATCACATTTTTATGATTGTGAATTTAATTTCTTCTATTTATGATCATGTAGGACTTTCGTAGTAGCAGCACTAGCATTATTATTATTATTATTAGACAGTATTATTTATGTAATATATTTCTTGCCATTCTTCAGTAAGCCTTATATCCTTAGGCTACAACAACAAGAACATGGCCGAATATGTATTCTAATTTTAGAAATGTCATTTAAACAGAAAAAAATACAATTCTGAATATACAGATCGTACATTGGGCTGTAGAGGAATTTCTTTTTCTTGCAGTTCACTCTATGGGGAAGAAAAAAGCTTCAGGCAAGAGTTTTACACATACTGCACTGAAGATATTGAGGCCAGGATTCTCACAGCATAAGAAACACATCTCAGGTTGTATAATGTAAATGTAACAACCTGTCTGCTTTTGTCTTAAAGGTAATGTTTCTAATAATGAGATATTATTAATTGATTGCAGTCACAGGTAAAAAAAATGATAAAGTTGCTGCCAATGGTGAGGACCCGTAAATATACAAAGTAAAGGCTGCTTTACACGCAGCGACATTGCTAGCTATGTTGCTAATGATAACACCCACCCTTGTCATTTGTGCATCTTGGGAAATCGCTACCCGTGGCGAACAATATCGCCGGTACGCAACACACGCACATACCTTCCTAACGACGTCGCTGTGGCCGCACTCTTTTTTAAGGGGGCGGTTAGTTCGGCATCACAGCGATGTCATACAGCGGGCCACCAATAGAAGCGGAGGGGCGGAGAACAGCCGCATGAACGTCATTCCCACCTTGTTGCCGGAGGATGCAGGTAGGCAGTTGTTCGTCATTCCCGGGGTGTCACACATAGCGATGTGTGCTGCCTCAGGAACGACGAACAACCTGCGTACCAAATGAGCAACGATTTTGTGGAAACGAACGACGTGTCAACAACCAACGATTTTGTGAGTATTTCGAATCGTTAGCAGTCGCTGGTAAGTGTCACACGCAACGACGTCGCTATTGAGGCTGGATGTGCATCACGAATTCCGTGACCCCAACGATATCTCGTTAGCGATGTCGCTGTGTGTAACAGGGTCTTAAGTGCATAGAGATGCAAAAAAACCATGTATATTGAAGGGACACTGTATGAATATATTATAACTGTTGGAGAACTGTGCGCTATTTTTGTACGTGCTTTTTTGTTTTAATATATTCTATATACGTAAAGATTGTATTATTTTTCATAGAAATAGAAAGAAAGCTTAAGCAAAATAAACCAATAGTTCTATGTGTATTTAGAGGTTATGTTCATTGAAAGTGTATTATGTGGGTATATTTGTATATTATATGATTGTGCAGAAGTCAATTATTATATAATAGTACTAAAACAATCTTCTACCTCAAAGTAAAGTAACTTGGCAAAGGTCTTCAAGGTCAATAACACCTATATGGATTCTGTCTATGTCAGTAATGTGAAGGTACAATTTGTCATTGATAAAATGAGTTCATTAACACGTAATCTGCTTCTCAATACGGTCATAAAGTAACATTAGCACTGGCGGAATAAGATAAGTAAACATTTTGTAACTACCGCTAATGAAATATCCAATCCAGAATGTGAAATAAACAGTGTTTGGTCTTCGAAATGCAAATTGTCAATGTTTGGAGCAATCAGTTTGGAATGATTTGCTGAACATATTTTGGACTGCACTATACAGTATTTTGTACATTCCGTACTAGTGCCAATAAGAAGTGGCAAAATATCAGGGTCACTTATTACTGCAGACACTAATGTGACAACTTTACAACAGCATAGTTGTCACATTAGTGTCTGCACTAGAAACTGACCCTGATATTTCACTTTCATTGCTAACATGTCATTGATTATATATTGGAGGAGGTTCCTAAAACAGAAACTATGAAAGATAACATAGAAGAAAACACTGCACTGCACCCTATGTGATCATCCCATATCAAAAAGTGAAAAATCATAAGCTAATGTTCTACAGTAAAAAAAAAAATGAATATTGAACAGAAAAATACTTTTTTGTTATTTTAAATCATTTGCAACTTTTTTTCCATTTTTTTGCAATGTTAATTCTTTTATTTTATTATTGTGGAATGCTAGTATAAAGGGGATAATAGAGTTATTTTTGATACATTGTCATTAAAACTTATTTAAATGCATGCATTTTTTTTTCTAGTGTAAGAGTACAGTGTGAAGAGATACAATTCAATAGACTGCTAAGTGTCTGAAAAAAAAGTGAACAGAATTTCAGAGTTGTACCGATTGTAACTATTTAAGCTGGAGAGCGAGTGTTGCAGTCAACAGTGAAGCATCGTGGAGATTTCTTACAAATTTGGTGCTGTGTTGCAGCAAATTGTTTTGGGAATTTGGTCAAGGCTAATAGTGTCCTTAAGGCCTCGGCTCCATTTTTGCATCTCTACCGATGCAAAAGCATCGGAAGCAATATGCTAATGACACTCAGCTCATGCTCTGCTGCGGGTATGAGCCAAAGGTCAGGTGACTGTGATCTGATCAGATCCCAGCTGCAGAGGAGAGGGAGAGACTAATTTCTCCCTCTTCTCCTCGGCCTGTCTTGCCGTATATCACAGATGACATCTGAGTGCAGTGGAATTTTTCACATGTACCCATAGACTTGTATGGGTACGTGTGAACCAAGACTCACCATTAAGCGCAGCATGCTGCAACTGTTTTCTCATGCTGTGATGACATGAGAAAAAATAGCATATTAACACTGGTGCGAGTGCAATCCAATGGTTTATCGGATTGCACTTGACTGTGATAATCGCAAATGGAAACAAGCACTAATGATGGGAAATACAGGGAGATACTTATCCATCATGCAATACCATCAGGCAGGTGTCTGATTTGCTCCAAATTTATTATGCAGCAGGACAATAACCTCAAACATACAGCCAATTTCATTAAAGCAAATCTGTCACCAGGTTTTTGCTAACTTATCTGAGAGCAGCATGATGTAGGCAAAGAGATCCTGAATCCAATTATGTATCACTTAGATTATTATGTATCACTTAGATTACTGGGTGGAGCCGTTCTGACACAATCAGAGTTTTTAGATTTAGAAATGTAGCAGAGCTGAGAAAGCTGCCCCGCCAACCTAATGCTCTGTATACAATGTCTATATACAGTGAGCTGCTAATCCTAGCAGGGAACATGCTTGACTAACTGATCTTTAGTCCAGCAATGGTAATATTCTGATGCTAAAACAAACATTGCAGGTAAACAACTGCACAGAGTGTGATAAGAGACTCATCACTGAAATCATTGTGTTAACCCCTGCAGCATGCTGTCTTCAGATTATATAGCAAAAATCTGCTGACAGATTCCCTTTAAGAACTATCTAAGGAGTCCTGGAAGTAATAATATGGCTCCACAGAGCACTTATCACAACGTCATCAATTCTTTTTGGGATGATATCAAAATGAAGAAGGATTTGCACAAGCTTCATCCACAGAATATTTGCAGTATTTTTTTAAAAAAACATTTGAAATAACCTCACTGTTGAGTGGCTTCAAAAATTGTTTACAAGTGTGCCTAGAAGACTTGATGTTTTGATGCTGTTTTAAAGGTAATGGGGGATTACACCAAATTTTGATTTGACTTAGATTTGTCTTTCATTCATTCACGTTGCATTTTGTAAACTGATAAAAATAAACTACTAACATTTTTATTTTTGAAAACATTTTACTTTTCAGCATTTGTTCATCTATCTACATAAGTGTGTAGATATAAATACAGCTACTTACAAGTAGAAGCCATTAATACTCAAAATCATTACTGTAAATAGCAGTAATTGTGAGACTATTGCAGGACTGTATAGATTGTTTTATACTTCTAATAAAATCTGAACTTTCGAAAAAAGTTCACAAATTTATGGTTATTGCTGACTGACATCTTATAAAGTAACTTTCTGTATTCTATCTTCATCACTGCTCCAGATAATCCAGCGTCATTGTCTTAGAAATGGCCTCTAGGTGATTGTGCTGTTTTCAGAAAAGTTTGTTAACTGTTAGGTCATGGACCCGAAGTACAGTTGTCTATTTATGATCAGCTATATTTCTTAGTCAGTAAACAAATTGGTGAGAGTGGTGCCAATCTATATGACGTCACCGTCACGTGAGCATTCACTCATAATCAAGCGCTTTATAATAATCACATGAGTATTCACTCATAATCAAGCGATTATAATAGCAATCTGACTGTATACCGGAGGAGACCCCATACAATGGACAAAAGTGTCACTGGATCTCTACCGCTCAAACATTTATAGCATATCATATCGATAACAATGCCCTAGTCCTATTTATTCCAATAGACGTATGTTACTGCAAACATAAAGCGAGTCTGTAAAATACTTTGTTCAATAAATCAATACCAGCATAGGGTAGTGGACTGGAACAGATGTAGACGCATACTAGTTTGGCCACTGAGATAGGCCTAATTGCCGAGAAAATAAATGTTATTATATTTGCTATTGAAGTCTCAAACTCAAATATCCCATGGGAGGTGCCAAGTCCAGCTATTGTCAGGATTACATCAGTTGCCTTCCCTTTAGTTTTAATAAATGGCTCAAGTGTTTTCCTAGTTACTCTCTACACTGCTGAAATCTTCCATGTGTTGTGTGATTCAAGAACAGCACATAAGCTTTAGTTTGTCTACTAAGATCAAACCTTCTAAGCTGTCTATATGGGCATATAGGCCATAGGAAGCTGAATAAAGTGATTCCTTAATATCTACGATCTGATGTCTTATTCCAGAGAAATCCATGCTTTTCTTATATGTAAATGAGCTGTTCCAGGCTATGGGTGGAGCACTGATCTGCACAGGAATCTTTCTCCAGAGATTATTATACATAAAAGGCAGAGTCACCAGTGTGATGAGTGATGGCCGCTCTCTGCTCTCCTGACCTCACTGCAGAACTGTGTGATTATAACTGATACATCTGCAGGCTCCTCTCAGCTTCAGCCTCCATCTCTCAGGCAGACAATATTGTAATACAGCAGAGCTATGAGAGCTGCAGCAAATGTGTTTGTAAGGAGACAAATTCCAGTTTTAATGTTCTTTGTTAGTTACTTGTCTCACACTAGTAACTCCCGCTTTTATTAAAAATAAGCCCTAAAGGCAAAATCTCCTGCAGATCAATGTCCAGCCTATAGCCTAGAACAGCTTATTTACATTTAAGATAAAGAAGGATTTCTCTGGAATTAGACATCAGATCATACAGATCAAGGCATCATTTTATTCCGCTTCCTATCACCTACATGCCCTTGTAGACGGCTTAGGAGGGTTAATCTTACTGACAGGTTCCCTCTAATATGAGGACATAAAATATCAAAAAGATGGAATTGAACTTTGTCTGTTCCATATATTCCTTATAAAGAGGATTCTCTCCTCCACAAATAGAGTGTGAACAATTACCTTACGATCCCCTTTATAGCTAAAGTTTTACCTCTTTTTCTTGTTGATTGCAGGTGTCAGCTCGATGTTCTTCATCAGCCTGTTAAAGAAAAACAGATGTTAATTTTATTGTTATTTGAATTCTTCACATATGTATACATGCATTTGAAGAAAAAGACCAACAAATAAAATATAGGATGAGCTGTAAAACAAGGGATCAGCAGCCTAAAAAAACCAAGTTATTGGGTCATAGGTATATCAAATGTATTCCAAAAGGATACTCTTTTGATATCAGTCCACACACTAGAAATAAATGGGTACATTGCAGTGCACATCTTCTTTATTCAACATACAGAAAATTATATTATTTTTTAGTCCCGATGTCTGAAATTGACATCAAGGTACAGTACGATAGAGTGGACTTTTCAATATGTGTAAATGGTACAGCATTCCTAAAACTAAACAGAGGCACAAGGTAGACAACTACACATTGAGGACTTCGTAAATAGTATACGTTTAGTATACGTTTAGTATACCTTGGTGAATGCAACTCATGTATCAGAATAACAGAATAAGCAAGCAGGATTACTAAACGTTGATAGGGTTGCAGTGGAGATCGACACTGGACTAGGTGTCTCTAATAATGAGACGTTGGAAAAGTTGGGCTTGTTTAGCTTAGAAAAAAGACACCTTAGACACAATCTAACTTATATGTATAAATACATGTGTACTCAATTCAAAGGACTGGCACTGATGGTATTCGTTCCAAGGATCTTGAGAAGAATTACGAGACAATAATATATATGAAAGGTGATTTGGACATCTACATAGGAAAGGGTTACAGTTAGAGCAGTCAGACTGTGGAATCCCCTACCACAAGAGGTAGTAATGGCAGACACTGAATCAGCATTCAAAGAGAGGTGGCTGATTTCTTCATAACAAACGGCATTGTGGGTTATAAAACATCTACAAACTTGAAGGATCTGTTGTTTTTCTTCAACCTATGAAACTATGTAACTTTTTACAGTGTAAAAAGCCCTTTGAAATGGATTACTGTGATAGGGTATCAGTAATGTCAAGTGACATTTCTATAGGGCATTTATCATGTTTGCAGTGTTTATATCTATACCTACTGCAGAATATCCAAGAATGTCCCTAGCACCACTTTCTTTCCTTAATGAAAACATGTGGGTCAGGGAGAAACAATCCATTCCTCTATGGAGGTCCAAGTGGAAAAAAGAAAGCCAAGATACTGGACTCCACTATAGGATACTGTTAGAAGTTGTGTCCTAACATAGTCCATTTGCAGAATATAGACAATATTTTAGCTATAAGGGGTCTGTGGCTGAAGCATTGCCCATATAATTCATCATATACCCTGTTGTAGTTTTTATTTGTATCCTAAGGTGATTTCTTGTGCTTTATCTATAACTATAGTAGCATATGTCCTTTCAACATAAAAAGTTGTTATGACCATTCACCTGAGAGCTGTATGCTGGATGAGCAACCCAATGCATATAGGAATGGTGTCAGGTCAGGAATTTACATCAATTACTAAACGCTCCACTTTTTTGTCTGAACGAAAAATAGGAGAGACTTGTGCAGCACGGCTGGTATGGCAATATCTACTCACCATGCATTTCTCAGGGTTATACAGGGCCACTGTCCCGTTACTATACCTGTAAGAAACATATGACGTGAGTATAAGCTGTATTAGACAAAAATAAAGGCTAGCTGACGTACTAGGAGCTGTGAAATTCTGACCCTTACCCATTAGCATGTTTCTCTGGATCACATTTTGTATTCTTTTCAGGGCTGTTTTCTGTAAGTCATTAACACAAAGAATAAAATTGTGAATCACATAGAAAGTGTTTCCTTATTTCTTTAACCCAATCTGTGTGACTGCAAAAAACTCTGCTTTGTTAGTTGGCGGCGGGCGGGTATTTATCAGCGGCGTCTGAAAAATGTCATCAGCGGACAGTGAGTGCTGTGATCATCATACTCTTACATCAACCTAAAGCTGTCATTTTCCAGCCATTGAAGGAATACATTGAAAATCCAGTGAGAAATAAAGTCAATTAGATGCAACATAATGGAAACACATGCATACACTTATATAAGTGGGAAATAGTATGTACCGTCAAGTTCAAATACTTCATTGTGAATGCCGTCTGATGAATTAATTTGCATGGCATCAACTTCAGCCTCGGCATTAATGATTTGCTGAGCTACAGCTTCTACGATTGGCATCACCATAGCAGCTGTAGAGGTGTTGCTAAGCCACATGGAAAGGAAGCCGGTGCTGAACATAAATCCCAGCATTAACCTATCGACAAGGTAGAAAGAAGAATGATTTTCAGTTCTTGTCATAGATTATACCTAGTTACAGAAAACATGCAACAACTGGAGGACAAGTAACCATGAGTCTCCATACAGAAATGTGTAACATAGAGCGTATCAATAACACATACCATGCCGGATTTACTCCCACCAGCATCACCATCCTTAAGGCAATTCTTTTGTGTAAATTCCATTTTTCTATTGAGGTTGCTAGACAAATTACACCCGTCAGTAATAGATGAAAATCTTTAAAATATGTTGATGCAATCTGAAGACAAAATAGATATATAATAAGCTTCATGTAGACTACAAGAATGAATGAATCGTTGCAATCCATTTATAAAATGGTGGTTCATATTTTCGATTAATATGTGTTTTTTGTCCTGTGTTCTTTTGGCTTCCATTGAAATGGACTATGTCAGGATGCCACATATACAGTTTATATGTGTGTGTGTGTGTGTATTAATGAAATAGTGTAAACTGCACACTAGGATCCTCTACTGGGCCTAGAGTAGAATGCAATAGTATGGCTCTTGAGTAGAGATGAGCAGACCCAACACTAAAGTTGGTTTGTACTGAACATAGACTTTACAAAAAAAATCAGTCTTCATATTCAGGTGTTTTACGTATGCAAATCACTGGAGCAAGCATCGCTGTGCTTGGGTACACTCGGAGCTCAGCCCAATGCGAGCCGCTTGCAGTGTTTGAGTGAATCTCACTGGGGGGTAACAACAGCGTAATCGGAGGTAGCGTGCACCAAACAAAAAAAAATAGAAAAACCCTGCCCACACTCCCCCCGTAAGTGATCTGTATGAGGCTGTATGAGGATAGAGACCCAAACTGCCCAATCAGGGAGCTCCAATGGGGCTCAGGTCAAGTCCGGGTCCCGGACAGAAGCTTATTTTCAATCTGGCTGAACTCAAACTTCAACACGTTCACTCATCTCTACTCCTGTGGTTCAGTACAGGAAAATATCATTTGAAGTTGTCAGTTGTACATGTCACTTGTTGCTCAGTTTTATCATTTGTTTTGTTTTTTTGCCAAGAATAGTTTACTAGTCCATAATATGACTCATGTGAATAATATCAGTATCATATAATAAGCCCTATAAAAGAATATTATATGTCATTGTGGATTGGAATTATTTTTTCCTGTGGCACCAAGGTAACTCTGCCCAACTGACTGTCATAATCAACGCATATACAGTATAATTAATGCGAGGAGTTGTGCACTTACTTTTTTAGATGGTAGGATCCCAAATAATGGAAACATTAAAGCTGGAATAAAGGCAGTCACTGAAAGAGGCAAAGCTTCTGACAGCCAGAACACGGCCACTACAAAGAGCACAAACGCACATTCTGCTTCCTGCAATCAGAAGAACACAAAGATTAATTTAGAGCCATGGAATGTGGATGTAAAGCTGAAGCTGAACCTGTCATTCCAGGTAACTTTCCAGAATAAGTTTTCATGTGTGGGTACATAAGTAATAACACTGGCTATTATCTGACTTTATCCTGCATTTTTCACCAGTTTTCACTTCAGCATCTCTAATTTTATACACTTTTCAGAGTGAATAATATATTTAGTTATTAAAGGGCAGGAGAAGTGGCTCATAAGTGAGGAAACAAGTAGAGTTCCCTGATAAGACATATTACAAAGTTTCTTATTTTAACTTGTGCTAATAATGTATGCAAAACTTGTTCAAATGACAGTAATCATACAATATTTTGCCTCGTCATTTCTCTGGTAACTTTTCAATATGCTTTGTTTATATTGCACAGTTTATATTTTGTTGTGTGTTACTACTTTATTATATCAGGATTCAGCAAATTTCTCTATTAGTTGAGAAACATTGTTTTCAAGTAGATAGTTGTGATGATGTGGAAATATCAGATACATACATAGAGAGATGATTGATGGCTTGTTACGTGGCACAAGAGTTTTTTTACCACTTAAGCCCCACGCTACAGGACCAGAGGCAACTGCTAGCACTGCCCCTCCTAGGAGAGAAAATCTTTTTTTACTGATCGTATTTTAAAGCTTCCTAAAACATTGTTGGCTTACATGGAAGACACAGGTTGGGAGTAGTTTGACAAACTTAGGGTTTACACAGTGTATTGTATAAAAATGTGAAGTTCAAGGAAAATTTTGAAGTTTCTATAAAATGGACACATTGAAGATGACCTGCATACTATAATGCACCAAAATGAAGATATGAGCAGCATGATGTCTCAGTGGTTAGCACAGGGGTCCTGAGTAGTGATGGCTGGAATCACAGATAACTGGGATTGGCAGATCAAATCGGGTTAAAAAAAATCCCAGTTCCAGCCCGGGATTGGTCCTGGTTGTCTGGCCGGATGCCGGGCCCAATATAAGTCTATGGGGGCCACAATCCAGAGTGTAAAAATGGTGGTAGAAGGGATAGGGAATAGGAGCAAGTGCTTCATACTTATAGAGGCACTGGTGTGGCTGTAACTGCTTCTGCGGCCTCTCACTACACTTCTGGGGCCGCTCGTTATTGCTCATCCATATTTACTGCTTCCCCACCCACTGGCACTCGGGTACGTTTGAAACCACGTGGATCCGGACTTATACAGTCTGGGTCTGCCCATCACTAGTCCTGGGTTCAGATCCCACCAAGGATGACATCAAGGAGTTTGTATATTCTTTACTCCAGTTTCCTCCCACACTCCAAAGACCTAGTGATAGGGAATGTAGAGTCTGAGCCCCAACGAGGACAGTAATATGAGCGCTGCATAATTTCTTGGCGCTATATAAGCAATGCCTAATACTGGGGTAAATATCTATCAATCTTTTGCGCCTGGTGAAATATATCTTTGTAATATTTTAAATGGCAGCTTGATTATTTGATAAGTTTGGTTAGAAAGTTAAAGGCTGAATTCAGATGTGTTCACCTGTACGGTTACCTATATTATGTACGGTTACCTATATTATGTATATTCAAATGTGGTACATGAACTACAATACAGGGGCATAGAGCGGATTGGATTCTTGTGGTCTTCCATTGCATTAAATAAATATGTCCTTCATTTTGAGGCCGTAAATCATGTCTCGCTGACATGTTACAAATGTGAATAGCCTATAACCTCAACCTCAGCTTCCACAAAAAAAAATTATCTCTGCGCAGAACTTCATAATGGAACATTTCCCAATTGCCTATTGAACTTAAACAACTAGTATATTTATAAGGAGATTAACATTTTCATTAGTCCACTAATCTGGTCCTGACGTGAGAAAGGCTACAATGACACACTCATGTTAAATAGTTTCTTATGAGATCCACAGAGGGAATCTGACACTGATGTTATATCTAACCACCTGGTGACAATAAGGCAACCATAAATCCCGCTCTTGTAAGCTGTGTACAGAAAATCAAACTTTTTTTTGCATAAAAGATGTTAAACTGATAAGTTGTATGAAAGTTTTTAGGGACATGATATATTTAGGTCTGATATTCAGTGGCTGCGGATGAAAATTACAGAAAGGTCATTAAAGTAAATGTCATCAATATGTAAGGCTGTGTGATAAATAGTCAGAATAGTCTTCATATGCTGTATTTGCATTTTTAAGGCTAAAGACAACTTTTACAACCATTTACATTCCTCAAATTGATCTAAAATGGAAGATATATCTGAGCAATAGCAAAAAGAAAAAAAAACAGTGGTTGAGGAGGACAATGCTTATACACAAAGAAAAACAATTATTAGGGGAGGGAACGTTATGTCTTCCTCTCAAGCCATTTTGATTGTGACAATTTTTTTTAAAAGGGAAAAATGAAAAGTTTTTTATTTACCAAGCTGTAGAGAATTAAAGTTCAACAATCACCAAATTCAAAACTTCAATAATCCTTCAAGGACCTACATTTTTGGGAGGAAACCTCCTAGATGCCACTTTAGGATGGAAATTTTTTCAGGACAACCACACAAACTTCTCAATCCTAAAGACATGAGCCTTCTTACATCTGCTGTTGGCACCTTTTTTGGCCTAGTCCCTGGTCCCTGTTGATTACTGGCTCCCGACTGAACCTCGCTAGGCGAGACTAAACTCTCTGAGACCTAAAAATACACCTTAGTCCTATCACAGACCCTTGATTTATGGGCATTTTCAGTAGCTTTACAAGCATTCTGCCATCAAAAGCTCCAGAAAGAGATCTCCATATGGCAAAAAAATCTGGATGCTCCACTAATAGTTAAGCATGTATCTCTTTATGTAGATCTACATATAAAGAGAATGGTACATACAGTTTGTTTACAAGTAAATCTTTTGAAAGACTGTCCTGAGCATTCTGAAGTCGCTGTCTGAGATCTTCCCATAGAGCACCCAGTACCACCCCTTCACCAAGAACCCTAACTGTTTTTTAAGAAAAAGAAAAAAGGTTTGCCAGCTCACCGATCTTGATGCTCTTAGGGTTATAGTACCAGATACTACTGAGGATCCCCGCAAGAAAATAGGAGAGTGACCCAACACAACGGCAGATGCAGGACAAAAGGTAGGAAGATTCCTGCGGAAAAACAGGCTCCCATATGATCCATAAAACTTGACTTTTATTTCTTGCTTAAAAACATTAAAAGAATGGAATCAGCATTAACATGTAAGAGGGAAACAGTTTGCAAGACTATAGTCGTTTCAGTATTAAACCTTCATCGTTGTCTGTGACAGACCATGATGAAGGTTAAATACCGAAAAACATAGTTCTGTAACCTATTTCCTCCTTACATGTTACTGATGGTTCCATACTTATAATATTTTAAGCAACAAATAAAAGTCAAGTTTTATGCATCATATGGGAACCTATTTTTCCACTGGAATCTTCCTACCTTTTGTCCTATAACTGGTTCTTTGTCCCTCAATTCTGAGACAATTTTACAAGACAAAACATTAGCCTTAACATTTTTAGATCTGGGGAGACAAGCTATAGGAGCCCATAACCATCCAGAAAAGCAGAAGTCACCCCATGACCTAATCTCTTGGTTCTCCCAGTTGATGACAGAATTGTGCTTTAGTAACCTTGGCTACACCAATTTAGTAACCTTGGCTTCACCAATTTTGCAGGTAGAGAAGGTAGCACCATAAATTTAATGGATTACATGTGTAATCCTCCTACCTTCATGCATACATTCTCATAATAATGAGACTTTGTGAAAGAGTTAGCAATTTCAGTGACTTGAATGTTTAAAAAAGGAGAAATAATAACCACAATCTACAGTGAAGTCATGATCAATTAGATTCAAGGTAGCACCTCAATCAACAAATGCAGGCGTGCAAACAAAACCAGACTTAAGCTGGGTTCACACATAGCGACAGCGACAACGACGTCGCTGTTACGTCATCATTTTCTGTGATGCAACAGCGACCTTGTAAGTCACTGTTATGATCGCTGCTTAGCTGTCAAACACAGCAGACGCAGCAGCGATCATAACGACACGCGTCGCTGTGGAAGCGATGCTGCGCTTGGTAACTAAGGTAAATATTGGGTAACCAACCAAAGTGCTTCTCTGGTTACCCGATATTTACCTTGGTTACAAGCGCACACCGCTTACTGCTGGCTCCCTGCACTCATAGCCACAGTACACATCGGGTTAATAAGCAAACCTTTGCTTATTTCACGATGTGTATTCTGGCGTGCAGGGAGCAGGGAGCCGGCAGCAGAGGCAGCGTGAGAGCGGCGGACGCTGTAACTAAAGTAAATATCGGGTAACCAAGGAAAGGGCTTCCCTTGGTACCCAATGTTTATCTTGGTTACAGCTTACCGCAGGCTGCCAGACGCCGGCTCCCTGCTCCCTGCTCGCTTCAGTTCGTCACTCTCTCGCTGTCACACACAGCGATGTGTGCTTCACAGCAGGAGAGCAACGAGCAAAAAATGAAGCAGGACATTCAGCAACAACCGGCGACCTCATAGCAGGGGCCGGTTTGTTGCTGGATGTCACACACAGCGACAGCAACGGGACGTCGCTGCTACATCACCGAAAATGGTGACGTAGCAGCGATGTTGTTGTCGTTGTCGCTATGTGTGAACCCAGCTTTAGTCTCAAGGGATACCTGAATGAATAACAGACTCCTATATAAGGCTACTTTCACACTACGATTTGCCTTACTTTTAGTGGTCCCGTCGGCGCATCCGTCCGAACCGCCCCTCCCCCACCCCGCAAAACGTGTTTCGGATGCATATGCCGACAGGGCCATTGACTGTAATGGAGCAGACTACATTAGCGTGTGCTCTGTTTTGTACTATTTTCGGGCACATACGTTTTCTGCAGGCGGACACCAAAACGTAGTCTACTACGTTTTGGTGTCCGCCTGCAGAAAACGTATATGCCGGAAAATGATACAAAACAGAGCACACGCTAATGTAGTCTGCTCCATTACAGTCAATGGCCCTGTCGGCGCATGCGTCCGAAACACGTTTTGCGGGATGGGGGAGGGGCGGTTCGGACGGATGCCCCAACTTGACCACTAAACGTAAGGCAAAACGCAGTGTGAAAGGGGCCTTAGATACACCACAAACTCTTTGAACCTGCATATATACAAGAAATCTGTTTATTTCCCTTTTGAAAATCATTAATGCATTTGCAACATTGAATTATGATGTGACCTGAACCACCACAAAATAAACTAAACCAAAAGAATCCTTCAAGCTCACTTACCCTTTTGGTGTCTCTGTCTCAGTGAGATACCTTTAAATGTCTATATATGACAAGCTTTTCTCCTCCCAATTCAAATGTTGTGCCTCCCCTATTTCCTCATAGACTGTAAGCTTGCGAGCAGGGCCCTCACTCCTCTTGGTATCTTACTTTTGTTTTTTTGTATTGTCTCATATTGCCTGTACATGTCCCCTCTGAATTGTAAAGCGCTGTTGGCACTATATAAATAAAAAATATTATTATTCTAAATTATTATTATTATTAGTATTATTAATAATAATAATAATAATAATAATAATAATAATAATAAATGTGTCTATATATCTCAGGTGTCTACCTAAACAAACAGCAAGTGTCATAGCTTCCTCCAGGGACTACGGGCAGAGTCTGTAAGCCACTATGTCCCTAATCTGACCTAAAAGTTTGTGACAGAACTGGCTCTGGAGAGCAGAAGTTATCTACTGCCCAACGTTTAAACTGTGAGCAAAAGTCTTCAATTTTACAGACTCCCTGAACAAGCTTGCGGATCTTGGATTCAGCTACTACAGCTTTGTTGGGGTTGTCATAAATTAAGCCAATAGCTGAGAAAATGCTGAGAAAAATGCCTCAACAGAGGTAAAAGCTGGAGAGTCTCCAGGCAAAGAAAATGCCCAGGCTTGCAGATCTGCATGGAGCAAAAACAAAACAATACCCACATATTGACTCCAACATCCAAAAGAGACAGGAGTCAGGACAGAGGCCAAAGTAGCATGAAAACTTACTTTCATCCCAAAAGCAGTCTGGCAATTTTACCTTGGGTTCAGATGTTGCATTGAGATGGACCGAATCCTCTGTAGCAGTAGAAGGTGCATGCTGCTAGAGCTTGATATCCGCCACTTCAAGGGACAAAGCCCATAGTTGCGTGGACAAGGCATCAACAGAATCAATAATGATAATCCAGCACACTTTAATGGGATGGCTATGTTATGCATGTACAAAGCTAACACACTGGTAAATAAAGCTTACACCAGTACAGCCATGTCCACAGCCTACTGATTCCTGAACAGATTAGAATATCCCTAGCTGTACAACTAGAAACTTGGACTTGGACCTGTCTCCCTAAAAGGTTATTGAGCTGTTTCTCGTTCCTCCTGAGGAATCAGAGGGTAGGATGCTATGCACAACTAACAAAATAGAGAAAATGTGTGCAGTTGTAAATGGTAACCCAAAGGTGAGCAAAAAAGAAAAAATAATGAATTCAAGCAAGGGTAACCTCCTACAAACCTAATAAAAAACAGAAAAAAAGAAAAAAGATGTAGGGAAAGCAAATAAGAAATATACAGAGCAAATACAACATTGGTCTCTGCCTAACAGATAAAATCCCTTAGCTTCAAAGCTGGAACTCCTAAGGGGTACTTCTCACATAGTGAGATCGCTAGCGAGATCGCTGCTGAGTCAAAGGTTTTGTGACGTACCAGTGACCTCATCAGCGATCTCGCTGTGTGTGACACTAAACAGCGACATGGCCCCTGCTGTGAAATCGCTGATCGTTACACACTGTTCTGGTTAATTTTTTGCTCGTTGGTCTCCCGCTGTGCAGAACACATTGGTGTGTTTGACGGCGGGAAACCAACGAGCACCGACTCTCCGATATTTAACCTGGTTATCAGTGTACACCGCTTAGCGATGGCTCCCTGCAGGGTAAATATCGGGTAACTAAGCAAAGTGCTTTGCTTAGTAACCCGATGTGTACCCTAGCTACGTATACATGGAGCCAGCGCTGGAAGCCTGTAAGCGGTGTACGCTGGTAACCAGGGTAAATATCGGGTAACCAAGCAAAGCGCTTTGCTCAGTTACCCAATATTTACCCTGGTTACCAAGCGCAGCATCATTACAGGAGTCGCTGGTGGCTGGTCACTGGTCTTTGGTGAGATCTGCCTGATTGACAGCTCACCAGCGACCATGTAGCGACGTACCAGCGATCCTGACCAGGTCGTGCCGTGGTCGGAATCGCTGGTATGTTGTTTAGTGAGACGGTACCCTTAGCAGAAATCCACATGGAAATATAACCAGTGAAGAAGGCTGGTGAAAGGAGAGTATAAATAGATCGACCCGGGATATAATAGGACAGAGACAAAATAAGCAAGTGAGAACAACTCCATAACTGCAAACCAAAGAAAGAAGCAAAGATAAAAGAACCATCAGCATTTGGACACAGACCGCCCAGGTTGTGGTTCTGCAAGGAAGGAAACAGGTCATGGAGCAAAAGGCCACCGGATTGAAACTGAGGCATGACATTATCTCTGTGTATTGCTGATTTTTGTTTGTATACCCTCTGATTTATACTTTCTAAAGATGATGATGATGATTATTATTATTATTATTATTATTATTTTTATTTGTACCATATTAACAAATGCTGCTTTGGACACAGTAAATATGTAATTTGTAAATCAATATGTTGGCACTAACTAAAATGTTATTATTACTATTATTATTTTTACATATACTATATTAATAAATGTTGCCTTGGTTACTTAGTAAATAATGTTACAGTTTACCATTTTGTAGAGCTCTTTATGAGTTCTCAAGATCTTACTGAGATGAACCTTTGACCATTGACAAAAAGTTTCCTTGATGTTTTCCTAGTTCATTCTTCAGTTAAAAACAAACACGGTTTTCTTATTTAAGATATGCCATTAGATCTGTTTTATATAGAGCCAGTCTCCAGTATAACTTGAAACCCCATTAAATTAATGGATTCATCATAAATTGTTTTAGCAAAATACTTGTACATGTTAACATCAGATACCAGATTGTACTTGAAACTCTAGGGGCTGATTTACTGATTTATTAAGCCTGTTACTGCTAAAAACTGGCAATAGATGTCACAAATTTTTGTATGACTTTTAACTTTTTTTATGTTGGCACAAACTTATTAAAAAGTAGTCAGATACAAGTGTAAGCAGGCATTGCCTAGCATGGCCTGAGAGAGTTAATATAATTTATGTCAAACAAGCTGCAGAGATTTTTCCAATCTCACTTATAGGCTCATACTTGAGTGTAACTCGTGCGAGGATCACATTGTATCACCCAGACCGGCCGCTGGCTCTCCTGACGGGAGCATGTCAGCTGCATAGAAATACATGCAGCTGACCTGCTCCTGCCAGAAGAGCCGGCGATTGGTCCAGGCAGTGTAATGCGTTCCTCACGCGAGTCACATGCAAGTGTGACTCCAGCCTTAGCAATATAACTGGCTCCTCTTATATTTCAGAAAATAATTTATAGAATAAAATTATTATTATTATTATATACACTAGTAATATTAATATTAGTATTTGTATTGCAGTATTATTAGTATTAATATTATATGAATTATTAATATTATTATTAGTATTTTGACAACCAAAACTGAAGCCCGAGCATTTTGTTTGGTATGGGACCTTTAACATAAGATTGAGATACCTTGTCCCATTTAATACTGTATAATAGAGATATTGTCCCCTAGATGCATATATTTCATTCATAACCAAAACCTAAAGTGGAAGTCCATCATCTCTGGAGTTGTTTTAGTCATTTGTGATGGAAAAACAAAATTAGTAATTCTTGATCCAATGTTCCAGTAATGGAAAATAAATAAAGTATTGTGGAAAAACGTACATTCATTTCTTTTAGTACCGAATCCTGGTTTTGGTTTATGAATGCTAATCTAAATCATTGACCAATATGTTGCCTGATGAAAGTAACTGTACACTCCAGGAACATTTTGATACTTTCCTTTTGCTTGTATTCCAATACTATCAGCACTGATGTAACTATCTTCAGGCAATATTCTCTTAAGTCATTTAAGATCTGACTTCTTACTTTAGGAAATTGTTAGTTATGTGATGTTCTCAAATATTATCTTATTAAGCTGTGTTCAAACCTAAGAACCTAGACCCTATAGAGAGTGTAGATACTACGCTATGTTAAGAGGTTTCCTTTGTAAATTCCAGTTGTCGGTAAAACAATACGCTCTATATCTGACCAAGTATCTTTCATGTGTACTAGTATAAATGATTGTACTGTATAAAGGAATAAAGCAGGGATGATAGAATACTTACTTTTGTTTGTATAATCAGAGGTACAGGTAAAAGAAGTAGCGGAGTTAACACAATCAGTAACAGCCTGCGGTACATCCATAGGTAACTGAGAAAAAGACGCATGGTACTCTTGTGCTGGTTCTGCTTACCTATGAGCAAAAAAAGGCTTAGATCCCTCTTAAATAGTCAAGCTTGATTAATATTTCTCTACTGGATCACCTTTAACCACTCGCAGGCATTTCTCAGACCTAGTAACCAATAAAGTTTTATTGTTTTACTGCAGGAATTTCTGTATTGATCAAATGAGAAATATTTCCAAATAATGGATATAGACTTTCCTGTTAATCAAATATTGCAGAAAGAAGATAATTAAGAAGAACTCAATGGTGATCTTGCAAAAGGTGCAGCAAAAAGGAAAACAGAAGTTTTCGGGGACTAACACGTATGGCTTATCTTTACAATACTATATCAATGATAGACTGGTAGGGGTCTGACTTCAAGCACCGCGGCTATGCAGTTGATTGAAGGGGACATGGCTTTCCACCACATGCTTCATACTAATTCTAATACTCAATATTACGTTTGGATAACTTTTTGTTTAATCCCTAAAGTTTAGAGGTGATGGATTTGTTGTGTTTTTTTTATGTTTTTCTGCAGCAAGCTCTATGGCAGTTGTATATCAAAGCATGTGCAGTGAACCCAACAGTTTTCAAGATCGGTATTTTTGGCACTTTGGAACAGACTTGTACTAATCCTGTGTAACAGTTAACCAGTTGAAGATGCAGTTTTAGAATGGACTAGCTTTATCACAGGTCTGTGTTTTGGTGTTTTGGCGCACCTTTAAACTGTATAATGTAGCTGTAACCTAAAGGGTGCTTTACACGCTGCAACATCGTTAGCGATTGCTAGCGATGTCGAGCACGATAGCACCTGCCCCCGTCGTTCGTGCGACATTTGGTGCTCGCTGCCGTAGCGAATATTATCGCAACGTCGCTGTGACCGCCAAACAATCCCTCCCTCAAGGGGGAGGTGTGTTTGGCGTCATAGCGACGTCACTGCGGCGTCACTAAGCGGCTGGCCAATAGAAGCGGAGGGGCGGAGATGAGCGGGACGTAACATCCCGCCCACCTCCTTACTTCCTCATTGCCGGTGGACGCAGGTAAGGAGATGTTCGTCGTTCCTACGGTGTTACACATAGCGATGTGTGATGCCGCAGGAATGACGAACAACATCGTACCTGTGGCAGCAATGATATTAAGGAAAGAAGCGATGTGTCAACGATCACCGTTTTTGAACGATTTTGAGATCGTTGATCGATGCTCCTTGGTGTCACACGCTGCGATGTCGCTACCAGCGCCGGATGTGCGTCACTAACGACGTGACCCTGACAATATATCGGTATCGATGTCGCAGCGTGTAAAGCACCCTTTACTCTTGCTTGGCTTACTGTCAAACCACTTTTCAAGCAAAAATCTGTCAGACACCATTAATATAATTTACAAACACACTCAGCCGCACTTTTCTCGATATTTTCTACAAGTCTAGTTAGGTGGAAAAAAAGTCTAAAGTTGTTAATAAATGTTCTATGTAGCATGTCTGCCAGAATCCCGGCTCATTTTACAAATCTTCCTCATTGATTTGTCTTTTGCAAAATGAGTAAGAGTGAAAGTGGATATTTCCCTTCACTAACAGTAAGAAAATATTTCTAAAATATGGAACTAAAGTACAAAGTATTTGCATAAAGTTGAGTAATTTTACCTGCAAATATTTTCTTTTTTCTTTTTGGAATGTACACATTGCAGATTTAGTGTGAAAGCAGCAAAACAAGAAATACAGATTATGACCAGATAACCAGAATATGTTATTCCTTAGATTCCCCAAAGTACCTTCCTTTTTGCTGATGAACACTTTACATACACTTGGCTTTCTGTCAAGAAATTTCAGGTAGTCTGTCAGATTGCAACAGGCATTCACCTAGAATGGCTTTCCAACAGTCTTAAATAAGATCCCAGAGGAGCTGGGCCTTGCTGGTTGCTTTGACTTCACTTTGTGGCAAACCATCTTAATTGGACTAAGGCAGGGCGATTCTGTAGGCCATAATATCTGATGCAGCAATCCACCCTCCCCATCTTGGTCATTTAGCTTTTACAGAGTTTGGAGGTTTGCATTGGTTTATTGTCATGTTGCAAGACAAATGATGATTCCATTAACCCTACAATGCATATCGGGGGCCTTTTAGGCCCTGGTGCTTACTTTTTTGCTATTATCTGCAAAATTGCTTTAGTTAGAATTTTGAAACTCCAGGCATTCCTCAAGTATGTCGTTGTTGGTAATATCCAGTTGTTCATATAATTTGTTTGATAGGCATTTTGGTGTAACAATGCTTTTTTGGGGAAAGCCACATCTGTGAGGAACGGGGGCCTTTTAGGCCCCTGCTATTTTTATCATGTACTCTGCAGTGTTTGTGTCTCAAGTTACTTTATTTGTAGTCAGGGTTGCTGGTGAAGGGTTTGAGGGGTGGATCATGTCATGTGAGGATATCATATGATTTTGGGAGGGAGTGATAAGACCATGACATCATCTCAGGTCCTTCTGAACACAGTAATGAGCTGTGTAGAGAGTACTGAACACAGTATACACTGTGAGCTAATTGCTGAAGGACCTGTGATGATATGATGTTGGGAGGAAGTCTGACTCATTTTGAAACCAGAAATCATCCTGCATTCAGTGGCGTAGCAACCTCTTTTGCCACCCGGGGCGGTCGTCAAATTTGCCGAACCCCCTCCGTTGGCGAGTGGTGGGGGGGGGAGAGAGGGTGGAAGGTGAGATTGGGGATAGCTACCTTTAAGGATGGATCTAGAGAGCAGGATGACAGCAGATGGAGGAGGCAGCAGATGGAGGAGGGTGAGAGGTGGAGGAGGGGGCAGCAGATGCAGGAGGGTGAGAGGTGGGAGAGAGTGGGCAGCAGATCGGGGAGGAGGTAGCGGCTGATGGGGAGAGCGGTGGTGGATGGAGGGGGGCAGCGGCTGATGGGGAGATCGGTGGCGGATGAAGGCAGGCAGCGGCTGATGGGGAGAGTGGTGGCGGATGAAGGCGGGCAGCGGCTGATGGGGAGAGCGGTGGCAGATGCAGGCAGGCAGCGGCTGATGAGGAGAGCGGTGGTGGATGGAGGGGGGGAAGCAGATGGAGGAGGGCTGTGGCAGATCGGCGGCAGTAGCAGTGGTGGATCGGGGCCGGTGACTACTGCTGCTGCCGCTGCTGCTGCTGCTGCGGGGGCTGATCGGGCACAGCGGTGGATTGGGGGCACTTACCAAATGGCACTTGCAGGGATCACTCTCCTCAGCTTTCACGGATGGAGTGAAGCTGAGGGGAGTGGTCACCTACAGGTCACCGGCCCCAGATCCAAGGTGATTGGAGAGATCGGTCACAAGGCCGATCGCTCCAATCAGAGCTGGGGGCGAATGAAACAAAGTTCACCCAGCTCCAGCCATGATCAGTGCTATAGCTGCACTGATCATGGCTGGATTTCAATGTTTCAGCCATTTTCAATGGTTGAAACATCACAGTGGCTGTGATTGGCTGAGCGGCGTTTGTCAGCCAATCACAGCCTCCGTAGGTCCGGGGGAGACACCACCCCTCCTGAGGTCAGGCAGAGGTCACTTCCTCCCCGAATCTAAGGTTTTTGCATACAGGGGCCACAATTGCACCATGACGTACTACCCAGTACTACCCAGTCATGGGTCGTTCAGTACCATGTCACCATAATGTACCCAGAACGTCATGGGTCGTTAAGGGGTTAAAGATGTTCAGGAATGCAGCTGCAGATGGCCCTTTTCTATAAGCTTTCTATTTTTTATTTTTTACCCCCAAAATGCCGCCCCCCTGACACGTGCCGCCCGGGGCGGACCGCACCCTCCGGTCCCCCTTTGCTATGCCACTGCCTGCATTACAATAAAACTAAAGGAGGTGTAGGCAAAATGGATGAAATGGTGGGAGAATATTCATGCAAGAGGCAAACAAGACACTGGCCTGTAGTAATTTTTTCAAATATACTTAATTTAGCAGCCCTGAATTAATTCATTATTTATACAGAAACTCATCCAGAATTCCATGCAGGGAGGAAAGACAGGAGACGCCTATTCTTGAAGGACCTTTGCCATGAACTTTTAGTGCCTTACATCAGTGGCGAAGCAAAACGGGGGCGGAGGGGGCGGTCCGCCCCGGGCGGCACCTGTCAGGGGGGCGGCATTTTGGCCACTCGCCTTCAGTTCTGCTGCCCCCGGGCCAAGTTCTGGGGACCGGAGTCCTCAGCAGGAAACTGTGGCTGCCGTCCCTTTAAGGCGTGCAGACCACAGCGTCCTGCTGAATTGAGCTTCATCTGCGGGCGGAGCTACCGCCCGGCGTCCTGCTCAATCCCACAGATGAAGGAGTGCCAGCCAGCGACCCCCAGCACAGCGCTGGCCTCCGGCACTGTGGGCCCCCTCTCCTCCGTGACCGAGTGGTATGTGCTATCCCCCTCCCCCCCTCGACCCGTATACTCCCTCTCAGCCACCCGGTTTATGGGCCCCAGCGAGCTGCATGGGCTTTCCCCCCCCAGGAGCCGCGTGTGTCAGTGCAGGCTCAGCTCTGCTACATCTGCCCTGTGCTCGGTGCAGGCTCAGCTCTGCTACATCTGCCATGTGCTCGGTGCGGGCTCAGCTCTGCTACATCTGCCCTGTGCTTATTGCAGGCTCAGCTCTAATACATCTGCCCTGTGCTTGGTGCAGGCTCAGCTCTGCTACATCTGCCCTGTGCTTGGTGCAGCCTCAGCTCTGCTACATCTGCCCTGTGCTTGGTGCAGCCTCAGCTCTGCTACATCTGCCCTGTGTCTGGTGCAGGCTCAGCTCCTCTACATCTGCCCTGTCCTTGGTGCAGCTTCAGCTCTGCTACATCTGCCCTGTGCTTGGTGCAGCTTCAGCTCTGCTACATCTGCCCTGTGCTTGGTGCAGCCTCAGCTCTGCTACATCTGCCTTGTGCTTGGTGCAGCCTCAGCTCTGCTACATCTGCCCTGTGCTTGGTGCAGGCTCAGCTCCTCTACATCTGCCCTGTTCTTGGTGCAGGCTCAGCTCTGCTACATCTGCCCTGTGCTTGGTGCAGCCTCAGCTCTGCAGCAGCCACGTGTGCCGGCCCCCAAAAGCCGCGTGTGTGTCTATATGTGCAGCAGAGTTGTGTGTGTGTATATATGTATGCAGTAGAGCTGTGTCTGTCTGTATGTAGCAGAGTTGTGTGTGTATGTATGCATGTATGCAGCAGCTACAGAGTAGTGTGTGTATGTATGCATGTATGCAGCAGCTAGAGTTGTGTGTGTCTGTATGTATGCATGTATGCAGCAGCTACAGAGTTGTGTGTGTCTGTATGTATGCATGTATGCAGTAGCTACAGAGTTGTGTGTGTATGTATGCATGTATGCAGCAGCTACAGAGTTGTGTGTGTCTGTATGTATGCATGTATGCAGTAGCTACAGAGTTGTGTGTGTATGTATGCATGTATGCAGCAGCTACAAAGTTGTGTGTGTCTGTATGCATGCATTTATGCAGCAGCTACAGATTTGTGTGTGTCTGTATGCAGCAGAGTTGTGTGTGTCTGTATGTATGCTGCAGAGTTGTTTGTGTCTGTCTGTATGTGCTGCAGAGTTGTGTGTCTGTCTGTATGTATGCAGTAGAGCTGTGTGTGTCTATGTATGCAGCAGAGCTGTGTGTGTCTGTATGTATGCAGTAGAGCTGTATGTGTTTGTATGTATGCAGCAGAGCTGTGTGTGTCTGTATGTATGCAGCAGAACTGTGTGTGTCTGTATATATGCAGCAGAGCTGTGTGTTTGTGTCTGTATCCAGCAGAGCTCTGTGTGTGTGTCTGTATCCAGCAGAGCTCTGTGTGTCTGTATTTATGCAGTAGAGTTGTGTGTGTCTGTATGTATGCAGCAGAGTTGTGTGTGTCTGTATGTATGCAGCAGAGTTGTGTGTGTCTGTATGTATGCAGCAGATCTGTGTGTGTATGTATGTATGCAGCAGAGTTGTGTGTGTCTGTATGTATGCAGCAGAGTTGTGTGTGTCTGTCTGTATGCAGCAGAGCTGTGTGTGTCTGTATGTATGTATGCAGCAGAGCTGTGTGTGTGTGTGTGTATAATAGGCCTACATGTGTGTAAAAAGGTGAAAGTCTAGGATTAATAGCAGCAGTCTACAATTAGCTCTTTGATTGTAGTTCCATGAAAAATAAATATTTTGATGGTTTTCCGTTTTTTTGAAAGTTTCTGGATTATCCACGGCCAACGGAGGGGGGCGGCAAATTTGACGACCGCCCCGGGCGGCAAAAGCAGTAGCTACAACACTGCCTCACATGATGGAGCGAAGCAACATGAAATGCTTGCCAAAGCAAACTAAAGAAGCAATGAAACGGTGTGGCGTACAGTCTCAGTATATTCCAGGGCCAGGAGAAAGAAAATGAAAGCGTTGTTTCATTTGTCCAAGAAACTTAGAGAGGAAAACTGAGTGACATTGTACCACTTTTGGGGAAAATGTCTGTAAATAACAGTCTTCAGAAAAGATAACATGTTAAAATTGTTTGGAAGACCAATAAAATTGAAAAGAAAAAGTTAGAAAAGAAATGTAGCTGCAGCTAGTTTACTCTAGATTTATATACCTTTGTGGGTTTTTCATATCTTTGTTTGAAATTTTGGAAAAAAAAATGTTTTTTTGTGCTTTCTGCAAAAAATTATAATTAAAATGTGCATTATTCATATTTTATTTTGCAATTTTGAAATAAACTTGTAAAAGTTATTTATGTGAGTTTCTCCATATGATCTGATGGGGGCCTAAAAGGCCCCAGTTATGTAAAAGTGTAAATTTGTGACATCACGCATGCTAGGATTAAGTGCAAACCAGATTGGATGTCATGCCTGCTGGGTATGTGTGTCTTGAATTAGGAATAGATTACCAACAGTGTCACCAGTAAATCACATCTCCTCCTCCATGTTTCACACTGTGCACCACACATGTAGAATCTGACTGATCACCTTTTCTGCATCTCAAAATACATGGTACTCCGTGCTAAAAATTCCAATTTTTAACTCATCGGACTACATCACAGATCTTTACTTATCTAATGTCCAGTCCTTGTATTGCTTGGCCTAAACAAGTATCTTTTTCTTATTTAGTGTCCTCAGTAGTGACTTATTTTAGTATATAGGACAGCTGATGTTGAGATGTGTCTGCTACTTCACACCTGTGCATCATTTATAAGAGGTTGTATTTCAGGTGCTCTCAATTTACACTTTCCGAGACTGGTAATGCTTATGAACTTATCCTCTGCGGCAGAGGTAATTTTTTATCTTTATTTTCTGGGGAAGTGTTCATGATATTAACTTTTATTCATAGTAATTAATGGATTCCATGATTGCACTGTAAAATAACTTCAAGGTTCTAGCAATTTTCTGCACTAACTAAAATTCATGTCTTAAAGTAATGATGGAATATTATCTTTCTTTCCTTAGTTATTTGTGAAATCAGGGTTGAACTGTATGGAATTATTATCACTACTACCTCTGTAAAAAAACACCTGATGGTCATAAGAAAGGGTGTTGATTCCACAAATGAACTCTTGATAAAGCACACCTGATTACTTGAAGAAATTCCAGGAGATGATGCTGATGGAGAGAATACCAAGGTGGTGTAAAGCTGTCATCAGAGTGAAGAGGTGGGTACTGCAATGAATCTAACCTTTGATACACATTCTAGTTTGTTTCACGCGTTTCTTTACTCCTTATTTCATATGCGCTCATTCGTAGTTTGCTGCCTTCAGTCTGAATCTGCAATTCCAATAAGAACATGAAAACCACTACATGAATAGTTGCGCCTAAATTTTTACTCGTAGTGTACATAAAACAGGAAAAACTCATTTACTTCACACCTTAAAATGTTTAATTGAAAACGACAGCTTCTTGCTTATTGTAAGGTGGTCTGTCAGCACAAAATAACTGGTTAAACCAATCACAGCATCTGATAGCAATAATAAAAAGCAGACCTTTTAGCCTCCAAATTCATTGGTGTACTTGCCAGAAATCCTTCTTTATTCAAATTTGTTAAAATGAGATGCTCAGTGCAGCCTTGGAATGGCTAAGCAATCCTTTCACCTTCCACCTACTTATTTTTCATCTACAGTTGAAACCAGAAGTTTACATACACTGTCTAAAAAGACACATATGTATGTTTTTCTCACAATGTGATATGAAATTAGAATAACCCTTTCCCGTTTTAGGTCAATTAGGAACCAAAATTATTTATATTTGCCAAATGGCAGAATAATGAGAGAGAATGTTTAAGGCATTTTTATTACTTTTATCAAAGTCAAAAGTTTACATGCATTTCATTAGTATTTGGTACCATTGCTCTTAAACTATATGACTTAGATCAAATGTTTTGGATAGCCTTCCTCACGCTTCTCACAATAGTTGGTAGGAATTTGGGCCCATTCATCCTGACAGAACTGGTGTAACTGAGCCATATTTGTAGGTAACCTTGCTCGCACCTGCCTTTTCAGCTTTGCCCATAAATTTTCATTAGGATTGAGATCAGGGCTTTCTGATGACCACTCCAAAACATTGACTTTGTTATCCTTAAACCACTTTGTAACCAGTTTGGCAGTATGCTTCGGGTCATTGTCAATTTGGAATAATACATTTCTGCACCAAGCTTTAAGTTCCTTGCTGATGTCCTGTAATGTTGCATCAGTATTGCCACATAATCTTTTTTCATCATAATGCCACCTATTTTGTGATGTGCACCCTCCTGCAGCAAAACAACCCCAAAACATGATGCTGCTACCCCATGTTTCACAATTGGGATGGTGTTCTTAGGCTTCAAAGTTTCTCATTTTTTCCTCCAAACGTAACAATGGTCATTATGGCCAAACAGTTCAATTTTAATTTCATCAGGCCACAGGACATCTCCAAAAATTAAGGTCTTTGTACCTGTGTGCATTTGCAAACATTAATCTGGCTTTTTTTATGTTTCTTTTCGAGTAATGGCTTCTTCCTGGGAGAGTGACCTTTCAGCCCATGTTAATACAGTACTTGTTTCACTGTGGGTAATGACACAATCCTACCAGCTTCCGCCAGTATCTTCACAAGGCCTTATGCTTTTGTTCTTGGGTTGATATGCACATGTCCAACTAAAGCATATTCATCTCTGATACACAATATCCATCTCTTTCGTGATCTGTGTGATGCCTGGACATTCCCACCTTGTTTGTACTTGCATATAATTGTTTGTACAGATGAACAAGGCATCTTCATGTATCTGAAAATTGCATTCAAGGATGAATCAGATTTGTGCAAGTCCACAATTCTCTTCCTGAGATCTTGGCTGATTTCTTTTGACTTTCCCATGATGCTACACAAAAAAGCAGTATGTTTCAGGTGTGCATTAAAATACATCCACAGGTGTGTCTCTAATGAACTCAGATGTTGCCAATAAACCTATCAGTAGCTTCCAAAAACATGTCATCATCATATGGGCTGTCCCTTATTGTTTAAAGACATAGTACTCTTAGTGTATGTAATCCTTTGACTTTGCAGAAAGTATTAAAAATAGTAGTTGAAAAAAACCCTAGGTCCATATAGTTACACCTTCCTCCACCAATTATACATTTCGTCACTAAATCATCTATAACTGACAAAGTTGTGTGTAGTGAGGAAATTATCCAGTTGTTATAGTGTCGGCCATTACTACCTCTTGAGGTGAGGCATTCCACAGTTACATAGTTACATAGGTTGAAAAAAGACCTAGGTCCATCTAGTTCAACCTTCCTCCACCAATTATACATTTTCTCATTAAGTCATTTATAACCAACAATGTTGTGTGTACTGAGGAAATCATCCAGCCCTTTTTTAAAATCTGTTATAGTATCTGCCATTACCACCTCTTGTGGTAGGGCATTCCACAGTCTGACTGCTCTAACTGTAAAGAACCCTTTCCTATTTAGCTGTCGGAATCGCTTTTCTTCCACTCGCAGTGAGTGCCCCCTGGTCCTTAGTACTGTCTTTGGAAGAAATAAGTCATGTGCCAGTCCTTTATATTGATCATACATGTATTTATACATATAAATGAGATCTCCTCTGAGACGTCTTTTTTCTAAGCTAAACATATCTAACTTTTTCAACCTGTCATCATATGGGAGGCCTTCCATTTCTTGTAGTAGTCTAGTTGCCTGCCTTTGAACTGACTCTAACTTCTGAATGTCCTTTTTAAAATGTGGAGCCCAAAACTGGACCCCATATTCCAGATGTGGCCTTACAAGTGATTTATAGAGGGGTAACAATACGTTGGGATCACGGGATCTAATTTCTATTTTATGGCTTAAAACATTTTCTTTCTCTCATTATTGTGGTATTTGACAAATATAAATAATTTTGTTAATCCTAATTGACCTAAATTATGAAAGGTTTATTCTGATTTCATGTCTGATAGTGAGAACTGTATTTCCAAGAACTGCTCCACCATGACAAGAGTGCACTGAGCACCTCATTAGCATATTTCAAGAAAGATTGATTGATTAGTTCTTGGTTTGAACGTCATTTTGTGCTGACAGACTCATTTTAAATAAACATGACAAACCTAAAAATATCTTAAAGTATATAATCAAGTCTGCATGTGACCTAAATATTTATAGATGTACTTATCTGTATATTTCTAAAATATATAAAAAGTTATATACATCTGTGTGTGTGTGTGTGTATGTATATATATATATATATATATATATATATATATATATATATATATATAATAGATAGACAGATAACCCTACAAATGATGCGGTGTGAATAAAAATAGTAATTTACTCACTCAGATGATGAAGAATCAGCAACAGACTGTTGGAGTGAACTGCTGCTCATTTACAGTAATCCTTATATTGTAAAGGAAGTACAAGGAAACTGGCAACAGTACCACTTATTTATTGTCCATGGGTGTGTTCAAGTAAAAGCAAATACATTCTTGATCTAAACTGTACAATAGCAGTTCAATGTAGTTCTACAAATATAATAGAAATAAAATAATTCTATATTATAATATATGTATACTGTATATATATATATATATATATAACACAAATTCTAAACTTCTCATCTAGCAAACATTATCTTGCGAATGTCATCATGAATCATCATCATGTATCCTACTTGGACTTGCTGAAATTTCAGAGTAATTCCAGAAAGTGATGTAGAGTAGGATACTGTAATGTTGGATCCACATTTAAAAGTATCACCAATGAAATTCTGCATCACCATTTGCATGCATACCTTTGCAGGGTACCTGCCACAAAAAAACAACCACATATGTGTGGAGAATATATTGTTGCCATGATATTATGTCTAATGCAATTTTCTTACCCATGTGGTAGGTTTGCTGCACTATGCATGCAAATGGTGACACAGACTTCGTGGATATTTTTCACAACATATGGATTTACTGTCCAATATATGTATATATATATATATATATATATATATATATATATAGCAAGTTACTACTAGTCTATATATGTGTATATATTTTATATATATATATATATATATATGTATATGTATATATATATATATATATATATATATATATATATATAGACTAATAGTAATTTGCTACATTCCTGAATTTGTTCCAGCCTGCCGTTGCTGTATATTGGACCATTTTTCCCCAGAATAGCCTATAAATATAAGTTTTCAAGAAAAAAAACCAGCCAGTACTTACTTGCAGCTCTAAAATCTAAAGCGTAGTGAATCCAGCCACGTTCTTTTAAGGCCAGTGTTTCTTCCAGAATGCCTCTGTTTCATTGTTCTGAGAATTAAGCTTCAAATTCCCTCCTGTAATCTTCCAACAATGAACGCTTTCATGCTGACAAATATTCCAGGTACAGGAAGGGACAACTAAATTGAAACATTTTACAACTAATGTAATTTTCATTCTGGACCATTTAAGCTAAAATATAAGACAATTTCTCTGTCAGCAGCGAGAATTGTAATTGTTGGAGTTCTCTTGTCAGCACCACATAGATAACAAACATGTATTTTTCATCTTCTCATCATGACATAAATACATTCTTCCATAACACCTGTTTTCAACAATGCAAAAAAAAATAAAAATTCAAAATTGGAAATGCACGTTATATATTATTCAGATTAATATACAGCAGTGGCTCAGGAATGTTACTCCGGAACACGAATATTTCTCTATTACCTATATTAATACAATATTGTTCCTTTTTTCAAAGGGAACCTGTCAGGTGGTTTACGCTGCAGGAATCACGTGTAGAATGAATCAGACAGTGACTGAGTTATTGCAGCCGTCCATGTTTTACACTGAAATGCAGCCACAATTTGGAGGAAACATACTTGGAAAAGCCTATATGTCTCGGCTGACTTATCGGTCACTGGCAACTTCTCCTTATCTTCAAGACTCTGAGACTTTACTCTATATGTATATAGGCAGAAACCATTCAGTCAAAAAGATTGGGGTGGACAGAAGCCACCAAAAACCTGCCTTGGTCTGGTCATATTCTCTGGACGGCTTTACAAAGTGTGCCATAGCACTTCAGAGTAAAAAATACATGGCTGCTATAGTCCACCTAGACTAGACTAGGTTAATTCATGTTCTCCGTAGTTTGAGAGGCATGACTCTGATGACTGGTTCCCTGTAAAACAGGTTTTTAAAAAAATGATCTTATGTCTTGTTAGAAAAAAGCATAAATAGTATTCCCGTAATACAAAATTACTTTGGTAGGGCCTATCCCCCAACTTCCATGTGAAATGGAATAGTGTTGAATAGTGATGAGCGAGTACTAAAAAGCTCGGGTGCTCGAAGCTCGGGCCGAGCCTCCCAAGATACTCGTGTACTCGGGCCGAGCAACGAGCCCAATGTTATCCTATGGGAGACCCGAGTATTTTTGTGAAATGACCCCCCGGCAGCATGGAGAAACCCTAAAAATGGCACAAAAGTCTCAGAAGAGTGCTCAAATGACATGGCAACAGCATGGGGAAGACCCCTTGAATCATTTATCACTGAAAAGTCACAGCTGTGAACAATTTTGTCCGCGTTTTACGCCATTTTTACGGACTCACCAGAAAACCTTCCAAAATGACCCCAAAATGATTTTTCATGGCGGAAATGTTAAGGGCACATACCCAATAGTGAGATAGAGCTGGTGTATGTTACTTTTTGAGATTAATACATGAAAGATTTTACGTGAAAACATTGTGTGGCACTCCGATGTCCCTGAGAAGAGACGTACATGAAGGCCTCTTGAGTCTAATGTGCCCATTTTGAGGAAGTGAGTCTTTGTAGTATTTTCCTTTGCCAGGGCAGTCCAAAATTGTGAGGTTCACCAATGCCCCTGCATACAGACGTGCATGAGGGCCTCAAAACATTAAGTGTCCATTGTCAGGAAGTGGGTGTATTATAGTATAGCCCTTAGGCAGGGCAGCCAAAAATTGGGAGGCTCCACATTGTCCCTGGATAGAGACGTGCATGAGGGCCTGTAAACCTGAAGTGCCCATTGTAAGGAAGTGGGTCTATTGTAGTATAGCCCTTAGGCAGGGCAGCCAAAAATTGGGAGGCTCCACGTTGTCCCTGGATAGAGACGTGCATGAGGGCCTGTAAACCTGAAGTGCCCATTGTAAGGAAGTGGGTGTATTATAGTATAGCCCTTAGGCAGGGCAGCCAAAAATTGGGAGGCTCCACATTGTCCCTGGATAGAGACGTGCATGATGGCCTGTAAACCTGAAGTGCCCATTGTAAGGAAGTGGGTCTATTGTAGTATAGCCCTTAGGCAGGGCAGCCAAAAATTGGGAGGCTCCACGTTGTCCCTGGATAGAGACGTGCATGATGGCCTGTAAACCTGAAGTGCCCATTGTAAGGAAGTGGGTGTATTATAGTATAGCCCTTAGGCAGGGCAGCCAAAAATTGGGAGGCTCCACGTTGTCCCTGGATAGAGACGTGCATGAGGGCCTGTAAACCTGAAGTGCCCATTGTAAGGAAGTGGGTGTATTATAGTATAGCCCTTAGGCAGGGCAGCCAAAAATTGGGAGGCTCCACGTTGTCCCTGGATAGAGACGTGCATGAGGGCCTGTAAACCTGAAGTGCCCATTGTAAGGAAGTGGGTGTATTATAGTATAGCCCTTAGGCAGGGCAGCCAAAAATTGGGAGGCTCCACGTTGTCCCTGGATAGAGACGTGCATGAGGGCCTGTAAACCTGAAGTGCCCATTGTAAGGAAGTGGGTGTATTATAGTATAGCCCTTAGGCAGGGCAGCCAAAAATTCGGAGGCTCCACGTTGTCCCTGGATAGAGACCTGTTAGGTTCTTAGTGCCTCCGTGCTTGCATTTAAAAACCGCACGTGTGTGCCTGTTGGTGGCAGCTTTCCGCTGCATTTGTGTGAGTTTTGCAAAAACTTGGATATAACGCACAAGTCTAGTGAATACACATCAGCACAGCATTGCAAAATGCGCAAGGGCGTTGTCAACGAACAAGGAAGTGGACGTGATGGTGGTGCAGGCAGAGACCGAGGTTGTGTGCAAGCTCTAATTTCGCAACAACAAAGGGCCACATCTAGTCGCTCGCACGTCCTGTCCCAAATTCTTGGGGACCGCAGCAGTACACCGCTCTTGAACCAAGACCAGTGTCAACAGGTTGTTAGTTGGATAGCGGATAATGCTTCCAGTCAGATTGGCACCACCACAAACACTCTGTCTTCCACACGGTCAAGTGTCAGTAGCCGTGATACTGCACCGCACATTTCAGAACCTGATCCTCCTTCCTACCACCAGGCCGAGTACACGTCCACGGACATTACTGATCCCACACTTGGACACTCGGAAGAGCTGTTCGTTCACGTTTCCATTCACAAATTCTGGCCTCTCGCCAGCTCCTGTTGAAGTGGGCCATGACGAGATTGTATGTACAGATGCCCAAATATTTGAGCAGCCACGTTCTCACGAAGTTGGCAACGTGTCTCAACAAGGGGTGGACGATGATGAGACACAATTGTCAGGAAGTCAGGAGGAGGAGCAGGGTGCGGAAGAGGAAGACGACGTGGTGGATGATCCAGTAAATGACCCAACCTGGCAGGAGGATATGCAGAGCGAGGACAGCAGTGCACAGGGGGAGGGAGGCGTAGCATCACAACAGGCAGTAAGAAGCAGAGTGGTGGCCCCAGGCAGACGTCAGGCAACTGTTCCCCGGAACAACACGACACAAGGTGCCTGTACAAATGTTAGGTCTTCCCGAGTCTGGCTGTAATACTATTGTATGTATTGAGGATTTCGATTGCGTTAGGGCAATGACAACCAGAGACGAGTTCTTGGTGCAAGACGTTTATAATATGCAACCAGCAAATATGTACATAAACGGAACAAAAACACAGTAGAACATAAATACAGGAAATACCTTCCAGGGACGGAGCGAAAGGGAATTCCCGGGACCGCGCACCGGACTCCCCCAGGGAGACCACCAAGAGCGAACCCCTATACAGGGATTGTCTGGCAATCACCCCAGAAGCCCTAAATGCGCAGCAGCCGGGACACAAAAGGGCAATAGGTAAGTCCAAAAATGTCCGTACGTGATGTGAGTCCAGAGTGGTATTAAACGGAAGGAACCGGGCAGAAGTGCCGACCAAAGACGGCAAACGGAGTCCGGGCACAGCTAGATGATACCAGATGAAGTCCAGAGTCGGTGTCGGTTGTTTTCCAAGAGGATCCGAATAACAATCAGGAACCAAAAGCAGCAGGGCAGGAGCACACAGGAAGCAGTATACTCAGGCACTGGACTAAGCTTTAGGGGCGGCTTTTAAACAGATGGACAGGAAGTAGGGCAACAGAACAGAAAACTCCATGTTAACAAAGGGCAAGCTCTTTCAAAAGAAAACTGGAAAACCTGGAACTCTGACACTGGCAGTTTTTTAAGTTGGCTCCAGATGATTCTAAAAAGGCCATTTGCAACACCTGCCATGCCAGCATCAGCAGGGGTACCAAAACTAGCAGCCTGACCACCAGCAGCATGATCAGGCACATGCCAGCCAAGCACCCGACTTTGTGGGAAGTACAACAGAGTCCAGGAGCAGTGCTTGCTGATGTCACTGCTACGTCTTCGCTGGTTGTGCATGCGAGCCAATCCCCTGTCCATGCTGCCTGCGAACAAGCCTCCTCCACTCCTGCACCTGCAGTTGCCTACGCAGAAAGAACACCATCATCAAGCACGTCCTTGTCCCAGCGCAACGTTCAGTTATCCATTCAGCAAACCTTTGAACGCAGGCGCAAATACACTGCCAACACCCCACATGCCACAGTTCTAAATGCTAACATTTCGCGACTGCTTGCGCTGGAAATGTTGCCTTTTAGGCTGGTTGAGACAGAAGCATTCCGCGACCTGATGGTGGCAGCTGTCCCACGTTACTCGGTCCACAGCCGCCACTATTTCTCCCGGTGTGTCGTCCCCGCATTGCATAACCACGTGTCACAAAACATCACACGTGCCCTGAACAACGCTGTTTCAGCCAAAGTCCACCTAACCACAGACACGTGGACAAGTGCATGTGGGCAAGGCCGCTACATCTCGTTGACGTCACACTGGGTTAATATTGTGCAAGCTGGGACCCAGTCTGAGCGAGGGACGGAACACGTCCTTCACACACCAAGTTTTGCAGGCCCTACCTCAGTCAGGGTTTCACACACACTCTACAGCTCCGGAATGTCATGCTCCTCAGCCTCCTCCTCCTCCTGCGCATCCTGATCCACTTTACCCTCCACACCAGTCCCAAGCTGGAAGTGTCGCGGGCGGAGGAGGGGACGGTGCGCTCTCCCACTGCTCGGGTCCGGCTGACGCTGCTCTACGGCTGCTGCTGCTCGTTGGCTCGAGCGATGGCCGGATCCCGGGGACTCGAGCGGCGCTACTCGCCCGTGAGTGAAAAGGGGTGGTTTGGGTTTTGGGGATATTGTCCGTGACGCCACCCACGGTTGTGGTGATTGTGTGGACACCACCACTGCTCTGGACGGGGATCCCGGGAGCCTGTGACAGGGAGCAGCTTTGTTGTTATTTCTCCCCTCCGTGGGTAGGGGGGTTGGTTGTCCCGGGGCCTGGTGATGGGGTAGACATGGATGACAGGCGGGTTGCGGGGCCTGATGAGGTGCAGGGTCGCAGGGGCAGCGCTGTGCCGCACGGCACGGAGGTACTCACTCAGCCCAATGATGATGACACAGTTCACGGTTAAACAAGTGGCTGGATGGACGGGTCACTCGGACGGCTGCGGTTGTTCCTCCCTGCAGGTTAGTGATGACTGTCTCTCCCTGCACCTAAGTTAAGTGTTGGTAGTGATGGTTTCCCAACGGTAACCCGCTCCCCGACCTGGATATGGGCCGGAGGAGCCCCTTTTGCCCACAGGCGCTGGCCCTGGGAGACGGTTGCCCTTGGCGGTGGCTGTGTCTCCCCTTCACGGTTGTACGGTTGCCTTCTATCTGGACTTGGCTGTTTGGAAACCCTGTGGTTCCCTTCACTAACGGATTTGGCAAATTCACGGCGACACCAAGCCTTGCCGGGATCCGAAAGTCCTCTGCCAATGGTGCTGGCTTCTCTTTGTATACCGGTCCGGTACGGCCGGGTCACCACCCGTCCACGGTCCTTACGGCAGACTCCAATCGGCCTCCACTGCAGACGGTCACCACATCCTGCCAACCTTGCTGTCCTGTCCGGGCCACACACCCGGACCAACTTCAGGCTCTTTGCTGTCACTTTTCTCCTCTCTACTACTTTCCTCCTTCCACTTCCTTAGCTTAACTCTCACTGCCTGTGTTTTCCCTCCTCCTCGGTGGGTGGAGACCAACCGCCTGGCTCCACACCCTGGTGTGGACAACAGCCCCTGGGGAAGGCAACAAGGATTTTGTGTTTTGACTATGATATGCCTGCAGGGAGTGTGGGGTGTTTAAGTGTTGTGCTCTGTGGCCCCTGGCTTGTCCAGGGCGACACAGAAGCACTGCAGCACTGCCTCGGCGAAGCGGCAACAGGCAGTGCTGAAGCTAATCTGCATAGGTGACAAACCCCACAATGCAGAAGAGGTGTGGACAGCTCTGAAACAGCAGGCAGATCACTGTCTCACAACTCTGAACCTAAAGCCAGGAAAGGTCGTGTGTGACAATGGCCGGAACCTGGTGGCGGCTTTGAGGCGAGGCCAGCTGACACATGTTCCATGCGTGGCCCATGTGCTCAACCTCGTGGTTCAGCGGTTTCTAAAGTCATACTCAGAGCTGTCTGATCTGCTGGTAAAAGTTCGCCGCCTGTCTGCACATTTTCGAAAGTCACCTACTGCTTCAGCCGGCCTTGCCGGCTTAAGACGCCGTTTGCATCTTCCGGCACACAGACTGGTGTGTGATGTCCCCACGCGTTGGAATTCAACTCTGCACAAGTTGGTCAGGATATGTGAGCAGAAGAGGGCAGTTGTTGAGTACCTGCATCACCTAAGCCGTCGGGAAATGGGTCAAACTCCACGCATAACACCTGAGGAGTGGAGATGGATGTCCGACCTATGCACCATCCGCCAAAACTTTGAGGACTCCACCAAGATGGTGAGCGGCGATGACGACATTATTAGCGTCACCATACCGCTTCTCTGCCTTCTAAAATGGTCTCTGCTCAAAAAACAACCATGATGCATTGCAGGCGGAGCGCGATGAGTTTGAGCAAGAAACAGTAGTGGGTGTGGGTGATGATAACACACAGCCCAGCCTCGTCTCATCACAACGTGCAGTGGAGGACTATGACGAGGAGGAGGATGAAGACATGGAGCAACTCTCTGGCCAAATTGAGGATATGACATGCAGTCATATCCTCGGTTCAGCGTGGCTGGCCAGAGGACAGGGTAGATGATGAGGAGGAGGAGGAGGAGGACAGCATGTTCAGTCATCGTGTTGGTCAGGATACTGAAGTGATGGCTGTTAAGAGTCTGGCACACATGGCTGACTTTATGGTAAGCTGCCTGTCTCGTGACCCTCGCGTTAAGAACATCTTGGCCGACAATCATTACTGGTTGGTAACACTGTTAGACCCACGCTACAAGGAGAACTTTTTGTCTCTTATTCCCGTGGAGGAGAGGTCAACCAAAATGCAGCAGTTCCGGAAGGCCATAGTCACGGAAGTAGGCAAAGCATTCCCCTCACAAAACGCTAGCGGCATAGGTCAGGAATCAGTGGACAACCGAGGCGTACAGTCGAGAGAGGCACAAGTCCAATCCGCCAGAGGTAGGGGAACAGTCTTTAAGATGTGGGACAGTTTTCTCAGCCCCTCACGTACCACAGCCCCTGAGGTGCGGGGTAGTGCCACAAGAAATCCTAAGTTTGCCCAGATGCTGAAGGAGTACCTTGCAGATCGAACAACTGTACTCCGACATTCCTCTGTGCCTTACAATTATTGGGTATCCAAGCTGGACACGTGACATGAATTGGCTCTCTACGCCTTGGAAGTCCTGGCCTGCCCTGCTGCTAGCATTTTGTCAGAGCGTGTTTTTAGTGCCGCAGGTGGAATCATTACAGATAAACGCACCCGCCTGTCAACTGAAAATGCTGACAGGCTGACTCTGATCAAGATGAACAAGGGTTGGATTGTGCCAGACTTCACCACACCACCAGCAAATGAGAGCGGAATTTAAAGTTTGCCATGTACGTCCACTCACCCATGGGTACACACTTCTGGACTTTGGATAATCGCTGGACTGCTCCTCCTTCTCCTCAGGTGCCACCATGATGATGACCGTTACAAATTGCAATACTTAGGCCTTTGTTTCAGGTATACCCCCAGTGGTAAATTTTTTCGCCCATTCTTTCCAGAATGGACATTACAACGACAGGAGACTTGCTCCTTTGCAATGGGAACAATGTTTTGAGGCCCTCATGCACGTCTCTACCCAGGGACAACGTGGAGCCTCCCAATTTTTGGCTGCCCTGCCTAAGGGCTATACTACAATAGACCCACTTCCTTCCAATGGGCACTTCAGGTTTACAGGCCCTCATGCACGTCTCTACCCAGGGACAACGTGGAGCCTCCCAATTTTTGGCTGCCCTGCCTAAGGGCTATACTACAATAGGTAATATTGAATGAACGAAAAAGTCTTCAGCTCACCTGCTGCACATTTTCTCACACATTTTTCACCCCTCCCTTTTCCTCACTTAATGAGTCAGTCTATTTTAGTAGCTACTTGGGATTCATGAGACACTTATGACTAAGGACTAGTTGGTTTTATTGTCAGTCCGAAACGCGTAAAGCCCTCATGTAACCGTGCCTTTACTATTCTAGCTATTTTTCGGTCTTCACTATATGTTTTTAAGATTTTCAAATAAAGACTCGAATGTTTTAAACCAAGGAGGACTCGTGCTGGATCACTCCCTCTCCCCCCTCCTTCCACATCTATACTACAATAGACCCACTTCCTTCCAATGGGCACTTCAGGTTTACAGGCCCTCATGCACGTCTCTATCCAGGGACAATATGGAGCCTGACGCTGCCACCGACTGCCACACACATGCTGTTTTTAAATGCAACCACGGACGCAATAAGAACCTAACTGGTTTTTAGGAGCGACAATTACTGAGAAGTCTGACACTATCAGACACTGCTGACTGACGTGTATTATTATACACTAGACTTGTGCGTTATATAATAGTTTGTGCAAAACGCGCACCTGTACGCTGCCACTGACTGCCACACACGTGCTGTTTTTAAATGCAAGCACGGACGCAATAAGAACCTAACTGGTTTTTAGGAGCGACAATTACTGAGAAGTCTGACACTATCAGACACTGCTGACTGACGTGTATTATACACTAGACTTGTGCGTTATATAATAGTTTGTGCAAAACGCGCACCTGTCCCCTGCCACCGACTGCCACACACGTGCTGTTTTTAAATGCAACCACGGACGCAATAAGAACCTAACTGGTTTTTAGGAGCGACAATTACTGAGAAGTCTGACACTATCAGACACTGCTGACTGACGTGTATTATACACTAGACTTGTGCGTTATATAATAGTTTGTGCAAAACGCGCACCTGTACGCTGCCACTGACTGCCACACACGTGCTGTTTTTAAATGCAAGCACGGACGCAATAAGAACCTAACTGGTTTTTAGGAGCGACAATTACCGAGAAGTCTGACACTATCAGACACTGCTGACTGACGTATTATACACTAGACTTGTGCGTTATATAATAATTTGTGCAAAACGCGCACCTGTCCCCTGCCACCGACTGCCACACACGTGCTGTTTTTAAATGCAAGCACGGACGCAATAAGAACCTAACTGGTTTTTAGGAGCGACAATTACTGAGAAGTCTGACACTATCAGACACTGCTGACTGACGTGTATTATACACTAGACTTGTGCGTTATATAATAGTTTGTGCAAAACGCGCACCTGTCCCCTGCCACCGACTGCCACACACGTGCTGTTTTTAAATGCAAGCACGGACGCAATAAGAACCTAACTGGTTTTTAGGAGCGACAATTACTGAGAAGTCTGACACTATCAGACACTGCTGACTGACGTGTATTATACACTAGACTTGTGCGTTATATAATAGTTTGTGCAAAACGCGCACCTGTACGCTGCCACTGACTGCCACACACGTGCTGTTTTTAAATGCAAGCACGGACGCAATAAGAACCTAACTGGTTTTTAGGAGCGACAATTACTGAGAAGTCTGACACTATCAGACACTGCTGACTGACGTGTATTATACACTAGACTTGTGCGTTATATAATAGTTTGTGCAAAACGCGCACCTGTCCCCTGCCACCGACTGCCACACACGTGCTGTTTTTAAATGCAACCACGGACGCAATAAGAACCTAACTGGTTTTTAGGAGCGACAATTACTGAGAAGTCTGACACTATCAGACACTGCTGACTGACGTGTATTATACACTAGACTTGTGCGTTATATAATAGTTTGTGCAAAACGTGCACCTGTACGCTGCCACTGACTGCCACACACGTGCTGTTTTTAAATGCAAGCACGGACGCAATAAGAACCTAACTGGTTTTTAGGAGCGACAATTACTGAGAAGTCTGACACTATCAGACACTGCTGACTGACGTGTATTATTATACACTAGACTTGTGCGTTATATAATAGTTTGTGCAAAACGCGCACCTGTACGCTGCCACTGACTGCCACACACGTGCTGTTTTTAAATGCAAGCACGGACGCAATAAGAACCTAACTGGTTTTTAGGAGCGACAATTACTGAGAAGTCTGACACTATCTGGACTGTTTTACACTGTGTACACCAGCCCCAGATATGATGAAGGCTGGTATACGGTCACCACTACCCTGCCTGCCTGCCTGTATACTGCTACAATAGTCCTGACAAGGACTCTTCTGGTCACTAGTCTGTATTCCGACCTGGCTATACCCTGCCTGTATATAGCAACAATAGTCCTGAGAAGGACTCTGCTACTGTACTCCGACCTGGCTATACCCTGCCTGCCTGTATACAACTAGAATAGTCCTGAGAAGGACTTCTGGTCACACTGTTTGCAGCCCTGCTCCGGAACTAACTATAAAGGGCCGCAAAGCTTTCCCTGAATCAGCGACACTCTCCCTGCACTGACTGTCTGGATAGTTGTGAGCAGAGCACAGCGCGCCGGCCGATATAAAGGCTCGGTCACGCTGTGCAGGCCGGCCAATCACTGCAATTCCACAACTAACAGGGCTGTGGCATTGCAGTGGTCTGTCAGCCAATCCCTGCATGAGGGCTGGCTCTCAAAAGAGCGCCAACATGCAGAAATGAAGACCACGAGTACAGCACGAGTATCGCGAGATTACTCGGTCCCCGCCGAGCAGCCCGAGTACAGCGATACTCGTGCGAGTACCGAGTAGTGACAAGCATGCTCGCTCATCACTAGTGTTGAAGACTAAATTGTAACCAATAAAATATATATTTATCACATGGGGTACTTTGTTTTTTAGTGTCAAATCTATTTTTATTACTTTTTAACACAGATGACACCACACATCTGATACTGAAACGACGTAGGTCTTAGGGCTGGTCAACAGTGATCCGGTCCCAAGAGAGAGACATCTTCCCCAGGTCCCCTACCACCTATTGGTATGCAAGTAGCAACTCTCACGCAACAAAACTACAGAAAGCGCAAATCTGTCTAAAGAAGAAACTGAGACACAAAAAGTAAATAGAAGAAAGAAGTAATAGGGGAAAAAAGGAAAGAGTAGAAAGAGAAGAGGGGTGCTAGGATGGGGGGGTTGACTCCGGGTTGGAGCTATGTAATCACTTAGGGGTACTTTGCACACTACGACATCGCAAGCCGATGCTTGCGGTGCCGAGCGCGATAGTCCCCGCCCCCGTCGCAGCAGCGATATCTTGTGATTGCAGCCGTAGCAAACATTATCGCTATGGCATCTTCACATGCACTCACCTGCCCTGCGACGTCGCTCTGGCCGGCGACCCGCCTCCTTCCTTAGGGGGTGGGTTGTGCGGCGTCACAGTGACGTCACACAGCAGGCGGCCAATAGAAGTGGAGGGGCGGAGATGAGCGGGATGTAAACATCCCGCCCACCTACGTCCTTCCGCATAGCCGGCGTGAGCCGCGGTGACGCAGGTAAGGTGATGTTCCTCGCTCCTGCAGCTTCTCACACAGCGATGTGTGCTGCCGCAGGGGAACGAGGAACAACATCATACCGTCGCTGCAGCTACATTATAGAAATTTCGGACACTACACCGATGATACGATTACGACGCTTTTGCGCTCGTTAATCGTATCATAAAGGATTTACACGCTACAATATCGACAGCGACGCCGGATGTGTGTCACTTTCGATTTGAGCCCACCGACATCGCACCTGCGATATCGTAGTGTGCAAAGTACAATGGCCGGTCATAAAGTGTGTTTCCTGCAATAGCAGAATATGGATCCTCTTCTTGTGCATATCAAAGAGTACCTGAGACCATTTCTGCAGCACATTCAGGCCTCTCACATTCAAGGAACCCCAGTGCACCTGTGTCGTTTTAAAGAGGAGGACTGGCAAGGAGCAGGTATACTTTGTTTTTTAGTTTGCGATCTTACAGGTGATGAATGCCACTGTATGGCATACATAGTATTGAGAATACATAAATATACCCCCTTTAAAAAGTATTAAAAGTCAGATTTTAATCAATATCTCACTGAACACAGGAACAATTTTCAGAATTTTGACACAAAACAGAATCTCATATTACTTTTTTTTTAATCCTTAGCATTAAAGTTGACTCAATAAAATAACTTTTGTTACAAAATCTTCCATTTTACTTAAATTAGTTGATGCAAAAATGAATACATCCCACATCAATAACAACTACATCTATTGTTGTATGACCTCCATGTTTTTAAAGACAGCACCAAGTGTTCTAGGCATGAAATTAACAAGTTGGTGACATATTACAACATCTTGATTTTTCCATTCTTCAATACAATCATTTTTTTAGACATGGATACAGGATGGAGAGTGATACTGAATTCATCATCTCTTCAGAATACCCGATAACTGTTCACTTGGATTCAGATCAAGAGACATACTTGTGCACTGAATCATTTTCACTCTGTTCTTTATCGGCAATGCAATAGATGTGTGGTTTGGATCATTTTCATGTTGGGAAAGTGCACATCTACCAAGGGCACAGAGTGATGGTTTCACCTTCTCTTTCAATATAGAGCAATACATCTGTGTATTCATGATACCATCAATGCAATGTAGCTCCCCAACATTAACAGCACTCATGCTGTCCCACATAAGGACACTGCCACAACCATGTTTTCCTGTAGACACCATTCTTTTTCCTAAATTCATGCCCTTGATAAATGAGTACTTTTCCAACATGGCAATGATTATAAAAACACACATCTGTTGCCTTTCTGAAGAAGAACAGGTGAAAGTGATTCAGTGGCCAAGTATGTCTTCTGATCTTGATTTCTGAACAGTGCAGTTGAGCATCACTCTCCATCCAGCATCTGGGCTCTAAATAAGTCATTCTTAAAGGATGGAAAAAGATGTTGGAATATGTGGCCAGCTTCTTCATTTTATGCTAGAAGACTTTGTGCTGTCCTTAAAAAATCATAGTGGTCATACAAAATACTAGAAATAGTAGTTTTCTATGTGGGATGCATTCATTTATGCATCAACTAATTTGAGTAAAACTGAAGATTTTAAAATGAAAGTTATAATAATAACCTTGCTTTCCTGTTATGGGTTAAAAAATGTTCTACAAAAGTCAGGCTTGTCAAAATTGTGGAAATTGTTCTTTTGCGAAAGTGACTAAAATTTTACTTTTCCAATGGGTGTACTCATTTATGCAGAGCTGTAATGAACCAGCAGGGGGAGCTAGAACACCGAGAGAGTGCTAGGTAGTAATTCTCTCCTAGATGGCACTAGACTGTAACAAACCAGCAGGGGGAGCTGGAACACCAGGAGAGTGCTAGACAGAAACACTCCACTAGAGGGCACTAGTCTCCCTACTGGAAGAAGTAGATGGTCGTATGAACTGGAGTCAGAGCCAGGACGTCGACGAGGTATCAGGGATCAGATGGAGACAGAGTCTTAGGGAGAGTTAAGCCAGAAAACCGAGAGAGAACGTCAAAGACCGTGGGAGCGCAGAAAACAGAGTCCAATCACAAGCCGATGTCGGGAGTCGGGAGAGCAGGTAATAGCAGGAAGTACAGGAGGATGGAACAACAGAGGAGGGAGGAAGGGTGTCAGAGAGGAACGGAGGAGGTCAGGATGGAAAGCAGGGAGGACAGAAAGTCAGGACAGGAGGCAGGGAGTACGTACACATTCAGGATAGGAAGCGGGGTGAACAGACACAGTCAGAACGGGAGACAGGGAGGACGAATGTAGTCAGGACGGGAGGTAGGATCAGAACTTACAGGGACTAGTGGCACACTGCAGAGCAGAATTATAACTGACGCCCCATAAATAAGGCGCCGTGATCCTGGGAACGAGGAACGCTCCAGGGAGCACTGACAGCCGTGAGTCATGACAAGTGCACTGTATGTCACACAGAAGTCTAGTTTTGCTTTTCTATTCTGTACTGAGGAAACTTTTCGGTCCTTTTAAGTACCAAGGTCTAGACACAAATTCATCCTCTACATACTATATAGCTGTGCCCCTGAATATTTAACACATTTGCCCTGCATAACCAGGATGGAGTATATATGAATATGCTATTGGAACTCCTATAATCCTATGTTATTTTAAAAAGTAAGGTAAAACAATGTCAAAAGCACATTTTTAGAATCCTGTAAAATGGTAGGATGCAACAGACAGTGCTGACACCTTAGGAGGTAGGTAAACCCCCTTAGCTACTTTATTTCTCCACAAAAACAGGAATTGTCTGTTTAATTAGCTAAACCATTGAAGAAATTGGCATTAAGCCATGCACAATGATAGAATAATAGATGACCAGTAGTGATGGGCTAATTCGCTGATAACCGGGACTGGCGAACCTAACTGGATTAAAAATAAATCTGGTTTCGTATCGGAATTGATCCAAGATATCTGGCCGGATGTCGGTTCCCATATAAGTCTATCGGGACCAGAATCCAGGGATTACAAATGGTGGCAGAAGGGATAGGAGATAGGAGCAAGCTGTACTTACCGAGACTCCGGCACGGCTGTAACTGCTCCTGCGGCCACTCATTTTTCTTACTTTCATTGCATATGCATTGCTTTTCCTGTCTATCGATGTCTGTGACTGGTTGCAATCAGACGTACCCCCCTAAGTGTTCACGTGTCAACTGACTGCTTCCTATTACAGACATTGTGTGTTTCTATCTTGATATGAAAATAAATAAATAAAATTTGTGTATGGTTCCTCATATTATAATACCTAGCACAGATAAAGCCCAAGGCTACAGGCTGCATCCCCCAGCCATGCGCTTATCTTGACTCTGTATCAAAACAGGATTAACTGCATACAGCTTTTTAAAAAAAACTATTGAAATAAATAATTTTAAAAAATGGCGTGCGGTCCCCCTCAATTTACCCAGCCATGATAAAGCCTAATTGCAGGGGGCAGGTATTCTCAGTCTGGGAAGACCCATGGTTATTGACCCCATCGTAGTCTAAAAATAACAGCCTGCAGCCACCAAGAATTGTCGCATCCATTGGATGCCACAATCCCAGGACTTTACAAATCTCTCGCTGATTGCCCTGGTGCAGTGCCAATCGAGGTAATAGGGGGTAATCACAGATCACAGCTGCCACTAAGCCCTAGATTAGAGATGGGGAGGTCTTTAAGTCCTCCCCCCATTACTAATCTGTAAGTGAAAGTAAATAAACGTAAACACTGAAAAAATCCTTTATTTGAAAAAAAATACAAAAAATACTCTTTAGCCACTTTATTACCCCCTAAAACATCCCTGCAAGTCCGACGTAGTCCACACGAGGTCCCACACTGATTATAGCTTTGCTACATCAAAAGCTCACAACATGCGCCATAGAAGAATGACCACCCACTGTGAGCTTCAGGCAGACATTGAATGAGCGTCGCAATCAGTGGTGACGTCACTCAGGGAAGTTGCGGGCACAGTTGGAGGTTCCCACAACCCTCCACCTGTTACTGCAGGTAACCTGACCTCAAGTTACTTCATTAAACTCAGTGACCTCATCTACAAATTCTGGGGAAAGACAAATGCCAAACGCGTCAGACCAAGAAATATTAACCACTCCCACAGAAAAAGGTAATCTACAGGTCATCAACCTTTCCACTTATGAGTTGTCTGAGATAGAGATCAAGCTTCTGACAAAGGGGCTTTCCTTCTCCCCCATGAACAGGCTTGACAAGTTTGTCTTAACTAAAGATCTATATCTGTTTTGCAGGCAATTGGTCTTCAGGTTCTTGTATAGTAGGCCCACTTTGGTGGATGAATTGCCCCCAGAAGACAGACGGGTTTTCCAGGACCTCCTGGAATTGGTGAGTGAGAACGAAAGGCCTTTGGGTACCAGAACTCCATTTTCGGGACGCCTCTTATCACAGGCCACTCCCCCTTTTAACATCTGCCCGGCGGTACAAATCTTTTTTGATAAAACATGTGTTGATATAAAAAATCTAAAACTAGACGGCAATAGGGCCAATAATTTATCCAGAGAAGAACTACTTGCCCTGAAACGCCTAAAAGAAAACAAGGATTTTATCATTAAGGAAGCAGACAAAGGGGGTAATATTGTCTTGTGGCCCTTTGACATGTATATGAGAGAAGCTAAGAGACAACTAAACAATGCTCTTTGTTATCAAATTCTTCCATCAGATCCTACGGAATTCTTCAAGAGGAAGCTTGATGACCTACTCAGAATCTCATTTGACCATGGCATAATTTCAATGAAAGAAAAAAACTTTTTGACCACGAAACACCCAGTTGTTCCAACTCTATATTTACTTCCAAAGGTGCATAAGGGACTCCAGGAGCCCCCAGATAGGCCTATTGTTGCGGGGATTGGTGGTCTTTTTGAAAGACCATGTATTTATTTGGATTTTTTCTTACAACCAATTGCCCAACGCCTTCCTTCCTATATACGTGATTCAACACATATTTTGGATCAATTAAGGGGCCTACGAGTACCATCTGGAACCATGTTGGTTACATTAGATGTGGAATCCTTGTATACATGCATAAGTCATGATTTGGGTATTCAGGCTGTGTCCTTTTTCTTGAACCAACAGAGCACAGGAGATCGGCTGCATGACTCGTTCCTTTTGGAACTTTTGAAAATGGTGTTGGAGAAAAGCTATTTCACGTTTGATAGAGCCTTCTATAAACAAACAGCTGGGACCGCGATGGGAGCGCGTTGTGCGCCAAGTTACGCCAATGCGTTTCTAGGATGGTGGGAACTCAACAGGGTATGTACCATGGATCTTTATAATAGGTTTGTACTGAAATGGTACAGATTTATTGATGATATCCTGTTTCTGTGGACAGGGCCCTTGGATTTGTGCGATGAGTTCATACGGGAGTTGAATCAGAATGAATTAAACATAAAGCTCACCAAGACTATATCAACTACTTCGGTGGATTTCTTGGATTTGAGGATTAATCTGAAGGGTGAGTCTTTATGTACGCAACTCTTTAGAAAGCCCACCGCCGCTAACAGTTTGCTGCACTACTCCAGTTTCCACCCTCCTCATGTCCGGAATGCAATCCCGAAAGGACAATTTTTGAGGGTTCGGAGGAACTGCAGCAACCTGGAGGATTTCCGTGTTCATGCACTCGATCTCTCCAGCAGATTCAAAGCAAGGGGTTACCCAAAACGAGTCATATCCTCAGCCTACCAGATGACCTCCAACATGAACCAGGAGGATGCCCTAGGACCCAAGAATCAGGCCAAAGTTGGAACGGTAAATTTGATCTCACAATATCACAATCAGTGGCAGGATGTTTATACAATTCTCAATAATAACTGGGGTATCCTACGGAGTGAGGAAAGGCTTTGTGCCTTTATCTCTGAAAAACCTAAAATGGTTGCCCGGAGAGCTAGGAATATGAAATCATTCCTAATCTCTAGCCACTTTCGGAGACAGACCCAGAACTTGGGGAGGGGTTCAAAGGTTGTTGGAACTTTCCCTTGTGGGGATTGCACGGTGTGCCAATTCATGGTTGCAGGAAACCAATTCCCTCTACCTATTCCTCCTGGGCAGGTTTCCTGTCGGTCGTATTACAATTGCCGGTCGAAGAATGTGGTCTATGTGTTTAAATGTGATTGCCCTAAACTCTATGTGGGTCAAACCACCCAGGAGCTACGACGCAGACTACAGCAGCATATATCCAATATCAACACAGCAAAAGAGGATCTGAGAAAGGGTAAGACCGTGTCATCTGTGGCTATGCACTTTCTCACATATCATTGTGGTCGTACCAGAAGTCTCAAAGTCCTTGTGGTTGATGCTGTCAATCAGGGCATCAGGGGGGGTGATGTGGTCAAGGAGTTGCTATGAAGGGAATCAAAATGGATCTACACACTCAACAGCCTTGCACCACATGGCATCAATGAGGAAATTTTGTTCAATGGTTTCTATGAAACCTTCTAATCTTTGTTTGTCCATTATTGTTTTAGGTTCATCCCTTCCGGCTGTGGATACTCCTTTTTCCTCCCGCCGCCCCCCCCTCCATCTTTGTTTACTGTGGCGCTGTCCCTATCACCGACCACAAGGGCGTGTTTATGACCAGTGGCATTTTCCTCTCCAGATGCTGCATTGAATGGAGTACAACTCTTGGCCCGGGAATGATTAATCGAACTTTGATCCAATTTTTTGAAGAATTTTATAAGACTGCACATCAAGCCACCATGGTTGCCTTTTGAATGGCTCCATTGCTCTACTCACTGGACTTTTTTGCTGTCGCCTACTAATGTCTATTGGTGCCCTGCATCTCTGTTTATAATGGATGCGCCATTTGCAGGATTTTAATGGGGTACCTCCCTTCTTCCACTCTCAGCATGTACCAGTGTGGTACACTCCTAAAATATTGTGGCCTGCCTCACTTTTCTCCCAACAGGTTGTACAAAAAACAAAAAACCAGCAGAAAGCAAAAAAATTTAAAAAAAAAAAAAAAAAAAAAGGGAAAAGGAAGGGAAGGAAAAAAAAAAAAAAAAAAAGATTTTATTATACTATTTTTTTTTTTTTCCTGTTGCCTACTAATGTCTATTGGTGCCCTGCATCTCTGTTTATAATGGATGCGTCATTTGCAGGATCTTAATGGGGTACCTCCATTCTTTCACTCTCAGCATGTACCAGTGCCAGTACCAGTTTTTTTTTTTTTTTTTTTCTGCGATTAATTTGCTGTATTATTTGTGATCAACCTTTTGTCCCTCTCTTGGGTCTCTAAATACATTCTGCTGAATCTATATATGCCTGAATCTATATATACCTGGCTTCATAGGCGTGAAATTTGTGAGAAAAATGTGTGTGTTTTTTGGGGGGGCCCCTCCATTTTGGGAGTTGTGCGCTTGTTGTGACTCTGAATGGGATCATTGATATATGACAATTTCTGGTGTATCCACTTACCAACACAGTGTTTACTGCTTGTGAACATTCAAATAAGGTTATGTGAAACCTGATATGCTGCCTGCATGGCACTACCTATTTCTGACACATGTGCAGACTATATATTGTTGTAGTCAATATTATTCGGCATTTCACTTTAGTCTGCTCATGAGTCCTAACATTAGCGTATCCCTTTATACAAGTCGGCCCTCTGTTTCCACAGACACCGCTCTTTATTGAGAACCTTCATCCCTTCCCCCCCCCCTTTTTCGTCCGGCCATGACGAGCGCTCCCCATACTTTCCACGCATGTGTTTGACTGTGGGCCTAAATGCATGCGTGGTTTGTTTCAGCGTTGTTGGTATTTGTTAGCAACGCCTTTTCACTTCTTGCTGATTCTAGACTGCATGCTGGGTCCTACCTCCTTGCTGCTCACACAGGTGATTCATATTGTCTATTTAGTATTTTACCCTTTAAATAGTACACACATATGTCTTAGTGGTGTTAATGTCTGCCCTTGAGAAAGCTACCAAGAGGTAGCGATACGCGTGGGGCCACCCATATCTGGTCCACTACCCTTCCGTGCCCTGCCCCGGACGTTTTTTTAGCATTTTTTGCTGCACCCTCCTTGAGGTTTTGGTATGTCATCCTGAGGGATTTTCCTTAGTTGCTCTCTGGGCTTTTATTTATTACTTTAGCCCGCTTGCTTGATTATCTAAAACCTGTTTGAAATGCCTGCTGGGTGTCTTGCTCAGGTCTTTGTGAATTTGTGAACTGTACAATTTTTGATCTTGTTCATTTATTATCTGCTGCTCACTTTGCCATGGGCCAGCCAGTTAATTTCATTTGAGCACCTGTGGGATCCTCGGCATAAGCTGCTATTCTATTTTGTGGAAAGTCCTCTTCTTGTGGCACAAATATAGGGGTATTTCAGGGTTTGTTCAATATTGACTACAGCCTATTGGCATTGGACCAAGAATATACATTTTTCAATGTGGGTATCTCTCAAGTGCATTAGTGCTTTTAATTGATTTTAGATGTCCGTATTTGTCTGTGTGTATTCGTTTATCGGTATTTTTTCACTTTCACTATGTGTTTTATGTGTGTTCTATTGACAATAAAACATTGATGATTCTTAATAATACTTCATAAGTGGTGATCCCATTTTTTTAGGTATGTCTTTTTCTTGTTCTTGCCATCTACAAATTCTGGGTACTCTGCTTGTTCAGGTAGAAGTAATTAAATTTTAATCAATTGTCTCAAGCATTAATTTCAAAGTCTATAGATAATATATTGCAATATATAACTTTTGCTGGGTAACTCTTTTAGGCCTTGTACCATGATGGCAGCATTTGGATGTTTAATGTTGTGGCAGTTCATTGTGCTAATTCTGTTTGCTGTACACCCAGTAATGGCTGTATAAAAGACCCCAATGCTTTGGAAAGTGACAATAATTTGCGAATGTTGCTTTGAAAAATTAATGTGACACAATATGCAAACTGTATATATTGAAATATTTTCCTTTAAGACTCTGAGATTTATGCCAGATATTGAAAAACTGTAGCTTTTAATATCACACACAAGCATAATTTTACATATACGTTGACACACATATGCAGTCTTTTACATATACAGTTAGGTCCAGAAATATTTGGACAGTGACACAATTTTCGCGAGTTGGGCTCTGCATGCCACCACATTGGATTTGAAATGAAATCTCTACAACAGAATTCAAGTGCAGATTGTAACGTTTAATTTGAAGGTTTGAACAAAAATATCTGATAGAAATTGTAGGAATTGTACACATTTCTTTACAAACACTCCACATTTTAGGAGGTCAAAAGTAATTGGACAAATAAACCAAACCCAAACAAAATATTTTTATTTTCAATATTTTGTTGCGAATCCTTTGGAGGCAATCACTGCCTTAAGTCTGGAACCCATGGACATCACCGAACGCTGGGTTTCCTCCTTCTTAATGCTTTGCCAGGCCTTTACAGCCGCAGCCTTCAGGTCTTGCTTGATTGTGGGTCTTTCCGTCTTAAGTCTGGATTTGAGCAAGTAAAATGCATGCTCAATTGGGTTAAGATCTGGTGATTGACTTGGCCATTGCAGAATGTTCCACTTTTTAGCACTCATGAACCCCTGGGTAGCTTTGGCTGTATGCTTGGGGTCATTGTCCATCTGTACTATGAAGCGCCGTCCGATCAACTTTGCGGCATTTGGCTGAATCTGGGCTGAAAGAATATCCCGGTACACTTCAGAATTCATCCGGCTACTCTTGTCTGCTGTTATGTCATCAATAAACACAAGTGACCCAGTGCCATTGAAAGCTATGCATGCGCATGCCATCACGTTGCCTCTACCATGTTTTACAGAGGATGTGGTGTGCCTTGGATCATGTGCTGTTCCCTTTCTTCTCCAAACTTTTTTCTTCCCATCATTCTGGTACAGGTTGATCTTTGTCTCATCTGTCCATAGAATACTTTTCCAGAACTGAGCTGGCTTCATGAGGTGTTTTTCAGCAAATTTAACTCTGGCCTGTCTATTTTTGGAATTCATGAATGGTTTGCATCTAGATGTGAACCCTTTGTATTTACTTTCATGGAGTCTTCTCTTTACTGTTGACTTAGAGACAGATACACCTACTTCACTGAGAGTGTTCTGGACTTCAGTTGATGTTGTGAACGGGTTCTTTTTCACCAAAAAAAGTATGCGGCGATCATCCACCACTGTTGTCATCCGTGGACGCCCAGGCCTTTTTGAGTTCCCAAGCTCACCAGTCAATTCCTTTTTCTCAGAATGTACCCGACTGTTGATTTTGCTACTCCAAGCATGTCTGCTATCTCTCTGATGGATTTTTCTTTTTTTTCAGCCTCAGGATGTTCTGCTTCACCTCAATTGAGAGTTCCTTAGACCGCATGTTGTCTGGTCACAGCAACAGCTTCCAAATGCAAAACCACACACCTGTAATCAACCCCAGACCTTTAAACTACTTCATTGATTACAGGTTAACGAGGGAGACGCCTTCAGAGTTAATTGCAGCCTTTAGAGTCCCTTGTCCAATTACTTTTGGTCCCTTGAAAAGAAGGAGGCTATGCATTACAGAGCTATGATTCCTAAACCCTTTCTCCAATTTGGATGTGAAAACTCTCATATTGCAGCTGGGAGTGTGCACTTTCAGCCCATATTATATATATAATTGTATTTCTGAACATGTTTTTGTAAACAGCTAAAATAACAAAACTTGTGTCACTGTCCAAATATTTCTGGACCTAACTGTACATTCATACAAACACATGCGTTGACATAAATACATAGAATACAACACAAAGGGCATACGCTAGCACACACAAGTACCAACTCTCAGCTTCCAGGCGGCTGTTCAAATGACTCATCTTATGATTGGATATTCTGGACCTAGTGGCCATGCCCCTGGCCCAGCCCATTCTGATCTTAGTGGCCATGCCCCTTGGCCCAGCCCATTTTGACCTTAGTGGCCATGCCCCCTGGCCCAGCCCATTCCAGCCTTAGTGGCCATGCTCCCTGGCCCAGCCCATTGTTGCATCATTCCTATCTCTCACTGCAAATAGCTGCATTAAAACTAGCCTGTGCCCACCAGAATGGGACTTACACTTATAAAGCAGCTCTCTATTCTGGTTTACAGAATGGGACGCAAGAGGGGAACTACCTTTTGTGTTGTGAATTTATCCAAATTATGCCTATGGACAGAGTTGTGTTCATGATACATTGCCTTTCATCGTTTTGTGGATTTAACCAATTTTTTTTGAGTCTTATAAAACTTTGTTCGTAAAATTAAATGTAAATGTGATGCTATTTTTTATGATACTATATGAGTTGATGTGTAGAAACATGTACTTCATCCATATGTTTCATTTCTCTTGGTAGAAGCACCCTGAAGGCTGACAACTCAACTTATTACTGCATGTTATAATTTTGCTGAATATATTGCTAATAATTTCCTCTAACTAATCTTTCTAGAAAACTAGAATGTTTTGCAAATACGTCTTGACATTTACAGGAAATTATTTTACAAATATTCTAAAGCCTTAAATCCAATAATAACATGAATAATTGAATTCATTTACGTTTCTTAATTCCTGAAGTGCTTAGCATTGCTCCATAATTCCAGTGCCACCTTAGATTCTTAGTCCCTAAGTGGGCAGCCAAAGATGATGGACAGTTTGCAACTGTGCACCCAAATAAGAAAACAAAGTGTTCTAAAAAAATACATTATACAACTTGTAATTTGCAGAGAGAGATGCTGAGCTCAAACGTAGGATGTAATATTAACATTTTAACTTCAAAGATCCACTATTTAAATTTTAACCCTAAATCAATGAACTATGACAGTTCCCTACTATGATAAAATTTTACCAGTAATGTGAGGCAAGGATTAAATAATGCTTCTTAAAAAAGTAACTGCTATTAAAATATAATCCCCTATTCATCAAAGATCTTACGGTAGAATTCCGTGGTTAAATACTTTGAAAAGTTGTGATACAGTTGCTCAAATATATTTACAACCTTTGGCGTTTTTATGCAACCCTTGGTCATCAAAAGTGGTGGTGTACATCATGCCAGGAATGTTAATCCAGTCTATGACTCAACTAGCATTTCTTGTGAGGCACACGCCATTGATAAGATGTGCCTAATACATTAAGTGGCATGCACCTCTTAATGAATTAGGCACATCTTACTCCTGCACACCCCCTCACTAAGACTGACCTATACACCACAGGTGAGGCTGAGGCATATACAGTACAGAACAAAAGTTTGGACACACCTTCTCATTCAAAGAGTTTTCTTTATTTTCATGACTCTGAAAATTGTAGATTCACATTGAAGGCATCAGAACTATGAATTAACACATGTGGAATGAAATACTTAACAAAAAAGTGTGAAACAACTGAAAATATGTCTTATATTCTAGGTTCTTCAAAGTAGCCACCTTTTGCTTTGATTACTGCTTTGTACACTCTTGGCATTCTCTTCATTAGCTTCAAGAGGTAGTCACCGGTTTTCACTTCACAGGTGTGCCCTGTCAGGTTTAGTAAGTGGGATTGTTTTGCCTTATAAATGGGGTTTGGACCATCAGTTGTGTTGTGCAGAAGTCTGGTGGATACACAGCTGATAGTCCTACTGAATAGACTGTTAGAATTTGTATTATGGCAAGAAACAAAGCAGATAAGTAAAAAAAAAATGAGTGGCCATCATTACTTTAAGAAATGAAGGTCAGTTAGTCCGAAAAATTGGGAAAACTTTGAAAGTGTCCCCAAGTGCAGTGGGAAAAACCATCAAATGCTACAAAGAAACTGGCTGACATGAGGACCGCCCCAGGAAAGGAAGACCAAGAGTCACCTCTGTTGCGGAGGACACGTTTAACCGAGTCACCAGCCTCAGAAATCGCAGGTTAACAGCAGCTCAGATTAGAGACCAGGTCAATGACACACAGAGTTCTAGCAGCAGACACTTCTCTAGAAAAACTGTTAAGAGGAGACTTTGTGCAGCAGGTCTTCATGGTAAAATAGCTGCTAGGAAACCACTGCTAAGAACAGGCAACAAGCAGAAGAGACTTGTTTGGGCTAAAGAACACAAGGAATGGACATTAGAGCAGTGGAAATCTGTGCTTTGGTTTGATGAGTCCAAATTTGAGATCTTTGGATCCAACCACCATGTCTTTGTGCAATGCAGAAAAGGTGAATGGATGAACTCTACAGGCCTGGTTCCCACCGTGAAGCATGGCGGAGGAGGTGTGATGGTGTGGGGGTGCTTTGCTGGTGACACTATTGGCGATTTATTAAAAATTGAAGGCATACCGAACCAGCATGGCTACCACAGCATCTTGCAGCAGCATGCTATTCCATCCGGTTTGTGTTTAGTTGGACCATCATTTATTTTTCAACAGGACAATGACCCCAAACACACCTCCAGGCTATGTAAGGACTATTTGACTAAGAAGGAGAGTGATGGGGTGCTACGCCAGATGACCTGGCCTCCAAAGTCAACAGACCTGAACCCAATCGAGATGGTTTGGGGTGAGCTGGACCGCAGAGTGAAGGCAAAAGGGCCAACAAGTGCTAAGCATCTCTGGGAACTCCTTCAAGACTGTTGGAAGACCATTTCCGGTGACTACCTCTTGAAGCTCATCAAGAGAATGCCAAGAGTGTGCAAAGCAGTAATCAAAGCAAAAGGTGGCTACTTTGAAGAACCTAGAATATAAGACATATTTTCAGTTGTTTCACACTTTTTTGTTAAGCATTCAATTCCACATGTGTTAATTCATAGTTCTGATGCCTTCAATGTGAATATACAATTTTCAGAGTCATGAAACTAAGGAAAACTCTTTGAATGAGAAGGTGTGTCCAAACTTTTGGTCTGTACTGTACATCATAGGGAACACTGGTACGTATAAACATCACAGGAGATGTACATTACAGGAGATGCTGGGGCACATAAACATGACAGTAGATGCTCATACCTATATACATCACAGGAGATGCTTTGGTATATATATTCATCACAGGATAAGCTGGGGTATATACATCGCATGAGACAGTGGGGGCATATACATCACAGGAAATGATGGGGCATATACAGTACATTACAGAAGTCATGGGAGCTGCCACTGCTGTTGTCATTGTCAGTGAGACTGTCAATGGAGCACAGAGCATGCAGACTCTTCCCACAAGTTACATCCTGATGCTGACACTGGCCAGCGTCAGGATGTAGTTCTTCATTGCAGGCACTGAAGCTTTGAACAGTGAACACTGCATGTGCGTGCTCACAATGTTATGAACATTTAAAGGTTCCACAGCCCACAAAATGCAGGCACCAGCCCAAGCACTGCAGTCACTGGGATTCTGCCCAGGGCCTGGAGAGAAAATCATTGCAGGCTGTAGGTTCCCCACCCCACCCTTGTTATAAATTGTAACTGTTGAGCTATGTTACTTTATTATGTCTTTATTTTCTGTGAATTTCCTGCACAATTGTAAAAGTGCTGCACAATACGTTGCCGCTATATGAATAAAATTATTATTTTTATTATATATTATATCACTTATTGAAACTCTAGCAATCAACTCGTTCATAGCAGGGTAAAGTAATTGCATATACAATATCTATATATATAATTGCCTTATTCTGTCTGTCTGTCTGTCTGTCTTGCTCCAAAATTGTGTCCTTACGGTGACAAACAGCAGATTGGCCGCTCGCCTCGGCTCCGCCCCCCCACACGGATTGGCCGCTCGCCTCGGCTCCGCCCCCCGCATGGATTGGCCGCTCGCCCCGGCCCTCCGCACGCATCACCAGACATAACCTTGCGCTGCTGGGATTGTGACGGAGCCGGTGTACGCTGGTAACCATTATACACATCGGGTAACTAAGGTCCCTTAGTTACCCGATGTGTATCATAGTTACCAGTATACACCGGCTCCGTCACGATCCCAGCAGCGCCAGACATAACCTTGCACTGCTGGGATCGTGACGGAGCTGGTGTACGCTGGTAACCATTATACACATCGGGTAACTAAGGTCCCTTAGTTACCCGATGTGTATCATAGTTACCAGTATACACCGGCTCCGTCACGATCACAGCAGCGCCAGACATAACCTTGCGCTGCTGGGATCGTGACGGAGCCGGTGAACGCTGGTAACCATTATACACATCGGGCAACTAAGGTCCCTTAGTTACCCGATGTGTATCATAGTTACCAGTATACACCGGCTCCGTCACGATCCCAGCAGCGCCAGATATAACCTTGCGAGCCGGTGAACGCTGGTAACCATTATACACATCGGGTAACTAAGGTCCCTTAGTTACCCGATGTGTATCATAGTTACCAGTATACACCGGCTCCGTCACGATCCCAGCAGTGCCAGACATAACCTTGCGCTGCTGGGATCGTGACGAAGCCGGTGAACACTGGTAACCATTATACACATCGGGTAACTAAGGTCCCTTAGTTACCCGATGTGTATCATAGTTACCAGCGTACACCGGCTCCTGGTACACATGTGCAGGGAGCCGGCATTATACTCCCTCCCCCCAGGACTACTCCTCTTATTATAGTCGTCCTATTATACTCCTCTCTGAGTATAATAGGAGAACTATTATAGCATGGGGGATGGAGCACATGGGGGTGCGCAGCATGGGGACTGTAGCACAATGGGGAGTGCGCAGCATGGGGGATGTAGCACGATGGGGAGTGCGCAGCATGGGGGATGGAGCACGATGGGGGGTGCGCAGCATGGGGGATGGAGCACGATGGGGGGTGCGCAGCATGGGGGATGGAGGACGATGGGGGGTGCGCGGCATGGGGGATGGAGCACGATGGGGGGTGCGCAGCATGGGGGATGGAGCACGATGGGGAGAGCGCAGGATGGAGCACGATGGGGAGTGCGCAGCATGGGGGATGGAGCACGATGGGGAGTGCGCAGCATGGGTGATGGAGCACGATGGGGGGTGCGCAGCATGGGGGATGGAGCACGATGGGGGGTGCGCAGCATGGGGGATGGAGCACGATGGGGGGTGCACAGCATGGAAGATGGAGCACGATGGGAGGTGCGCTGCATGGGGGATGGAGCACGATGGGGGGTGCGCAGCATGGGGGATGGAGCACGATGGGGAGTGCGCAGCATGGGGGATGGAGCACGATGGGGAGTGCGCAGCATGGGGGATGGAGCACGATGGGGAGAGCGCAGGATGGAGCACGATTGGGAGTGTGCAGCATAGGGGATGGAGCACGATGGGGAGTGCGCAGCATGGAGGATGGAGCACGATGTGGGGTGCGCAGCATGGGGGATGCAGCACGATGGGGGGTGCGCAGCATGGGGTATGGAGCACGATGGGAGGTGCACAATTCCCCCCAAAATACACACACACCACCACACACGCACTGCACAACACACCACACACACACACTGGGGACCACAAACACCGCCCTACACAGACACCCACACACACAGACAACGCCGCACACACACAACACCCAACACACAAACACCGCGGCACACACAAATATACGCACATGCCGCACAACACACACATTGCACAAAACATACCTTCCACCAAAACACACACACACACCCCACACCCACACAAACCGTGCAACACACACACACAACGCTACAGACACACAACGCTCCACAAACAACGCAACACACAATGCAACACACAAACAACACCGCTCTCACCCCCCGCCACACCCAGAACATGTACAGCGCCCTACACAAACACTTGGTAACTACACACAACAACATCTATATATATATATATATATATATATATATATAACAAAAATCATACATTAACTACACAATACGTAAATTCTAGAATACCCGATGCGTAGAATCGGGCCACCTTCTAGTGTAACAATAAAAGAGGGAGAGCCAGCACTGCTTGAGAATGGCATGCAACAAATAAAAAGGGGAAATTCACAAATTCATTGAGATTTGCCTTAACATGGCAGGGGTGGCTCAAACAATTGATCGTTTGCTAATAACCTAATTTTGCAGAATAGTACAGTTGGAATTGGTGAATTTACACTTTTAGTTGTTTGCATGTCATTCTCAAGCAGTGCTTCCCCCCCCCTTTCTAGATGTATATATGACAGCTGATATAGTGTACCAAGTGAATTTAATTTTAGTAAATATACAGTATTTAATAAAAATATGTTCAAATTTGTATCCCACTAAATGATGACAACATATTAAAATAACAGGTTCATCCTATAACTTAACATGTTCATCCAGAAAAAAGGCAATGACTTCATGAGACAGATGCTATTTGCTCCATATTAGGACTCCTTCATATGTCATTATAAAAAAATCACAGTTGTCACGTTCCATTTTGACCATCCGTGCGGCCATTCATGTGCACGTATGTGTCATCTCTGTGCTATCTATGTGCTTTCCATGTGACATCCATGTGTACATGTCTTCTGTAAGTGTATCTGTGTGACACGTATCGGGAAAAAAAGAATGATACTTAAATGAATATTTTTTTGTGTTAAAAATGTTCAAAATAAAAAGTCATACAGAAAGATACATAGATAAATTGATAGATAAATAGAGAGATAGATTGATAGATAGGTAGATAGATAGATAGATAGATAGAGGGATAGATAGCTTTTACAGCTATTATCCAAATAAATAAATACATTTAAAAAAAATAACTTAAGGTCCCCCATATTTTTGATAACCATCAGGTAAAGCAGACAGCTGTGAGCTGGGAAGATCTATCGTTATTGGACGCTTCCCAGATTAAAAATAGCAGTCTGCAACTGCCCCAGAAGTGGAGCGGCACATTAGATGTGACAATTCTAGAGCTTCACCTTGGTTCTTCCTCAATGCCCTGGTACATTGGCAATCGGGGTAAGGGTTTATGGGGTTGATTTTAGCTGTGCAGTGTCAGCTGGCAACAATCTCTTGTGTTATAATGGAGAGATTTCTATCAGACACCCACCTTACCAAACAAGTAATCCAAAAAAAGACACACACACAACAAAATAATTCATTTCAATAAACATTCCCCAAAACCTCAGGATATCCACCATAGTCCACCAAATCAATTGTTAGCCAGAAAGGGTTTTCTGAAAAAAAAAAGCACAAACATACAAACACAGAGAAATAAAACAAGGCACTTTACCTTGTTTACGACTTTATTAAAAAAAAAATTAAATCCCATCTGCTCTGATATAGTCCAAGGAGGAGTCCGACGTGCAACGTCTATGGAGCATCATTTGCACACTTCACAGACTTTGATTACAAGCAATTCTGGGTGAAGCTGTGCTGTGTGAGACCTTTCATCTCAGATGAGCGGTGACATCCGTAAAGTTACCACTCATCAGCAGTGCAGCGTGCTCCTTAGTGAACTCGTGACTGGGCAACCCTAAAGAACCGTAATGTTACTTATGTCACTGCTCTTCAAAGGCGCCCGGTTTCTTACAGATCAGCATGACCCCTGAATTGCCTGTAAGCAAAGTCTATGCAGTGTCAGAACGATGCTCCGTAGACTTTGTTTCTTGATATCCCTGGATTACAGCAGCCTGGCTGGGATTTTTTTTCTTTGAATAAAGTGGTGAACGAGAGTAAGGGCGGCTTTGCACGTTGCGACATCGCAAGCCGATGCTGCGATGTCGCACGCGATAGTCCCCGTCCCCGTCGCAGGTACGATATCGTGTGATAGCTGGCGTAGCGAAAATTATCGCTATGCCAGCTTCACATGCATTCACCTGCCCTGCGACCGTCGTTCTGACCGGCGACCCGCCTCCTTCCTAAGGGGGCGGGTCGTGCGGCGTCATAGCGACGTCACATGGCAGGCGGCCAATAGCGGCGGAGGGGCAGAGATGAGCAGGATGTAAACATCCTGCCCACCTCCTTCCTTCCGCATATCCTACGGAAGCCACAGTGACGCCGGTAGGAGATGTTCCTCACTCCTGCGACTTCACACACAGCGATGTGTGCTGCCGCAGGAACGAGGAACAACATCGGACCGTCGCGTCAGCGTAATTATGGATTACGCCGACGCTGCACCGATGATATGATTACGACGATTTTGCGCTCGTTAATCGTATCATCGAGCCTTTACACACTACGATGTCGCATGCGATGCCGGATGTGCGTCACTTTCAATTTGACCCCACCGACATCGCACCTGCGATGTCGTAGTGTGCAAAGCCCACCTTAGTGTCTTGTTTTATTTCTCTGTGGTTGTGTTTTTTTTTAGATATCCATTTATGGACTATAATGGATTGAAAGGACTATGGTGGAGTTGCATGGGATTATTTTTTTTTAAATAAAATTGTAAATGAGGGAAAGTTTCAAGGTGTGTTTATTCAAGTGAATTATTTTTTGTGTGTGTGTCTTTTTTTGATTACTGGGTTAGTAATGGGGATGTCTGATAGATGACGCTCCTTTACTAACACCAAGGCTTTATGCCAGCTGATACTACACAGTCGACATCAACTCCATCAACCATTACCCCAATTGCCACCGCATCAGGGCAATCAGGAAGAACCAAGGCAAAGTGCATCTAATGTGATGCTCCACTTTTGGGTCACACTCAAAAAAAGTTGTTTTTCTACTCCAAATATAAAATATAACTTTTAATTATAAATATTAAAATTATAAACACATACACCTAAGTGAAGTTCATATAGGATACAGTATCTATTTCACAGATTTTAGATAATCTTAGTAGACATAAAAGAAGAAGAAATATCCATCTATCTTTTTCTCTCCCTGTTGTCTCTTATACAGTAGATCGAGCCTACCAGTGGAGATGACCCTGGTATTTTTTTCGCCTCCCTGCTCCATGGTGGCTTTCCCTATTCTTAAGGCTGCTTTACACGAGTCAATCCATCGTGCGATTTATTTGGCAAAGTCTTTTTTTTTTTTTTTTGTTTGTATCGCTGATAGGTAGTTGTCCATGTGTCACACGTTGAGTGCTGTCAAACGACCACAAAGCGCTCATCGATATATTGATTGGCCATGGCGGACGTCCAAAAGGCTTCACACATGTTTTCCTTTGGTCAATCTGTCTTTTGTATGGGCGTAATTAGGCAAACTATACAGCCCTCCGTGACGTTGTCTGGATTGTTGCACGCCCTGAATTCTTCTGACCTGCTCAATCCAGTTCTGCTAATGTGGTTGATTGCATATCCCATCTATATTGTTTCTCTTCTGCATCTGTCTTTGTTGCCTCGTGTGTCCTTAGCATCATTCTTGTTTGTTGTTTGTGGTCTGGTTAATGTCGATTTTGATCCAAAAAGGAAAGATTGGCATATAACAACTTACCACAAAAAAGGGATAACAAGGAGTGAGGGCGGAAAATCCAGCGAACAAATAAACGTAAGAAAAATTAGGAATAATGCACTATAAAACACTGTGCATGACGCCAAGGCTGAATGTTCACACATCATGACTACAGCTCCGTATTTTATAACAGTAATAACCAATCAAAACGCATCTGCTACAACCAATCCGATTAGATTAGGCGTGATTATTTAAAACCACAAATACGCCCTGAACGTTTACTGACGTCACAAACAACTACGAGGATGGCCGATTACACGGTGTCACACTTTGCAATGTGTCGTTCATTAAGACTAAACTGAACGATTTTATGGAATTAAACGATGAGTACACGATGGCCGAATTTCAAACGATTAGGCATCGGTTGGACTCGCAAGGAGCTGTCACATGAGGAGATGTCGTTACGAATGATGGAAGTGCGTCTCAAAATCCGTGATCCCAACGATGCATCGCACAATATATCGACTCGTATAAAGCAGCCTTTAGCCTTTGATAACCCTATGTATCTAAAGTACACAAAAGAAATAGTCCTAATGAACCAGCATGTAGGTAGAAAAGATGGTACCTGTAAATCGCAATTTATCTTGGCAGACGGGTGTTTTGTTCTAGGAGGATTCACAACAGAGCCCCCGAGGGACCATATTTTTATATCTCTGGATATTGGATATTCATATTTTTGGGCTCCACTGAAATATACTTGAAAGCCTTCTGAGGAACCCGACTATCACAGGGGGAAACATGTCGAGGCGGCTATATTTAAAACAAGACGATTTTTTGGAAGGACAAACTACAACAAGGGTTACCAGCACCCCTGATAGCAATGGATGCGGTTTGTTTATTGGGGTGATATCACTAAATGCCCTTTTGCATTTCTGTCTCTATGGAGTAATTGGTGGACTAAGATATAGACTCACTTCTGGATGGCCTTCTGGCCTTATGCTACCGGAAGCTCTGAATGATGGATCATATTCTATCCATGCGACTATTATTCATCTACATGCTTTCTAATAACCAAAAATTGTCTCTCTGAAAGATCTCCCGTCTGTTAGTACCTTGATATATCTCTCAAGGCATTATGCAGTGGGTACAGAAAATATTCAGACCCCTTTAAATTTTTCACTCTTTGTTTTATTGCAGTCATTTGGTAAATTCAAAAAAGTTAATTTTTTTTTCTCATTAATGTACACTTTGCACCCCATCTTGACAAAAAAACAGAAATGTAGAATTTTTTGCAAATTTCTTAAACAAGAAAAACTGAAATATCACATGGTCATAAGTATTCAGACCCTTTGCTCAGACATAGAGTTGATCGAATCCGCCAATATCCGGGACCGGCGGATCACTGCCGGATTGAAAAAAAAAATCCAGATCTGCTTCGGATTTCGGTGCCCATATAAGTCTATTGGGACCAATATCCGGAGATTAAAAATGTTTGTAGAGGGGATAGGGAGGTAGGAGCATGCGTGGTGTACTCACTCAAGGCTGTGTTATCACAATAACTTTGTCAGGGCACTACTAGGTACTGCATCCTGACAAAGTTGCAGGGCCTACCCCCAGGGACCTGGAAGCTCAGTGCTGGTACCGACAAAACACATAACATCCTCAGTTCCCTCTCCCAATCGTGGGTGACTGATTAGTTGGGGACCCAATGGATTGCCACCTAGGAGTGGAGCCTATCCAGTCCACTAGCCAACAACCCGGGGGGGGGGGGAGAGAGACAGTAGGACAGTTAGGAGTGAAAGTAGTAAGAGACGAACGTGTCTCGAGATGGGGTCATGTAGCAGTAACCTGACTGGTACAGGAGAGTGGTTGCCAGGGAGGGTACGACGAGGTACCCTTGGAACCAAAGCGCCGATGGGGCACAGGGCCCTAGGTTAGGTGAACGCTACAAGCTGCCTGACAAATACTTGGGCGGGCTTTACGATATCGTGTGATAGCTGACGTAGCGAAAATTATCGCTACGCCAGCTTCACATGCACTCACCTGCCCTGCGACCGTCGCTCTGGCCGGTGACCTGCCTCCTTCCTAAGGGGGCGGTCGTGCGGCATCATAGCGACGTCACACGGCAGGCAGCCAATAGCGGCGGAGGGGCGGAGATGAGCAGAATGTAAACATCCTGCCCACCTCCTTCCTTCCGCATATCCTACGGAAGCCGCAGTGACGCCGGTAGGAGATGTTCCTTGCTCCTGCGGCTTCACACACAGAGATGTGTGCTGCCGCAGGAACGAGGAACAACATCGGACCGTCGCGTCAGCGTAATTATGGATTACGCCGACGCTGCACCGATGATACGATTACGACGATTTTGCGCTCGTTAATCGTATCATCTAGGCTTTACACAGTACGATGTCGCATGCAATGCCGGATGTGTGTCACTTTCAATTTGACCCCACCGACATCGCACCTGCGATGTCGAAGCGTGCAAAGCCGCCCTTGCACAGTGAGGAGACCATCCAGGAACTCACTGACCCAAGAGTCCGGGGGCACCAGCAGTAAGGATAGAGCCAGGGATTGGAACAGAACACCGACCCTACAGGGTTCACACTGCCCGCCGTACAGACCAGAGTCTGACGACTAACAGGAGGGGACCCCCCCAGATGCTCCAAGCCACGGGGTTCCACAAAACGACTGTTAGATGCAGGGGAAAGAAGCCATCAAGTTACCACACTGGCACTGGGACTACAGGGAACAGGGGTCTGAACCAGCCATCAAGCATTACCATCGCTGTGAGTAAACAAGAGTTGCACTGCATTCCCATCGTGTGGTCTCCGTTGTTTCCACGCCGCACTCCATCATCTACCCCCTGGGGCTCAGCCCTACTTACGGAGGGCCCAACATCCAAGCTGCTATCACCACCAGTCCCAGCGGCCATAAACTCTGCAGCGGTGGCTCCAACTACTTAGCCGCAACCCGAAAGTGGCGTCACAACATAAACTCTTTCATCTCCCCTGTATAAAAACCCCTTTTAAAAGAGACCCACACGGTCACGGAACCAGGCAACGGCCATTACACAACCGTGACACAGCATCCCCGTACATATATGGCCCGGGACCGAGTACCCCATAGCCCTGGGGTGAGACACGCCCCCACCCTGAGTGGCAGCGTGTCAGCTGACTGGAACCAATCACAGACGGCAGGATGGCCGATGGGTGGGGAAAGCAGTGCAAGTGTCTGCGGGTCAGTATGGTGAACGTGCAACTGTTTCAGAAACACATGCACGTTCCTGTCAGAAGTGTGCATGGCTGGGTCGGTGATGCGGCTTTTTTTATTATTTAAATACATTTAAAAAAAAAAAAAACGAAGTGCAGTCCCCCCTAATATTCATCCCCAGCTAAGATAAAGCCGGCTGGGGGCTGGTATTCTCAGCCCGCAGTCGCCCGGTATTGCCGCATCTATTAGATGTCACAATCCCGGTGTTTACCGGCTCTTCTCGATTGCCCTGGTGCTGTGGCAATCGGGGAAATTAGTGGATCCTGGAGCGCCTGTGCGATCCACCGTCCTTCCGGTTATACCTGAGGAAAGCAACAGATATATTGCTGAAACGCATTGTATGTAACAAACAGGAGTCCTTTATTATTTTATTATTTTAATAATAAAAGCAAATCACTATAATAACCTGTCAGCCCATTCAATAGCGCTCAACCAGACCGAAAATCTATCTACTATATGACTGCACGGCAGACAGATACTGTTACAGGCTGGGGGCGCATCTGTCTGCAACCAAACACAGACTAGAGGATGGCCAGTGGGTGGGGAAAACATGGAAAGCTGTGTATACATGATGCACAGTACAGGAAGTGAATGCGCGTCCTGGAAGCAGCGTACTGCCATGACACCGAGTCTCGGTAAGTAAGAAACACTCTTTTATTTCTGTTTTTCTTTATTTTTCAATTATTTCCCCCGGTGCCAGATCCGCATCGTGCACCCGGAATTCCGGATCCGGGTCCGGCACCCAGGCATCTTTGAAACCGTGCTGATCCGGAATTTTACAGTTCAGATCCGCTCAGCCCTACTCAGACACTCATATTTAAGTCACATGCTGTTCATTTCCTTGTGATCCTGATTGACATGGTTTTACTCCTTCATTGGAGTCCAGCTGTGTTTAATTAAACTGATAGGACTTGATTTAGAAAGGCACACACCTGTCTATATAAGACGTCACAACTCACAATGCATGTTAGACCAAATGAGAATCATGAGGTCAAAGGAACTGCCCAAATAGCTCAGAGACAGAAATGTGAATAGGTACAGATCTGGCCAAGATTACAAAAGAATTTCTGCAGTACTCAAGGTTCCTAAGAGCACAGTGGCCTCCATAATCCTTAAATGGAAAAAGTTGGGGATCACCAGAACTTTTCCTAGACCTGGCCATCCAGCCAGACTTAGCAATCATAGGAGAAGAGCCTTGGTGAGAGAGGTAAAGAAGAACCACTAGATCACTGTGGCTGAGCTCTAGAGATGCAGTAGGGAGATGGGAGAAAGTTCCACAAAAACAACTATCACTGCAGCCCTCCACCAATTGGGTTTTTATGGCCTAGTGTCCTGACCGATGTCTCTCCTCAGTGTAAGACATATGAAAGCATGTGTAGAGTTTGCAAAAAAACTGATGAAGGACTCCCAGACTATGAGAGATAAGATTCTCTGGTCTAATGAGACGAAGATAGAACTTTTTGGTGATAATTCTAAGCGGTATGTGTGGAGAAAAGCAGGCATTGCTCATCACCTGCCCAATACAATCCCAATAGTGAAACATGGTGGTGGCAGCATCATGCTATGGGGGTGTTTTTCAGCTGCAAGGACAGGACAGCTGGTTGCAGTTGAAGGAAAGATGAATGTGACCAAGTTCAGAGATATCTTGGAAGAAAATTTCTTCCAGAGTGCTCTGGACCTCAGACTTGACCGAAGGTTCACCTTCCAACAAGACAATGACCCTAAACACACAGGTAAAATAGCAAAGGAGTGGCTTCAGAGCAACTCTGTGACCATTCTTGACTGGCCCATCCAGAACCCTGAGCTAAGCCTAATTGAGCATCTCTGGAGAGACCTGAAAATGGCTGCCCACCAACGTTCGCTATCTAACCTGACGGATCAGCAAGGAAGAAAGGCAGGGGATCCCCAAATCCAGGTATGAAAAACTTGTTGCATCATTCCCAAGAAGACTAATTGCTTACTAGCTCAAAAGGGTGCTTCTACTCAATACCGAGCAAAGGGTCTGAATACTTTTTACCATGTGATATTTCAATTTTTCTTGTTTAATAAATTTTCAAAAATTTCTACATTTCTGTTTTTTTCTGTTAAGTTAGGGAGCAAAGTGTACATTGAGAAAAAAAATGAACTTTTTTGAATTTACTAAATGGCTGCAATGAAACAAAGAGTGAAAAATGTAAATGGGTCTGAATACTTTCTGTACCCACTGTATATCTTTAAGGATTACTAAGCCATTGATATAATACATTGATAGCTATCAATTAACCCACGACTTAGCTTATTGATGCCTAAGTTCCCACAGATGGGCTATATGGGAAGTGAATAATAACTGCTAAATATTTGGTTTGTTTTATCCATATGGACCGTTATTGGTCAACTGACATTTGATTCACTTTCCGTTAGGATGGACGAGTACATATCACCCGCCCCCCATCTTTTGTACCTACACCCTGGTTCATTAGGACAATTTTTTTTGTGTACTTAAGATACATTAGCTCATCAAAGGCTAAGAATAGGGAAAGCCACCATGGAGTGGGGAGATGAAAATAACACCATGATCATCTCTGCTGGTAGGCAGGATCTACTGGATAGGAGATAACAGGGAGAGAAAGACAGATGGATATTTCTTTTTCTTTTATGTCTACTAACATTATCTAAGGTCTGTGAAATACATATCTTATATGAGCACTTTGTCAACTTCACTTGGGTGTATGTGTTTATAATTTTAATATTTATAATTAAAAGTTATATTTTATATTTGGAGTAAAAAGAAACAACTTTTTTTGAGTATGTCTGATGACTCCAAGATATTTATCATATTGAAAATAGTTGATTCACTTCTGGGGCGGCTGCGGGCTGGTATTTTTAGTCTAGGAAGGGCCCAATAACCATGGACCTTCCCAGTTTGATAATATCAGCCTACAGCTATCTATCTATTTTACCTTTGCTGGTTATCAAAAATGGCTGATCCCGACGTCATTTTTTCTTTTATTTATTTATGCCCTGTGCGCACTTGTCGGTTTTTGCAGCGGATTTCCTGCGGTTTTGCTGCATGTTTCGCTGCAGAAAATGTTCATAACATCTCTGCAGTGATTCACCAGCAAAACCTATGGGAAAAAAAATGCTGTGCGCATTTTGACAGCTGCATGTTTTGCTGTGGGATTCCCGCAGCAAAAACAATTGCATGTCACTTCTTTTCCGCATGTCGCTGCGGCATTTCACTCCATTGACTGCAATGTAATCGTGAAATCCTGCAAGGAATAACACAGGCAGCAAATTCTGTGCGGTTCATTGCGTTTTCCTGCGTTATTCCCTCCGGTATTTCGCGGTTTACCTGCGGTAATGTTCATCGCTGCCCTGCGGTTTGCAGGGAAGTGATGTCATTATGACAGGAAAAGGAAGCCGTGCAGAGCATAAACACACACATCACAGACATAGAATACACACAGATCGCACTCACACAGACATATAGAATACACATAGAAAGCAAACGGAAATATAGAAAAAAAACCACGTGGGCTCCGCTGTATTTTTACCGTCCAGCCGAGGTAAGCACACAGCGGCGGCCCAGTATTCTCAGGCTGGGAAGGGTGAGGGGCAGGGTTAATGTCCCCCCCCTCCCACAGCCAAGAATATCAGCCCGCAGCTGCCCCGGGACTGTCGCATCCATTATGCAGCAGTACCGGAGTGTCCCGGCTCTTCCTGTTGCTGTGATGCGGTGGCAGTCAGGGAAATAAGGAGTTAATGGCGGCGGATCGCCACCACTAAGTCCTGGCTTGATCATGGCAGCGTCTATGAGACAGCTGACATGATCAACCCGTAAGTGGATAAACACACACACCGAAAAATCCTTTATTTTAAATAAAACACCGAAAAATCCTTTATTTTAAATAAAACACAAAAAAGTCTCCTCTTTCACTCCTTTATTAACCCCTCCCAAACACACAGCTCCGGCGTAATCCACGTCCTGCGATGCTTGCATCCAGCCGCGACTGACACTGACACAGCGCTGAATGCAGCCTCGCAGCGAGACAGCAGAGGTAACCACAGGGCATTTCCCACAGCCGGTAATGTGAACTCACTACCGCTTGGGAGAAATGCAGCGTGTTGATTGATCTATCTTCTATCTGTCTATCCCTCTATCTATTCTTCTATCTATTTGTTTATTTATCTATCTATTCACTATCTATCTCAGAAGGAAATGATTTTTTTTTTCTTTTCAATGTGCTTTATTGCATTGAATGCAATAAAACACATGTACCAACCCGCATGCGGCAAAACCGCGGCAATACCGTAAATAATACAGCGGTAAAACCGCAGCAAACCACGGCAAACCACATGCGGTTTTCGGGTGCGGTTTGCTGCGTTTTTTTTACCGCGGGTGTGGTAATCTTTAAGACCCTGCGGAATTTTCTTAAGAAAATTCCGTTTTCCAGTGCGCACAGGGCCTTATGTGGTTAATAACTGTAAAATCTAAAAAAAGCAAAAAAGAAAATATCATTACTTACAGCAAGATGGAATTGCAGCTGTATATTGCTCAGGCCAAAAGACTACTACTACTCCAGCAGGATACAGCTAAACCCCCACTAGGTGGAGGCAACACAGGTGCAGGTGGAGCCATTCACACTCACTTCCAAATATGGAGGAGGTGATGGCTGGATGGTAAAACTGCACACTGGTGGCTTGCATAGAGCACTGTTCACACTAGCAGACGCACAGTCACAAACCCGCAGCCTATTAGGTGACGCCCATACTATTAGATCAGGCGGGCTGCCAAGCCGTACCCCCACTGCGCGCTACGTAGGGACAGAAACTCTGATAGCAAGGCCTAACAAAAAGGGGCCTGGCTGTATCCCGTACAAAAATGTTTTGAGGTTTTTTGTTAGCGTTATGGCCATAAGACGTAAGCCTACAACCCTCGTCACGGGAACCTCATGCTTGTAGGTCCCTACACTATATATAATATAAAAAAAGCAAAAAAGAAAATATCATTACTTACAGCAAGATGGAATTGCAGCTGTATATTGCTCAGGCCAAAAGGCTAACAAAAAACCTCAAAAACATTTTTGTACGGGATACAGCCAGGCCCCTTTTTGTTAGGCCTTGCTATCAGAGTTTCTGTCCCTACGTAGCGCGCAGTGGGGGTACGGCTTGGCAGCCCGCCTGATCTAATAGTATGGGCGTCACCTAATAGGCTGCGGGTTTGTGACTGTGCGTCTGCTAGTGTGAACAGTGCTCTATGCAAGCCACCAGTGTGCAGTTTTACCATCCAGCCATCACCTCCTCCATATTTGGAAGTGAGTGTGAATGGCTCCACCTGCACCTGTGTTGCCTCCACCTAGTGGGGGTTTAGCTGTATCCTGCTGGAGTAGTAGTAGTCTTTTGGCCTGAGCAATATACAGCTGCAATTCCATCTTGCTGTAAGTAATAACTGTAAAATCTATCTATCTCTCTCTTCTGTGCCCATCTTTAACACTTTAAATTCAGTAATTCTTTGAATTCATTTAGTTCTGCTCCATGTCACACGGATGTCATCCATGTGCTGTATGTGTTTTTTACGAAGCCATAGACTTCTATTGCCCATTGTTATCTGTGCTGACAGTAAAAAACAAACATGGATCACACGTGGATCACACGGACACATGTGTGGTTCACAAGGAAACACAGAGGCGTGAAAATCAACACCTATTTTAATGAGTATGCCTGTGACCCTGTCTCCAGTACTTGTGACAACAGACATCACATGTACTGGAAACACAAACATGTGAAGGAGGCCTTAGTGGGTTACTTTTTATGTAGTTAGCCTATCCCGCATTACTTAATTTTATTGTAAATATTTACTGGCATAAGGTTAATCACATAATAACAGGTAGTGCCAAAAAGAAAATGCCAAACACAACATAACAAGTATTGCAAAGTAATCTGTGTCAAGAATCAAAGATACTACAAAATGTATCATAGCCTAGGTGCAACTTCTGTACCTCAATGCTGATTTTTTTTTGTAAATTAATTGGTGCTACATGTAAAAGAATTGTACAAACATTTCTCCGAAGAGTTCCAGGAGCCATTTTTCAACAACACAGCGTCTTGCTGCATGTTGCTTATTCTACTTTGGGCAGCCTATGTGCCCTAAACATACTGCCATGGCCTGCAGTGTCTACTGACTTGTATCCCTTCTAGCACATCTGAGATGTCATTGGTCCATAATTATGAAGGGAGCTGCCAACAGCGGATCTTAATTATTTTAATAAAGAACAACATTCCTCAGACATTAATATCCTCATTGATAGCATGATACGGCAAGTATGTAAGTGTGTGGATTTCTGTGTTTGGTGCTTATGTGACGCCCCAGGGCTTTGGGGTACTCAGTACCGGGCCGTATATGTACGGGGATGCTGTGTCACGGCTGTGTAACGGCCAATGCCTGGTTCCGTTACCCTGGGGGGGGTCGCTTTTTAAAGGGGTTATATACAGGGGAGATTAAAGAGTTTATATCGTGATGCCACTTGCGGGTTGCGGTTATCATGATGAAACCGCCGCTGCACAGTCTTTTACCATTGGGGCAGATGGTGATGGCAGCCTGGATGATAGGCCCTTCGCAAGTAGGGCCGGGCCCCAGGGAGTGGATGATGGGATCCGGCGCAGAAAGAAGGGAGACCACACGATGGGGATGCAGTGCAACTGTTGTTTACTCACGGAGGTGTTGAGGCTGATGCACTGAGGACGGCTGGTTTCGCCCCTGGTCCCTTTTGTTTCAGTGCCGGTGTGGTAACCTGGTGGCTTCTTTCCCTGGCACCTCTCACTGGATGGTGGATAACAACTGTGCATAGGACAGTCTACATAATTTGATAAGTGTACAGCAGTATTATTTACTACATGTCAAGGTAATACTGTAACTTAAACCAAAGACCTAAAAAGGAATAACTAAAAGCAGCAAATCAAAGCTAACAGAACCTACCTATATTATAATTATATTAAAAATACATTTTTATTAATTACATTTAAAAATAGCATTATCCCACAAACATAGACACACAAAAACACACAAATAATAGAATACCCCAGGTACAGCATAAACGGACCTATAATAATGGGGAATGACAGACTAAATGATCCCTAGGAGAACGCTGTCCACTACCTATCAATAGAGATACAACAATGAAGTTACACACACCCTAGGGTTCAAGTGGTGCCCCCATTCCACGGCGGCTATCCCTAAGAAATATATCCCTAAACCCCCTACTATAAACAAGACTAAAAAACGTAAAAACAGATATAAACAACCTATTCCATTTTGCCCATTCAAAATAGATAAGGCCAAAGGCTACAATAACTTATCTTATTGCAACTTTCAGGGTACAATCCATGTGGGTGTTTTTCATATGGTACATTTACTAAACAAAGGCATTCCTGGATGGGTGTCAAAGGATTCTCCCAAGCTCAATGCGTTTCCCCCCACTTATGTATTGGGGTTCATCAGGAGGCCAGGATAGGGCACAATCACCATTATTTCCTGGAACTGCACATATGGCAGGAGGCGTCTCGATGATGGCAGATTACTGTTGGATGTTATGTAGGGAAAACCCTGAAAAATCGTATCAACGACAGACTGATGTCAAGCACTTTCAATTTCTGCTCATATTTTGGTTTCTATTTTGCATGGGAAATTATTTTGGTTCAATAAAAATTGTTTTGTAAGATATATAGATTACTGTTTTCTAAATGTCGCCAGTATATTTCCTATACCTTATAATAATGATACTGCTCCATGGAAACTACTGTATACGTGCTACAGTAATACTATATACATTTTTTAAATCAGGACAAAAAGATGATTCAGAAAAGTACAAAGTCACCGGCGATGATTACAAAAAATATTTTTTTGTAGACCTGTGTTATCGATGACCTCGTTATTCTATTCTTCAGGAGTTTATTGATAGGTCTGTTTATACTGTACCTGGGTATTCTATTCCCGATGATGTGACGGGGAGGCAGGGTTGGTGGGGTGCAGGGTTGCAGAGACAGCGCGGCGCGGTGCCGGATGGCACGGGTGTACTCACTCAGTAAGAAAGGTACAAAGTCCTCGGTAAACCAAACGGCTGGATGAACAGGTCCCGCAGCCGGCTGCAGTGTCTCTCCCCAGACAGGTGATGGCGGCTGTCTTTCCCTGCACCTTGATGTTGTCATTTGACTACTATGGATCCCCAACGGTAGTCCGCTCCCCGGTGTATGGGTACCGGAGGAGCCCCTTTGCCCGCAGGTGCTGGCTCTTGGGTCTCTAGCCTTAGGCGGTAGCTTTATACCCTCACAGTGTGGGCGGTTGCCTTCAATCGGGACTTTTGCTGTTATGAAACGCCTGGGGTTCCAGTCACATTCGGATCTGACTATTGTCGGTGGCTCCAAGCCTGGTCAGGGTCCGATGGCCCTGCCTGTGTGTGCTGGCTTCACTTCGCTCCCCGGTCGGTACCGGCGGGCCGTCGCCCGACCCTGGTCCTACGGTTCCGTGTTGCTCCACCACTCCTGCAGATGGCCACCACCGTCTGCCAACCTTGCTGTCAGTGCCTGGGCCACAAACCCAGACACCCAAGTGTTTACTCCTCACACTTCAACCTCCAAGACTAAACTGTCACTTTTCCCACCTCCAGGCCTGTGAACTCCTCGGTGGGTGGAACCAACCGCTTAGCTCCGCCCCACCTGGTGTGGACATCAGACCCTGGAGGGAGGCAACAAGGGTTTTGTGTTTGGCTGGTGTCCCTATCTAATGGGGGTGGGGTGTTTGTGTGTTATCTGTGACGACCTGGCTAGGCCAGGGCGCCACATTCCCCCTTGGTGAAATGCAGACCGTCCGCGGGCTGCCCGTCCATCACCGGTTTTATTTTTTTCAAAACTGTAAAATATAAATAACATATGAACATTTTAAATATATAAGCATTTTTTGTGAGAACACTTAAACGTTGCACATATAAACATTTTTAATGACGGACGGACGGATGTCTTCCGCTCTCCCACCCAAGCAACCTAGCCCTGATGCTGCCCCTAAGAAGTGGGCAGCACCCCTTGACCCCAGTCCAGGTTCAGGCTGCCCGAGCGGGAACGGGTACAGTTACTCGCACCCGGCTGTCACTTCAGGGGACCCCAAGTCCTTGGGGGGCCCCTGACCCCCAGAGGATGGCCACCGGTCCTGGTGGTGGCCGGGCCCCAGCCTGCTCTGCTGCGGGCCCTTCCTCCAATCTGCCTCTTCGGAGGCGGCTCCGACGGAAAATCACCCATCAACTTATTTACAAGCCCACAAGTTCGTGGGTGGCCTGCCAGTTCTCGGCCATGTCCATGAGTAGTCTCTCATGCAGGGGGCAAAAGCACACAGAGTCCCTCCGGGGACAACTTGCCGGCAACGGCCGGAATAATCATGTAGACAATCAGATGAAGGTCACGGTTGATTAAAGTCATTCATTTAAACTGCTGAGGGTCCCAACGGGGGACAACTGCTTGCAACGGCGAACCGCTGCCACTACTTGAGGTCATACTCCTCCAGGACCTCTTCCAGCTCCACATCCGGACGGCTTGGTGGAGGAGGAGGGGGCTGGGGCCGCATCTGCTCACTGCGGCTCTTCCTCTGCTTGATGTTCAGGGCGAACCAGCCCCTCTCCCCGCAGTGGCGAGTGTAAGTCACCAGGTCGCCTGGCAACAGATCACGACCTGGATGGCCCGTAGGGAGGTGCGAATTGACATCGCGGCGGGCCACAAATACTTCGGCCTCCAGGCCCGGCTCATAGATGAAGCCGAACCCCCTCTGTTGGTCAAACTGCCGGACTTGGCCCTCGTACACAGGGCCCCACACCCGAAAGGTGGCATGGCGGAGTGCATCCTTCTCTCTGATCACCTTCGCCATCACTTCGGCCCTCTGCTGCTCCCTGGCGGCAATCTCCTGGCCCAACGGGTTCGGTTCCCTGTCCCAGTAAGGGGCGTTGGCAGACCCCCGCGCCCGGGTCGGGCCCTGCTGGACCGTACCCACACTGGCCACTACTGGTTCTCTTTCATGGGGGTCCTGCTGTGTCGTGGCCTGTACTGCTGCTTGGCAGTGGCGGCCCGGCGCAGCCTCAGCCGAGGCGGGGAATTCAGGGTCAGTTAGCCTCACCGGTTGGGTCTTCGGGCCGGCAGCGACCGGTTCTTCCATGGCTGGGCGGACTGCCGGAGCCGGGACGGTCTCGGGTGCGGCCACTTCCGGGGCTGACGGCTTCTCATCGCGGACGGCTACTTCCCGCGGGGCCTTCCACGGTAGCGGGAGGGATGCAAGCCGTTCCCGAACAACACCCCCAGGCCGGTCCTCTAGGGCGGACGGGTTGGCTTCCGCTACCGGTTTTGGGGGTAGCGGACCGAGCGGAGGGGCGACAGCAACCAGTACGGATGGCGGGGAAAGCAGGAGGGTGAGCGGGCGCAGGCCGGGCCCCTCAGCCGCAGCGGCCGATCTTTCTCGGACACAGGGGCGTGGGTCGCTTACCCGCTCCTCCAACTCTGCCTCCACCTTGCGTATCCGCACGGTCGTCGCCACTTCCTCCATCTCAGCCACCCAGCATTCCATCAAGAACCTGACCTGGGCTTGAAGGCGGCAGCACATCTGTGCGGTCCGGGCTTCCACCCACGCCGCTGTTCCTGGCGTGGGCTCGGGGATTTCCGCAGTGCCGGACGGATGGGACATCATGCATGGCCGTATTCCAGGTACCAATTGTTTGCAGAGTCCTGGCGTCCCCGCTTTTATAGCCTCGGCTACATTAGGCAGACACACATCTGCCCCCCCTTGGTTCTCTTCAATACTTCCGTTTGTTGGGGGCGGGGCTTTGCTTTCGCGCCTTCCCTGCTCGGAGAAGACGTTCGAGCAGGAGATTTTCGCGCCAAGATGGTGGCGCTTCAAAATTTTTGGCTGGACACCGCCGGCGGAGATCACAAGGCGCACTTCTACTGGTAAGTAGATGGGTTCAATCCTGTTCGTGACGCCAAGTTGTCGCGGGCGGGGAGGACGCCACTGCGCTGCGCTCGCTAATGCTCGGGTCCGGCACTGCTTTGGCTGCTGCTGCTCGGTGGCTCGAGCGGTGGGCCGGATCCGGGGACTCGAGCGGCACTCCTCGCCAGTGAGTGAAAGGGGTGGTTGGTTTGGGGGATTTCATCCGTGACGCCACCCACGGGTCGTGGTGAAGATGGGCACCACCGCTGCTGATGACGGGGATCCCGGGAGCGATGGTAGGGAGCAGCTGAGATGTTGTTTTCCCCCTCCGTGGGTAGGGGTCGGTGGTCCCAGGGCCCAATGATGTGACGGGGAGGCAGGGTTGGTGAGATGCAGGGTTGCAGGGACATCGCGGCGCGGTGCCGGATGTACGGGTGTACTCACTCAGTAAGAAAGGTACAAAGTCCTCGGTAAACCAAACGGCTGGATAGACGGGTCCCGCAGCCGGCTGCAGTGTCTCTCCCCAGACAGGTGATGGCGGCTGTCTTTCCCTGCACCTTGATGTTCTTGTTTGACTACTATGGATCCCCAACGGTAGTCCGCTCCCCGGTGTATGGGTACCTGAGGAGCCGGTTTGCCCGTAGGCGCTGGCTCATGGGTCTCTAGCCTTAGGCGGTAGCTGTATACCCTCACGGTGTGGGCGGTTGCCTTCAATCGGGACTTTTGCTGTTATGAAACCTCTGGGGTTCCAGTCCCATTCGGATCTGACTATTGTCGGTGGCTCCAAGCCTGGTCGGGGTCCGATGGCCCTGCCTGTGTGTGCTGGCTTCACTTCGCTCCCCGGTCGGTACCGGCGGGCCGTTGCCTGACCCCGGTCCTACGGTTCCGCGTTGCTCCACCACTCCTGCAGACGGCCATCACCATCTGCCAACCTTGCTGTCAGTGCCTTCCCCACAAACCCAGACACCCAAGTGTTTACTCCTCACACTTCAACCTCCAAGACTAAACTGTCACTTTTCCCGCCTCCAGACCTGTGAACTCCTCAGTGGGTGGAGCCAACCGCTTAGCTCCTCCCCACCTGGTGTGGACATCAGACCCTGGAGGGAGGCAACAAGGGTTTTCTGTTTGGCTGGTGTCCCTATCTAATGGGGGTGGGGTGTTTGTGTGTTATCTGTGACGAACTGGCTAGGCCAGGGCGCCACACACGCATCCCCGCCCATCATCCCGCCCACCTCTTAGCGCAGGCTTCAGTGCTGAGAGATGATAGGCGGGATGATAAGAGTGCATATGAAATGAGCGGGCCCACGTGGTCACAGAAGGCGCTGCTGCAGCCTGCTCATGCCCCCGATGACCCGCGCCACTGCAGCACCCTCATTCCCTGCAGCCATGCCCTACATTCAGACTATAAGATGCACCCCCCCACTTTCCCCCAACATTTGGGGGGAAAAAAGTGCCTCTTATAGTCCGAAAAATATGGTAAGTGCTCAGCTTAGGTGACAGCTGAGACCTCACACCTAAGAGTGGAGCCTGTAATTCTCTGGGCTGTTTAATAAACTAATGGCCATGATTGATATCTATCGCAACATTTAGGAGGCTGAGAAAGGGAGAGAGATCCCCCTTCTGTCCAATCAGATCTCCACGACGTCTTCACAAGAGGCCGGTTGTTTCTATAGCAACCCGAGGTTGTCATGATGACATCCGGGTCAGCCAGCTATAGCAAACCTGTTAGACCATGCTAGAAGCATGGTCTAGGAGGCTTCTGTTAGTGCATCACTGACAGGTTTAACGGGATAAATGTGAACTAATCGAACGTGTTCTGTACCCCAAAATGCCACAGATAAAAGCTTCAATTCAACCCACAAAAACAAGTCCCCACTCGGGTCTATCATCTATTAACAGAAATATATATGGCTTTCATATTACTGGTAGCTCAAAGGCTCTGAAAGCAACATGGCTCCCACCAAAAGAAATTTAGCAAAATCTGCGCTCCTAAATCCAAATCCCCACTCCATTCTGATCCGCACAATGTACCTAAACTGAAGTTAGCATCCACATGTTCGACATTAACGTAGTGAAGACAGCCCATGTTTTTTACCAGTGCATAGTTTAAGAAACTCAAGCTGGGCAGTATGTATTTTTCCTGTAGTAGAAAAATCGACCAAAAACATGCATCGAGGTTGGCTACACACGTGTCTGCTGGATCTTTCAGGTACTTGTTCATCTGCTCCTGTATAGCCTTTATTTATATGCATAAACTTTACTTATACACATAACTTCTATGATGGTTCACGGTTGAACCTATGAGCCTTTCTTACTGTGATGTGAATATGTCTGTGAATTTTTTTTTCATAACAAGCACAATGAGTGTACTATCATATGGACATCTTTATGCCTTTACTTAGAGAGGGCTCCATGTGTATCATTTATATACAGTGCCTTGAGAAAGTATTCGGCCCCCTTGAATTTTTCACACTTTTTCCACATTTTAGGCTTCAAACATAAAGACAAAAATTGTAATGTTATGGTAAAGAATCAACAACAAGTGGGACACAATTGTGAAGGGGAACGATATTTATTGCTTATATTAATTTTTTGTGAAAATAAAAAACTGAAAAGTGGGGCATGCAATATTATTTGTCCCCTTTAAGGTAATACTTTGTAGCGCCACCTTTTGCTGCGATTACAGCTGGAAGTCATCTGGGGTATGTCTCTATCAGTTTTGCACATCGAGAGACTGAAATTCTTGCCCATTCTTCCTTTACAAACAGCTCGAGCTGAGCGAGGTTGGATGGAGAGCGTATGTGAACAGCAGTGTTCAGCTCTTTCCACAGATTCTCGATTGGATTCAGGTCTGGACTTTCACTTGGCCATTCTAACACCTGGATATGTTTATTTGTGAACCTTCCATTGTAGATTTTGCTTTATGTTTTGGATCATTGTCTTGCTGAAAGACAAATCTCTGTCCCACTCTCAGGTCTTTTGCAGACTCCAACAGGTTTTCTTCAAGAATTGTCCTGTATTTGGCTCCATCCATCTTCTTATCAATTTTAACCATCTTCCCTGTCCCTGCTGAAGAAAAGCAGGCCCAAACCATGATGCTGCCACCACCATGTTTGACAGTGGGGATGATGTGTTCAGGGTGATAAGCTGTGTTGCTTTTACGCCAAACATATCTTTTGGCATTGTGCCCAAAAAGTTCGATTTTGGTTTCATCTGACCAGAGGATCTTCTTCCACATGTTTGATGTGTCTCCCAGGTGGCTTGTGGCAAACTTTAAATGACACTTTTTATGGATATCTTTGAGAAATGGCTATCTTCTTGACACTCTTCCATTAAGGCCAGATTTGTGCAGTGTATGACTGATTGCTGTCCTATGGACAGACTCTCCAACCTCAGCTGTAGATCTCTGCAGTTCATCCAGACTGTTCATGGGCCTCTTAGCTAAATCTGTGATCAGTCTTCTCCTTGTTTGAGATGAAAGTTTTGATGGACGGCCGGGTCTTGGTAATTTTGCAGTGGTATGATACTCCTTCCATTTCAATATGATCGCTTGCATAGTGCTCCTTGGGATGTTTAAAGTTGTGGAAATCTTTTTGTAACCAAATCCGGCTTTAAACATCTCTACAACAGTATCACGGACCTGCCTGTTGTGTTCCTTGGTCTTCATGATGCTCTCTGTGCTTTAAACAGAACCCTGAGACTATCACAGAGCAGTTGAATTTATACGGAGTCTTGATTACACACAGATGGATTATATTTATCATCATCAGTCATTTAGGACAACATTGGATCATTCAGAGGTTCTCAATGAACTTCTGGAGTGAGTTTGCTGCACTGAAAGGAATAATATTGCACGCCCCAATTTTTAATTTGTTATTTTTTACAAAAATTTAAAATAAGCAATAAATTTCGTTCAACTTCACAATTGTGTCCCACTTGTTTTTGATTCAAGGGGGTCGAATACTTTCGCAAGGCACTGTTTGTATGCATCAGTTTACATTGAGCACATTTGCATGGTCTTAGGGGGTGTTACAGTGTTACAGGGAGCATTTGTTTATTTGAACTCCTCCATTGTCTGCAATAATCTATATACGAGTATTATTGGCACCTTAAAACATATCCACGTATTCATTGTGTACCTATTTATATGTAGTATTCTTCATACAGTGTGTACCAATTTTCACAATGCTTTGCATATGTACCGCCCCCACGTCAACAGCCGAGCCGCTCGGATCCAGAGCCGCATTGGCTCGAGGGATCTCCATATCTGGGGGGTCCGTACGGACACTCGAATTAAAAGAAGAAGGGGGGTATGTACAAGGGAGATAAAAAGTTTGTGATGCCACCCACGGTGCGTGGTAATGTGAGGGACCACCGCTGCCGTTGGGGAGCCCGGTGACGGTGGTGTGGCAGCCTGATGTTTAACCCCTCCGTGAGTAGGGGGTTTTGTGTCCCGGGGCCCGTTGGATGATTTGCGTTTGGGTGCCGTGGGAGATAGGAACAGGGGTTTTCAGTGTACTCACTCAGTCCAGGAATAAGAACACCGACAGCTTGTAAACCAGAATTCTGAACAACACTGCAGCTTGTAGGGAGCACGCTTGGGTCCATGCCCTTGGTGTCACTGTTAGCCTGTGGCCCTGTCCTTGGCACCTTTGTCTCTGTTGGACCCTTGGGTATAAAACTTCTCGAGTCCCGCTCACCCGTATGGCTAACGGAGTGAGCTTGCACTCAGGGTTCACGCGTAGGATTTCTTTTGACTGTATTGGGAAAGTCCTATCCCATCGGTGCGCTAGTACCCCGATTTTGGAGCGGGTTGGGGATGAATCTTGAAGTCTTCACCCCCGTCGGGTAAATTACCGGAACGCATGAAGATACTTTCTGGCCTAGGGTCCACGTACCCCGTCGTGCCCTGGCCCCTTCACGGTGATTGCTCAAGGCCGCCAGCTGCCCTCCTCGGCTGTCCGTGCCCCCTGACACTATCCCCTGCGACTGGGGTTCCAGCTCTACCAGGCCCAGACCAACATCTGCCACCTAGTACTCAGGAGCCCTGCTCCTCCTGTGACCTCTCCACCTGAGAGTCACTTCCTCCTCCTCTTCTCAGCTCAACTTCACTCAACTTCAGCTCAACTGTCACTTTGCTCACCTTCCCCTCACCAACCCCCATTGGGCGGCCCTATTCCCTTCAGGCCCCCCAATGGTGTGTCTGGTGGGTAAAGTGTAAAGTGTTCCTAGGATTTTGATTGGCTAAGCTGTTGGCAACACCAAAGGACCAGGACCCATAACCAAGGAGGGTGGATACTGTGCAAGGGCAAATTGCACAATACCCTGTGACGACCTGATAGGCCAGGGCATCACACATACATATGTGAAATTAGGGACATCAGTCCTATACAATACATGGCTATTATAGAAAACCTATATAGATTAATTTTTTTGGTCTTGTCAGATGTGACATTATTTTATCTTCATATACGTGGTATGTTACTAATATGTAGTGTGCACTGATCTGATTTTACCACCACACATTTATTTGAGATTTTAAGGAATTTTGTATTATCTTGAATTTTGTTGTTTGCACTTTTATGAATTTATTGTTCAGCATTTTCTGCTGATTTTACAGTATGCGCTGATATTTTTGCTTGGTGTCACACACCTAAACTATTTCCCACTATTACTGCTGCATAGGTTATTTGCAAAGTCCTTATCATGTCTCCAAGAAATTCTCAAGAGGTATATTTTCCAAAATGGCATCACATGTGAGTGGTTTCTGCTGTTTGGCACCATAGTGGCTCTGCAAATATGACATGGGGCCAGTGGTAATCTATTCCTGCTAAATCTGCACTCGAATAGCACTCGTTCCCTTCTGAGCCCTGTCATGCGCCCCAAACAGTCGTTTTCCACCACAAATGGGGTATTAGCGTACTCAGGAGAAATTGCACAACAAATTGTACTGTTCATTCTCTTTGTTTACCCTTGTGTAAATGAAAATTTTGGGGCTAAAGCAACATTTTTGTGGAAAAATATTCATTTTTAATTTTCACCTCTCAATGTTATAAAATTCTGTCAAGCAACTGTGGGCTAAAGGTGCTAACTATTGAAGAGCAAGCATGCTCGCCATTGCTCGATACTAAGTCGAGCATCGGGATATTCAGGTATGCTCTTTACTTAATCAGGTATTGCGTGTGCCTGAATTTACCTGAATGCCACTCCAATAACTGTGAAAAGCAGTAAAGAATAGCTGTTCACAGGCGCTAGGTAGTGATAACAAAATTCATCAGAGCCACTGGCTCAACCCTGCGCTTAGAGTTGTTGTCCCTACCCAGCGCCTGCGAATAGCTGTACTTTACTGCTATTTACAGTCACCAGCGGGGAACATGGACTACAATGGAAAATCTTTGAGGGAACATTTTTGATAATAAATTGGTGAATGAGGGATAGTGTGGTGTCTTTATTCAAAACTATTTTTTCATGCATGTGTTTTTTTATTACTGGTTTAGTAATGGGGGTGTCTGATAGACACCTCTCTATTACTAGCCCCTGAGCTTGATGCCAGTTGACATTAGACAGCTGACATCAACCCAAAAAACTATTAACCAAATTGCTATCGCACCAGGGCAAACAGGGAGTGCTGGTAGTGCCAAAATTGGCATATCTAATAGATGCAGCAATTCTGGGGTGGCTGCGGGCTAGTATTTTTAGGATGAGAAGGAGTCAATATCCACGGACCTTCCCAGCCTGATAATATCAGTCCCCAGCTGTCTGCTTTACCTTAGTTGGTTACCAAAAATAGTGGGGATTCCACGTCATTTTTTATTTTAATTATTGATTTAGTTCTCAGCAGTGACCTGGGATTCAGAGATGCATCCAGCTGTCTTTCTCATAAAGATCCTATTCTATTTCAGTGATTTTCCTGCCCCTTCAGCTCTCCTGTTAGGGTCTTTCAACAAAAATACTTGCATTTCCCTTTGACTTCCATTATACCATCCGAGCGTCTGACCTACTCAATATGAGTATTGTGCACTCAAGCATTTTAGTGCTTGCTCATCATTACTCACCAAACCTCTAGATAAATTCCTTGAAGAGTGTAGATTCCAAAATGGGGCCCCTTGTGGGGTTTCCACTGTTTAGGCATATCAGGGGCTCTGCAAATGTGACATATCTATCTATCCCAGCTAATTTTGTGCTCCAAAAGTCAAATGGAGCTACTTGCCTTCCATGCACCCAAACAGTATTTTTCCACCACTCATGGGGTATCAAAGGACTCAGGAAAAATTGCACAACAAATTGTACAGTTCATTTTTATCTTGTTACCTTTATGAAGATGAACAATGTAGTAGCAAAAAAAATATTTTGTGGGTAAGATTTATGTTTTCATTTTCAAGGCTCAATGTTATAAAATTCTGTGAAGCACCTATGAGTTCAAGGTGCTCTTCATATCTCTAAATACATTTTTCAGGAGTATAGATTCCAAAATAGCATCACTTGTGGGGTTTTCCACTGTTTAGGAACATCAGGGGCTTAGCAAACGCGACATAGCGTCTATCTCCAGTATTTCAGCCAATTTTGCACTCTTGAGGCCGCTTTACACGCCGCGATTTATCGTGCGATCGCATGTGCGATCACTCCCGCCCCCATCGTTTGTGCAACACGGACAATTTGTTGCCCATGTCGCACAAAGTCGGTAACCCCCGTCACATGTACTTACCTTCCAAACAACCTCGCTGTGGGCGGCGAACATCCTCTTCCTGAAGGGAGAGGGATGTTGGGCGTCACAGCGACGTCACACAGCGGCCGCCCAATAGAAGCGGAGGGGCGGATATGAGCGGGACGTAACATCCCGCCCACCTCCTTCCTTACGCATTGCCAGCGGGATACAGGTAAGCTGCAGTTCATCGTTCCCGGGGTGTCACACAGAGCGATGTGTGCTGCCTCGAGAACAATGAACAACCGGCACGCAGAAGGACGTTCGATTTTTTGAAAATAAGCGACGTGTCAGTGAGCAACTATAAGGTGAGTATTTTTGCTCGTTCACAGTCGCTCGTAGCTGTCACACGCTACGATATGTCAAATGATGCCGGATGTGCGTCACTAGCGACGTGACCCCGACGATCGTTAGATATATCGTAGCGTGTAACAGGCACTTTAAAGTCAAATCATGTTGCTCCCCTTCAAAGCCCTGCTATGCCCTACCACATATCGGTATCGGCATACTCAAGAGAAATTGCACAACAAATTGCATTGTCTATTTTCTCCTGTTGACCTTTTGAAAAATGAACAATTTGGTGTAAAAGCAATATGTTTGTGGGAAATATGTATTTTTTTATTTTCATGGTTCAACATTATACATTTCTGTAAAACATCTGTGGGTTCAAGGTGCTCAACTCACCTCTAGATAAATTCCTTGAGGACTGTAGTTTCCAAAATGGGGTTACATGTAGAATATTTCCACTATTTAGGCACATCAGGGGCTCTGCAAATTCAACAAGGTGTCAGCTATCTATTTCAGCCAATTTTGAACTCCAAAAGTCAAATGGCTCTCCTTCTCTTCTGAGCCATGCCGTGCGTCCAAACAATAGGTTTCCACCATATACTATATATGAGATATTATACTCAGCAGAAATTGCACAACAATTGTCTGATTCATTTTCTCCTCTTAAGCGGGCATTACACACAATGACATCGCTAACGAGATGTCGTTGGGGTCACGGAGTTCGTGACGCACATCCGGCCTTGTTAGCGACGTCGTCACGTGTGAAACGCAGGAATGACCGTTAATGATCAAAATTACTTACCAAATCGTTGATTGTTGACCAGTCGTTTCTATCCCAATTATCGTTGCTGTTGCAGGTACGATGTTGTTCGTCGTTCCTGCGGCAGCACCCATCGCTATGTGTGACACCGCAGGAACGAGGAACATCACCGTACCTGCGGCCACCGGCAATGAGGAAGGAAGGAGGTGGGCGGGATGTTCGACCCTCTCATCTCCGCCCTTCCGCTTCTATTGGGCGGCCGATTAGTGATGTTGTGGTAACGTCGCTGTGACGCCGAATGCACCTCCCCCTTGAGGGAGGGATTGTTCGGCCGTCACAGCGACGTCGCAGAGCAGGTATGTGTGTGTGAAGCTGCCGTAGCGATAATGTTCGCTACGGCAGCAATCACCACATATCGCATGTGCGACGGGGGCGGGTGCTATTGCGCTCGACATCACTAGCAATGTCGCAATGGGTAAAGCCCGCCTTACTTCCTAAAAAAAAATGTCACAAAGATGATGATGATGTAAAGTACAGATGTAATAAACGTTATTTATTAACTATTTTGTTTGATATAACTATCTGGTTTAAAGGAATAAACCTTAAAAGTTTGTGAATGTATATATTTTTACCAAATTTCTGATATTTTCACAAATAAATGTAAAAAATTTTGACCTTAAGTTAAAACTATCATAAAGTGCAATATGTCAGGAAAAAAAATAATCTCATAATCACTGGGATTAGTGTTGAGCGAGTATGCTTATCACTACTCGGTACTCGCGCGAGTATCACTGTACTCGGGCTACTCGGCGGGGACCGAGTAATCTCGCGATACTCGTGCTGTACTCGTGGTCTTCATCCCTGCATGTTGGTGCTCTTTTGAGAGCCAGCCCTCATGCAGGGATTGGCTGGCAGACCACTGCAATGACACAGCCCTGTTAGTTGTGGAATTGCAGTGATTGGCCGGCCTGCACAGCGTGACCGAGCCTTTATACCGGCGGGCGCGCTGTGCTCTGCACACAGCCATCCAGGCAGTCAGTGCAGGGAGAGTGTTGCTGCTTCAGGGAAAGGTTTGCGGCCCTTTATAGTTATTTCTGTAGCAGGGCTGCAAACAGTGTGACCAGAAGTCCTTCTCAGGACTATTGTAGTTGTATACAGGCAGGCAGGGTATAGCCAGGTCGGAGTACAGGAGCAGAGTCCTTCTCAGGACTATTGTTGCTGTATACAGGCAGGGCAGGCAGGGTATAGCCAGGTCGGAATACAGGCTAGTGACCAGAAGAGTCCTTCTCAGGACTATTGTAGCTGTATACAGGCAGGCAGGCAGGGTATATAGCCATTCCTAGTGGTTACCGTATACCAGCCTTCATCATATCTGGGGCTGGTGTACACAGTCTAAAACAGTCCTGATAGCGTCAGACTTCTCAGTAATTGTCGCTCCTAAAAAGCTGTTAGGTTCTTAGTGCGTCCGTGCGTGCATTTAAAAACCGCATGTGTGTGGCTGTCGGTGGCAGCGTACAGGTGCACTTGTGTGCGTTTTTCACAAACTAGTATATAACGCACAAGTCTAGTGAATAATACACGTCAGTCAGCAGTGTCTGATAGTGTCAAACTTCTCAGTAATTGTCGCTCCTAAAAACCTGTTAGGTTCTTAGTGCGTCCGTGCTTGCATTTAAAAACCGCACGTGTGTGCCTGTCGGTGGCAGCGTACAGGTGCACGTTTTGCACAAACTAGTATATAACGCACTAGTCTAGTGAATAATACACGTCAGTCAGCAGTGTCTGATAGTGTCAAACTTCTCAGTAATTGTCGCTCCTAAAAACCTGTTAGGTTCTTATTGCGTCCGTGCTTGCATTTAAAAACCGCACGTGTGTGCCTGTCGGTGGCAGCGTACAGGTGCACTTGTGTGCGTTTTTCACAAACTAGTATATAACGCACAAGTCTAGTGAATAATACACGTCAGTCAGCAGTGTCTGATAGTGTCAAACTTCTCAGTAATTGTCGCTCCTAAAAACCTGTTAGGTTCTTAGTGCGTCCGTGCTTGCATTTAAAAACCGCACGTGTGTGCCTGTCGGTGGCAGCGTACAGGTGCACGTTTTGCACAAACTAGTATATAACGCACAAGTCTAGTGAATAATACACGTCAGTCAGCAGTGTCTGATAGTGTCAAACTTCTCAGTAATTGTCGCTCCTAAAAACCTGTTAGGTTCTTATTGCGTCCGTGCTTGCATTTAAAAACCGCACGTGTGTGGCTGTCGGTGGCAGCGTACAGGTGCACTTGTGTGCGTTTTTCACAAACTAGTATATAACGCACAAGTCTAGTGAATAATACACGTCAGTCAGCAGTGTCTGATAGTGTCAAACTTCTCAGTAATTGTCGCTCCTAAAAACCTGTTAGGTTCTTATTGCGTCCGTGCTTGCATTTAAAAACCGCACATGTGTGCCTGTTGGTGGCAGCGTACAGGTGCACGTTTTACACAAACTAGTATATAACGCACAAGTCTTTTGAATAATACACGTCAGTCAGCAGTGTCTGATAGTGTCAAACTTCTCAGTAATTGTCGCTCCTAAAAACCTGTTAGGTTCTTATTGCGTCCGTGCTTGCATTTAAAAAACGCACGTGTGTGCCTGTCGGTGGCAGCGTACAGGTGCACGTTTTGCACAAACTAGTATATAACGCACAAGTCTAGTGAATAATACACGTCAGTCAGCAGTGTATGATAGTGTCAAACTTCTCAGTAATTGTCGCTCCTAAAAACCTGTTAGGTTCTTATTGCGTCCGTGCTTGCATTTAAAAACCGCACGTGTGTGGCTGTCGGTGGCAGCGTACAGGTGCACTTGTGTGCGTTTTTCACAAACTAGTATATAACGCACAAGTCTAGTGAATAATACACGTCAGTCAGCAGTGTCTGATAGTGTCAAACTTCTCAGTAATTGTCGCTCCTAAAAACCTGTTAGGTTCTTATTGCATCCGTGCTTGCATTTAAAAACCGCCCGTGTGTGCCTGTCGGTGGCAGCGTACAGGTGCACGTTTTGCACAAACTAGTATATAACGCACAAGTCTAGTGAATAATACACGTCAGTCAGCAGTGTCTGATAGTGTCAAACTTCTCAGTAATTGTCGCTCCTAAAAACCTGTTAGGTTCTTAGTGCGTCCGTGCTTGCATTTAAAAGCCGCACGTGTGTGCCTGTCGGTGGCAGCGTACAGGTGCACTTGTGTGCGTTTTTCACAAACTAGTATATAACGCACAAGTCTAGTGAATAATACACGGCAGTCAGCAGTGTCTGATAGTGTCAAACTTCTCAGTAATTGTCGCTCCTAAAAACCTGTTAGGTTCTTAGTGCGTCCGTGCTTGCATTTAAAAACCGCACGTGTGTGCCTGTCGGTGGCAGCGTACAGGTGCACGTTTTGCACAAACTAGTATATAACGCACAAGTCTAGTGAATAATACACATCAGTCAGCAGTGTCTGATAGTGTCAAACTTCTCAGTAATTGTCGCTCCTAAAAACCTGTTAGGTTCTTAGTGCGTCCGTGCTTACATTTAAAAACCGCACGTGTGTCTGTCGGTGGCAGCGTACAGGTGCACGTTTTGCACAAACTAGTATATAACGCACAAGTCTAGTGAATAATACACGTCAGTCAGCAGTGTCTGATAGTGTCAAACTTCTCAGTAATTGTCGCTCCTAAAAACCTGTTAGGTTCTTATTGCGTCCGTGCTTGCATTTAAAAACCGCACGTGTGTGCCTGTCGGTGGCAGCGTACAGGTGCACGTTTTGCACAAACTAGTATATAACGCACAAGTCTAGTGAATAATACACGTCAGTCAGCAGTGTCTGATAGTGTCAAACTTCTCAGTAATTGTCGCTCCTAAAAACCTGTTAGGTTCTTAGTGCGTCCGTGCTTGCATTTAAAAACCGCCCGTGTGTGCCTGTCGGTGGCAGCGTACAGGTGCACGTTTTGCACAAACTAGTATATAACGCACAAGTCTAGTGAATAATACACGTCAGTCAGCAGTGTCTGATAGTGTCAAACTTCTCAGTAATTGTCGCTCCTAAAAACCTGTTAGGTTCTTATTGCGTCCGTGCTTGCATTTAAAAACCGCACGTGTGTGCCTGTCGGTGGCAGCGTCAGGCTCCACATTGTCCCTGGATAGAGACGTGCATGATGGCCTGTAAACCTGAAGTGCCCATTGTAAGGAAGTGGGTCTATTGTAGTATAGCCCTTTGGCAGGGCAGCCAAAAATTGGGAGGCTCCACATTGTCCCTGGATAGAGACGTGCATGAGGGCCTCAAAACATTGTTCCCATTGCAAAGGAGCGGGTCTCCTGTCGTTGTAATGCCCATTCTGAAAGAATGGGCGAAAAAATTTACCACTGGGGGTATACCTGAAACAACGGCCTAACTATTGTAACGGTCATCATGGTGGCGCATGAGGAGAAGGAGGAGCAGTCCAGCGATTAGCCAAAGTCCAGAAGTGTGTACCCATGGGTGAGTCGAGGTAGATGGCAAATTCCCGTTACAAACTTTAAATTCCGCTGTCATTTGCTGGTGAAGTCTGGCCCAATCCAACCCTTGTTCATCTTGATCATAGTCAGCCTATCAGCATTTTCAGTTGACAGGCGGGTGCGTTTATCTGTAATGATTCCACCTGCGGCACTAAAAACACGCTCTGACAAAACGCTAGCGGCAGGGCAGGCCAGGACTTCCAAGGCGTAGAGAGCCAATTCATGCCACATGTCCAGCTTGGATACCCAATAATTGTAAGGCACAGAGGAATGTCGGAGTACAGTTGTTCGATCTGCAAGGTACTCCTTGAGCATCTGGGCAAACTTAGAATTTCTTGTGGCACTACCCGCACCTCAGGGGCTGTGGTATGTGAGGGGCTGAGAAAACTGTCCCACATCTTAAAGACTGTTCCCCTACCTCTGGCGGATTGGACTTGTGCCCCTCTCGGCTGTACGCCTTGGTTGTCCACTGATTCCTGACCTCTGCCGCTAGCGTTTTGTGAGGGGAATGCTTTGCCTATTTCCATGACTATGGCCTTCTGGAACTGCTGCATTTTGCCTGACCTCTCCCCCTCAGGAATAAGAGACATAAAGTTCTCCTTTTAGCGTGGGTCTAACAGTGTTACCAACCAGTAATGATTGTCGGCCAAGATGTTCTTAACGCGAGGGTCACGAGACAGGCAGCTTACCATAAAGTCAGCCATGTGCTCCAGACTCTTAACAGCCATCACTTCAGTATCCTGACCAACACGATGACTGAACATGCTGTCCTCCTCCTCCTCCTCATCATCTACCCTGTCCTCTGGCCAGCCACGCTGAACCGAGGATATGACTGCATGTCATATCCTCAATTTGGCCGGAGAGTTGCTCCATGTCTTCATCCTCCTCCTCGTCATAGTCCTCCACTGCACGTTGTGATGAGACGAGGCTGGGCTGTGTGTTATCACCCACACCCACTACTGTTTCTTGCTCCAACTCATCGCCGCTCACCATCTTGGTGGAGTCCTCAAAGTTTTGGCGGATGGTACATAGGTCGGACATCCATCTCCACTCCTCAGGTGTTATGTGTGGAGTTTGACCCATTTCCCGATGGCTTAGGTGATGCAGGTACTCAACAACTGCCCTCTTCTGCTCACATATCCTGACCAACATGTGCAGAGTTGAGTTCCAACGCGTGGGGACATCACACAGCAGTCTGTGAGCCGGAAGATGCAAATGGCGCTGAAAGCCGGCAAAGCCGGCTGAAGCAGTAGGTGACTTTCGAAAATGTGCAGACAGGTGGCGAACTTTTACCAGCAGATCAGACAGCTCTGGGTATGACTTTAGAAACCGCTGAACCACGAGGTTGAGCACATGGGCCACGCATGGAACATGTGTCAGCTGGCCTCGCCTCAAAGCCGCCACCAGGTTCCGGCCATTGTCACACACGACCTTTCCTGGCTTTAGGTTCAGAGGTGTGAGCCAGTGATCTGCCTGCTGTTTCAGAGCTGTCCACACCTCTTCTGCATTGTGGGGTTTGTCACCTATGCAGATTAGCTTCAGCACAGCCTGTTGCCGCTTCGCCGAGGCAGTGCTGCAGTGCTTCCAGCTTGGGACTGGTGTGGAGGGTAAAGTGGATGAGGATGCGCAGGAGGAGGAGGAGGCTGAGGAGCATGACATTCCGGAGCTGTAGAGTGTAGGTGAAACCCTGACTGAGGTAGGGCCTGCAAACCTTGGTGTGGGAAGGACGTGTTCCGTCCCTCGCTCAGACTGGGTCCCAGCTTCCACAATATTAACCCAGTGTGTTGTCAACGAGATGTAGCGGCCTTGCCCACAAACACTTGTCCACGTGTCTGTGGTTAGGTGGACTTTGGCTGAAACAGCATTGTTCAGGGCACGTGTGATGTTTTGTGACACGTGGTTATGCAATGCTGGGACGGCACACCGGGAGAAATAGTGGCGGCTGGGGACCAAGTAACGTGGGACAGCTGCCACCATCAGGTCGCGGAATGCTTCTGTCTCCACCAGCCTAAAAGGCAACATTTCCAGCGCAAGCAGTCGCGAAATGTTAGCATTTAGAAGTGTGGCATGTGGGGCGTTGGCAGTGTATTTGCGCCTGCGTTCAAAGGTTTGCTGAATGGATAACTGAACGCTGCGCTGGGACAAGGACGTGCTTGATGATGGTGTTATTTCTGCGTGGGCAACTGCTGGTGCAGGGCCGGAGGAGGCTTGACATCAGCAAGCACTGCTCCTCGACTCTGTTGTACATCCCACAAAGTCGGGTGCTTGGCTGACATGTGCCTGATCATGCTGGTGGAGGTCAAGCTGCTAGTTTTGGTACCCCTGCTGATGCTGGCACGGCAGGTGTTGCAAATGGCCTTTTTAGAATCATCTGGAGCCAACTTAAAAAACTGCCAGACTCGGGAAGACCTAACATTTGTACAGGCACCTTGTGTCGTGTTGTTGTTCCGGGGAACGGTTGCCTGACTTCTGCCTGGGGCCACCACCCTGCTTCTTACTGCCTGTTGGGATGCTACGCCTCCCTCCCCCTGTGCACTGCTGTCCTCGCTCTGCATATCCTCCTGCCAGGTTGGGTCAGTTACTGGATCATCCACCACGTCGTCTTCCTCTTCCGCACCCTGCTCCTCCTCCTGACTTCCTGACAATTGTATCTCATCATCGTCCACCCCTTGTTGAGACACATTGCCAACTTCGTGAGAACGTGGCTGCTCAAATATTTGGGCATCTGTACATACAATCTCGTCATGACCCACTTCAACAGGAGCTGGCGAGAGGCCAGAATGTGTGAATGGAAATGTGAACAGCTCTTCCGAGTGTCCGTGGACGTGTACTCGGCCTGGTGGTAGGAAGGAGGATCAGGTTCTGAAATGTGCGGTGCAGTATCACGGCTACTGACTCTTGACCGTGTGGAAGACAGAGTGTTTGTGGTGGTGCCAATCTGACTGGAAGCATTATCCGCTATCCAACTAACAACCTGTTGACACTGGTCTTGGTTCAAGAGTGGTGTACTGCTGCAGTCCCCAAGAATTTGGGACAGGATGTGCGAGCGAGTAGATGTGGCCCTTTGTTGTGGCGAAATTAGAGCTTGCACACGACCTCGGTCTCTGCCTGCACCACCATCACGTCCACTTCATTGTTCGTTGCCAGCGCCCTTGCACATTTTGCAATGCTGTGCTGATGTGTATTCACTAGACTTGTGCGTTATATCCAAGTTTGTGCAAAACGCACACAAGTGCACCTGAACGTTGCCACCAACAGGCACACACGTGCGGTTTTTAAATGCAAGCACGGACACACTAAGAACCTAACAGGTCTCTATCCAGGGACAATGTGGAGCCTCCCAATTTTTGGCTGCCCTGCCAAAGGGCTATACTACAATAGACCCACTTCCTTACAATGGGCACTTCTGGTTTACAGGCCATCATGCACGTCTCTATCCAGGGACAATGTGGAGCCTCCCAATTTTTGGCTGCCCTGCCTAAGGGCTATACTACAATAGACCCACTTCCTTACAATGGGCACTTCAGGTTTACAGGCCCTCATGCACGTCTCTATCCAGGGACAATGTGAAGCCTCCCAATTTTTGGCTGCCCTGCCTAAGGGCTATACTACAATAGACCCACTTCCTTACAATGGGCACTTCAGGTTTACAGGCCCTCATGCACGTCTCTATCCAGGGACAATGAGGAGCCTCCCAATTTTTGGCTGCCCTGCCAAAGGGCTATACTACAATAGACCCACTTCCTTACATTGGGCACTTCTGGTTTACAGGCCACCATGCACGTCTCTATCCAGGGACAATGTGGAGCCTCCCAATTTTTGGCTGCCCTGCCAAAGGGCTATACTACAATAGACCCACTTCCTTACAATGGGCACTTCTGGTTTACAGGCCATCATGCACGTCTCTATCCAGGGACAATGTGGAGCCTCCCAATTTTTGGCTGCCCTGCCAAAGGGCTATACTAAAATAGACCCACTTCCTTACAATGGGCACTTCGGGTTTACAGGCCATCATGCACGTCTCTATCCAGGGACAATGTGGAGCCTCCCAATTTTTGGCTGCCCTGCCAAAGGGCTATACTACAATAGACCCACTTCCTTACAATGGGCACTTCTGGTTTACAGGCCATCATGCACGTCTCTATCCAGGGACAATGTGGAGCCTCCCAATTTTTGGCTGCCCTGCCTAAGGGCTTTACTACAATAGACCCACTTCCTTACAATGGGCACTTCAGGTTTACAGGCCCTCATGCACGTCTCTATCCAGTGACAATGTGGAGCCTCCCAATTTTTGGCTGCCCTGCCTAAGGGCTATACTACAATAGACCCACTTCCTTACAATGGGCACTTCAGGTTTACAGGCCCTCATGCACGTCTGTATGCAGGGGCATTGGTGAACCTCACAATTTTGGACTGCCCTGGCAAAGGAAAATACTACAAAGACTCACTTCCCCAAAATGGGCACATTAGACTCAAGAGGCCTTCATGTACGTCTCTTTTCAGGGACATCGGAGTGCCACCCAATGTTTTCACGTAAAATCTTTCATGTAATCTCCAAAAGTAACATACACCAGCTCTATCTCACTATTGGGTATGTGCCCTTAACATTTCCGCCATGAAAATTCATTTTGGTGTCATTTTTGAAGGTTTTCTGGTGAGTCCGTAAAAATGGCGTAAAACGCGGACAAAATTGTTCACAGCTGTGACTTTTGAGTGATAAATGCTTCAAGGGGTCTTCCCCATGCTTTTGCCATGTCATTTGAGCACTCTTCTGAGACTTTTGTGACATTTTTAGGGTTTCTACATGCTGCCGGGGGTCATTTCATAAAAATACTCGGGTCTCCCATAGGATAACATTGGGCTCGGTGCTCGGGCCGAGTACACGAGTATCTTGGGATGCTCGGCCCGAGCCTCGAGCACCCGAGCTTTTTAGTACTCGCTCATCACTAACTGGGATCCATTGAAGCATTCCAAAGTTGTTACCTCATAAAGTGACTCTGCAGGGGCAGATTAAAGTGTGCATGCACAGGAGCGCAATGGAGGCCTCTGTGTGGATGGCGTATGACGTGTCATCCAAATGAGGCTGGGAAGGAGGATGGCATTCGCACAAGATGGAGGAGGTACCGGACCCGAGACCAACGGCACTCATTGGACCCAACCACCCCCTAGGTCAGAATAATAAAGGTGTTTTTTACATTCTACAGAGTGCCCTGGGCACTTATATACAGCATTCTAGAACATTGTATATAAGAGCTTACTGGTGGTAGCCGCAGCTTATAAGGGAAAAATCTGGAGACAGATTCCCTTTAAATATGCACACCCTTAAATTGATAATTTTTTAAGTACCCTTTGAATTTATGACAGCATTCAGTATTTGTGTAGGAGTCTATCAGCATGGCACATCTAGTATTAGCAATCTTCCTTTCAAATTTATCAGATTGCGAGGGCATTTTTTGTGTAGAGCCCCCTTTAAGTCAACCTAAATTTCCGATTAGATTAAGCCTGTGCTCTGGTTGAGCCATTCAGAAACTTTGGTATTCTTTTGGTAAAGCCATTCTGTTGTGAATTTGGAGGAAGGTTTAGGATTGTTGTCATACTGACAGGTGAAATTCCTCTTCTTCTTTTTAGCTGAAGCTTGAAAGTTTTGTTGCAAAATTGACTAATATTTTCATACTTCTCTCCATCTTGAGTAAAGCTCCAGATTCAGGCGCCAAAAAACAGCTCCAAGTGATAATGCTGCCTCCACCATGCTTCACTGTGTGTATGGTGTTCTTTTGGTGATGCACAGTAATGGCTTTGCACCTAACATACCATTTTAAATTATGGCCAAAAAGTTAAATCTTGGTAATCAGACCATAAAACATTTTCCAACATGCTTTTGACAGCCTTGATGTCAATTTTGACAAAATATTGCTGGGCTTGAATGTTTTTCTTTGTTAGAAAATGCTTCCATGTTGCCACCCCAACCCACAGGCAAGATATATCAAGAAAAAGGAATATTGTTGTCATATGAATTAAAAAAATAGTTGTTAAAAGAAGTTCCTACAGCTGCTTTAATGGTGCTTTAGGCCTCTTGGCAAACTCCTGTACCAAATTCCCTCTACTCATTTCATCACTTTTTGAGAGACTTCCAGTTCTAGATAATGTTACTCTTGTGCCAAATTTAAGTCACTTCTTGATGACGGTCTTCACTTTGCTCCATGGTATATCTAATGCCTTGGAAATTGTTTTGTACTCTTCTGACTAATAACTTTTAACAAGATTTCTTTGCTGTGTTGTAAGCTGCTTAAGGGCCATGACGTTTGTTGTAAAATGTTCGAAAATTCCTACCAGAACAGTTAAAATATATATCGGGTTAATCCCTCTGTTCATCTCTCTGCCTGTACCTTGTCCCTCTGCCTCTATCTCCTCCCTCTGCCTCTATCTGCTCCCTCTGCCACTAGCTCCTCCCTCTGACTCTATCTCCTCCCTTTGCCTCTATCTCCTCCCTATGCCTCTAGCTCCTTCCTCTGCCTCTATCTCCTCTCTCTGCATCTAGTTCCCCCTCTACCTCTAACTCTTCCCTCTGCCTCTAGCTTCTGCCTCTAGCTCTTCCCTCTGTCTAGCTTCTCCCTCTACCTCTAGCTTCTCCCTCTGCCTCTAGCTTCTCCCTCTAGCTACCCCGTCTGCATCTAGCTCCCCTTTCTGCCTCTAGCTCATCCCTCTGCCTCTAGATCCTCCCTCTGCCTCTAGCTCTTCCTTCTGCCTCTAGCTCCTCCCTCTGCCTCTAGCTCCTCCCTCTGCATCTAGTTCACCCCACTATCTGTAGCTCGTCCCTCTGCCTCTAGCTCTTCTCTCTGCCTCTAGCTCTTCCCTCTGCCTCTAGCTCTTCCCTCTACCTCTAGCTTCTCCCTCTGCCTCTAGCTCTTCCTTCTGCCTCTTGCTCCTCCCTTTGCATCTAGCTCCCCTTTCTGCGTCTAGCTCGTCCCTCTGCCTCTAGCTCTTCCTTCTGCCTCTAGCTCCTCCCTCTGCCTCTAGATCCTCCTTCTGCCTCTAGCTCTTCCTTCTGCCTCTAGCTCCTCCCTCTGCCTCTAGTTCCTCCTTCTGCCTCTAGCTCTTCCTTCTGCCTCTAGCTCCTCCCTCTGCCTCTAGATACCCCCTCTGTCTAGCGTCTCCCTCCTCCTGTCATCATAGAATATCATCAGTACCAACAACCATCTCCTATCTCAGTAATGGGAAAGTCTTCACTGAATACAGATTTTTTATAATGACTGATCAATTCTGGCTGAGAAAGAAGCAGATTTGATAAGATATATTACAAAGCTGCTTATTTTCATGTCTACTATTGATTTAGGAAATAAAAATTATAATGATAGTTACGCTTTAAAGAAGTGACTGTTAAGGCTGAGTTTAGGCAAAACAAACAAAATCTGCTACATTCTGACAATAATGACAGATGGTTTTCACAATAAGCAAAACTTTCCTGCTATTCTCTATTAACTATATCCCAAGTTACTTCTCTCTTTGTCATGTTTTCATAGTTTTTTTTATTTTTGTGATACAGGTTGGAAATATAGAAAATAACAGCATATCTATTTTATAAAATTACCGCATAAGTTCCAAGAGAGACATGACTTTGGTTCCTATACATGAGTACATGTTGACGCCATTCAGCAAGCAGTTACGCAACATTGTTAAATCACCTATTTGTGCTTTAAATTAACTGTATTATCTAAGAGGTCATGATGAACAGAGTACAAGAAAAGGCATGAATTATCTTTAATGCATACAATTGTAAATGCAATTTAGATAGCAATACCATTAGACAGAATGATTTTATGAAAAAGGAAGATAAATAGTAAACAATGCTCTATATGAAATATTGCATATTGCTCCATTATTTGCATTTTAACTTATTACAATAGAGACAAAAAAAGTGTTCTAGTCTTAGCTTGTTTTTTTTTTTTTTAAAACCTTTTATTAGTCAGGTGGGGTGCATTGGGTCCCAAGCAAGTTTCTTTCTGTCATATTTCAGTAAGTATAGAAGGTAGGTAACTGTCTATTTCAGTATCTTCCTAGAAATTTATGTTCAATGAGCATCATTAGAAGATATGTGATTCTTGTGCCAAATAATTATTTGTGTTTTTTTCCATAGTACATAAGTAGATGATTACATTTTATTGATTACTGAAAATGTTATATTATCTATTGGGTATATCTTAAGTTTCTAAATAAAGTAAAAATTATTCTTTAAACGATATTGAATATTTTTCTATATGAAAATTGGGGACCTATGCACCCCACACAACTAAGGCTATGTGCCCACGCTGCGGATTTACCGCGGATTTTGCGGCGGATTTGCTGCGGATTTCCCGAAAATCTGCAGCAGCGGCACTTCCAAGCCATTTCAATGGCATTTTGGAAATGCTGTGTCCATGCTGCGGATTTTTCCGCTGCGGATTTGCCGCGGATTTTGATCCGGAAAAATCTGCAGCATGTCAATTGTTTGTTGCAGATTTGGTGCGGATTTTGGGTATAGAATGGTGAAAAAAAAAAAAATCTGCATCAAAATCCGCGGTAAATCCGCGGCAAATCCGCGGGTGCGGATTTGCCGCGAAAGTCGCGGATTTTCATGCAGAAAAATCCGCAGGTACATTCTACAATGGACACATAGCCTAATAGTGTAAGTATTATGATGCAACTAACTGAGGGTTAAGGGCTCTTTGTTGTCCCTCTACACATGGAAGCTGTCAATCCCATTAAGTATGACTTTTCAAAGAATATAGGAGGAACTTGAAATACTTATTAAACTTCTATCTTCAAGTCTGTTTTTCTATTCTCCTTGAGGAACAGACAGTTGCTGGCTTTTAGGGTCATCAAATTTATCATTTGTTGTTAGCTGCATAATCATAAAAATTCCATAAGACAAAATCCACAAAAGGATAATAGAGGACACAAGTCCCATCCAGATTCCAGCAGTGAAGAAAGATGTGCAGTCACTTGCATATGAGAATTGGTTGTTCTTGATGTTGAATCCTTGAATCTGCAGTATAAATATTCAGAAAACGTGTTATTAAACTGGAAAATTATTTGTAGATTAAATAAAGTGAATTTGTTCTAATTAGAAATCCAGTATCAAATACAGATCCATATGTAGTGAAGGCAAGCTTTTGCCACATTGTTGTGGAGTCTGTCCCAGTATGTATAACAAAAGTGATAAGTGAGCACAAGAAGACAGTAAATGTTAGCTTACTAAAGGGGTTGTTCACTACTAGGACAACTGTTTTTGATTTCAAGTTTCCCCCTCGTAAAATAGTAAAGACTCGCCTCCATATCATTGCCTTTCCAGTGGTGCCGGAGCTCACCTCGGTTTGTGATGTCACGCGAGCCCTGTGTCCAATCAGTGCTGGCTTCTGGCTTCTCACCTTTGGACCAAATGATCAGCCGTTGCACTCACTTCCTGTTGATTAACTCGTTTGGTCTGAAGGTGAGGAGAAGGAAGCTGGTCTTGATTAGACTCGGGGCTCGCGTGTCATTACAACCCCAGGTGAGCCGTGGCACTGGGAGCCTAAAGCACCGGTGGAACTGCATTGATATGGGAGGTAAGTATAATCATTAATATTGAAATATTCTGTTTATAAGCCTAATAATATTATTAGAAATCTTTTTTACAGTTCAGGAAAATAAAAATAAATAAATATTTTAGTTAACATCAATTTACAATGAGACTTTTCTTGAATCACTTTTACATAGTTGTAGAGCAGGGGTCCCCAATCTGTGGCTCAGGAGCCATATGTAGCTTGCAGGTCCATCATGTGTGGCTCGTACCTTGGTGCATTAGCACCTGATCTAGCAAACAGCTATGAAGAGCTGGTCTCCAGATGATGACTTTTGTGAGTAGCCTGACATAGAAGAGGAGATCTGAAAGGGGGGTATGGTAGGAACCCCTGGAAATTGGTATACTGCCTCAGTGTGATTTCTGTGGAAAAGCTTTGGCTGTCAAAATACCACTAGTGGGGGCTCTAGATATCACTACTCTGGATGTGGCTCGTGACCCTCTGAATGTGACTCCCGACCCTTTTTCAGATATAAATGTGGCTTTCAAGATCAGAAAGGTTGGGGACCTCTGTTGCAAATAGTTCCATTTTATAGTAGCCCCACAAAAACTGCTGAACCAGCTTGCTTAAAAAACAAAACAAAAAAAATGGAACTATACATCTACTCGGTCACAGCATGGTGAAACACATCTTCTTTCATCTTCCTGCAAACTTGTGGCTAATTGCAGAACTTATTTTTAGCCAAAAAATAAATGTCCCATCTCAGACATTTATGACAAATCTGTAGGATGGGCGATCACATCTCGTTTAATAGATGGAGGACCTGTTTTTCAGGTGTATGCCCATCAGGTCATGAGGTAGGACACATTGTGTCTAGGATGGGAATACTTCTTTAAGTTTTATTTACATAAAACATAATATTCTTGTAATGTCACAATGTCAAATCAGGAGTAATACAGCTAAAGCATATTAACTTACACTAGTCCAGAATAAAATAGCTGTCAAGGACATATTGTATAGTCTACACAATCAATTTTATTGTGAGTAGCAAGGAGATACTATTGATATCTAGATTGATATCTAAGAGTACATAGGCTTATATGTGATGTGTTGTAATTGTAATCTGATTTTAGATCTTTTCCTGACACCTTGTTTTTCTTTTGTCTTATTTTACGTTTTTTATTTCATTTTAGTGATTCAAATGATAAAATCTTATACATAGCAGAACTATCTACAGATGATTCACTGTATATACACAATGGGCACTTTAGTAATGACACCAGCCCATTCTTAATCAGAGCTTTGCTGAATGGAAATGAAACATTATCTTGTGCTACAGCATAAAATTAAGTTCATGTTTACTGTTGATCAGTTTTAGTGTAAATCCGTAATAAAATGGATAAATTGAGAGATGTGAGCAATCTTAAAATGGAGCATAGTCATCAAAGTTAGACTATTATATCAAAAACATTAAAACCTCATGTTTTTTTGTGCAATAGTGTTGAGATTACTGCTATATCATGCTGACGACATGGTCAGAATTTGGCACAGGCAGTATGAATTAATGAACCCTTCCGGTCAGGTGTCCACAGTCCAGACGGATACATGTGTAGTAATAGTGTGGGACATGTTTTCTTGGCACTCCTGAGGTCCTCTGATGCATGTGAATGAGCACTTTGACAATAATCCTTTCCTACAGTTAATCTATCAGGGCAGCTGTTTACCTTATGGCAGAAGGACATGTTCAACATGACAATGCACAAAGCTAAAAGTCCTATACACATGGATTGATTGGAGAAACATAAAAGTGAGTTTTCCTTGATTCCTTGGCCTTTACAATACCCAGATTTTATCCTTAGGAGCATTTGTGGCACAAGGTAGAATGGACTGTTCAGAGCATATCAATACCATTATCTATTTTTAGCATCTGCAAGTATCTATTCTGTCTGCATGAGTATTCCAAACAAATCTAACACCTAGTGGAATCTGTGTCATGTTGAATTGCTGTGGTGCTGAAGACCAAAGGAGGTTCAATGTGGGACCTATATGGGTGCTTCTCATAAGGCTGGGTTCAAACAGTGTTTGCCACTATGTTCAGTGGCTCTGTCTTTGCTAACATCCACACCCCCATAAAACGAGATTTGGGATGTGCACAAACAGGTCCATTGACTATAATAATGCAGACGGCGTTACAGTATACACACCTATTGGAGGTAGGCAGCAAGACAAGTTCAACTGCACCTTGTCCTCCTCCAATAGGTGTATACTGCCGAAGATGCTGCACAATACAGCATACTGTGACTTTGTCTACATCATTACCATGGCTCCCTTGGCGCACACGGCCAAATCCTGTACAAGGTTCGGATATAAGCCCCAAAGGAGGCACTGAACATAGTGGCAAAACTATTTGATTACAGCCTAAGTTAGCCTTTCTGTGTATCAGGGAAGCTCCAAAAGACATCTATAGAAAAAGCCATACATGCATGACTATCTCTTCATTTACTCTCCTTCTGTTTATGGCTTCCTTTGTTGACAGAATAGGGGTGAATACAATATTTTGCTAAGAATCTAAGAGAGGGAATCTTGCCTATTAGACATTTATAATATCTTTTGGATATGCTGTAATGAAATAGCCCTTAAGGCTGCTTTACACGCAGCGACATTGCTAGCGTTATCGCTAGCGACAGCACCCGCCCCCTTCGTTTGTGCGTCACGGGCAAATCGCTGCCTGTGGCGCACAATATTGCTAGGACGCGTCACACTTACCTTTCTAACGACGTCGCTGTTGGCGGCGAACAACCTCTTTTTTAAGGGGGAGGTTCCTGCGCCGTCACAGTGATGTCACACAGCAGCCCACCAATAGATTCGGAGGGGTGGAGACTAGCCGCATTAACGACACGCCCACCTTGTTGCAGGAGGACGCAGGAATGCTGTTGTTCGTCGTTCCCTGGGTGTCACATGTAGCGATGTGTGCTGCCTCAGGAACAACGAACAACCTGCGTCCAGCACCAGTAACGATATTTTGAAAATGAACGACGTGTCAATGATCAACGATTAGGTGAGTAGTTTTGTTCATTAGCGGTTGCTCGTAGGTGTCACACGCAACGACGTTGCTAACGAGGCCAGATGTGCGTTACAAATTCCGTAACCCCAACGATATCTTGTTAGCGATGTCGTTGTGTGTAAAGCGGCCTTTATAGGTGACATTTTTGCAGGAGCTATATAGAACATTAAAAGGAATCTCTCAGCAGGTTTTTGCTACCTCATATGACAGCAACATAATGTAGGCAAGGAGATTCTGAATCCAATAGTGTACCACATAGATTACTGGCTGAATTTGTTCTGAAACAATCAAAGAATTTAGATTCAGGAAAACAGGAGAGCTGAGATAGCTGTCCCACCCACACCAGGCTCTCAATAGAGATTTTACATTGACTGTGAGGTGTCAATCACAGCAATGGGCGTGTCTGACTGACCTGCAAATTAGTTTGCAGTCCTGTAATGGTAATCACAGGGTAATAAAGCAATTAGTTTACATAAACAATAGCACACACACTGATAAGAGAAGCACAGTTGTAATTTTCTTTTTAAACTCTTACAGCATGCTGTCCTCAGTTTACAGCGCATAAAACTGCTGACAGATTCCCTTTAATGTGTTAAATTAATCACAATACAAGTTTGCATTAGAAAATATGTCAGTTGCCTTAGAAAATTGCATGCAGTGTTAAACTATAGCTTATAATATATAATAACATTTGACAGAACCTAATTTGCCTATTTGTTACAACAATGGAAGATTTTCTTCCATTCCTGCATGATTCCTGTAACTTTCAAAGCCTTTAATCAATATTAAAAATGTGTGGGCTACGAAAAAGATTGCATATCGAGATTGGTAAAATGTAACCAATTATGTACGGTTCTCAAAATGTTCTGCAAAACATGTGGCTTAACTGTATAAATTTTTGTGCATTTTTTATGTAATGCACATGAACTGATCTAGCGTCCATGCTTTGGCATCATTATTGTTAATATGTCCCATGTAGATGTATGATTTACTGTTTAGTTTTCCATTTTTCACTTGTAGAGCTGTTTTTACTCGAGGATTCAATAAATATTGATAAGCAGCTAGTAACTGCAGTTAGAAATGCATTGTCATGATGAACAAGGAAGAAGTTAGTAAATGTTATACTGTACGTGGTCACACGTATCTATGAAGGATAAATAAGTTGTAGAAAATATGCTCATGCTGTGCTTTGGTTGCTTTGGATTATTAAGCATGTACTCACCTGCAACTCAGAAAAGAATATTTCCCAGTTTTTTGCCTCATTATTGGTAGCAACTAGTCTCTCGCCGTGCAAAGAGCTCGTCCCAACTTGCTGACAATGGAAGGAGTACTCTGCAGGGGTTGAGGCATATGTTGTCCTAAATGAAGCATTCCTCATCATATCATCATTCGGAATGATCATTACTGATTCTAATTTGAACCAGTTTCTAGCAGAGCCAGGGTAGAACATATTACTCATATACAACCTACAAAAAGAAGAAAGACACTTCCTATATTACCAGGATCAATGCAAAAATAATGTAATAAATCAAACTAGGAAAAACGAATTGTAACATACTGTATTTCTAGTTAATGAGAAATCATACTTGATTCACAAACTTACAGATTTAGGCAAAAAATTAAAATATGAATAAATATGAGTATATTGATGTAGTAATATTGTATCGTGGCTTGTAGTTTTAATAGCACTCTTTTCCTTTTTGATAACTGAACGACAAAAACAATGCATTGTCCAAAAAAGCAAATCTGTCACTCCCATCAAATTCAATGGAGCAGTGCTTATGCATACCCCAGTGATTGTGATTGGTGGGATAAGTAGCAGCCAGACTCCAAGCCATGACACATGTATTAAACTTAAAAAAAGAAAAAGAAACCTTGTAAAAACTGTAAGGTAATGATGGAATAAAATAAAAATCATTACATAAATACTATAGGGTTACTTTAGGTTCATAAATAACAACTTGGCAGATTTTTATTTTCATGACTCTGAAAATTGTAGATTCACATTGAAGACATCAAAACTATGAATTAATACATGTGGAATGAAATACGTAACAAAAAAGTGTGAAACAACTGAAAATATGTCTTATAGTCTAGGTTCTTCAAAGTAACCACCTTTTTCTTTGATTACTGCTTTGCACACTCTTGGCATTCTCTTGATGAGCTTCAAGAGGTAGTCACCGGAAATGGTCTTCCAACAACCTTGAAGGAGTTCCCTGAGATGCTTACCACTTGTTGGCCCTTTTGCCTTCACTCTGCGGTCCAGCTCACCCCAAACCATCTCGATTGGGTTCAGGTCTGGTGACTGTGGAGGCCAGGTCATCTGGCGTAGCACCCCATCACTCTCCTTCTTAATCAAATATCCCTTACACAGCCTGGAGGTGTGTTTGGGGTCATTGTCCTGTTGAAAAATAAATGATAGTCCAACTAAACGTAAATCGGATGGAATAGCATGCCGCTGCAAGATGCTGTAGTAGCCATGCTGGTTCAGTATGCCTTCAATTTTGAATAAATCCCCAACAGTGTCACCAGCAAAGCACCCCCACACTATCCCACCTCCTCCTCCATATTTCACGGTGGGAACCAGGCATGTAGAGTCTATCCGTTCACCTTCTCTGCGTCGCACAAAAACATGGTGGTTGGATCCAAAGATCTCAAATTTGGACTCATCACACCAAACACAGATTTCCACTGGTCTAATGTCAATTCCTTGTGTTCTTTATCCCAAACAAGTCTCTTCTGCTTGTTGCCTGTCCTTAGCAGTGATTTCCTAGCAGCTATTTTACCATGAAGGCCTGCTGCACAAAGTCTCCTCTTAACAGTTGTTCTAGAGATGTGTCTGTTGCTACAACTCTGTGTGACATTGACTTGGTCTCTAATCTGAGCTGCTTTTAACCTGCTATTTCTGAGGCTGGTGACTCGGATAAACTTATCCTCCGCAGCAGAGGTGACTCTTTGTCTTCCTTTCCTGGGGCGGCCCTCATGTGAGCCAGTTTCTTTGTAGCGGTTGATGGTTTTTGCCACTGCATTTGGGGACACTTTAAAAGTTTTCCCAATTTTTTGGACTGACTGACCTTCATTTCTTAAAGTAATGATGGCCACTCGTTTTTCTTTTCTTAGCTGCTTTGTTCTTGCCATAATACATATTCTAAAGGCCGCTTTACACGCTGTGACATTGCTAGCCGATGCTAGCGATGTCGAGCGTGATAGCACCCGCCCCCATCGTACGGCCGATATGTGGTGATCACTGCCGTAGTGAACATTATCGCTACGGCAGCGTCACACGCACATACCTGCTCTGCGACGTCGCTGTGACCGGCGAACCGCCTACTTTCTAAGGGGGCGGTTCGTTCAACATCACAGCGACATCAGTAAGTGGCCACCCAATCAAAGCGGAGGGGCGGAGCTGAGCGGTACAAACATCCCGCCCACCTCCTTCCTTCCTCATTGCTGGCGGGACGTAGGTAAGGACTGGTTCCTCGTTCCTGCGGTGTCAAACATGGCGATGTGTGCTGCCGCAGGAACGATGAACAACATCGTTACTGCAGCAGCAATGATATTTGGGAAGAGGGGGGCATGTCACCGATTAGCGATTTTGAACATTTTTGCAATGATTCAAAATCGCTAATAGGTGTCACACGCAACGACATCGCTAAAGCGGGCGGATGTGAATCACAAATTCTGTGACCCCAATGAGATCGCTTTAGCGATCTCGTAGCGTGTAAAGCCACCTTTACAGTCTATTCAGTAGGACTATCAGCTGTGTATCTGTCGCCAGCGGAGGGGATGCGCTCGCCACGCTCGGGTGCGGGGCTTCTGCTGCTGCTGCTCGGTGGGTCGAGCGGTGGGCCGGACCCGGGGACTCGAGCAGTGCTCCTCACCTGTGAGTGAAAGGGGATGGTTGGTTTGGGGAGAGAGTTTGTGACGCCACCCACGGGACGTGGTGATGAGGGCAACACCGCTGCTGGTGACGGGGATCCCGGGAGAGATGGTAGGGAGCAGCTAGGATGTTGTCCCCTCCGTGGGTAGGGGTTGGTGATCCCGGGGCCCGGTGGTGTAATGGGGAGGCTGGATGGCTGGGGGTGCAGGGTTGCAGGGACAGCGCGGCGTGGTGCCGGACGGCTCCGGTGTACTCACTCAGACAATCAACAACAGAGTCTCTGGTAAACCAAACGGCCGGATTAATGGGTCACGCAGCCGGCTGCAGTGTTGTTGTGCTCTCCCCGGACGGCTGATGGTGGCTGTCTTTCCCTGCACCTGTTAGAATGTTCTGACTCCTGTAGTTGCCCACCGGTGGTCCGCTCCCCGGCGTATAGGTGCCGTAGGAGCCCGTTTTGCCCGCAGGCGCTGGCCCTTGGATCTCTAGCCTGTGGCGGTGGCTGTATATCCTCACGGTGTGGACTGTTGCCTTCTGTCGGGTCTTGGTTGTTGGGAAACCCCTGGGGTTCCTGTCACACTCGGATTTGACTATTGTTGGTGGCTCCAAGCCTGGTCGGAGTCCGATGGCCCTGCCTGTGTGCTTAGCCTCACTCTGCTCCCTGGTTCGGTACCGGTGGGCCACCACCCAACCCCGGTCCTACGGTTCCGCAGAGATACGCTAACTCCTGCAGACGGCCACCACTGTCTGCCAACCTTTCTGTCAGTGCCTGGGCTCCTACCCAGGCACACGCAGACGTTTTACTCCTCTCACTTTCACCTCCTAAACTCATCTGTCTGTTTGTCCCGCCTCCAGGCCTGTGAACTCCTTGGTGGGTGGGGCCAACCACCTGGCTCCACCCCACCTGGTGTGGACATCAGACCCTGGAGGGAGGCAACAAGGATTTTTGTCTGACTGTTGTAACTGTCTAGGGAAGGGGGTGTGTATGGTGTTATGGATGTGACTACCTGGCTAGTCCAGGGCGTCACATATCCACCAGACTTCTGCACAACACAACTGATGGTCCCAACCCTATTTATAAGGTATGAAATCCCACTTATTAAACTTGACAGGGCACACCTATGAAGTGAAAACAATTTCCGGTGACTACCTCTTGAACCTAATCAAGAGAATGCCAAGAGTGTGCAAAGCAGTAATCAAGGCAAAAGGTGGCTACTTTGAAGAACCTAGAATATAAGACATATTTTCAGTTTCACACTTTTTTGTTAAGTATTTCATTCCACATGTGTTAATTCATAGTTTTGATGCCTTCAAGTGAATCTACAATTTTCAGAGTCATGAAAATAAAGAAAAGTCTTTGAATGAGAAAGTGTGTCAAAACCTTTGGTCTTTACTTTATATATATATATATATATATATATATATATATATATGTGTATATATATATATGTTTATATATATATATATGTATATATATATATATATATATGTATATATATATATATATCTATATATATATATGTGTATATATATATATATATATATATATATATACACACAGTTGTTCTCAAACGTTTACATACCTCAGTAGATTTTTTTGCTTTCTCGGCCTTTTTTTCAGGGAATGTGAATGATAACACAAAATATTTTTTTCCACTCATGGTTAGTGGTTGGGTGAAGCCATATATTGTTAAGCTATTGTGTTTTCTCTTTATAAATCAAAATGACAACCAGAAACATCCAAATGACACTGATCAAAAGTTCACATACCCCAGTTCTTTATACCATGTATTGCCCTTTCTTACATTAATGACAGCTTGAAGTCTTTTTTGGTAGTTGTGGATGAGGATCTTTATTTTCTCAGATGGTAAAGCCACCCATTCTTCCTGGCAAAAAGCCTCCAGTTCCTGTAATTTCCTAGGCTTTCTTGTATGAACTGCGTGCTTGAGTTCTCCCCAGAGTGGCTCAATGATATTGAAGTTAGAAGACTGAGATGGCCACTCCGGAACCTTCACTTTGTTCTAGTGTAGCCAATGACAGGTAGACTTGGCTTTGTGTTTTGGATTGTTGTCATTGTTGTCATGCTGGAATGTCCAAGTACGTCCCATCCACAGCTTCCAGGCTGATGAGTGCAAATGTACCTCCAGTATTTGCTGATAACGTGCTGCATTCATCTTTCCTTCAACTTCAACCACGTTTCCTGTGCCTTTGTAGCTCCCACATCCCCACATCAGCAGCAGTCCACCTCCATGCTTTACAGTAGGAATGGTGTTCCTTTCATCATAGGTCTTGTTGACACATTTACAAATGTTACGTTTATGGTTGTGGTCAAAAAGTTCGATTTTGGTCTCATCACTAAAATTTACCTTGTTCCAGAAGTTTGGAGGCTTGTCTCTGTGCTGTTTGGCATATTATAGGCGAGATACTTTGTGACATTTGTGCAGTAATGGCTTTCTTCTGGTAACTAGACCATGCAGCCCATTTTTCTTCAAGTGCCTCTTTATTGTGCATCTTGAAACAGCCACACTGCTAGTTTTCAGTGAGTCTTGTATTTCAGCTGATGTTATTTGTGGGTTTTTCTTTGCATCTCAAACAATTTTCCTGGCAGTTGTGGTGGAAATTTTCGTTGGTCTACTTGATCGTGGTTTGGTTTTTACAGAGCCCCTGATTTTCCATTTGTTAATCACAGTTTGAACACTGCTGACTGGCATTATCAATTCCTTGGATATCGTTTTGTATCCCTTTCCTGTTTTATACAGTTCAACTACCTTAAAATAATTTTTATTCCTTTCATATTGTGAATTAGAAGCCTCCAATATAGCTTGTGTGACCAAAATAGGTAAACAACTATTTTCTCAATGTAAAAAGATTGGCTTGATTTTGAATAACATACCAATCCTTAAAGTAAACCTTTGAAGATGGTACCTGATCTACAGGTGAGTGTTACAGAGCAGGAGGAGCTGATCAGATTGATATACAGTTTCAGTAATACTTTCATTATCTTCTTTAAAATTCCTGGTGTTTGCATGCACAGTTATCCATGGCAGACTGTCAATCACTAAGTAGGACTGCCTACTGGACTCATGCACCCAGAGATAGCTGTCAGTCATTAGTAGGACCACCCACTGGACTCATATACATATGAATACCAGGGATTTCAATGCATGAAAACAAGGTATAATTAATCTTTCCCAACAAACCTATATATCATTCTGTTCAGCTTCTCCCTCTCTATGTCATGTCGTCCACAAATCGGTCTGCGTGTACAAAGTGACAGGTTACCTTTAATTCTCTTGCTGTTTGCTGTGGGGGTAGTACAGAGAACACTATATACAGTTAGGTCCAGAAATATTTGGACAGTGACACAAGTTTTGTTATTTTAGCTGTTTACAAAAACATGTTCAGAAATACAATTATATATATAATATGGGCTGAAAGTGCACACTCCCAGCTGCAATATGAGAGTTTACACATCCAAATCGGAGAAAGGGTTTAAGAATCATAGCTCTGTAATGCATAGCCTTCTCTTTTTCAAGGGACCAAAAGTAATTGGACAAGGGACTCTAAGGGCTGCAATTAACTCTGAAGGCGTCTCCCTCGTTAACCTGTAATCAATGAAGTAGTTAAAAAGTCTGGGGTTGATTACAGGTGTGTGGTTTTGCATTTGGAAGCTGTTGCTGTGACCAGACAACATGCGGTCTAAGGAACTCTCAAGTGAGGTGAAGCAGAACATCCTGAGGCTGAAAAAAAAAGAAAAAATCCATCAGAGAGATAGCAGACATGCTTGGAGTAGCAAAATCAATAGTCGGGTACATTCTGAGAAAAAAGGAATTGACTGGTGAGCTTGGGAACTCAAAAAGGCCTGCGCGTCCACGGATGACAACAGTGGTGGATGATCGCCGCATACTTTCTTTGGTGAAGAAGAACCTGTTCACAACATCAACTGAAGTCCAGAACACTCTCAGTGAAGTAGGTGTATCTGTCTCTAAGTCAACAGTAAAGAGAAGACTCCATGAAAGTAAATACAAAGGGTTCACATCTAGATGCAAACCATTCATCAATTCCAAAAATAGACAGGCCAGAGTTAAATTTGCTGAAAAACACCTCATGAAGCCAGCTCAGTTCTGGAAAAGTATTCTATGGACAGATGAGACAAAGATCAAGCTGTACCAGATTGATGGGAAGAATAAAGTTTGGAGAAGAAAGGGAACGGCACATGATCCAAGGCACGCCACATCCTCTGTAAAACATGGTGGAGGCAACGTGATGGCATGGGCATGCATGGCTTTCAATGGCACTGGGTCACTTGTGTTTATTGATGACATAACAGCAGACAAGAGTAGCCGGATGAATTCTGAAGTGTACCGGGATATACTTTCAGCCCAGATTCAGCCAAATGCCGCAAAGTTGATCGGACGGCGCTTCATAGTACAGATGGACAATGACCCCAAGCATACAGCCAAAGCTACCCAGGAGTTCATGAGTGCAAAAAAGTGGAACATTCTGCAATGGCCAAGTCAATCACCAGATCTTAACCCAATTGAGCATGCATTTCACTTGCTCAAATCCAGACTTAAGACGGAAAGACCCACAAACAAGCAAGACCTGAAGGCTGCGGCTGTAAAGGCCTGGCAAAGCATTAAGAAGGAGGAAACCCAGCGTTTGGTGATGTCCATGGGTTCCAGACTTAAGGCAGTGATTGCCTCCAAAGGATTCGCAACAAAATATTGAAAATAAAAATATTTTGTTTGGGTTTGGTTTATTTGTCCAATTACTTTAGACCTCCTAAAATGTGGAGTGTTTGTAAAGAAATGTGTACAATTCCTACAATTTCTATCAGATATTTTTGTTCAAACCTTCAAATTAAACGTTACAATCTGCACTTGAATTCTGTTGTAGAGATTTCATTTCAAATCCAATGTGGTGGCATGCAGAGCCCAACTCGCGAAAATTGTGTCACTGTCCAAATATTTCTGGACCTAACTGTATATATTCTAGCAGGACAAATTGGCAAATTCAGATTATTTTATACAAAGTGATCAACATTGAAATTGACTTTTACATTGAAATGTTGAGGAAGCATTCACACTAAACAATATTCATACAGTATATCATGGGTCTGAAACTTGGCTGGGTGTATGGGCCGCACATAGAAAAAAAATGTTCTTCCTGTACCACTGCTTGAAGAAGTTGTCTTCCAGAAACTGGCAGTAGGTCTGGGAGTTGAGCTTCACTCCATCTTCAACAAAAAAGGTCCCACAAGTTCATCTTTGATGATACCAGCCCATACCAGTACCCCACCTCCACCTTGCTGATCCAGCCTCTGGCCTATTCATCTAGCCCATCAAGAGTCACTCTCATTTCATCAGTCCATAAAACCTTTGAAAAAGCAGTCTTAAGATATTTCTTGGCCCAGTCTTGACGTATTATCTTATGTTTCTTGTTCAAAGGTGGCCGTTTTTCAGTCTTCCTTACCTTGGCCATGTCCCTGAGTATGGCACACCTTGTGCTTTTTGATACTGCATAAATGTTGCAGCTCAGAAATATGGCCAAACTGGTGGCAAATGGCATCTTGGCAGCTTCACACTTGATTTTCCTCAATTCATGGGCAGTTGTTTTGCGCCTTTTTTGCCCAACACGCTTCTTGCGACCCTGTTGGCTATTTGCCATGAAACGCTTGATTGTTCGGTGATTACACTTCAAAAGTTTGGCAATTTCAAGACTGCTGCATCCCTCTGCAAGACATCTCACAATTTTTCACTTTTCAGAGCTCGTCAAATCTCTTGTTACGCCTGCCTGGATCCACAGATTTAGACGGGCTGTAAAGGACAGGCTAGAGGGAAGCCACTCACCAAGCAGGACCCCCAAAACCCTGAAACCCTTTAACCCCTAAACAGGAATTTGGAATAATACAGGGCTCTGGAGATCACTACCTGTGAAATGCAGCTGTCCGAGAGAGTAGTAGTCCGGCAGGGTCAAACCAGGAATTGCAGAACAGGGACAGAATCGGCAGGCAAGGACATAATAAGAAAATGTAGTAGAGGTCAAATCCGGAATGGGGAACGAGGTACATAAACAGCAGGCAGAAGGGTAGTCAGAAAACAAGCAGAAGTCAGAACACCAGAATCACTAAGCAGAACAGGGCGAAACAGGAACCAGAATATCAGAACTATCTCTGGCAGTGGTCAGCAGACAGGAGGAGAATTAAGAAGGGTGTGGTGTCTTCCCATTGGTTGTAGCTAAATGTAAAATTGGTTTAAAGAAATCGGGTTAAATGCTGCGCTAAAAACCACAAATCCAAGGTATATAGTGAATTCCTTTTCTTTATTTTCACCTGTCTCATTCCCTGCACTTAATTTATGTCGGATAAAACCCTATGTGCGCTTCCTTTCCACAGTTTTTCAGCATTGCTTGTAGCTGAAAGATGGTAACTTCAGCTGGAAGACACACGCCACCTATAGTCAGCCAGTGGCACTGAAGATCCCAAGGAAACCTAGCCCAGTGGATGAGTGGAGCCTGCACTAGAGTTGAGCGCGGTTCGTGGTTCGTGGTTCTCCAGTTCGCGGCTCGAGTGATTTTGGGGCATGTTCTAGATCGAACTAGAACTCGAGCTTTTTGCAAAAGCTCGATAGTTCTAGAAACGTTCGAGAACGGTTCTAGCAGCCAAAAAACAGCTAAATCCTAGCTTGGTTTCTGCTGTAATAGTGTAAGTCACTCTGTGAATCAAACTATTATCACATTTCAGTGTATAGTGTGCGTGAACAGCGCCTTCAGATCACTGCTGTTTCTATAATGGCGATCGCCATTTTTTTTTTTTTTTTCTTGTCTTCCTTCCCTAAGCGCGCGCGTCTTGTGGGGCGGGCCAGCATGTCAGCCAATCACAGACACACACACACCTAAGTGGACTTTGAGCCAGAGAAGCAACGGCATGTGTGATAGGATCTGCATGTCACATGTCCCTGCATTATAAAACCGGACATTTTCTTCACGAACGCCATTATCTGCCTTCTGCGTCTTTGGTGTCAGACATCAGTGTCGCAGCTCCGTCCTCCTGAGTCCTATAGCCGATACAGCTGTATGCGCTGCATACACAGCGTTAGACAGCTTAGGGAGAGCACATTCTAGCAGTCCTTTTAAGGGCTCAAAGCGGCAGGGTCAGAGAGCCATAAGTGACAGGTCCTGCAAACAGCAACAGCGTCTGTGTAGCCCAGGTCAGGGATTTCCTCCCTGCATTTCACCATTAGGAGGGAATAGAAAGGCAGGCTTCCATTCCTCTACCCAGAGCACCACAATCCTGCCACTGTACCCTCTTGTCCTCTGCACACTCCAACTCATTCTAAGTAAGCCATTATACTAGCAAACACTCAGTGTACCTAGTGGCATCCTAAACGTGGCTATTGGACTTTGCTATAGTCCCACTAGTGCAAAGACATTAGCAGAGCACATCTGTCTGCATTGCACACTCCAAGTTTTTTAAACTAAGCAATTTTACTAGCAAACACTCAGTGTACCTAGTGGCATCCTATACGTGGCTATTGGACTTTAATATAGTCCCACTAGTGCAAAGACATTTGCAGAGCACGTCTGCCTGCATTGCACACTACAACTTTTTTAAACTAAGCAATTTTACTAGCAAACACTCAGTGTACCTAGTGGCATCCTATACGTGGCTATTGGACTTTGCTATAGTCCCACTAGTGCAAAGACATTTGCAGAGCACGTCTGCCTGCATTGCACACTACAACTTTTTTAAACTAAGCAATTTTACTAGCAAACACTCAGTGTACCTAGTGGCATCCTATACGTGGCTATTGGACTTTGCTATAGTCCCACTAGTGCCAAGACATTTGCAGAGCGCATCTGCCTGCGTTGCACACTCCAACTAATTATAACGAAGCCATTATACTAGCAAACACTCAGTGTACCTAGTGGCATCCTATACGTGGCTATTGGACTTTGCTATAGTCCCACTAGTGCAAAGACATTAGCAGAGCACATCTGCCTGCATTGCACACTCCAAGTTTTTTAAACTAAGCAATTTTACTAGCAAACACTCAGTGTACCTAGTGGCATCCTATACGTGGCTATTGGACTTTGCTATAGTCCCACTAGTGCAAAGACATTTGCAGAGCACGTCTGCCTGCATTGCACACTACAACTTTTTTAAACTAAGCAATTTTACTAGCAAACACTCAGTGTACCTAGTGGCATCCTATACGTGGCTATTGGACTTTGCTATAGTACCACTAGTGCAAAGACATTTGCAGAGCACGTCTGCCTGCATTGCACACTACAACTTTTTTAAACTAAGCAATTTTACTAGCAAACACTCAGTGTACCTAGTGGCATCCTATACGTGGCTATTGGACTTTGCTATAGTCCCACTAGTGCCAAGACATTTGCAGAGCGCATCTGCCTGCGTTGCACACTCCAACTAATTATAACGAAGCCATTATACTAGCAAACACTCAGTGTACCTAGTGGCATCCTATACGTGGCTATTGGACTTTGCTATAGTCCCACTAGTGCAAAGACATTAGCAGAGCACATCTGCCTGCATTGCACACTCCAAGTTTTTTAAACTAAGCAATTTTACTAGCAAACACTCAGTGTACCTAGTGGCATCCTATACGTGGCTATTGGACTTTGCTATAGTCCCACTAGTGCAAAGACATTTGCAGAGCACGTCTGCCTGCATTGCACACTACAACTTTTTTAAACTAAGCAATTTTACTAGCAAACACTCAGTGTACCTAGTGGCATCCTATACGTGGCTATTGGACTTTGCTATAGTCCCACTAGTGCAAAGACATTTGCAGAGCACGTCTGCCTGCATTGCACACTACAACTTTTTTAAACTAATCAATTTTACTAGCAAACACTCAGTGTACCTAGTGGCATCCTATACGTGGCTATTGGACTTTGCTATAGTCCCACTAGTGCCAAGACATTTGCAGAGCGCATCTGCCTGCGTTGCACACTCCAACTAATTATAACGAAGCCATTATACTAGCAAACACTCAGTGTACCTAGTGGCATCCTATACGTGGCTATTGGACTTTGCTATAGTCCCACTAGTGCAAAGACATTAGCAGAGCACATCTGCCTGCATTGCACACTCCAAGTTTTTTAAACTAAGCAATTTTACTAGCAAACACTCAGTGTACCTAGTGGCATCCTATACGTGGCTATTGGACTTTGCTATAGTCCCACTAGTGCAAAGACATTTGCAGAGCACGTCTGCCTGCATTGCACACTACAACTTTTTTAAACTAAGCAATTTTACTAGCAAACACTCAGTGTACCTAGTGGCATCCTATACGTGGCTATTGGACTTTGCTATAGTCCCACTAGTGCAAAGACATTTGCAGAGCACGTCTGCCTGCATTGCACACTACAACTTTTTTAAACTAATCAATTTTACTAGCAAACACTCAGTGTACCTAGTGGCATCCTAAACGTGGCTATTGGACTTTGCTATAGTCCCACTAGTGCAAAGACATTAGCAGAGCACATCTGCCTGCATTGCACACTCCAAGTTTTTTAAACTAAGCAATTTTACTAGCAAACACTCAGTGTACCTAGTGGCATCCTATACGTGGCTATTGGACTTTGCTATAGTCCCACTAGTGCAAAGACATTTGCAGAGCACGTCTGCCTGCATTGCACACTACAACTTTTTTAAACTAAGCAATTTTACTAGCAAACACTCAGTGTACCTAGTGGCATCCTATACGTGGCTATTGGACTTTGCTATAGTCCCACTAGTGCAAAGACATTTGCAGAGCACGTCTGCCTGCATTGCACACTACAACTTTTTTAAACTAAGCAATTTTACTAGCAAACACTCAGTGTACCTAGTGGCATCCTATACGTGGCTATTGGACTTTGCTATAGTCCCACTAGTGCCAAGACATTTGCAGAGCGCATCTGCCTGCGTTGCACACTCCAACTAATTATAACGAAGCCATTATACTAGCAAACACTCAGTGTACCTAGTGGCATCCTATACGTGGCTATTGGACTTTTGTCAATTCACAGTATTGGAACGTTATTTGCATGACATCTGCCTGCATTGCACACTCTAACTTTTTTAAACTCAGCCATTATACTAGCAAACACTCACTGTACCTAGTTGTATCCTAAACGTGGCTATTGTACTTTTGTCAATTCACAGTATTGGAACGTTATTTGCAGGACATCTGCCTGCATTGCACACTCAAACTTTTTTAAACTCAGCCATTATACTAGCAAACACTCACTGTACCTAGTTGTATCCTAAACGTGGCTATTGTACTTTTGTCAATTCACAGTATTGGAACGTTATTTGCAGGACATCTGCCTGCCTTGCACACTCAAACTTTTTTAAACTCAGCCATTATACTAGCAAACACTCACTGTACCTAGTTGTATCCTAAACGTGGCTATTGTACTTTTGTCAATTCACAGTATTGGAACGTTATTTGCAGCACGTCTGCCTGCATTGCACACTCAAACTTTTTTAAACTCAGCCATTATACTAGCAAACACTCACTGTACCTAGTTGTATCCTAAACGTGGCTATTGTACTTTTGTCAATTCACAGTATTGGAACGTTATTTGCAGGACATCTGCCTGCCTTGCACACTCAAACTTTTTTAAACTCAGCCATTATACTAGCAAACACTCACTGTACCTAGTTGTATCCTAAACGTGGCTATTGTACTTTTGTCAATTTACAGTATTGGAACGTTATTTGCAGCACGTCTGCCTGCATTGCACACTCAAACTTTTTTAAACTCAGCCATTATACTAGCAAACACTCACTGTACCTAGTTGTATCCTAAACGTGGCTATTGTACTTTTGTCAATTCACAGTATTGGAACGTTATTTGCAGGACATCTGCCTGCCTTGCACACTCAAACTTTTTTAAACTCAGCCATTATACTAGCAAACACTCACTGTACCTAGTTGTATCCTAAACGTGGCTATTGTACTTTTGTCAATTTACAGTATTGGAACGTTATTTGCAGGACGTCTGCCTGCATTGCACACTCAAACTTTTTTAAACTCAGCCATTATACTAGCAAACACTCACTGTACCTAGTTGTATCCTAAACGTGGCTATTGTACTTTTGTCAATTCACAGTATTGGAACGTTATTTGCAGCACGTCTGCCTGCCTTGCACACTCAAACTTTTTTAAACTCAGCCATTATACTAGCAAACACTCACTGTACCTAGTTGTATCCTAAACGTGGCTATTGTACTTTTGTCAATTCACAGTATTGGAACGTTATTTGCAGGACATCTGCCTGCATTGCACACTCAAACTTTTTTAAACTCAGCCATTATACTAGCAAACACTCACTGTACCTAGTTGTATCCTAAACGTGGCTATTGTACTTTTGTCAATTCACAGTATTGGAACGTTATTTGCAGGACATCTGCCTGCCTTGCACACTCAAACTTTTTTAAACTCAGCCATTATACTAGCAAACACTCACTGTACCTAGTTGTATCCTAAACGTGGCTATTGTACTTTTGTCAATTCACAGTATTGGAACGTTATTTGCAGCACGTCTGCCTGCATTGCACACTCAAACTTTTTTAAACTCAGCCATTATACTAGCAAACACTCACTGTACCTAGTTGTATCCTAAACGTGGCTATTGTACTTTTGTCAATTCACAGTATTGGAACGTTATTTGCAGGACATCTGCCTGCCTTGCACACTCAAACTTTTTTAAACTCAGCCATTATACTAGCAAACACTCACTGTACCTAGTTGTATCCTAAACGTGGCTATTGTACTTTTGTCAATTTACAGTATTGGAACGTTATTTGCAGGACGTCTGCCTGCATTGCACACTCAAACTTTTTTAAACTCAGCCATTATACTAGCAAACACTCACTGTACCTAGTTGTATCCTAAACGTGGCTATTGTACTTTTGTCAATTCACAGTATTGGAACGTTATTTGCAGCACGTCTGCCTGCATTGCACACTCAAACTTTTTTAAACTCAGCCATTATACTAGCAAACACTCACTGTACCTAGTTGTATCCTAAACGTGGCTATTGTACTTTTGTCAATTCACAGTATTGGAACGTTATTTGCAGGACATCTGCCTGCCTTGCACACTCAAACTTTTTTAAACTCAGCCATTATACTAGCAAACACTCACTGTACCTAGTTGTATCCTAAACGTGGCTATTGTACTTTTGTCAATTTACAGTATTGGAACGTTATTTGCAGGACGTCTGCCTGCATTGCACACTCAAACTTTTTTAAACTCAGCCATTATACTAGCAAACACTCACTGTACCTAGTTGTATCCTAAACGTGGCTATTGTACTTTTGTCAATTCACAGTATTGGAACGTTATTTGCAGCACGTCTGCCTGCATTGCACACTCAAACTTTTTTAAACTCAGCCATTATACTAGCAAACACTCACTGTACCTAGTTGTATCCTAAACGTGGCTATTGTACTTTTGTCAATTCACAGTATTGGAACGTTATTTGCAGGACGTCTGCCTGCATTGCACACTCAAACTTTTTTAAACTCAGCCATTATACTAGCAAACACTCACTGTACCTAGTTGTATCCTAAACGTGGCTATTGTACTTTTGTCAATTCACAGTATTGGAACGTTATTAGCAGCACGTCTGCCTGCATTGCACACTCAAACTTTTTTAAACTCAGCCATTATACTAGCAAACACTCACTGTACCTAGTTGTATCCTAAACGTGGCTATTGTACTTTTGTCAATTCACAGTATTGGAACGTTATTTGCAGGACATCTGCCTGCCTTGCACACTCAAACTTTTTTAAACTCAGCCATTATACTAGCAAACACTCACTGTACCTAGTTGTATCCTAAACGTGGCTATTGTACTTTTGTCAATTCACACTACTGCAAATCTATGTGCAGCACCTCTGCATGACAACCTCGTGCTCTGTTTTTAATAAGCTATAATGATAGCACAAAATACTGCCATTTTGTGGCATCATAGAACTGGCTGTTGTATTCCATTAGTGCCCCACTGGTGACAAGCTATTTCTAGCACCTCTACATCACACCCTCATGCACATTTTGCTACGCTAATGTTATAGCAAACTCATGGAATTCATTGCTGCATTTCATAATTCGGAGGGATAGAAAGTCAGGCTTCCTTTAGCTTTTCCTTCTGTTCATAGACAGCATCTCCAAGACAAATTTCCCCTCCACGTCTAAGTGTGGAGAGGCAGCTAGTGCGCATGCGTGTGCCGATGTACCCCAGCTGCAGCATAATTACAGTGTTTCGCCTAGTGAGTATGCTCAGCCTGACTGTGCCATTCCTGACGCTAAGTTTTCATTTCGGGATACAGCGCATGCTCCCACACTAAGTGTGAAAAGCCTCTTTGCACAGGTGCTTGCATTCCGTGCCGGGTATAAGTCCTGTTTTGGGCATAGACACCATGCTAAAGCTGATAGTCTTTTTTCAGAGACTGTATTTCATGCTACTGAGCATGCTCAGGCACTTCCTGCATCAGAGACTAGGTCCGGTAATGAACTCTTTGGCCCTGGCCCTGATGTGGGGGTCCCATATAGACCACAGGGCATCAGGTGTCCTCCCAAATGGCTTGCAGAGGCCCACACCTATGACTTGTCACCGCATTATTGATGCTCAGACGATGACTGGTGAGGTGTTTGGGTCATGGCAGCCATGAGGTCATCATTGAAGTTGCGTTTCCAAATAGGACGCTAGTTATGCCACTCATGACGTGTCACTCTACTTTTGTCTCCAGGAGGTGCATTGTGGTTCACCCTGGTTTGGGGCGGACCCAGGTTATAAAAGGGGCTGGAGCCAACAAGGAGGTGCGCAGTCTTCTATTATGCTCCGAAAGAGCACACCTCCATGTGTTGAACCCATTGCGGCTTTAGGCCAGAGGTAGGCAGGGATCGGGTGGTGGATGCAGGCCACCACCACAGTTGGTAACGCAGAACGGTTAAGACCAGCTCCTGTCCTAACAGTCCTGCTTGTGCAGCCCAGTGGCATTAACAGGCCTGCTGCTGCTGATGCGCCTGCTGTCCACAGGTGTGGCCCCTACGCACACGGTCAGCGTACTCAATGGCCCCTGTGTTGTTAACAGGGAGTTCCTGGGCTGGGTGGGCATGTGGACCCTGTGACGCTAACAGGGCTCACAGTCTCCAGATCCGAATGGCGTCTAACTCGGTTCAGGCTACTATTAGTTTCATAGCCACACAGCTCTGTATCCTCCACCAAACCTTCAAGTTGCCAACCTCTCCTTTTCCAACTGGGAGCACGGTGGACACTGACTGCTGATGGGGATATATACCTTTCTCTTTCTTTTCTTATTAATTTTCGTTATATAGCGGTCACAGATTATATACCACTTTATCCAAATCTGCCAGTCCCACTGTAACAGATGTTGTTTCTTCAGCAAATGTTACAGTTGCTTAACCACCAAATCCACGGACCAAAACTTTTTTCCCCTTTCCAACACACCTGTTCCCCTTTCCAACAGCATCTGTCCTTTTTCAACTCATTTTGGGATATGACCAAAAGTGCAACTGTGCAGGGACACCGTACTCAACGCCATCTCAGCACAGCAGCCATCCCTCGGTCCCTCCGATGTGGACAAGTAAAAGACCATTTCCTCCTATCCATGACAAAGCGTTGAGATTCACTCTGTGCAGCACTGGTGTTTAGTGGACAAGTAGATCTAAGATTGCGTACCACATTCTGCAGATACTCCTGTATACGTGCGTCTATTTCTATGGCAGGAATTAGTTCGCCAAATTTTGTCTTGTACCGGGGATCTAACAGTGTGGCAACCCAGTATTCAGGATTAGTTCAAATTCATACAATCCGAGGGTCATGTAGGTAGTGCAGCAAGAAGGCGCTCATGTGTCTTGTGCATCCAGGAGGACCAAGTCCTTGGTGTGTTGGTGGCAGAGAGGTGAGAATCGTGCATCCTTCCTCTGCCCTCTCCCCCCAACCTCGCACAACCGAAATGTGAGCAAGCTCTCACTCATCTGCTGAGTCTTCCATGCCCATCGCCAGTTCGTCCTCCATTTCTTCATGGGCTCCTGCACTTTCATCAACACTTTTTGCTGATACTATGCGCCCTTGTTAATCCCTCTCCCTCACCATGACTGCCGCATAGGTGCCGCTGACCATCTGGACCTCGTAGATCTTGTTATCCCTTCCGCATATGACTCCTCCTGTACTTCCTCCCCTTCCTCTTGTCCCAACACCTGACTCCGAATAATAATTACAGTGTGCTCCATCATGTAGATGACCAGAATTGTCACGCTGAGAATGACATTGCCAGTGCTAAACATCTTCGTCGACATTTCAAAACTGTGTAGCAGGGTGCATAGGTCCTTGATCTGACACCACTCCAGCAGCGTGATCTGCACCACCTCTGGATCAAGTTATCCCAGGCTATATGTCTTACCGTATTTCAGCAGGGCTCTGCGGTGCTGCCACACACGCTGCAACATCTGCAGATTCCAATTCCTGCGTGTCGAAACATCGCATTTACGGCGTTTAACTGCCAGACCCTAAGACTTCCGGAGTGATGAAAGTTGTTGAGCTGCTGTGTGCGCACGATGGAAGTGAGCACATAGCGAGCGTGCCCACTGCACAAGGCCATGTAGGCCGTGATGGTGTTTTAAAAATTGCTGGCGAATTCGGTTCAACACGTGAGCCCTAAAAGGCACGTGTGTCACATTGCCCTGAGGATGGCCCGCAGCCAGGTTTGCATCATTGCCGCACACGGCTGTTAAGTCACCAACGGAGTCCGCTCCGTCAATTTGTACTCCGGTCGCCAGGTGACAACGTGTTCCTTTCATGAATAGTGCTGATGATGGGAGAGTAGTCGATGCCAGCGGCGCAGGTGGACGCAGGTTATGCTCACCCACTGGGCTGCATTACCTTGACAGATGCAGAATCTCTGGCTGAATGTAGCTGGTGGGTATCTCACAGATGAAATACCATCATTCAGCTACAACCAATGGGAAGACACCACACCCTTTTTTATGCCCATCCTGTCTGCAGACCACTGCCAGACATAGCTATGAACCTCTGGTTAATTTTACCCCCAGTTCAGTTTTATGATTTTGTGTGCTTGTTACCTGACTACTTTTCCTGCTTGCTGTTTATGTACCTTGTTGGCCGATACGCATTTCACCTCTGCTTGTTTTCTGATTCTTTCCTGGCCGTCCCATTCTGTTCCTGTTCCTCAATTAATGTTTTGACCCTGCCTGACTACTATTCTCTGTAATAGCGGTGTGACTCACATTTCCCATACATTTCAAAGTAAAACTTTGACCGCCTGATGGCATTGAGCTCTGCTGCCAGCATAGTAAGGAGGTGTGTGGTAGTCCTTGTGCGCAGTTGCAAGGAATGGTGGCCTGACCACACAGGGTTTGCGCCAAGGTAGAGGACCCACACGAGGTTGAAGAGGCAGAAGCAGTGTATTAACTTCTACATACAGAACAAGGATTGAAACAACTCGTGGGGACGGCAAGACTTGTACAGCAGACCCTTCTCCATCTCTCACCATAGTTTGCCAGTGCCCAGTCAGTGACATGTAATGACCCTGTCTATGCTTACTGGTCCAAGTATCTGTGTTGAAATGCACCCTGTCGCACACAGATTTTCTCAAGGAAGTGGTGATGTTGTGTGCGACATGCTGGTGTAGCGCGGGCATGCTTTTCTTGGAGAAGCAGTGGTGATTGGGCATCTGGTACTGGGGCACAGCGACAGACATAAGGTCTGTAAAATCCTGTGTGTCCACTACGCGTAAAGGCAGCATTTCGGTAGCCAACAGCTTACAGAGGGATAGAGTCAACCACTTAGCTTTGTCATGGGTCGCAGTAAGTGGCCTTTTATTTGACCACATCTGAGGGACAGAGATCTGGCTGCTGTCTGTAGACGGTGTTGAGTAGGGTGTCCCTGGAAAAATGCAGGTTTGTGAGAAAAGTGCAGGCGGAGACATGATGTTGCCTTCATCTTGCCTTCAGATCTGTTCATCTTGTATCATTTTTAAAAAACACAGCAAGCAAGGGTTACTCCAAGCGGAGTCTACCTTTTTTCCCCAAATTGGGCACACAGACACCCCATCAGTGGCAGGACTTGTGCCCTAGTTGCAAACAGGATGTTTTGATTTGCATCAAGCACATTCCAAATCCACAAGCATTTACTCTCCCCAGGATGACACAGGGGTAGTAAATTCCTTCTGGATCCATGACTTGTTCATTTTGATGAACGTCAGTCTGTCCACATTGTCACTGGACAGACGCGTGCGCTTATCTGTCAGCACACACCCAGCAGCACTGAAGACACGTTCAGAGACAACGCTGGCAGCTGGACACGACAAAATCTTCAAGGCGTAACTGGAGAGCTCTTGACATTTTTCTAGATTTGAAGCACAAAAGGAGCAAGGCTCCATTTGCAAAGTCATTGCATCGATGTTCATTTGGAGATACTCCTGTATCATCCTCTCCATCCGTTGACTATGTGACACACTTGATGTCTCTGGTGGCCTTGCAAAGGAGGGTCTAAAAAAATTATGAAAAGATTCCATAAAATTGCTGTTACCAGCACCAGATACGGTCCTACTGGTACGGGTAGACTGTTGAAGATGACGAGGCCGTCCCATGTTTGTCAAGTTACAACTGGGAGAATCACTCCCTTCACCTGCACGGTTGTTTGGTGGAAAAGCCGAGCTAAGATCGAGTAACAGCTTCTGCTGATACTCCTGCATACGTGCGTCCCTTTCTATGGGTGGAATTATGTCACAAAATTTGGACTTGTCCCGGGGATCTAATAGTGTGGCAAGCCAGTAGTCATCATCACTTCTAATTTTGACAATACGAGGGTCATGTTGGAGGTAGTGCAACAAGAAGGCACTCATGTGTCTTGCGCAGCCATGCGGACCAAGTCCACGCTGTGTTTGTGGCATAGAGGTGCTAACCGTTCTTTCTTCCTCTGTCATCTCCCCCCAACCTCTTTCAACTTAAATTTGACCAAGGTCCCCCTCATCAGCTGAGTCTTCCATGTCCATGGACAGTTCGTCCTCCATATCTTCATGTCCTCCTGCACCTTCCTCAACATCTCGCCTGCTACCATGCGCCCTTGTTGATCCCTGTCCCCCATGGTCCCATGCCTGCCGCGTTGGTGATGATGAACGTCTGGACCTTGGTGATGTTGTTGTGTCTTGCGCATATGAATCCTCCTGTAGTTCCTCCCCTTCCTGTTGTCCCACCCCCTGACTCCGAATAGTGTTTAGCGTGTGCTCCAGCATGTAAATGACTGTAATCGTCATGCTGATAATGGCATTGTCAGCGCTAAACATATTCGTCGCCATGTCGAAACTGTGCAGAAGGGTGCATAGGTCCGTGATCTGAGATCACTCCATCAGGGTGATCTGCCCCACCTCTGCATCTCGTTGGCCCAGGCTATACGTCATGACGTATTGCACCAGGGCTCTGCGGTGCTGCCACAGTCGCTGTAACATGTGGAGAGTTGAATTCCAGCGTGTCGCCACATCGCATTTCAGGCGATGAACCGGCAGGCCGAAAGACTTCTGGAGCGATGCAAGTCGCTCAGCTGCGGCGCTTGAACGGCGGAAGTGAGCACTGCAGACAGTTTCCGTGCCCTGGTCAGAAGGCCATCTAGGCCGGGATAGTGTGTTAAAAATTGCTGGACAACAAGGTTCAACACGTGAGCCATACAAGGCACGTGTGTCACCTTGCCCAGGCGAAGGGCCGCACCCAGGTTTGCAGCATTGTCGCACACGGCCTTACCAGGCTGCAGGTTGAGTGGAGACAACCATTTATTAAACTCGGACCGCAGAGCTGACCACAACTCCTCAGCTGTGTGACTCTTATTCCCAAGACATGTCAAGCTAAAGACCGCCTGATGCCGTTGCGCTCTGCTGCCAGCATAGTAATGAGGGGTGCGTGATTCCTTCTGCGCAGTGAGAACGCTGGTGGCCTGACCAGGCAGGCTTGGGGCGGAGGTGGAGGACCCAGATGAGGTGGAGGATGCAGAAGCAGTGGCGGAACTTGGACAGACAGAGGATTGACACACAAGTCGTGGGGACGGCAAGACTTGTGCAGCAGACCCTTCACCATCTATCACCATAGTTACCCAGTGCCCAGTCAGCGACATGTAACGTCCCTGTCCATGCTTACTGGTCCAAGTATCGGTGCTGAAATTCACCCGTTCACACACAGAGTTTCTCAAGGAAGCGGTGATATTGTGTGCGACATGCTGGTGTAGCGCGGGCACACCTTTCTTAGAGAAGTAGTGGCGACTAGGCATCTGGTACTGGGGCACAGCGACAGATATAAGGTCTCTAAAATCCTGTGTGTCCACTAGGCGGAAAGGCAGCATTTCTGTAGCCAACAGCTTACAGAGGGATAGAGTCAACCTCTTCGCTTTGTCATGGGTCGAAGGAAGTGGCCTTTTATTTGACCACATCTGAGGGACAGAGATCTGGCTGCTGTGTGTAGACGGTGTTGAGTAGGGTGTCCCTGGAAAAATGCAGCTTTGGGAGGAAAGTGCAGGCGGAGACATGATGTTGCCTTCATCCAAAGTTGGTGCTATCGATGTCTGAGAGAGCTGTACACACTCACTTGTTTCCCCTTCCAAACCAACTGACGACCTACCAAGCAAACTGCCTGTTGCGGTTACAGTGGTGGAAGTTGTGGGTGGAAAAACAGGTGTGACAGCTGTCCCCACAGTCCTAGAAGATGACGAGCGCGCGGATGCCCTGGAAGGGGCAGGCGGTGGATGGTTGGCTCCACTAGGCCGCATTGCAGCACGGTGAGCTTCCCACCAGGCCATATGATATTTATTCATGTGACGATTCATGGAAGAAGTTGTCAAACTGCTGAGGTTTTGACCTCTACTAAGATAACCATGGCAAATGTTACAGATCACATAATTTGGCCGATCTTTTTTTATGTCAAAAAAGGACCAGGCTAGGCAAGGCTTAGAGGCCATGCGACCTGTTGATCCACCCCGAATAATGCTCAGAGGCAGAGTGGTGGCTGAGGATGCAGTTGTAGACGTGCTACCAGTGCTCCGACTGTGTCCAGGAAGGCGCCAGGTTACTTCGACGTCGGTTGCATCCTCCTCCACCGCCTCTATTGACCTCCTCGAGTGTCTGACTGTGGGTTGACAGTAGGTGGGATCTAGAACTTCATCATCAATTGTTGTGTTTGCACTCCCCTCCCCCTCAGACCGAGTTTCTTCTTGCCCTGACCGAATATTTAAGTTGTCATCCCAATCGGGTATCTGCGTCTCATCTTCATCAGTATGTTCCTCATTGCCTATAACCACAGTTGTTGGAAAGGCAGCATTTTGGTAGCCAACAGTTTGCATTTTATGAAAGTCAACCTCCAAGCCATGTCATGCCCTTCTAAAAGCATGTATAACACAGCGAGGGGACTCCAACCACAGTCTCCCTCGTTGCCACTCACTGGGCCACACACACCCCACTTGACTGGCATCGGTTGAGCCCCCTTTTGAAAAAGAAAAAGATGCTTTGCATGAAGCACTCTCAAAAATACGCGTGCCTTTCCCGTCCCCTGGCTGACCCCGGGGAAGAAAAGTCCTCTGAGAGCCATGACTTGTTCATCTTGGTTCTTTTAGAAACACAGCGAGGGGACTCCAACCACAGTCTCCCTCGTTGCCACTCACTGGGCCACACACACCCCACTTGACTGGCATCGGTTGAGCCCCCTTTTGAAAAAGAAAAAGATGCTTTTCATGAAGCACTCTCAAAAATACGCGTGCCTTTCCCGTCCCCTGGCTGACCCCGGGGAAGAAAAGTCCTCTGAGAGCCATGACTTGTTCATCTTGGTTCTTTTAGAAACACAGCGAGGGGACTCCAACCACAGTCTCCCTCGTTGCCACTCACTGGGCCACACACACCCCACTTGACTGGCATCGGTTGAGCCCCCTTTTGAAAAAGAAAAAGATGCTTTGCATGAAGCACTCTCAAAAATACGCGTGCCTTTCCCGTCCCCTGGCTGACCCCGGGGAAGAAAAGTCCTCTGAGAGCCATGACTTGTTCATCTTGGTTCTTTTAGAAACACAGCGAGGGGACTCCAACCACAGTCTCCCTCGTTGCCACTCACTGGGCCACACACACCCCACTTGACTGGCATCGGTTGAGCCCCCTTTTGAAAAAGAAAAAGATGCTTTGCATGAAGCACTCTCAAAAATACGCGTGCCTTTCCCGTCCCCTGGCTGACCCCGGGGAAGAAAAGTCCTCTGAGAGCCATGACTTGTTCATCTTGGTTCTTTTAGAAACACAGCGAGGGGACTCCAACCACAGTCTCCCTCGTTGCCACTCACTGGGCCACACACACCCCACTTGACTGGCATCGGTTGAGCCCCCTTTTGAAAAAGAAAAAGATGCTTTGCATGAAGCACTCTCAAAAATACGCGTGCCTTTCCCGTCCCCTGGCTGACCCCGGGGAAGAAAAGTCCTCTGAGAGCCATGACTTGTTCATCTTGGTTCTTTTAGAAACACAGCGAGGGGACTCCAACCACAGTCTCCCTCGTTGCCACTCACTGGGCCACACACACCCCACTTGACTGGCATCGGTTGAGCCCCCTTTTGAAAAAGAAAAAGATGCTTTGCATGAAGCACTCTCAAAAATACGCGTGCCTTTCCCGTCCCCTGGCTGACCCCGGGGAAGAAAAGTCCTCTGAGAGCCATGACTTGTTCATCTTGGTTCTTTTAGAAACACAGCGAGGGGACTCCAACCACAGTCTCCCTCGTTGCCACTCACTGGGCCACACACACCCCACTTGACTGGCATCGGTTGAGCCCCCTTTTGAAAAAGAAAAAGATGCTTTGCATGAAGCACTCTCAAAAATACGCGTGCCTTTCCCGTCCCCTGGCTGACCCCGGGGAAGAAAAGTCCTCTGAGAGCCATGACTTGTTCATCTTGGTTCTTTTAGAAACACAGCGAGGGGACTCCAACCACAGTCTCCCTTGTTGCCACTCACTGGGCCACACACACCCCACTTGACTGGCATCGGTTGAGCCCCCTTTTGAAAAAGAAAAAGATGCTTTGCATGAAGCACTCTCAAAAATACGCGTGCCTTTCCCGTCCCCTGGCTGACCCCGGGGAAGAAAAGTCCTCTGAGAGCCATGACTTGTTCATCTTGGTTCTTTTAGAAACACAGCGAGGGGACTCCAACCACAGTCTCCCTCGTTGCCACTCACTGGGCCACACACACCCCACTTGACTGGCATCGGTTGAGCCCCCTTTTGAAAAAGAAAAAGATGCTTTGCATGAAGCACTCTCAAAAATACGCGTGCCTTTCCCGTCCCCTGGCTGACCCCGGGGAAGAAAAGTCCTCTGAGAGCCATGACTTGTTCATCTTGGTTCTTTTAGAAACACAGCGAGGGGACTCCAACCACAGTCTCCCTCGTTGCCACTCACTGGGCCACACACACCCCACTTGACTGGCATCGGTTGAGCCCCCTTTTGAAAAAGAAAAAGATGCTTTGCATGAAGCACTCTCAAAAATACGCGTGCCTTTCCCGTCCCCTGGCTGACCCCGGGGAAGAAAAGTCCTCTGAGAGCCATGACTTGTTCATCTTGGTTCTTTTAGAAACACAGCGAGGGGACTCCAACCACAGTCTCCCTCGTTGCCACTCACTGGGCCACACACACCCCACTTGACTGGCATCGGTTGAGCCCCCTTTTGAAAAAGAAAAAGATGCTTTGCATGAAGCACTCTCAAAAATACGCGTGCCTTTCCCGTCCCCTGGCTGACCCCGGGGAAGAAAAGTCCTCTGAGAGCCATGACTTGTTCATCTTGGTTCTTTTAGAAACACAGCGAGGGGACTCCAACCACAGTCTCCCTCGTTGCCACTCACTGGGCCACACACACCCCACTTGACTGGCATCGGTTGAGCCCCCTTTTGAAAAAGAAAAAGATGCTTTGCATGAAGCACTCTCAAAAATACGCGTGCCTTTCCCATCCCCTGGCTGACCCCGGGGAAGAAAAGTCCTCTGAGAGCCATGACTTGTTCATCTTGGTTCTTTTAGAAACACAGCGAGGGGACTCCAACCACAGTCTCCCTCGTTGCCACTCACTGGGCCACACACACCCCACTTGACTGGCATCGGTTGAGCCCCCTTTTGAAAAAGAAAAAGATGCTTTGCATGAAGCACTCTCAAAAATACGCGTGCCTTTCCCGTCCCCTGGCTGACCCCGGGGAAGAAAAGTCCTCTGAGAGCCATGACTTGTTCATCTTGGTTCTTTTAGAAACACAGCGAGGGGACTCCAACCACAGTCTCCCTCGTTGCCACTCACTGGGCCACACACACCCCACTTGACTGGCATCGGTTGAGCCCCCTTTTGAAAAAGAAAAAGATGCTTTGCATGAAGCACTCTCAAAAATACGCGTGCCTTTCCCGTCCCCTGGCTGACCCCGGGGAAGAAAAGTCCTCTGAGAGCCATGACTTGTTCATCTTGGTTCTTTTAGAAACACAGCGAGGGGACTCCAACCACAGTCTCCCTCGTTGCCACTCACTGGGCCACACACACCCCACTTGACTGGCATCGGTTGAGCCCCCTTTTGAAAAAGAAAAAGATGCTTTGCATGAAGCACTCTCAAAAATACGCGTGCCTTTCCCGTCCCCTGGCTGACCCCGGGGAAGAAAAGTCCTCTGAGAGCCATGACTTGTTCATCTTGGTTCTTTTAGAAACACAGCGAGGGGACTCCAACCACAGTCTCCCTCGTTGCCACTCACTGGGCCACACACACCCCACTTGACTGGCATCGGTTGAGCCCCCTTTTGAAAAAGAAAAAGATGCTTTGCATGAAGCACTCTCAAAAATACGCGTGCCTTTCCCGTCCCCTGGCTGACCCCGGGGAAGAAAAGTCCTCTGAGAGCCATGACTTGTTCATCTTGGTTCTTTTAGAAACACAGCGAGGGGACTCCAACCACAGTCTCCCTCGTTGCCACTCACTGGGCCACACACACCCCACTTGACTGGCATCGGTTGAGCCCCCTTTTGAAAAAGAAAAAGATGCTTTGCATGAAGCACTCTCAAAAATACGCGTGCCTTTCCCGTCCCCTGGCTGACCCCGGGGAAGAAAAGTCCTCTGAGAGCCATGACTTGTTCATCTTGGTTCTTTTAGAAACACAGCGAGGGGACTCCAACCACAGTCTCCCTCGTTGCCACTCACTGGGCCACACACACCCCACTTGACTGGCATCGGTTGAGCCCCCTTTTGAAAAAGAAAAAGATGCTTTGCATGAAGCACTCTCAAAAATACGCGTGCCTTTCCCGTCCCCTGGCTGACCCCGGGGAAGAAAAGTCCTCTGAGAGCCATGACTTGTTCATCTTGGTTCTTTTAGAAACACAGCGAGGGGACTCCAACCACAGTCTCCCTCGTTGCCACTCACTGGGCCACACACACCCCACTTGACTGGCATCGGTTGAGCCCCCTTTTGAAAAAGAAAAAGATGCTTTGCATGAAGCACTCTCAAAAATACGCGTGCCTTTCCCGTCCCCTGGCTGACCCCGGGGAAGAAAAGTCCTCTGAGAGCCATGTCCACATTGTCAGTGGACAGACACGTGTGCTTATCTGCCAGCAGACCCACAGCAGCACTGAAGACAGGTTCCGAGAGAACGCTGGCTGCAGGACACGACAAGATCCCCAAGACGTACGTGGCGAGCTCAGGCAATTTATCAAGATTGGAAGCCAAGAATGAGCAGGGCTCAAGTTGCACAATAATGGCATGTTTCCTTGCATATACTCATATATCTGTGTGTCCTCCTCTTTTTCCTTGTCCAGCTCTTTTGTTTTCGCATGAGTATATGTCCTTGTCACTTTCCCATGTGTTGTGAGTTGTTTGTGACCTTTTGGACACCTTTGAGGGTGTTTTCTAGGTGTTTTTCTGTGTTTGTGATTGCCTGCCATTGTTTCCTATGCAGTTCGAGTTCGGTTCGTCGAACGTTCGACGAACCGAACTCGAACGGGAGGTCCGTTCGGCGAACCAACCTCGAGCCGAACCGCGACCGGTTCGCTCATCTCTAGCCTGCACCCACCGGCGCCGCTGGCATCGATTCCTCTCCCATCACCAGCACTATCCACGGCAGGAACTCTCTGCACTCCACCAATCACAGGCAAGCAGGTGACTTCATACAGCGATGTTACCTGCTTGACATTGGTATAGTGCAGAAAAGTGGCGTAACTAGAGTTCGATGGGCCCCGCTGCATTATTAGGACCAGGGCCCTTCCTCAAGGTAGAGGATGATTACGCTGACAATTGGCTTTTACCCTCAGCACCCAGCTTTCCCATGCTCCGATATCCCTTTTTCCCTCAGTACCAAGCTTTCCATGTTCTGCTATACAACTTTCCCTCAGCACCCAGCTTGCCCTTGATATCAGAGCATGGGAAAGCTGGGTGGTGAGGGAAAGATGTATAGCAAAACATGAGAAAGTTGAGTGCTAAGAGAAAGATGTATAGCAGAGCATGGGTGGGTGGCCCAGCACTCAGCATCAGCTGGGCGCTGAGGTCAAGATAGATATCAGAATATATGAAATCTGGGTTCTGAGAGATATTAGAGCATGGGAAAGCTGGGTGCTGAGGGAAAGAGCCTCTTTCCCTCAGCACTCAGCTTTCCCATTCCATGCTTGTATCTTTATCCCCCATCCTGGTATATAGCCCCATACATCTTTTTTTTTCTGTACATCATATTTGTGCTATAAATAAAATGATAGATTTATTCATGTTGCATCTAAAAATGGTATTTGTTTTTTAATGGTACACAAGTTTTGGTATTTTTAAGAGGGTTTTTGGCCCTTTTAGTATTAATTCTGCTTTTCTAGTATCTGAATTTTAAAAATGCCACACATGTACACATTCACACAAATGCAGCCATATACACTAGATTTCTCTTTATATACTCTGTATGTGAGCATTTTGTACACACTGTATATACAAAGAAATAAAAAAAATGGATGTCTGACAGCAAACCATGAAGATGAGGAGACCCGGCCACCATTACAGGACAGCGGTGAGGCATATAATCAGTTACAGGGCAGTGGGGGAGGGGCAGGAGCGTGCAGGTCTGGGAGGAAAATAGGAGAATAGAAGAGGGTAGTGGTGGAGGGGTAGGAGAATGCAGCTGTGGGGGAGGGGGTAGGAGAGTGTAGCTGTGGTGGGGGCAGAAGAGTGTAGCTGTGGGGGAGGAGGCAGGAGAGTGCAGCTGTGGGGGAGCAGGCAGGAGAGGGTAGCTGTGGTGGGGGCAGAAGAGTGTAGCTGTAGGGGAGGGAGGCAGGAGAGTATAGCTGTGGGGGAGGGAGGCAGGAGAATATAGCTGTGGGGGGCAGAAGATGTAGCTGTGGGGGGCAGAAGAGTAGCTGTGGGGAAGGGGGCAGGAGAGTGTAGCTGTTGTGGAGGTGGTAGGAGAGTATAGCTGTGAGGGAGGGGGCAGGAGAGTATAGCTGTGGGGGAGAGGTCAGGAGAGTGTAGCTGTGGGGGAGGGGGCAGGAGATTGTAGCTGAGGGGGAGGGAGGCAGGAGAGTATAGCTGTGGGAGGAAGAAGAATGTAGCTGTGGGGGGTGCAGAAGAGTGTAGCTGTGGGGGAGGAAGAAGAGTGTAGGTGTGGGAGCGGGCAGAAGAGTGTAGCTGTGGGAGCGGGCAGAAGTGTGTAGCTGTGGGGGCGGGCAGAAGAGTGTAGCTGTGGGGTCGGGCAGAAGAGTGTAGCTGTGGGAGCGGGCAGAAGAGTGTAGCTGTGAGGGCGGGCAGAAGAGTGTAGCTGTGGAGGAGGCAGAAGAGTGTAGCTGTGGGGCGGGCAGAAGAGTGCAGCTGTGGGGGAGGGGGGGCAAAGGAGTGAAGCTGTGAGAGGCAATTAGGAGGATAAAAGAGGGCAGGGGGGCTAGAGTCATCATTCAGGGAGCTCCAGTACTTACTTCAGGTCGCATTGTGTTCCTCTGGAGCCTCATGCTACTGCCGACTACAGAGCAATGGCAGTGCAGGGGAGAGGGATACAAACTCCTCCGGAGTCTCTCATTTCTGCAGCACTACCTGCACACACACCTGAGACTCCACAGCAGCTCCGTGCCAGTGGGTGGGGCTTACTCCTGGTGGGCGGGGCTTACCCCTGTGAGGCTCTGGAGCAGTGAGTGTGGGGATAGCTGTGCTCAGCATTTCTCCCCTCTTCTGATGGATGGAACATGCAGCATACTTGCTGTATGCTGGAGGAGAGATTGTCAGAGGCCCAGTGGAGGATCCTTCGCCCAGTAGATGCACAAAGCCAGTGGCCGCTTGATCACTGTGCCCATAATCCCGCCCACCTCTCAGCAGTGGCTTCAGTGGAAAGAGGTGGGCGGAATTATGGGTGTGGAGAGCAGGGAATATACAATTGCTTAAGTAGCCGGGACATGTGTGAGCTCCAGAGGGGCTGCTGCCTCCTGTGACGCTGCAATGTGCAGGGACCAGACGGTCTGCGCACATTAAGCTAAAACAAGTGCTTAGTTTCTCCAACTGCGATTGCTCCGCCTCTGGTGCAGAGAGCTCCTAGCCTGCACTGTGCCACAAATGCATCAACTGTAGTAAAGCCCTGCCGGCGTCGGCCCCCTGCATACGTGAATGTCACGGGGTCTGCGGGCACTCGGGCTGCAACAAGCAGCCTCAGGGGCTGCATGCGGCCTGCGGGCCGCGTGTTTGAGACCTCTGCACTATATGGTTCTACATGTAAGTCTAGGTTCACACTTCCGTTGTTTTAAATCCGTCAGGTCCATCAGCAACGGATCAGTCGTTTTTTAGTTGTCAACTGATGCAACGGATGTGTTTTTCACAGGATTCCTTTCACAGGAATCCTGTGAAAAATCTGATCCGTCGCGTCCATTTTTTGACGGATCAGTCATGATCCGTTTGTGTTTGGGACAGCCCAGTGGGTGTGCCAAACATGCTGGGCATGCTCAGTAGAGCATGACGGAATCCAGCGCTTTATTCCGTCGTAAGACGGATTACGACGGAATCCAGCACCATAGACATACATTACAAGCGTAAGGCTGCACATCAAACTTAGATAATGGTATAATGCCTCAAGCATATGGAAAAATATTGGAATATACAATGAAAAATGCTACTTGCTAATTTGAACATGTGAATAATGAATTGCATACCTGCTATGAATATTAGGAAAAAGGAGATATTTAGCAATCGCATTGATCAATGTAACTGAGCCCCAAAACCTCGTCAAGGTATATCTCTATATTGGGGTCCCTAGCTCTGTGACCCTAACTGTGTGTCAGCTCATTGCAATTAAAAACTGCTATGGGTGGAGAGGGGTAACTAAGGACTTTCTTATATAGGAGATGGAAAAAACATGGCCAAAAGGGGCGGAGCTGTGTTCACATTCAGAAAAAAAACTACATATAACTGAATAGGATAACTGAAGTGAGCACTAATATATATATGAGTGCAAGCCAAAAATACATACTATATATAAGAATAAGGCTGCACATCAAACTTAGATAATGGTATAATGCCTCAAGCATATGGAAAAATATTGGAATATACAATGAAAAATGCTACTTGCTAATTTGAACATGTGAATAATGAATTGCATACCTGCTATGAATATTAGGAAAAAGGAGATATTTAGCAATCGCATTGATCAATGTAACTGAGCCCTTGACAAGGTTTTGGGGCTCAGTTACATTGATCAATGCGATTGCTAAATATCTCCTTTTTCCTAATATTCATAGCAGGTATGCAATTCATTATTCACATGTTCAAATTAGCAAGTAGCATTTTTCATTGTATATTCCAATATTTTTCCATATGCTTGAGGCATTATACCATTATCTAAGTTTGATGTGCAGCCTTATTCTTATATATAGTATGTATTTTTGGCTTGCACTCATATATATATATTAGTGCTCACTTCAGTTATTCTATTCAGTTATATGTAGTTTTTTTTCTGAATGTGAACACAGCTCCGCCCCTTTCGGCCATGTTTTTTCCATCTCCTATATAAGAAAGTCCTTAGTTACCCCTCTCCACCCATAGCAGTTTTTAATTGCAATGAGATGACACACAGTTAGGGTCACAGAGCTAGGGACCCCAATATAGAGATATACCTTGACGAGGTTTTGGGGCTCAGTTACATTGATCAATGCGATTGCTAAATATCTCCTTTTTCCTAATATTCATAGCAGGTATGCAATTCATTATTCACATGTTCAAATTAGCAAGTAGCATTTTTCATTGTATATTCCAATATTTTTCCATATGCTTGAGGCATTATACCATTATCTAAGTTTGATGTGCAGCCTTATTCTTATATATAGTATGTATTTTTGGCTTGCACTCATATATATATATTAGTGCTCACTTCAGTTATTCTATTCAGTTATATGTAGTTTTTTTTCTGAATGTGAACACAGCTCCGCCCCTTTCGGCAATGTTTTTTCCATCTCCTATATAAGAAAGTCCTTAGTTACCCCTCTCCACCCATAGCAGTTTTTAATTGCAATGAGATGACACACAGTTAGGGTCACAGAGCTAGGGACCCCAATATAGAGATATACCTTGACGAGGTTTTGGGGCTCAGTTACATTGATCAATGCGATTGCTAAATATCTCCTTTTTCCTAATATTCATAGCAGGTATGCAATTCATTATTCACATGTTCAAATTAGCAAGTAGCATTTTTCATTGTATATTCCAATATTTTTCCATATGCTTGAGGCATTATACCATTATCTAAGTTTGATGTGCAGCCTTATTCTTATATATAGTATGTATTTTTGGCTTGCACTCATATATATATATTAGTGCTCACTTCAGTTATTCTATTCAGTTATATGTAGTTTTTTTTCTGAATGTGAACACAGCTCCGCCCCTTACGGCCATGTTTTTTCCATCTCCTATATAAGAAAGTCCTTAGTTACCCCTCTCCACCCATAGCAGTTTTTAATTGCAATGAGATGACACACAGTTAGGGTCACAGAGCTAGGGACCCCAATATAGAGATATACCTTGACGAGGTTTTGGGGCTCAGTTACATTGATCAATGCGATTGCTAAATATCTCCTTTTTCCTAATATTCATAGCAGGTATGCAATTCATTATTCACATGTTCAAATTAGCAAGTAGCATTTTTCATTGTATATTCCAATATTTTTCCATATGCTTGAGGCATTATACCATTATCTAAGTTTGATGTGCAGCCTTATTCTTATATATAGTATGTATTTTTGGCTTGCACTCATATATATATATTAGTGCTCACTTCAGTTATTCTATTCAGTTATATGTAGTTTTTTTTCTGAATGTGAACACAGCTCCGCCCCTTTCGGACATGTTTTTTCCATCTCCTATATAAGAAAGTCCTTAGTTACCCCTCTCCACCCATAGCAGTTTTTAATTGCAATGAGATGACACACAGTTAGGGTCACAGAGCTAGGGACCCCAATATAGAGATATACCTTGACGAGGTTTTGGGGCTCAGTTACATTGATCAATGCGATTGCTAAATATCTCCTTTTTCCTAATATTCATAGCAGGTATGCAATTCATTATTCACATGTTCAAATTAGCAAGTAGCATTTTTCATTGTATATTCCAATATTTTTCCATATGCTTGAGGCATTATACCATTATCTAAGTTTGATGTGCAGCCTTATTCTTATATATAGTATGTATTTTTGGCTTGCACTCATATATATATATTAGTGCTCACTTCAGTTATTCTATTCAGTTATATGTAGTTTTTTTTCTGAATGTGAACACAGCTCCGCCCCTTTCGGACATGTTTTTTCCATCTCCTATATAAGAAAGTCCTTAGTTACCCCTCTCCACCCATAGCAGTTTTTAATTGCAATGAGATGACACACAGTTAGGGTCACAGAGCTAGGGACCCCAATATAGAGATATACCTTGACGAGGTTTTGGGGCTCAGTTACATTGATCAATGCGATTGCTAAATATCTCCTTTTTCCTAATATTCATAGCAGGTATGCAATTCATTATTCACATGTTCAAATTAGCAAGTAGCATTTTTCATTGTATATTCCAATATTTTTCCATATGCTTGAGGCATTATACCATTATCTAAGTTTGATGTGCAGCCTTATTCTTATATATAGTATGTATTTTTGGCTTGCACTCATATATATATATTAGTGCTCACTTCAGTTATTCTATTCAGTTATATGTAGTTTTTTTTCTGAATGTGAACACAGCTCCGCCCCTTTCGGCCATGTTTTTTCCATCTCCTATATAAGAAAGTCCTTAGTTACCCCTCTCCACCCATAGCAGTTTTTAATTGCAATGAGATGACACACAGTTAGGGTCACAGAGCTAGGGACCCCAATATAGAGATATACCTTGACGAGGTTTTGGGGCTCAGTTACACTGATCAATGCGATTGCTAAATATCTCATTTTTCCTAATATTCATAGCAGGTATGCAATTCATTATTCACATGTTCAAATTAGCAAGTAGCATTTTTCATTGTATATTCCAATATTTTTCCATATGCTTGAGGCATTATACCATTATCTAAGTTTGATGTGCAGCCTTATTCTTATATATAGTATGTATTTTTGGCTTGCACTCATATATATATTAGTGCTCACTTCAGTTATTCTATTCAGTTATATGTAGTTTTTTTTCTGAATGTGAACACAGCTCCGCCCCTTTCGGCCATGTTTTTTCCATCTCCTATATAAGAAAGTCCTTAGTTACCCCTCTCCACCCATAGCAGTTTTTAATTGCAATGAGATGACACACAGTTAGGGTCACAGAGCTAGGGACCCCAATATAGAGATATACCTTGACGAGGTTTTGGGGCTCAGTTACATTGATCAATGCGATTGCTAAATATCTCCTTTTTCCTAATATTCATAGCAGGTATGCAATTCATTATTCACATGTTCAAATTAGCAAGTAGCATTTTTCATTGTATATTCCAATATTTTTCCATATGCTTGAGGCATTATACCATTATCTAAGTTTGATGTGCAGCCTTATTCTTATATATAGTATTTATTTTTGGCTTGCACTCATATATATATATTAGTGCTCACTTCAGTTATTCTATTCAGTTATATGTAGTTTTTTTTCTGAATGTGAACACAGCTCCGCCCCTTTCGGACATGTTTTTTCCATCTCCTATATAAGAAAGTCCTTAGTTACCCCTCTCCACCCATAGCAGTTTTTAATTGCAATGAGATGACACACAGTTAGGGTCACAGAGCTAGGGACCCCAATATAGAGATATACCTTGACGAGGTTTTGGGGCTCAGTTACATTGATCAATGCGATTGCTAAATATCTCCTTTTTCCTAATATTCATAGCAGGTATGCAATTCATTATTCACATGTTCAAATTAGCAAGTAGCATTTTTCATTGTATATTCCAATATTTTTCCATATGCTTGAGGCATTATACCATTATCTAAGACTACTTTCACACATCCGGCTTGAGCCCTGCGGCTCAATCCGGCTGTGCAAGCTATGCAACGGATGCGGTGAAAACACCGCATCCTTTGCATAAGTTTTTCCCATGCGGCCCGCCCGGTTTTTGCCGCTTGCGGCATGCTACTGAGCATGCGCAGTGGGAAAAACCGCATGCGGCGGCCGATTGCGGTATTTGCCGCATCGCGCCGCATCCGGCCGCCATAGGCATGCATTGCGAGAAGCGCCGCATCAGCCGAATGCGGCGCGATGCGGTTTTTTTTGCCGCACGAAAAAACGTACCAGGCAACGTTCCATCCGGCCGCCGCATCGGCTAAATCTGCCGCATGCGGCAAAAACCGGATGGAACGCAAGGCCATGCGGCACAATGCGGCACTAATTAAAGTCTATGCAGGAAAATCGCAACCGGCAGCAAAAAAAAACGGTTGCGATTTTCCTGCAAAGTGCCGGATTGTGCCGCAGAAGAAAAACTGGAGGTGTGAAAGTACCCTAAGTTTGATGTGCAGCCTTATTCTTATATATAGTATGTATTTTTGGCTTGCACTCATATATATATATTAGTGCTCACTTCAGTTATTCTATTCAGTTATACATTACAAGCGTGACGGACTGCGGCGAATTCCTGCGCGGTGCGTCAATTTTGACGGCCAGAAAAACGTTACATTCTGTATTGTTTCTGCCCGGCGGTCAGTCAAAAAACGACTGACCGTGACGCAGCGGATGCAACGCAAGGTCATCAGTCGCAATCCGCCACTAATACAAGTCTATGGGACACAACGGAATCTGCTAAACGGATAGCGTTGTTTACCATAGCCGCGGATTGTGACTGATACATTTTAACGGAAGTGTGAACCTAGCCTAAAGATTCACACTAGTTTTTAAAGGTGATATACTAATATTACTGATGTCAGTAAATGGATACTCTATTTCAACTCAATGACATTTTCATTTACAAACCTTCCCATTTGGAGTTGCCTGCATAGGTTAACCTGCCCTCAAATCTATAATGAATAAATCAGCGTGTGTGTGAATAGGCTTTAGAAAAACCCAATAGCTTATATTATTACTATTTTTTGTTCCATTTTTCAAAGTGGAATAGGCACAAAAAGATACACGATATTTAAATGCTGAATTCAGATAACAATGCATAACAAGGAAAAGGACGCTGTTAAATGGAGTATATAATGTGCCATTAACTGAGCCTATAACTTTGAGCTAGAAAGGAAAAAAAGAAACTTGAAATGTTACTTCTAGTTCATCGTTTTTAAGGCTGAAAGCAGACTTAAAGGGGTATTCCCATCTCCAAGATCCTATCCCAATATGTAGTAGATGTAATAATAATAATAATAATAATAATAATAATAATAATAATAATATTAGCAAATACCTCCAATTAGAAATATACTATAGTTCTCCTGCTTAGTTATGTCACCTACCTCATGTGCAAGGCATTGCAGGCTTATGTACGCATGGTTATCTTCACTCATTTAGTGACAGTTCATTGCTCGTGGTCATAACCATAGATACCTAAACTGCAATGCCCTGCACATGAGGTAAGAGATATGCCTATATCAGGAGAACTATACTACATTTCTAATTGAAGATATTTACTTTCATTATTATATACACCTACTACATATTGGGATAGGATCTTGGAGATGGGAATAACCCTTTAAGCCCATCGAGTTCCTGTACAATTTAGAGTCAGGCTTACCTTACTTCTAGGCTGCTGAGTTCTCTTCCCGTCAATGAATATACTAATGACAACCTAAATTAGAAAAACATTATTTTTTTAAAGATGAATTTTTCAAATAATAAAGAAAATCATATCACACAAATGTATTACATAAGTACATTGACATAATGGTCTTGCCTTTTTTCTTTTCATATTTTTCTTTAAATTTAGAAAGGTGCCAGTGGAGGAGAAATATTGGTGTCATAGTCCTTTGGCCAAAAAATGCCTAAAGTGCAACTCGAATTGTGTATATATATAACTTTATTTGTCTTCTACTGGGTTCTTTCTATGTCTCAGAGAGCACTGGTAAATATAGGCTGACATGTAGTCACAGTGTACTATGATATATGAAGAATTACTTTATTCTGTGCAGTACAAATGTATTGCAACATTATAGAACACAGCGCCCCGCGTCACTACTGGCTGCCAGGCCTCATCACAGATGTCCAGAAATGTAAAGATCTCCCTCAAGCTGGTACATCTCTGTACATTATAATTCTGGCTTAATACTAAATAAAAAAAAAGTATTTTCTTTGTCTTTGGTTAAAGTTTCCAGCTAATATTTAGCTTCATATAATTGTTTAACATAAAAAAACTGAAGCTAATTAAATATGCTGTTATTTCGATGGCCACTGTCATCTCTGCAAACTTTGCATATATGAATAGTACAGGTAAATGTAAGAAATATTGTAATATATCTTATCAGAGAAATATACTTCTTTCTCCACTTATGAGCCACTTCCTCCCAGCCTTCTGAATGCATCATCTTAGAAAAACAGCTCAAATCCTTCTTAGTCAAAACAGGAAGGGCAATCAGTACAAGGAGATCTCAGATTACAACTAGGTTTTAAAGCCTATAGGCCGCTTTAAACGTTACGACATCGCTAAAGCGATGTCGTTGGGGTCACGGAATTTGTGAAGCACATCCGGCCGTGTTAGCGATGTCATTGCGTGTGACACCTATGAGCGATTTTGAATCATCGCAAAAACGTTCAAAATCGCTAATCTGTGACATGCCCCCCTATTCCCAATTATTGTTGCTGCTGCAGGTACAATGTTGTTCGCCGTTCTTGCGGCAGCACACATCGCTATGTGTGACACTGCAGGAACGAGGAACCTCACCTTATCTGCGGCCGCCGGCAATGAGGAAGGAAGGAGGTTGGCGGCATGTTCCGGCCGCTCATCTCCGCCCTTCCGCTTCTATTGGGCAGCCACTTAGTGACGTCGCTGTGACGCCGAACGAACCGCCCCCTTGGAAAGGAGGCGGTTTGTTGGTCACAGCGACGTCGCTAGGCAGGTAAGTAGTCTGACGGGTCCGCACGATTTTGTGCGCCACGGGCAGCGATTTGCCCGTGATGCACAAACGATGGGGGCAGGTACGCCAGGTAGTCACATACATACAAACATACACACCCCCACCCGAGGCAGTTACAACAGTCAGACAAAAACCCTTGTTGCCTCCCTCCAGGGCCTGATGTCCACACCAGGTGGGGTGGAGCCAGGCGGTTGGCCCCACCTACCGAGGAGTTCACAGGCCTGGAGGCGAGAAAAGTGTCAGATCAGTGTTGGAGGTGAAAGTGAGAGGAGTAAACACTTGAGGTGTCTGGGTAGGAGCCCAGGCACTGACAGCAAGGTTGGCAGATGGTGGTGGCCGTCTGCAGGAGTTGGTGGAACTCCACAGAGCCGTAAGGACCGGGGTCGGGCATCAGCCAGCCGGTACAGGACTGGGGAAAGGAGTGAAGCTAAGCACACAGGCAGGGCCATCAGACCCCGACCAGGCTTGGAGATGCCGTCAATAGTCAAATCCGAGTGTGACAGGAACCCCAGGGGTTCCCCAACAACCAAGTCCCGACAGAAGGCAACAGTCCACACCGTGAGGATACACAGCCACCGCCACAGGCTAGAGATCCAAGGGCCAGCGCCTGCGGGCAAAACGGGCTCCTACGGCACCTATACGCCGGGGAGCGGACTACCAGTGGGCAACCACAGGAGTCAGAACATTCTAAAAGGTGCAGGGAAAGACAGCCACCATCAGCCATCCGGGGAGAGCACAACAACAACACTGCAGCCGGCTGCGGGACCCGTCCATCCGGCCATTTTGATTTACCAACGACTCTGTCAGTGATTGTCTGAGTGAGTACACCAGTGCCGTCCGGCACTGCGCCGTGCAGTCCCTGCACCCCAGCCATCCGGCCTCACCGTTACACCACCGGGCCCAGGGATCACCAACCCCCTACCCACGGAGGAGACAACATCCTAGCTGCACCCTACCATCTCTCCCGGGATCCCCGTTACCAGCAGCGGTGGTGCCATTATCACCACATCCCGTGGGTGGCGTCACGAACAATCTCCCTAACCAAACCATCCCTTTTCACTCATGGGCGAGGAGCGCTGCTCGAGTCCTCGGGTCCGGTCCACCGCTCGAGCCACCGAGCAGCAGCAGCAGAAGCTCCGGACCCGAGCATGGTGAGCGCGTCCCCACCGCCCGCGACACTAGCGATCTTGCTAGCGAGATCGCAGCGTGTAAAGTGGCCTTATGGAGAGGAGAGGATGAGAGAGAAGCAACCAGAGGCAGAGATAGGCAGAGTATACTGAACTTAGTGAATGATTTTGCTTGTCCTATGAGTGGATTCACATCCAAACTGCTCAGTACTACTCTATAGTGTCTCCCTGCTGTTACTAATTCTGTCCAGTACTTCAGAGAATGAAGAGCATTGAATCCCTCTATTTCTATGTACTGTATAGAGATTGTGGGAACTGGAAAGACAAAAGGCGTAGACTGGGTTTTGTAGGGCGCGGCTAAAATGAAGTTAGGATGAGTGTTGATCACCTGAGTAGTTGTGAGAGTCACACCTAGTATACAGTATGTGCATGGATGGAGAGATTCCAGCTGCAGCAGTCCCTATAGAGGTGAACAGGAACAAAACTTCAAAGGTTCATTGAAGATCAAACGAAACTTTTATTTTACACCTTTCGAGCAGGAAAGCTCCTTCTTCAGGAAAAAATTATAGATGTATATCAGGGGTCACAGACAAAGGAGATATATATAGCACTGACAATCAGGAAATGAAAAAAAAAATTTGGCAGGTAACTGACCAATTACCTGATATGGCGGCAAAGAAAACAATTAAAAAATAAGCGCTGAAGACATTAAACAAGGAAAAAAATTATGCACATATCGATGTAATGATGAATAGAGATGAGCAATCCTGATCGGAAAATGTTAAAATCGTACGATCTTTGGCTGGATCGGATAGGGATCAGACATCTGAACATGTACCGCAAAAGTTAGTGATCTTGCCAAGGATCGATAAATGTTCGGATGGCGAAAACCATCCTCCCCCCTGCCCATCACAGCCATGCCAAGTATTTGCATAGCTGTTATTGGCCACGGTAAAAAAAAAAGAAGCCAAAGGTTTAAAGAAGTACACACCGAGTCTCCCTGCCGCTACTTCCGGGTCCGCTAGTTATCTCTCATCCATATTCACTGCTTTTCCCTTCCACCGGCATCTCTGATTGGCTGCCGTTGGACCACTCCCCCACCCTCTGAGAAATCGTCTGTGATTGGTTGGAATCACAAACATTGTCTGTGTCCTTATACTGGTGTAAAATAAAGAAAAAATGGCGTAGGGTCCCCCTGTAATGATACCAGTACAGATAAAGCCATGGCTACAGGCTGCAGCCCTCACTATGTGCTTATCTTGGCTGTGTATAAAAATAAGAGGAATCGTATGTGGCTTTTTTAAAAAAATATTTAAAGAATTTTTAAAAATGGGGTGTGATTCCCTCCAATTTTGATACCCAGCTAAGATAAAGCCTAAGAATTGGGGGCTGGTATTCTCAGGTTGGGGAAACCCATGCTTTTTGGGGCCCCTTCAGCCTTAAAATAGCAGCCTCCAGCTGCTCAGGATTGTCGCATCAATTATAAGCCTGACACGTTACTCAGCTCTACCTGATTGACCTGGTGTGGTGGCAATTGGGGTAATAAGGGACTAAACAGCTCACTGTTGCCACTAAGCCCTAGATTAGTAATGGGGAGAGTCTATGAGACCCCCATTACTAATCCAAGTGAAAAGAAATAAAATACAAAACACCACAAAAATCTGTACCTTGAAAGAAAGTTAAAAAAAACAGCCTTTTTGAACCCCCAAAAGGCCCAGGTCTGATGTAGTCCACAAGACGTCCCATGATGATTCCAGCTTTGCTACATCTGAAGTGACAGAGAGCAGCCATAGACCATGACCACTCGCTGTGAGCTTCAGGCAGAGAGTGAGCCATAGCAATGAGTAGTAACGTCAGTCAGATTAGTTATAGTCACACCTGGAGGTTCCCACGGCCCTCCACCTGTGATTGCAAGTAACCTGACCTCAGGGGACCTTATTTAACTCAGTGACGTCCTCTCAGAAGGTCCCCTGAGGTCAGGTTACCTGCGCTCAACTGCGTGGTGACCGCAACTAACCTGAGTGACGTCACCTCTCATCGCTACGGCTCACTCTCTGCCTAAAGCTCACAGCAGGCATTCTTGTACTATGACCACTTGTTGTCGCTTTAGATATAGCAGAGCTGGAATCGTAATCGAACCTCATGTGGATTACGTCAGACCTAGGTCTTTTGAGGACTAATAGAGGGGTAAAAGAGGGTTTTTTGTATTTTATTTCAAATAAACGACTTTTTCTTTGTTTTGTATTTTATCTCCTTTCACTTGCAGATTAGTAATGGAGGGTCTAATAGATGCCTCCCATTACTAACCTAGGGCTTAGTGGTAGTTTGGGCTGCAATCAACCTGTTTTTACTAATTGCCACCTCACCAGGGCAATTGGGAAGAGCCTGGTAAAGTGCTGGGATAGTCACATCTAATGGATACGGCAATCCTTGGCAGCTGCAGGCTGCTATATTTAGGCTGGGGGGCACAAATAACCATGGGTCTCCCCAGCGTGAGAATACCAGACCCCAGATGTTGGGCTTTATCTTGGCCAGGTATCATAATTGGAGGGACCGCACACTGTTTAATTAAAAATGATTTCTTTAAATAGTTAATAATTAACAGTTAATAGTTTAAATAGCCTTTTGCTTTATCTGTGCTGGTATTAAGATATATTGGCATCTCTAATTGGCTGCTGTCAGACAGTGCCCCCACCCTCTCTGACAGCATAATAATGCTGGTGTAAAGCAAATAAATAAAACAAATGCCATAGGTTCCCCCATCTATTGATATCAGCACAGATAAAGCCACAGCTACAGGCAGCAGCCACTAGCAGTGCACTTATCTTGGCTGTGTATGGCTTTTTTTTTTTAAATAATTTAAATAAATGTTAAAAAACGGTATGCGGTCCCCACCCAAGTTTGATACCCAGCGAAGATAAAGCCTAACAGCTGGGGACTGGTATTCTCAGGCTGGGGAGACCTATGATTACTGAGCTCCCCAGTCTAAAAATAGCAGTTAGCAGCTGCGCAGGATTGTCACATCCAATAGATGCAACGATCCCAGCACTTTACCTGGTTGTTCCCAATTGCGCTGGTGCGGTGGCAATCAGGGTAACAACGGGTTAATCACAGCTTACAGCTGCCACTAAGCCCTAGATTAGTAATGAGAGGCATCTATGAGACATCTCCAGATTACTAATCTGTAAGTGAAATGAAATAGACACAAACACCGAAAAAAAACTTTATTTGAAATAAAATACAGAAAAACACCCTCTTTCACTACTTTATTAACCTCCAAAAGACCCAAGTCTGACGTAATCCACACAAGTAACATAGTAACATAGTAACGCTGGATACCATCCACATAGTTTTGCAGGAAGTCCATCCCCTCTTAATTTAGACTAATTGTTTATACTATATATACCTGGCCTACACACAGTCCACCATACGTCCCCTGAAGAAGAGGTGAAACGCGCGTAGGGACTGGTGGTTACCTGGACTTGCTGCAAAGTGGTCAATATTGTACTATAACTATAATTGTGATTAAATTGTTGGTTGTGGTTATGCCGATAGCAATCAATTGACTATCTTTAGCTATGTGTACAGGGCTTCTTTTACATCACAACAACAATATGGATATGACACACAATTAGGCAATCATTATAGGTAGTAGTGAGTTTGGGCACACTACCATCAAACTATGTAAATGGGAAATTACAGTGTGAGTTGACTTATATTCCATTGTATCACATCCTTAGTTATTTATGACTAATACTTTGATCCTATTGTGTGTATCATACAATGCCAACTGTTCACAATCACTGCTATTGACCTTTTTGCATGCAGTTCTGTTAAGCCCTTGAGGACTCAATTGCTGTATAATTTTTAATGCATTCATAATAAAGATTATAATTTTATTAAAAGGAATCATACCACAATTCTTTCGTTGTGTATAGCTGCATAGTGGTGTTCTGGCACTTTCAATAAGGTTGGGGAGTGACCTAAATTAAATGATTAATTATCTGTTTCATTACAGAATCAGGTCACTTATGACCATAATGGATTTCAAAGCTAAGGAATTGTCCTGGCGGAGTAAGGCTACTAACATCTTTCAGCAAGGAGTCTCTATTGATTTTAATAATTCCCATACAACTGAGAAAGAGAATTTTGTGAAATATAAAAATTTAACACATAAAAAAATGAAAATCTGGTGGACAAAAGTGTCCATGGAAAACTACCTGCTTTCTAAAATAGTGCCCAGAGCTCTGAGGATTCAGACCCACCCTACCTTCCCTTTGCAAGATGAGGATTTGACCAAGCGATGGATTGAGGCATCCCTCACTTGTTCTAATGAATTTATGAAAATTATCATAGATAAAAATGCCATCCTTCTTAAAACCCTGGATACAGAGCTGGAGGAGTTGCAAAAGGCCATGACTAGAGACATAGAAGGAGCATCTTTAAAAGACTTCTTCACTGCGTTGGATAAAGATATTGAGAAGTGGGAAACTGAAATCAGTCAACTAAAAGGAAAAAAATATCACCGGGATATGGCGGATTTTGAGTCAAAGAAGATATTTAGATGGCAAATACCAAAAAAGAATGAAAAAATATTAATAATAAATACATCTATATCTTCTGCTGCCTCAACCAGTGAAGGGGAGGCATCATCATACGAAGTGGAAACATGGGATAAGAGATATATGAGGATGAGAAATGGAGATAAAGCTAAGAATCAATCTAAGATTTACCATCATGATGGGTTCACTCGAGATGATCAACTCAAGGTAATAAACCTTTCATCCTATGCACTTACAGATTGTCAAATCAAGGTGTTGGAGAAGGGATTGTCCTTCTCACCCTCCAATGACCTTGATAAATTCACTGTTGTCAAACATTTGCATTTATTTGCCAGAAAGATTTTATTAAAACGATTTTTCCATCAATCCAATACAGGAGAAATACACGGCTCCGAAAAAGAACAGGAAGCATTATCAGCTTTAAGCTCTATGGCTATGGAAAGTGACACCAGTGACACTGACTATGTAAGTGCATTATTAAGCGATGAACCTTCATCAAGTAATGAATCATCTATTGGTGGTTGAACGGAGGTGACACCAACTGTTTCCATACATTTTCCAAAATACCTATATCTGAAATCGAAAAAATTTCCACCCTTCAGCTCGTGTCCAGCGGTGGATATTTTTGTCAAACTGGTTAGTGGTGAAATAGAAGGCCTGGCCGGCAACTTTCACCGGTCCTCTAATCTCAATTATTCTGAGAGAAGAGCACTAAAAGAACTACAATGCCTGCCGGATATAACTATTAAGCCCGCCGATAAAGGCGGGAATTTGGTTATTTGGCCTAATGATCAATATGAGGCACAAGCCTACAAAATTCTTAGGAATAATAACAACTATAAAAAATTGACCTATAACCCGTTGTCAAAATATCAAGCAGAGCTCCATGATATTCTGGATAGGGCCTTCCAAGAGGGAACAATTCCTAAGAAAGTCATGGATTCTCTGCTAATCTCTAATCCCAGGATGCCAACATTTTACATCATCCCCAAATTACACAAAAACCAGGTAAACCCCCCAGGATGCCCAATTGTATCAGGTAATGGGGGTCTTTGTGAGAACGTGTGGGATTTGATTGAGTATTATCTTCAACCTTTGGTCTTCACACTCCCCTCTCACATTAAAGATACGACCGCGGCCCTCCAGAGACTGGACAACCTTAATATAGGAACACAGGCCCTGATGGTAACCACGGATGTGGAAGCCTTATATTCCTCAATTAAGCACCAAGATGGAATTTCAGCTGTGGAATTTTTCTTACAATCGAGTAATCTGGACCCTAAACTTGTAGATTTGATTCTCCTTTTACTTAATTTCATTCTTAGGCATAATTGCTTCATGTTTAAGGAGGAGACATCTGCAAACACAAGGGACTGCGATGGGGGCATCCTGTGCCCCCTCGTATGCAAATTTGTTTTTGGGAGCCTGGGAGTGTCAGATCTTCCAAACTGAGCCAGATGAATCTGTGTACCTGGTCCAAAATTGGATCAAGTACATAGATGACATCTGGTTCATTTGGGAGGGTTCAGTAGAACAACTGGAATTATTTATGGGTCGGTTAAATATGAATAACCAAAACATCTACTTGACCTATAAATATGGACGCGAGGTCGAGTTCTTAGACATAAAAATCCAGGCTTCTCCTAATGGAGATATTAGCACAGATGTTTACAGAAAAAAGACCTCCACTAATACCTTGTTACACGCCCAATCCTGCCATCTCCCAGCCACAATTAGGGGCATACCCACTTCACAATTCTTAAGAGCAAAACGCATCTGCTCCTCTATGAATAATTTTCAATCTCAGGCCAAAGATTTGACTAACCGCTTTTTGAACAGAGGCTACAGTAAGAAGTGTATCAAACGGGGCTATAGGAGGGCATTAAAAACCCCGAGGGAGAAATTACTCTACCCCCAACCAATAGAAACCCAGACAGAACAACCTGTCAGACTCATCACCACTTATAACAGCCGTTGGTATGATCTGCACTCAATTCTTCAGAAACATTGGAGTGTTCTGATGGTTGACCCAATTTTGAAAAAATGCTTACCTGATCGCCCCATGATTGCAGCTCGACGGTCAAAAAACCTGAAAGACCTCTTAGTTCAAAGCTGTTACCAGAACAATAAAAAGAAGCTCCAAATGCAACTATCTCCTGGGTTTTTCCCTTGTGGAATGTGTAAGGGGTGTCTAAACATGGTCAAGTCCAAAACATTTTTGGGTCTGAAAAATTCAAAGGAATATATCATTAGACCACATCTGACTTGTTCATCAAAAAACGTGGTGTATCAAGCAGAATGTGGGTGTGGTAAATACTACGTAGGCCTCACAAGTAGAGAATTAAAAATTCGTGTACGTGAGCACGTACGGGACATAGAAAAATCTAAAACAGCACAGGATACAGAACATCTTAAAACTCTACCAAGGCACTATAAAACATACCATAACTCCAACCCCACTTCTTTAAAAATCAAAGCCATTGACCAAGTAAAAACTGATCTGAGAGGAGGTGATCTGGGCACTGTCTTAAGCAAATTAGAAAGCAGGTGGATTTACACATTAGGTACGGTTGCTCCTGCAGGATTGAATGAGCATTTTGGATTTAGTTCTTTTTTGTAGGTTGTATGGGGTTTAATTGCAACTTTTTATTTAATTTAATTGTTGATTTTAATTAATTTTATCATGTGTAGGCCTTGGATATGGAACTGGGAATCATAAAATTAATTGATAATCTATGTTAATAAGTCTGCAAAGATAAGTATTAACATTTTATCTTTTTATTTAAGGATTTATAGATACCCGATCCATCTATAATATAATGCTAAATTGGGATCATGAGGAAGTAACCATACTCGAATCAAGAGAACTGACGAAAATTCTACATCAGGAACAGCATTCTCATATTATATCTATATTGCATTAATTGTGGATGTGCATAAGTATAGTAATTTAATTGAAATGATTGTTTCTAATTCACTGCGGATTCATAGGGATTTTTAAGGTGGTGCGTGGAGCTGTGATGGAGTCTGGACATAGGACCGAGTGGGGGAGGTGACTCTGGAGTCTCCCGGAGCTGCCACGCCAATCAACCTTATAGGCACAATGAGGTGTTGCCGCCACTTGAGGACGCTCAATGTGGCGGTACCGCCACCATTGTATAGGTTTAGGTTTATGAATAGATGCAAAATGCGATCAGATGAACATTATATATGGTGTATATAAATTGTATAGAATATTATTGACACTTCACTTCATATATATGTAACTTAGTCTAGGATTTGTGTGATCATAGTTGCAGCATAAACGCGACTCTGGAACTTGGTAGCTGGTTAATTAGGTGGTGGCCAGAGCCTGGTATGCGTTGTTGCAATCTGGCTTAGATATATATGGGGATAGGTGAGGTTTTAATTGATTACATCTTCATGATATAGTCCAAATACCTGCTCTGGTCGTCACTATATTTAAAGACATATATGTATTACGGCTGTAGCCATATGTGGTATAGGCTGTGAGGTAGATATGACGGACATACTTGGTATTTCTTTTTGGTTAGTCAGATATTCACAGTTGTGTGTCCCTCGTTGCCTTGAATAAGATGCTTCAGTTCAGTGGATGGATTACGTTACTTGCTTGAGAGCAGGCGGGTATTGTGTGTTATAAACATGTAAATTACGGCTGTTTGATCATGAGTGCCGCCGCCACACTGATCGACATTGGGATCATGTACTTGCAACCTATGTATTTGGACTCGATGAGGCTTTGTTCGGGACATACACCTACTAGTCAGACGCTCCATGTTACCATAACAACACATGCCATGTCCGGTGACGCGGGTAAGATGGGCTGACTTCACCACAAGTAAACGTCACTTCCTGTGACGTAGTTGTGCGTCTCTCGTTGCCTTGACAAAGATCCTTCAGTGTAGTGGATGGATCATGTGACCTGCTTTGGAGCAGGCGGGTACTGGGTGTTACAAGTACGTTAATTACGGCTGTTTGATCATGAGTCCCATCTTTACACCGAGCGGCAAGGAACTCTTTTGAGATCATGTTCTTGCAAACATAAATGTGCATTCAGTTTTGATGAGGTTTTTACTCGGGACATGTATTTACTATTCAGACGCTTAATGTTTCTATAACAACATATGCTTTTCCGGTGACGTGGTTGCGATGGGCGGACTTTACCACAAGTAAACGTCACTTTCTGTGACGCGGTTGTAGTGGGCTGACCCTGCCCGGCGTCCCAGGTTTTCTATGATAAGGCGTCCTTTGTTGCTATGTAAATAACACCTCACTGGCTAGAGCGTATCACGTGATTGCCTGTCATTGTTGAGGGAAAGGCAAATGACGGTCACATGGGCCAATCACAGCTGTCTGTATTGTAGAGCACAACCATGTTAGTGATTGACACCTGACTCTCCCTATAGTAACGCTGGATACCATCCACGTAGTTTTGCAGGAAGTCCATCCCCTCTTAATTTAGACTAATTGTTTATACTATATATACCTGGCCTACACACAGTCCACCATACGTCCCCTGAAGAAGAGGTGAAACGCGCGTAGGGACTGGTGGTTACCTGGACTTGCTGCAAAGTGGTCAGTATTGTACTATAACTATAATTGTGATTAAATTGTTGGTTGTGGTTATGCCGATAGCAATCAATTGACTATCTTTAGCTATGTGTACAGGGCTTCTTTTACATCACAAAAACAATATGGATATGACACACAATTAGGCAATCATTATAGGTAGTAGTGAGTTTGGGCACACTACCATCAAACTATGTAAATGGGAAATTACAGTGTGAGTTGACTTATATTCCATTGTATCACATCCTTAGTTATTTATGACTAATACTTTGATCCTATTGTGTGTATCATACAATGCCAACTGTTCACAATCACTGCTATTGACCTTTTTGCATGCAGTTCTGTTAACCCCTTGAGGACTCAATTGCTGTATAATTTTTAATGCATTCATAATAAAGATTATAATTTTATCAAAAGGAATCATACCACAATTCTTTCGTTGTGTATAGCTGCATAGCGGTGTTCTGGCACTTTCAATAAGGTTGGGGAGTGACCTAAATTAAGTAATCCACACAAGGTCCCATCATGATTCCAGCTCTGCTATATCTGAACTAACAGCGTATGACAATAAAATATGTCCGCACACTGTAACTTCAGGTAGAGACTGAGCCGCAGCAATCAGTGGTGACATCACTCAGGCTATTTGCGGTCACAGCTAGAGGTTCCTATGGTAACCTGACCTCAGGAGACCTTAATGAACTCTCACTGAGCTCACAGACCTGCATCTCCTGGCAGAAAACTGTATTTTTTTTGCCAAGAGATGTAGATTTGAAATTCACTGTATCCGAATATAATTACAGAAATAATTAACTTTCCAAAATTAAGAATGTCTCACCGTCTATTGTGAATAGAGTTTTTCCTTAAAATATAACTTTTATTAAACACTAATTAATATAACTATAACCTAGTGTACATTTGGGCACCACTAATTTAAACTAAACGTGTTCAGTGTTTTCCCAAAGTGCCGGTCGGCCTGACCACAGTAATATAAAATTATGTTTATTGGTGTAATATATTATATAGGAACCATATCATCCAGGTCATAGTCCTTTCCAAAATGGACTGTGAGTCGCAATTGTATATACTATAGTATGTAGAAGTGATATTCTGCACAGTTTATATGAAACAGTACATTTTACAGTGCTTTATGGTAAACATCTATCTTAATATGGCTACCTAGCATAATGAGGGCTGTCCCCATAATGGACTTGGAAGATACGGTTCCTATATAATACTGTATATTACACCAATAAACATAATTTGATATCACTGCTGTCAGGCCGACCTGCACTTTGGGAAAACACTGAGCACGTTTAGTTTAGTTTGAATTAGTGGTGCCCAAACGTACACTATAGGTTATATTTATTATTACTTAGTATTAAATAAAAGTTATATTTTAAGGAAAAACTCTATTTACAATAGACGGTGAAAGATGCAGATTTAGTGCTAAAAAGATGTGCGATCTGAGCATGTCGGCGAGAGGTGTGCGATCTGAGCATGTCGGCAGGAGGTGTGGGAGCTGAGCATGTCGGTAGGAGGTGTGGGAGCTGAGCATGTTGGTAGGAGGTGTGGGAGCAGAGCATGTCGGTAGGAGGTGTGGGAGCAGAGCATGTCGGTAGGAGGTGTGGAAGCTGAGCATGTTGGTAGGAGGTGTGGGAGCAGAGCATGTCGGCAGGAGGTGTGGGAGCTGAGCATGTCAGCAGGAGGTGTGGGAGCTGAGCATGTCGGCAGGAGGTGTGGGAGCTGAGCATGTCGGTAGGAGGTGTGGAAGCTGAGCATGTTGGTAGGAGGTGTGGGAGCAGAGCATGTCGGCAGGAGGTGTGGGAGCTGAGCAAGTCGGAAGGAGGGGGGAGATCTGAGCATGTTGGCAGGAGGTGTGCGATCTGAGCATGTCATCAGGAGGTGTGCGATCTGAGCACATCGGCAGGAGGGGTGAGATCTGAACATGTCGGCAGGAGGTATGCGATCTGAGCCTGTTGGCAGGAGGTGTGTGATTTGTGCATGTCGGCAGGAGGTGTGCAATCTGAGCATGTCTGCAGGAAGTGTGCGATCAGAGTATGTCTGCAGGAGGTGTGCGATCTGAGCATGTCGTCAGGAGGTGAGTGATCTGAGCATGTCGTCAGGAGGTGTGCAATCTGAGCATGTCATCAGGAGGTGTATGATCTGAGCATGTTGACAGGAGGTGTGTGATTTGTGCATGTCGTCAGGAGGTGTGCAATCTGAGCATGTCTGCAGGAGGTATGTGATCTGAGCATGTCGTCAGGAGGTGTGCGATCTGAGCATGTCGTCAGGAGGTGTGTGATCTGAGCATGTCGTCAGGAGGTGTGCGATCTGAGCATGTCGTCAGGAGGTGTGTGATCTGAGCATGTCGTCAGGAGGTGTGTGATCTGAGCATGTCGTCAGGAGGTGAGTGATCTGAGCATGTCGTCAGGAGGTGTGCAATCTGAGCATGTCATCAGGAGGTGTATGATCTGAGCATGTTGACAGGAGGTGTGTGATTTGTGCATGTCGTCAGGAGGTGTGCAATCTGAGCATGTCTGCAGGAGGTATGTGATCTGAGCATGTCGTCAGGAGGTGTGCGATCTGAGCATGTCGTCAGGAGGTGTGTGATCTGAGCATGTCGTCAGGAGGTGTGCGATCTGAGCATGTCGTCAGGAGGTGTGTGATCTGAGCATGTCGTCAGGAGGTGTGCGATCTGAGCATGTCATCAGGAGGTGTGTGATCTGAGCATGTCGTCAGGAGGTGTGTGATCTGAGCATGTCGTCAGGAGGTGTGTGATTTGAGCATGTCGTCAGGAGGTGTGTGATCTGAGCATGTCGTCAGGAGGTGTAAGATCTGAGCATGTCGTCAGTAGGTGTGCATATGTGATTTATTCCTGAAGAAGGAGCTTTCCTGTTACAAAACACGTAGAATAAAAGTCACTTTTGATCTTCACTGAACCTTTGAAGTTTTGTTCCTGGACATCAGAGAAATGTTAACCCTTTTATTTCCATAAGTGATTCTATGTACTATATATGAGAAACATCTTAGCAGCTAATCCCCACCCACTAGTTCAGAGAGAACTGTAAATGAAAGATAGAGCCCATCAAAGGTAATACTGGCAAAATAAAAAATGAAAGATCCAAGTCATATAATGGCCAGGAATAGAATTATTCCTAATGTACATATACTGTACATGACAGCTTATTCTTAGCAGTTACCTGATATGACAGGCTTGCTATAAAATTAATATATACTTACGTTGTGTTTGTGTCAGAGCATTCAGATAAACTTGTGTCTGCTGAGGGTACTTCAAAAGTAGCATTTGTCAAATCAAACACCACCGAACTGTTAACTTTGATAATAAATGTTGTAGCATAAATTAAGATACAGGAGAGATTTGAACCATTTGTGACAGATAGTGGAGAATAAGAAATTGTGGTATCAGTTGCTAGAAGTTCCCGTCCCTTTTTAGAAACCATGTCAAAACTCTTGACAACCTGTAAGAAACAAAATTGAGCTTGTTACCACTGTAAAACTGATGGAAAACGTCAAACACATGTATAAAAGAATAGGGTATTTGCTTTTACTTTGGATCTGTGTCTGTAAAGCATACATCATGAATATAAAAAAAAAGAAATTACTTTTTGTTCTGTAAGTTATTGAAAATTTAGGGAGAGGAAAGAAAGAAGAAAGGAGATAAACACTTGAGACATTTAAAGAGGCCCTGTCACTTGTTCAAAAAATTGAGGCACATACTTTAGAAAAATCGCCAAGAACCCTGATTCTCACACTAATTTCCATTTTGCTGTGTCGCTCCATTACAGAAATATTCACATTTGTTCCTTTTGGACAGCAGTATGTGAAATTTCTACTTACAGTACAACGGGATATTACTTCAAAGTCTTCTCTTGGGGCATGGGGTTTCACCCTTCCCTGCAAGACATTGGCAATCATGGCTTGCCAAGTGTATGAGACAGTTGCACTACTAGATCAGGTACCAAGCTATATTTTGCAGCATGTGGAAGGAAAGGGTGAAACTGCACACCCCAGAAACCATTATGAAGAACCACCCAATTGGTTCGAAAGCAGAGATTTCACATACTGAGCACCAAAAGCACCAAATGTGGATAACTCTGTAATGGAGTGATGAAGCACAAAATGGATAACAGTGTCAGAATTAGGGGAACTTTTACATGGTATTTAACTAAATGTTTGAGCAAGTGACAGGTCCCATTTAAACCCCCCCTTCTACAGTCAATTTTTGTTTTTGAGCTTTTGCTTTTTTTGTTCCCTTCTTCCAAAAGACATAACTTTTTTTTATTTTTCCATCAGCATGGCCGATTGATGGCTTGCTTTTTTGTAAGACAAGTTGTAGTTTTGAATGATAAATAATCTTAGCATAACTATAGCATCTGATGTACTGAAAAATGTGGAAAAAAATTCCAAGTACTGTGAAATTTGGAAGAAATGTAATTCTGCCATGGTTTTTTGGGTTTTGTTTTAATGGCATACATTCTGTTGCAAAAGTTACACTGAATCATCATTTTACAGGTCAGTATAAATATTAAAATATCATACTTGTGTAAATTATTTGATTATTTTTCCATTAAAAGAAGAAAAAAATTAGGAAATTTGTAAAAATTATTTTTTTGGATTGTGTCAGCATTTTCCGGGACAAGCAACATTTTTTTCATCAAGCTGAGTGGGATATTGTTCTTAGCATGACTAGCTGACAGTTCTATTCCTACACTTTTTACCTATGCACAACATTTTTTTAGGGAAGTGTGGTAACAAAATAAAAAAACATTTCTGGAGTTTAATTTTTTCCCTGATTACAGTATTTACTACTTGGGTTAATTAATTTTATATTTTGGTAGATTAGACTTTTATGAATGATTTTAGATTTAGATATTTTCTTAATTTATTCATTTTAAATGGGGGAAAAAGGGGGATGATTTGAGCTATTAGATTGTTTTTAACTTTTTTATATTTTTAACAACTTTTTATTTGTATTGTTTAGTCCCCTTAGGAGATTTGAACCTGTTATCATCTAATTGCTTATAATATATATTGCAATACCATCGTATTGCAGTATACAGTGGAAATCCTGAACTCCTTTGAAGTTCCTTTGAAGCTCAGCATTTAGCTGCTATATATAACCTGCAATTATGAGATTGATAGCAACATATAAATGGTTAACAGCCAAAGCCATGCTTATCTTATCATGCTCTCTGCACTTACTGACAGCTGGTCAGAATTACAGGAAGCTGCCAGTCAGTGCCAGGGGCATTTTTGCAGCTGCCACTCTGCATACACAGAGCAGTGTCTGAATCCATGCTGGCACTGCCCATGTGACTGAAACCGAAATGCTGTCCTGAAGTTTAAAGTTAATTTCCTCCCATCAGCTGGGTTTACTGTGCAGGCATTGGGCAGGCATAGAATGCTATTAACCTGCAAATTAACCCCATATCTGCATGTTAATAGCATTTTCCCCTGTAACAGGTTCCCTTTAGAAACATAGTGGCTAGATAATAGTCTGACTGTTTGGGTTAGTGCATTCCAAAACACTGGTGTAGCATGAGAGATGTCTTGGAAAAGGAGGTGTGAGGTTTGGATTATGGAGGATGTTAGTCTTAGATTAATTGCATAATGGAGGGCATGGGTAAATTGATACACAAAAATGAGGGAAACAAAAATAGGCTAGTGCAGAACTGTGAAGAGCTTTGTGGATTAGAGAGATATCTGTATTATAGTCTGTAGCGGATAGGCAACCAGTGTAATGACTGGCACAGGGTGCAGACATCGATGAGTGGCTGGCCAAAAATATAACCCTGGCTGCTGCATTCAGGATGGATTGTCGAGGAGAAAGTTTGGTTAGAAGGAGACCAGATGAGAATTGTCACGCTGCACTAAGATGTGGCCCGGAGTTGTACAGCGGAGTCACCACAAGATGGCAGCAGAGTAGTCAGAGAGCTGAGTCAGCAACAGGAAGTCAAAACAATGTATGACGGGTGAATGAACTCAAAGTCAGAAGCAAACAAAGGGGTCAGGAGCTGAATGTTAATAGAGAAAGCTGAAGGGAGAGACAGAGCCAAGTCAGGGACGGGAGTGTAAGTCAAGTACCAGGAAGTCCAAACTACAAACAAATATGTATGACAAGCATGAGGGCCAGGGGAGGACAGACAGACACAGGTTAGACGGGAGAGGGTGCACGGCAGGACAGATCGGGTACCTCAACAGAGGCAGCTACATACACTATGAGACATAGATTATCACTGGCGCTGAACCAGAGGTGCAGCACACAGATATAACGTTCCGGAAACCAGAATGAGGCAGGGAGAAATTAACTCCTGACATGACCCAACCGAGGCTGGCAGATACCACAGTGGCAGATACCGGCCTGGATCATGACAATAATAAATAAGAACAACAATAAGTGTTTTTGCAGTTTCAAAGGGGAGAAAAGGTCGGATTCTGGAGATGTTTTTAAGCATACATGATAAACGTGTACATATTGAACATGAAATACTCATATCATATGAAATAAGTTACCAAACATCTTTGGATTACATGTTAGGAGAGAAAGAGAGATACATTGTTGTAAATATATTTTTGTGAGTTGCAAAACATTTGTTCTGTCCCAGACTTTATTGTCCATCTGTCACTGAATAACCGCCCACAATCTCAGTGGCACACAAGGTCACAGACATTGAACACTAAGATGCAACATGGTATCATGGCGTTTGTAAAATAATAGCTATGTGCTGACTTAAGTTCCTCCAAAGTACTGTACATAGCAAAAAGGTTAACAAATTATAAATCTAATTGGATAAAACTTTAACAAGTCATTGCAACACTACTATGATTCTAATCATTATAAAGAGAAGTACACTATAAATTTGATGTAATCACGTTGTGTATAACAGCATTTTTACATATTTCACCATTTTATAAGTATTTGTTTTCTAAAGCAATATTATTAATTTAGTTACATGTCACTAATTGCAATTATAACTGCTGAAATATTTGAATTAATGTTTCCCAATATAATGCCACACTTTTTTTTTTTGCTTTTTATAAACTATTCTATTTGATCATGTATAATGGAAAGAATTGACAGCATAAACTTTCTGATCAGTAAAAAGATTTAGGGCTTTGCATAGCTTTGAACAGATTTACAAGAGTCAGGGGCATTATTACTAACCAAAATATATGCCAATTTTGTGTTACGTTTTTGGTGTTTCATTTCTCTACAGTATATGTTTATCCTATTCATGACCTTGATCAGTTCTGTATGTCCTATTTGGTGGGGACTTTCCGATCTTGGATAAATTCATACATCCTGGTGATCTTGCAGTCATAGAAGCTGTACCCGCATGATCGCCACCAGGAGCTTGGCTTACATGACAGCCAAGAGCCGGCTCTCACAGCCAGGAAAATCCCTGCACCGTCCCTGGCTGTGTAACCTTCAAAATGCCACGATCGATATCGATTGCAGCATTTGTGAAGCTGGGAGGAGTGTGCTAGCCCTCCCATCTCATCGGTGCCTCCACAATGTCACTTGGGGGCCCATATGGGGCATATGGCAAGCCAAGGTCATCATGACAACCTCCCTTTCAGTATACAGCTATGGGAAACCTTTTAAACCATACTAGGAGCATGGTCTAAAATGCGTTTGTCAGTGCAGCACTGATAGATATAATGTATTCCAATGCTTGTGCATAGAAATACATTATATCGGTGATCAGTGCAATAAATGTACCATATAGGGACAAGGTAAAAAAGTAAAAAAAAAATTAAATGTTAAAAATATGTAAACAAAATCAGAAAATAAAAATACAGAAAAATTAAAAAATATTCTACCAATTTTTATAGAATAAAAATCACACATTTTTGGTATCGCCGCATGCAGAACAACTTGATGTATAAAACTGTTAAACAAGTTAACCTCTTCAGTGAACACCATAAAAAAAAAAAAAAAGTAGCACAAACTATGTTTTTTCCAGGTACAGATGTCAAAGAACCGGAATAAAACGCAATTAAAAAGGCACATGTCAAAATAATGGTATCACTAAAAACATAATTTTGTCCCTTTTTTGTACAAAATAGTTTTTATGTTGTAAAAGTGGCAAAACATTAAACCAATATATAAATGTGGTATTGCTGTAATTGTACTAATATGCAGGATAAAACTGTGAAATCACTTTTATGACACTGTGAATGGCATAAAAAATCCTGAATTGCTGTTTCTTCATGATTTTGCGTCACAAAAAGTGGAATAGAAAGCGATCAAAAATATTATGTGGCGAAAAATAGTACCAATAAATACTGAATTCATCAAGCAAAGAAACAAGCACTCACATAACTTTTGGTATAAAAAAACTATAGTATTTAAAATATGGTAAAGCAAAATACCTTCATTTGATAAAAAAGCATTTTTAGCATGATAGTAGCCAAACCTACAAAATATATATAAAATCTGGTATCGCTGTAATCTTACTGACCTAAGGAATAAAGCCACTTTATCATTTATTGCAAACTGAAAGGTGAATGACGTAAAAAGATTAATAAAGCCAATTCTTCAATTGCTGTTGATTTTTTGTTTCTTCTGCCTCCCAAAGACAGCAGTAATGCACGGCTCACATTTATCCTGCACTCTATGCTGCGCACTTACATTACTGATTATGTATAAATATCTGAAAAATGTGATTCAGACAAAATTCACTGTGGTGAGGCAGAGGGAGCCAATTTGAGCTATCATCTAACCTGTGGTATTTTTAGGTGTGCACAAAAGTATGGTGAACAATAGTTTTGTGCACCTTTGAAAAGACAGATACTGCTGAACAGAGGCTAAACTGAGTCCAGTGTAACTCTGATTTCTCATTATAGTAAATCCATCGGGGGTTTAACCTGAATAACATATTTCAGAGATGTAGATGGAAACCCTGATGTAAGTGAAGAGCACAAAATGTGAACTAACTAAAAATTTTCTGTATCCCAAATTGCCTCCAAATAGCATTCAACTCAACCCACAAAAAAACGAGTACCCACAGTACATCTGTTAATGGAAATATAGCAGACTTTCACATTACTGGTAGCACAAAGGCTCTGTAAAAACACTATGGCTACCCCAGAAAAAAAGAAAAAAATCCAGCAAAATCTGCACTTCCAAATCCAAGTGCCCCTCTACTTTCTGAGCACCACAATGTGCTTAAACCCCAGTTATCATCCACATGTTTGGTCCAAATTCTTTGGTTTTGTTTTTAATGCTCCAAATATGCTAATTTCATGCTCTTTACTAAAGGCGGCGTCACACGTGCCGATATGTCGTACAATCGCATGAGCGATCACACCCACCCCCATCGTTTGTGCATCACGGGCAATTTGTTGCCCGTGTCGCACAAAGTCGTTTAACCCCGTCACACGTACTTACCTCCCAAGTGACATCGCTGTGGGCGGCGAACATCCTCTTCCTGAAGGGGGAGGGACGTTCAGCGTCACAGCGATGTCATACAGCGGCCGCCCAATAGAAGCGAAGGGGCGGAGATGAGCGGGACGTAACATCCCTTCCACCTCCTTCCTTCCGCATTGCCGGCAGATGCAGGTAAGCTGTGTTCGTCATTCTGGAGGTGTCACACGGAGTGATGTGTACTGTCACAGGAACGACGAACAACCGGCGTGCAGAAGGAGGAACAACTTTATGAAAATGAACGACATGTCAATGAGCAACAATAAGGTGAGTATTTTTGCTCATTCACAGTCGTTCGGAGGTGTCACACGGTACGATATCTCTAACGATGCCGTATGTGCATCACGGAATCCATGACGCCAACAACATATCGCACGATGTATCGTACCGTGTGACGCCGCCTTAAGGGGACGTTACTCACACAGTACTAATGCAGAACAGCCTATTCACGCGCTGCTCTGAACATTATGTGAGCAACACCCCTTTGGTAAAGACCATAAAAATTAGCATATTGGACACACTAATGTAAAAGTCCTATATGTTTGTTGTCTATATGTCAGGTTTGAAAAAAATAAAAAATTGAATACTCCAGGGAGTAGAAGAAATAAAAAATAAAAAACTGTTTACTTTTGACCTGTTGACTTGTCCTTTTTAATTAAGCCCCATTTTCTAACTTTCTCTCATAATCATCTTCTTTTCTGAGCTTCTACCTGATATGTTGTAATAGTGGGGGAAATGCTAAATTATAAAATGTTGAAGAGAAGTAAATGGTAACTCCCAGCTCCATTCCTGCAGCTTTAACCATGAATTACGGAAACAGAGTTTCGTCTTGAAGCTGGTTTAATTTACTAGTGTAATGGTATTTGAAAGAGATTTACGAATGAACTCTGTCATATGTTGTCTTTCCTTTTATTCTATTTAGCCAATTAAAATACAAACAAACAACATCCCGAGGACTCCTCTAAATACTATAGGAATTTTTTCCATTAACTTTCAGTAACTAAATTGTTACATGCAGGATAACAGCCCTAAAGATATGAAAAACAAATAGTAATGCAACAAGAGAATGAAAAATATTTTTTAAAATCAAAAGAAGAGGAAAAAATCAAGCAGTGATTACATTTCCATAATATTTTATTCAAAACTCCATTATAAAAAAAACTATTTAACGTTCATGTCCGCAATAAAAAATATACAAGGGTGGAGGTATGTTCACAGGTATCGTTGCCAAACTTTTTTTCTATTTTATTAAATTATTAATTGAAAAAGTTATAATTCCACCCATCGCTATGTTGAAACAAAGGATAAAATGTATCCAAAAGAAATGGGTGGAGAAAATCCTAGAGAACTGTTAAGGAGGACTTCATGCTGGAGAAGTTGTTTCTAAGAAAGAATTTAAGAAATTAGCACAAAGAAATCATAATGGTTCAAAGTCTTTCCTTGTAATCACCAATGCTCCACAAATATGAGAGGTTGTTTTTTAGCATTCAAGAATTTGGTAATAAAAATAGTGTGACTTGGCAGAGTTTCTGTATTTTGAGGATTTGTTTTTTTTTATGAGGATTTAGTCTTGATAGCAGAAATGGGCTGTGTTGTTGAATAAAAGAATAGATTATATAACATACAGTTGAAACCAGAAGTTTACATACACTATCAAAATACACTATGCATGTTTTTCTCACTATCTGACATGAAAACAGAATAAACTTTTCTCGTTTTAGGTCAGTGAGGATTTTCAAAATGATTTACATTTGTAAAATGCCAGAATAATGAGAGAGATAATGTTTTAAGGCATTTTTATTACTTTGTGTAAAGTCAAAAGTTTACATTACACACTTAGGGGGGCTTTACACATTGCGACATCGCTTCCGAAATATCGTCGGGGTCACGTTGTTAGTGACGCACATCCGGTGCCGGTAACGACATCGCAACATTTAAATTCTAGATGCGTCGATAAGCGATCGCAAAAGCGTCAAAAATCGGTGATCTGTGTAGCGTCGGTCATTTCCATAATGTCGGGTCAACCGCAGGTACGATGTTGTTTGTCACTCCTGCGGCAGCACACATCGCTGTGTGTAAACCCGCAGGAGCGACAAACATTTCCTTACCTGCGCCCTGACGGCAATGAGGAAGGAAGAAGGTGGGCGGGATGTTATGTCCTGCTCATCTCCGCCCCTCCGCTTCTATTGGCCGGCCGATTAGTGACGTCGCGGTGATGTCGCTGTGACGCCGAACGCAGCTCCCCCTTGAAGGAGGGATAGTTCGGCAGTCACAGCGACGTCGCCGAGCAGGTATGTGTGTGTGAAGCTGCCGTAGCGATAATGTTCGCTACGGCAGCAATCACCACATATCGAATGTGCGATGGGGGCGAGTACTATCGCGCTCAGCATCGCTAGCATCGGTAAAACGTGCAACGTGTAAAGTACAACTAAGAGTACTATGCCATTAAACAATATGGGGCAGCCCATATGATGATGTCCTGTCTTTTGAAGCTTCTGATTTATTGGCAACATCTGAGTTAATTAGAGACACACCTGTGAATGAATTTTAATGCACACCTGAAACACACTGCTTCTTTGTTTAGCATCATAGGAAAGTCAAAAGAAATCAGCCAAGATCTCAGGAAGATAATTATAGATGTGCACAAGTCTGGTTCATTCTTGGGTGCAATTTCCAGATACCTGAACGTGCCTTATTCATCTATACAAACAGTTATACGCAAGTACAAACAAGAAGGGTATGTCCAGCCATCATGACGCTCAGGAATGTGTACCAGAGATGAACGTGCTTTGGTCAGACATGTGCATATCAACTCAAGGACAAAAGCAAAAGACCTTGTGAAGACACTGGTGGAAGTTGCTAAGATTGTGTCATTATCCACAGTGAAATGACTACTTTATCAATATAGGCTGAAAGGCAACTCTGCCAGGAAGAAGCCATTACTCCAAAAGAAACAAAAATAGAAGCCAGATTAATGTTTGCAAATGCACACAGGTACAAAGACCTTAATTTTTGGAGACATGTCCTGTGGTCTGACAAAACTAAAATTGAACTATTTGGCCATAATGACCATCACTACGTTTGGAGGAAAAAGGGAGAAGCTTTTAAGCCTAAGAACACAATCTCAACTGTAAAACACAGAGATGGCAGCATAATGTTGGGGGGTTGTGTAGCTGCAACAGAGACTGGCGCACTTCACAAAATAGATGGCATCATGAGGAAAGAAGATTATGCGGCAATACTGAAGCAACATCTCAAGACATCGACCAGGAACTTAAAGCTTGGGCGGAAATGGGTCTTCCAAATGGACAATGACATGAAGCATACTGCCAAGCTGGTTACAAAGTGGCTTAAGGATAACAAAGCCAATGTTTTGGAGTGGCCATCAAAAAGCCCTGATCTCAATCCTATTGAAAAATGTATGGGCAAAGCTAAAAAGGCAGGTGCGAGAAAGTTGACCTACAAACATGTACAAATACTGAAACCTCAATCTATACCGTTAATTAGCATGGGGTTATTAATACAAACACAACTAACTAAAGATTAATAAAACTTCATCAGGGGGCTGAGGCTATAATGAGATTATTATAGCCTCAGCCCCCTGATGAAGCCAGACATGGTGAAACATGTTGGGGAGGCTATTAGCTTTTTATAGGCAGAGTAGGGCAACAACAATCTGATAATACTGTAGAACATCAGTCCACTTGTATATAGTATCTGGTCCATGGCCGGATACATGACTTACTATTAGGTTGCTTTGTCTGCCGAGATTTTAGATTGATCTGTTTAATGTATAATTGAGAATAAAAGTTAAGTTTTATTAATCTTTAGTTAGGGTACCTCTAGTTGCCCTTTGGGCAAATTGTGTTTGACCTACAAACATGGCTCAGTTACACCAGTTTAGTCAGGAGGAATGGGCCCAAATTCCTAGCAACTATTGTGAGGAGGAAGTGTAGAAGGATATCCAAAATGTTTGACACAAGTCATACAGTTTAAAGAGCAATGGTACCAAATACTAATGAAATGTATATAAACTTTTGATTTTGCAGAAAGTAATAAAAATGCTTTAAAACATTCTCTCTCTATAATTATTCTGGCATTTGGTAAATAGAAATAATTTTGGTTCCTAATTGACCTAAAACAGGAAAGGTTTATTCTGATTTCATGTTAGATATTGGGAAAAACATGCAGATGTGTATTTTTAGATAGTGTATGAAAACATAATTTTTATTCATATAATATTTAACATCATTTATCTTGATCTGCAATAAAATCATAAGAAATTCTTTGAATAAACATTGCATTTTAAAGTAGCTAGTGCTAAAGGAATTGTCTATGAATTTGACATACACCAAAGAAATTCAGAATTTTTATTGACAATGATATTATATTCCAATAACACATGTGACCTACCTGAGTAAATTCGAATGACTAAGGTTGCAGTACATTGAAATGACTAGATAAATGTGAAATGGAGGTAGTAATTTTCCCATCCAAAAAAAGCAGCAGGAGGTTGTGAGGCCACGGCAAAATATTTGCTTTTGAATTTGTACCTGGATGAGTGGGATAAGAATGTAAAGGGCACCCATCTCAGACTTAATGTGATCATGGACTGACAATTCTATCTGAGAACATATGTGAAGCTAACACTGAATATTAATATCTTGCTATAGTGAGTTAATAAATAAAAGCTGCAGTGCTACATCCTATTCTAAATGTTGAACTTGGTAAAGATACTTAATAAATCCAACACATTATTGTCACCCTGCTCTGTGTAATACCATTAAAGAACACTAAATCAGTTCCTTCTAAGGCTTAAGTGATTGTTTTTACAGTACAGCACATAGAAATAAAATATATCATAGCTTTAGTGTCTTTAAAAATCCCAATTGCAAACTGTCTACAGTGACAAGCAAAAAGGTAACAATGTTTTGAACTTCTGACTTTCAGGATCCAAATCTCAACATTCACTACAGCTTTGAGCATGATACTACCTTCATTTTATAGACAATCATCTTAGCTATCTCATAAATGAGTTTGACTTGAAACTATTTAGCATATGATTAGTTATGCAGATTATTGTCATGTCACTGCATTATTACTGTTTTCCTCTTAAAAATCTAAATTTAAATTTGTATTACTTTGTTAGTATTTTGCAAATTTCCAAAGGCTTTCAACACTGCCTGAATCCTTGTGATCATGCTCTCATTCAAATTCAAGCATGTCTTGACCAAAATCTGATCCCTGGTCTTCTGTACACATTCCCAATGTTGGTGCATACTGGTCGACTCTCTTAGGTATGTATACAGCTTTTTCTTCAAGAAGAGACCTACTGTGGAATTTAATCCTGAATTTTAACACAGTGGGATACGATAATATGCTCTAAAAAAATGTATCACCCTGATTGTTCAGCAGGAACAGTTTAAATTAACAGAATTAGAAGATAAAGTAAAAGACGTAGAAAATACACTCATGAAATATACGGGATTGGATGCTTATAAAACGATGAAAGATCTGATTAATGAGAATTTAACAAAACTAGTGGACTCTGTCACTACCCTACAGGAGGGCAAATTCCAAAGGTATTTGCAAGACTATGAAAATATTAAGGTGTACACCTGGCACCAATTCCGTAAAGCTTACTCTCCAGGTCCTAGACCTATAATGAAAGAAAGAGGAGATAATAAATGGATTGCAAATAGGGTGAGTTTTTGATCAACTGAGCCGGAATCAACTGATTACCACACGGATCTATCTGAACCTGAGTTGGTATTGCCATCGACTTCATCTGTTCTCCCAAAAGTACGTGTTTTCCAGTCTAAAAAAGTCCCGAAAAAAATCAGCAGGGCCGGTAGAAAACAAACAAATGGGAATAAAATACCAACACAGATACTACATGAGAAAACAGAATTATTGAATGAGGAGGAAATGTCTCCAGTGATGAATTTGTCTGCTTCTGTTCTCAGAAGTCAGAAGATAAAGCTGTTGGAAGAAGGATTGAACTTCGTCCCTAATACTAAATGTGATCTTTTCAATACCATACTAGATATGAATAGATTCGTACGAAGACTCACAGTTAAAACACATTTTTTCCATGAGGAGGAGACTGGCATACAATCACCTGTGAGTCAGGATCTGCTTCCACTTAATTCCTTTCAGGAACAAATGACTTTACAAAACGTACGTGATTTAATGGACAATGATGGTATGGAACACCATGCACATGATGCGGTTTTGTCTAATAGGGTTCCCAACCATCAATATTACCCAATTCAAACGAGATGCTAGCAAATGAATGATTTCCAAAGCTTAGTTGAGCAGGAACTTACAAAGCTTGACAGAAAGAGTAAAATTATTTCTAATAATCTATGGGTTGGTGAAAAATTGGCCCTTAAATCACTTAAAGAAAATACCAACATAGTGATTAAAAATTCCGACAAAGGAAGTGCGATAGTTATCCTATATATAAGTCTTTATGAGGGAGAAATAAAGGGAATGCTTAAGGACAGTGATATATATAAAATAATTCAGTGTGATCCCATCAAAGAAATTACGAGTGCTTTGGAAATATTATTGGAAGAAGGAGTTTATTTTGGGTTGATTAGTTTAAAACAAAAGGAGCTCTTTAACCCTTCATGTTCTGTAACACCTTTATTACATGCACTCCCAAAGGTGCACAAATATCAATTTCCAGCAAGATTCAGGCCTATTATCTCAGGAATAGGTTCTATCACTGACCATCTTTCCGAATGGCTAGATAACCATATCCAATGTTTGGCCAAAGCATCACCTAGCTATACACAAGATAGCAAACATGTATTGAATACACTTAATTAAGTTAGATGGCAACCTAATAATGGCTGGTTAACGTGTGATGTTCACACACTCTACACCTCTATCCCATACCATTTGACTATATTAGCATTAAAAACTCAGCTTTCTAAATATTCAGATTACTCACAGGAGTTACAACAGTACATATTGGAGGTGACATTGTTTTTGCTGAAAAATTATTATTTAATGTTTCTGGGGGACTATTACTTACAGACACAGGGATGTCCGTTGGGGGTCACCTTTCTCACCCTCCCTTGCGAACATATTCATGTTTTGGTGGGAGGAGGAATACATTTTCAATATCAAGAATCCCTTCTGCCAAAATTTGTCAATTTATCTTAGATATATTGACGATATATTGATTGTTTGGAATGGCCCCATGAGTGACATAGAAAATTTAATTTCATACATAAGTAATAACCCATATAATTTAACATTCACCTACCAAAGTGATCCCCTTGAAAATCAATTTTTGGATTTGACCTTGAGAGGGAATATCGAAAATGGGAACATAGATTGCAAATTGTTCCGCAAGCTTGCGGCAGGAAATTCTATATTGCATGCAAGCAGTTGCCATCCAAATTTTGTCATAGAAAATATACCCACGGGAGAATACGTTAGGGCTAAAGATTGCTGTACTAAACAGAGTGACTTAAAAATAGAATATGACAGAATTGATAAACGGTTCACAGCCAGAGGATAAAAATTTAAAAGAAGCCAAGAAGAAGATTAATACAAAAAGTAAAGAACAATGTCTTGAATATAAAAAGAGAGAAAATAATATTGATAATACTAAATTATTTTTTTCCACTAAGTTTAGCAAAAACTATTATGACGTGCACAAGATAAAAAAAATTCTTCCGGGGTTATCTGCTGATGAAACACTTAATCATATCCTCGGTGAGGGTGTAAAATTTGTTCCTAGAAGAAATACTACTTTGGGTGCCCTTCTTTCACCTAGTGATCACTTGAATAAAGGCAAAAAATCTGAGAAAAATGGCAATTGGTTTTCCACATGTGGGTCATACAGGTGCGGTAAAAAAAAGTGTGATTTATGCAAATATATGACCGATACGAAAAACTTCTCATCCTATTCTAATAGTAAGAAGTTTGATATAAAAAATATGATGAATTGTAGCTCTAACAATGTAATTTATATGACCTCATGCACTGCATGCCGCTTACAATACATTGGATATGCCACACAAGCATTAAGAAAAAGAATATCCGAACACATCTATGATGCGGTAAATAATTCTACTAGAAGCCCTTCGGGTGCTTCTCAGCATTTTATTAACTTACATAATGGGAATGTGGATAGCCTCCAAGTGAACGCTATAGAAAGGGAAACATTGCCAAAAAAGGGAGGGGACTTAAAAAGTATTTTACACTATAAAGAAAGAAAATGGATTTTTATTATGGAAACAAGGATCCACTCTGGACTAAACATTAAGAAAGACTTATTATATATTTATTAGTCTAATGTATTTTTTCTGCATCATTTTGTTGCGCTATGATAAATTTAAATTTGTATGTCCTGAACTTTTGCTAACCTCATGTTCCGTGTGTTTTTAAGTGTGGATTCATTGTGATTTTCTATAGAGACAGAGTAAGGATGTAAGTCCGAAATGCGTCCTTCTTTTCATACCTGCACATGATGGATTTTTTAAAAGAATGAAATAAAGGCTTTTCAATTTTTTACTAATTGTTTGGACTTGATTGCTGGATCTTACTCTATGAAATTGTCTACATGAGAAGGTGGCTGACTTTCCTCGATCCGTGCACAGCCAAATATATGGTCTCCCAGGAATAGGTGAGCTGAATATCTCCTTTATTTTTTGCCCAGCTTTCTCTTTACTCTACACACAAGTGTTCAATTGGGTTGAGGTCTGGGACTGTGGGGGCCAATCCAGTACCTCTATTACATTGTCATTAAACCATTTCTTCCCCAATCGCGATGTATGCTTCAGGTCGTTGTCCTGCTGAAAATCTATGTCGTCTTTTTCATACCCATAGTACTCTAGTGTATGAAGTAACTTGTCTTGTAGGATACTCACATAGCTCAGGATTGAGACCACCATTAATCCAATACATTTTGCAGTGAAAAAACCCTATATCATCAGGATTCCTCCACTGAGCTTGCTAGTTCCTTTAATTTCTCAATCCATTAGCTCCTTTTTCACTTGTTTCTGTCAGACCCATTTGCACCCATGGTAGCCTAATCTATTGACTTTCATCTCATTGCTCTCAATCACCCATTTCCAATCTTCCACTGTCCACTTTTCATACTTTTTTGCAAACTCAAGAAGACACTTCTTATGACGATATTGAAGTCGAGGCTTCTTCACCTTTTTTTTGGGCCACCATTTCAGACTTCTGTAATGTGCGTAGCACACTGCTTGCCGGGATATCTGTGATCTCACTATTATGAAGCATATGATCCATCTCCACTGCCTTGTTTGTCGCATCAGAACTGATAGACCTTGTGATGAGCTGACTTCGATGTTTTGCCTGGATGTCCATGTCTTGGCTTTTGAATGGATGGATAGACTTAATTTCATATTCTTACAACTGTCATGGTACTCACATGATGCAGTTTGGCAATTTTCTTGGCTGAGAGACTACTATCGATGAACTGGATGCTGCTGCTTCATTTTTCTCAGGAAATCTTCTTCAATGATGCTCGTCGATTCTAACCAGTTACCTTTCACTTGGGAATTGACATAATAATACAAATTGGGATTCTGATCTGGCTTATATATCCTAGGTCATATGCAAAGGATTGTTAAAAATCCACATTTGACTTTTAGGATCGTTACTTCCAATAGGTGGCGCTGCGCTAGAGTTTGTCTCCATTCCTGGAGAGATAATTTGCATAATAATACACTGAGCTTTTAGAGAATGTGAGAACACATTGTAATTTGTAGTATACAAGAAGAAAAAAACATGTTGACACCAGGATAAAACAGACAAAACAGTAACAATGCAGTAACATGATAAGAATCTGCATATCATATGCTAACTAGAATATTATATATTTGATCAGAAAATTTGATCAAAAAATCTCAAATATTATTCAAAATATCAAGAAAAACCACTCCATAATAGTATGAAGAACCAGAAAGACCAGGAGCTTTTACAAGGCAATGAAAAAGATTTTATTCATACACAAATGACATACCGTATTTTTCGGACCATAAGACGCACTTTTTCCCCCCAAATGTTGGGGGAAAGTGGGGGGTGTGTCTTATGGTCTGACTATAAGGCTGCGGGGAATGAGGGTGCCGCGGTGCAGCGGGTCATTGGCGGCACGAGCAGGCTGTAACAGCCTGCCGTGACCACGTGGGCCCGCTCATTAAATATGCACGCCCATCCTCCCGCCCATCATCTCTCAGCGAAACCGGCGCTGACAGGTGGGCGGGGTGATAGGCGGGGGGGATGCGTGCATAATTAGCAGCCGGCCGTGATCACCCCTGGCAACTACAGCCTGGAGTGATCATGTGCGGCTGTATTCACTGCCCCCCGTGCATCATTATCAGCGCGGGGTGCAGTGAATCAGTGTACTCACCTGTCACCGTGTGTGGAGCCGCCCCCCTGCAGCATCGCGTCTTCCTGTCTGTGCCGGCGGTCAGCTGATCTGGACACTAGCGGCGCGCACCGTGATGACGTCATCGCTGTGCGCGCCGCTAGTATCCACCAGAATCGATCAGCTTACCGCCGGTACAGACAGGAAGACGCGATGCTGCAGACACCGGTGACGGCTCCACACAGCGGCGCTGCAGCTGAGACAGAGATCGGTGCTTCAGGGAGTGAGGAAGGGTAAGTATAAACGTTTATTTTTTTTTTACTGTGCCACAGGATACACGCCATTTACCAGGATGGGGGCATTTCATGAGCAGGATGGATGGGGGCATTTCATGAGCAGGATGGATGGGGGCATTTCATGAGCAGGATGGATGGGGGCATTTCATGAGCAGGATGGATGGGGGCATTTCATGAGCAGGATGGATGGGGGCATATCTTGAGCAGGATGGATGGGGGCATTTCATGAGCAGGATGGATGGGGGCATTTCATGAGCAGGATGGATGGGGGCATTTCATGAGCAGGATGGATGGGGGCATATCTTGAGCAGGATGGATGGGGGCATTTCATGAGCAGGATGGATGGGGGCATTTCATGAGCAGGATGGATGGGGGCATTTCATGAGCAGGATGGATGGAGGTATTTCATGAGCAGGATGGATGGGGGCATTTCATGAGCAGGATGGATGGGGGCATTTCATGAGCAGGATGGATGGGGGCATTTCATGAGCAGGATGGATGGGGGCATATCTTGAGCATGATGGATGGGGGCATATCATGAGCAGGATGGATGGGGGCATATCATGAGCAGGATGGATGGGGGCATATCATGAGCAGGATGGATTGGGGCTTATCATGAGCAGGATGGATGGGGGCATATCATGAGCAGGATGGATGGGGGTATATCATGAGCAGGATGGATGGGGGTATATCATGAGAAGGATGGATGGGGGGTATATTATTAGCAGGATGGGGGGTATATGAGCAGGATCATATACAAGGCAGGAGGATCCTTATCAGAATGGGGTACCTTAGTAGAGAATTTGGGGACATTACCCCCATAACAGTGTCAGCAGCAGATCCTCGCCCCATAACAGTGTGTCATGACCATATTTTTTAGTTAAAATTTTATTTTCCTATTTTCCTCCTCTAAAACCAGGGTGCGTCTTATGGTCAGGTGCGTCTTATAGTCCGAAAAATATGGTAAATGACATATAATATGAAAAAGGTATAAAAGTTAAAAAAGTGCTATAGAAGGGAAACACCCAATGGCATGTGGGACAGAGGAGCGCGTTCATAATACCATAATAGCAAGGGAGTCAGAAAAAGGGGACAGAGACATGTCATTTACAGTTAGGTCCAGAAATATTTGGAGAGTGGCACAATTTTCACGAGTTGGGCTCTGCATGCCACCACATTGGATTTGAAATGAAACCTCTACAACAGAATTCAAGTGCAGATTGTAACGTTTAATTTGAAGGTTTGAACAAAAATATCTGATAGAAATTGTAGGAATTGTACACATTTCTTTACAAACACTCCACATTTTAGGAGGTCAAAAGTAATTGGACAAATAAACCAAACCCAAAAAAATATTTTTATTTTCAATATTTTGTTGCGAATCCTTTGGAGGCAATCACTGCCTTAAGTCTGGAACCCATGGACATCACCAAACGCTGGGTTTCCTCCTTCTTAATGCTTTGCCAGGCCTTTACAGCCACAGCCTTCAGGTCTTGCTTGTTTGTGGGTCTTTCCATCTTAAGTCTGGATTTGAGCAAGTGAAATGCATGCTCAATTGGGTTAAGATCTGGTGATTGACTTGGCCATTGCAGAATGTTCCACTTTTTTGCACTCATGAACTCCTGGGTAGCTTTGGCTGTATGCTTGGGGTCATTGTCCATCTGTACTATGAAGCGCCGTCCGATCAACTTTGTGGCATTTGGCTGAATCTGGGCTGAAAGTATATCCCGGTACACTTCAGAATTCATCCGGCTACTCTTGTCTGCTGTTATGTCATCAATAAACACAAGTGACCCAGTGCCATTGAAAGCCATGCATGCCCATGCCATCACGTTGCCTCCACCATGTTTTACAGAGGATGTGGTGTGCCTTGGATCATGTGCCGTTCCCTTTCTTCTCCAAACTTTTTTCTTCCCATCATTCTGGTACAGGTTGATCTTGGTCTCATCTGTCCATAGAATACTTTTCCAGAACTGAGCTGGCTTCATGAGGTGTTTTTCAGCAAATTTAACTCTGGCCTGTCTATTTTTTGAATTGATGAATGGTTTGCATCAAGATGTGAACCCTTTGTATTTACTTTCATGGAGTCTTCTCTTTACTGTTGACTTAGAGACAGATACACCTACTTCACTGAGAGTGTTCTGGACTTCAGTTGATGTAGTGAATGGGTTCTTCTTCACCAAAGAAAGTATGCGGCGATCATCCACCACTGTTGTCATCCGTGGACGTCCAGGCCTTTTTGAGTTCCCAAGCTCACCAGTCAATTCCTTTTTTCTCAGAATGTACCCGACTGTTGATTTTGCTACTCCAAGCATGTCTGCTATCTCTCTGATGGATTTTTTCTTTTTTTTCAGCCTCATGATGTTCTGCTTCACTTCAATTGAGAGTTCCTTAGACCGCATGTTGTCTGGTCACAGCAACAGCTTCCAAATGCAAAACCACACACCTGTAATCAACCCCAGACCTTTTAACTACTTTATTGATTACAGGTTAATGAAAGAGACGCCTTCAGAGTTAATTGCAGCCCTTAGAGTCCCTTGTCCAATTACTTTTGGTCCCTTGAAAAAGAGGAGGCTATGCATTACAGAGCTATGATTCCTAAACCCTTTCTCCGATTTGGATGTGAAAACTCTCATATTGCAGCTGGGAGTGTGCACTTTCAGCCCATATTATATATATAATTGTATTTCTGAACATGTTTTTGTAAACAGCTAAAATAACAAAACTTGTGTCACTGTCCAAATATTTCTGGACCTAACTGTATGTCTTTGTGTATGAATAAAATCTTTTTCATTGCCTTGCAAAAGCTCCTGGTCTTTCTGGTTCTTCATATGCTAAATAGTTGCAAGTTAAATTTTTGTGTGAGATAGCCTAGATGATTATCTATTAAATGGTGGTAGTCTCATGGTCAAAGCTGTAGCGGAAAGTGAGATATTGAGCCTGAAAGTCAAATGTTCAAAGCATTATTACCCTTTTGCTTGCCACTGTATATCACTAGCCTCATCAAACAATAATACACATAAGGAATTTTAAATGTCTATGTATTAACAACTGAATAGCAACAGTGCCAAAACTATCCAAACCCCATTTCCTGTGCCACCTATCCTAATGATCATGATGATCCTTGTTGATTTATGCCATGTGGGTGTCAGGCATAATACACAATTGTTTGCTATTAACATAGAAACATTATGTAAAAGTACATGTTGTTCTAGACGTTTTTATTATTTTTTGGAGGTTGAACTTTGAGACGGCAAAACTTTGCTAACAACTTAGAGAGAAATGCTTAACTATGTCTGGGCAATCATTTCCAAGACAAAATGCTCAATCAGGTTATGTGCACAGCCAGACAGTTAAAAGTTTTATCATTGCCTTGCTGCTTATGTAACGCTATGAATGTTGTACTTCATGAGTAGAGATGAGCGAACCGGTCGCGGTTCGGCTCAAGCTCGGTTTGCCGAATCGAGGTCTGGTTCTAGTTCGGTTCGGCGAACCGGTTCGGCAAACCACTCGAACCCATAGGAAATAATGGGAGGCAATCACAAACACATAAAAACGCATTATAAATGTACACATACAGTTAATAAACATTGCCATAACACTTACCTGTCACCGGGATGCGTTCTGCACTCTGTCTCCCGCAGCTTTTCTATTGGTAATCGCTGCGTCCTCCGGGAACACCAGCAGTGATGCAGGACCTATCGTGACGTCAAAATAGCCATGTGACCAGTCACGTGTCTATTATCTCATTGGCTACAGACTGGTGACATGACTATGATGCGTCATGTAGGACCAGTCATTGCATCTCTCTGTTACACGGTGCACGTTTGTGAATCACCGTGTACCGGCGACATGCTCTAGCACACGGTCGACTCTGCTTCTCCATTCCCTTAAGGTACCGTCACACTAAGCGGCTCTCCAGCAATCCCACCAGCAACGTGACGTAACAGGGATCGCTGGAGTGTCGCTACATGGATTGCTGGTGAGCTGTCACACAGGCAGATCTCACCAGCAACCAGTGACCAGCCCCCAGCCAGCAGCACGCGTGGAAGCGATGCTGCGCCTGGTAACTAAGGTAAATATCGGGTAACCAACCCGATATTTACCTTGGTTACCAGCGCACATTGCTTAGCGCTGGCTCCCTGCACTCCTAGCCACAGTACACATCGGGTTAATTACCCGATATGTAGTCTGGCTATGTGTGCAGAGAGCTGGGAGCTGGCACTGACAGCGTGAGAGCGGCGAACGCTGGTAATGAAGGTAAATATCGGGTAACCAAGGAAAGGGCTTCTTGGTTACCCAATGTTTACCGTAGTTACCAGCGTCCGCAGAAGCCGGCTCCTGACCGGCTGACACAGCCGGTCAATAACGGAGATCACCGTTGCCATAGCAACGCGCTTGGTAGCAGTGACGGTGACGTCCCGCTACCAGCACGCAGCGGCTCCGGAATCACGTGATTGGAGCAGCGTTGCTATGGCAACCCGTCGCTTACAGCCGGCAGCCTGTGGTCACTCTCACAGAGTGATTTCTACACGGAGCACAGCGTCCTTTCTCCCATGCTGTCTGATGTAGCAGAGCTGTATGTGTTGAGAAAGAAGACAGAAGAGCATGGATCGTGGAGGGCTGAGAGGGGGTAATAAACATGGAGTCTATAAGTGTGTCTGTGTATTTATTTCTATTAAAGTATTTTTTCTCTGTGTGGTGGTTTTTTTAACCCTTTATTGGAGATTCTTAATGGCCGGGTCAAACGTGCCTGACATTAAGAATCTCTGACTTAATACTAGCTAGTAAAACATAGCTGGTATTAACTCATTATTACCCAGCAAGCCACCCGGCTTCAGGGCTGCTAGAAGAGTTGGATACAGCGCCAGATGATGGCGCGTCTATGAAAGCGTCATTTTCTGGGGCGGCTGCGGACTGCAATTCGCAGCAGAGGGGCCCAGAAACCTCGGACTAACCTGTGCTGCGGATCCAATCCCCAGCTGCCTAGCTGTACCCAGCTGGACACAAAAATGGGGCGAAGCTCTCGTCGTTTTGTTTTTTTTAATTATTTCATAAAATTCATGAATTAAGTAAAAAAAGGGCTTCCCTATATTTGTAGTTCCCAGCCGGGTACAAATAGGCAGCCGGGGGTTAAGGGCAGCCCGTAGCTGCCTGCTGTACCTGGCTAGCATACAAAAATATGGCGAAGCGCACGTCATTTTTTTTGTAGTTTTTTGGAAAAAAGAATAAAAAATGCTTCCCTGGATTTTCCATTGCCAGTGAAGGTAATACCAAGCAGTGGGGGTTAGCAGCCAGTAGCTGCTTGGATTACCCTTACCTAGCAATACAAAAAATGCAGTGGGAACCCATATATATATACATTTTTTTTTAATTATTTAAATAACTAAAAACAAAAAGGGCTTCCCTGTATTTTGATTGCTGGACATCACAGTGCTGTAAAAATTATTCTTTAAAAAAAATGACGTAGCGCTCCGCGGTACTTTTGATTCTCAACGCAGATAAAGCAGACAGCTATGGGATGCCACCCCAATCTGCCTGGCGTTATCTTGGCTAGCAATCAAAATACAGGGAAGCCCATTAATTTTTTTTATTTAAAAAAATAGTTAAAAAAAAAATGACATTGGGTCCCCCCATTTTTGATAGCCAGCTAGGGTAAAGCAGACGGCTGTAGCCTGAAAACCACAGCTGGCAGCTTTACCGTGGTTGGGGATGCAATGTGGAGGTCACCCTAGGCTCTTTTTTTATAATTATTTTATAAATATTAATAATTACAAAAAAAATTTAGGGTCCCCCCCAAATTGGATCGCCAGCCAAGGTAAAGCAGACAGCTGTGGTCTGGTATTCTCAGGGTGGAAAGGTCCATAGTTATTGGTCCTTCACAGCCTTAAATTAACAGGCTGCAGGCGCCCCAGAAGTGGCGCATCCACTAGATGCGCCAATCCTGGCGCTTCACCCCAGCTCATTCCGTGCCCTGGTGCGGTGGCAAACGGGGTAATAAATGGGGTTGATACTAGCTGTAAGGTCACCTGAAATCAAGCCCAGCAGTTTGTGATGTCATGGCGTCTATCAGATACCCGACATCACAAACTGTCAGCACTAACAAAACAAATAGACGAAAAAAAATGTATTTGAAAAAACACTCCCCAAAATATTCACTCTTTCACCAATTTATTGTAAGGAAAAAAAATAAGGGAGTCCCACGACGACTCTGGACCATCTAGAATATTGGGGGACACACTCAGAGAACGTATCCCCCATTTTCTAGGAGTGAAGACCCTCCATGTGAGGAGTGTGGGTGCAATGAATCTGCACCCACTCTCCCCGGGTCCACAGCAGCAGAGTCCATGTTGTAACTGTTGCTACCAAAGCTGCAATGTCCTGTTCATGAGGTAAGGGCATGCCTAATCAGGAGAGCTATTCTACATTTCTAAATATTGGTATTTGCTGATATTATTGCTATTCCACCTACTATATATTGGGGATAGGATCATGGAGATGGAATACCCCTTTAAGTCCAGTTATCCAGCTGAATGAATACTAAACAGAGCTCGCTATATAGACATGTTTTCTTGTGGCATATAACGGACTCTCATGTTTGGTAGTCGTACAGCAGGGCAACAGAAATAGCAAATCCCTCCATTTGTAAATGTAGTATAGCTCTCCTGATCAACTATGTTCCTTACCTCATGAGCAGGGCATTGCAGTAGCTTACAGATGCATGGTTACCACCACTCACTGTGTCTGAACACAGGAAGCTGAGCTGACAGCCGCTCTGTGCATGCGGCAGCGTCTACTGTGAAGGAGGGGGCCGCGGGGGATCAACGCTGCACAGGTACCATGGGACACCGGGGAACACCGGTGGGGTTATAGGGGGTGACCTGGCAGGGCCTGGGGAGGAATTTTCTGTCACTTGTGTCATGGCACATGCAACAGAAATCAGAGGAGTAGGGTAAATGCGGCCGGCGCACTGCTGTGCGCGTGCCCATCTTGGATTTTCGGGAGGGGATTGGGGGGGGCACTTTGGCGACACCGGGGGACCGGAGGGGACCGGGGAAGAGATTTATCTCCCATCTGACATGTTTGTTCATGCCAGATGGGAGATAAAAAACTTTTTACCGGCGCTGTCATTTACTGTAACATGATCACTGGTATACGGTGTATACTGGTGATCACGTGAGCGGGGAGCGGAAAAACCGACCTGAATCATGATCTCCAGGGTCTCAGCTACCCCTAAAACCCTGGAGATTTTCTGACGCTGGGGGGGGCTATTCACTTATTTCTGCCTGCTGTTTATAAACGGCAGATTACAGTTAGGCTACATTCACACGACCGATCCGTTTTTGCGGTCTGCTAAAAACGGTCTGTTTTTTTCACGGGTGCATCCATTTCCGTTCCATATTGTTAGGTCCGGGTGGTGGATCCACTGGGCCGTGCACCCCACCGGAGGCCTGGGTGCACGGTAGCCGGAGCACTAGCGTGGCAGGGACTGCGTCCCACAGGGGACGGGTAGAACAGTCACTGGGGCTTCAGAGTTCCTGGAGACAGTGCAGGAATCTGGCACAGGACACGGCACAAGGGGAACCTGAGCACCTAGCTTTCAAGACAAGGCTTACAAGACACGTTGATCAGGCCCCGCCCACATGGCAAGGCCAGACTTATATACCCAGCACAGCCTCATGTCATATCCTGCTGCAGCAGTGCTGGGACCATAAGACCAGGTGAGCGGGCGCGGCCCGACCCTATACAGAAGCATAAGTCAGACACATGAGACTGGGGACAGAACACAGGAAAGCACGAGCGGGAGCGGCAGCCGTGACCGGTGGACACGTGGACCGGATCAGTGGGTAAGGAGCGTTGCTGTGCAGGTGCGACCGGATCAGTGGGTAAGGACCATTGCCGAGGCATCGGGAGCGTGACACGTATATGGTCCTATGTCATCCGTTTGTCATCCGTGCGCCTTCTGTTCTTTTGGTGTACTGCCAAAAAACTGAAGGAGGGAAAATACATAAATTTGTACACTTCATATCAGTCTTTTCTGTCATTATAATAGCAGAAAGACACATAATGTCCCACTCTCCTGCATTTTGTAATTTTGCAACCTTTGGTGCCTTTCATGTGGCACTAAGGAGTGCTTAGCCTTGTATTTACCAAAAAAATAAATACATTTTAAAAAAAAATGATGTGGGGTTCCCCCTATTTTTGTAGCCAGCTAGGGTAAAGCAGACAGCTGCAGCCTGCAGACCACAGCTGGCAGCTTCACCTTGGCTGGTAATCCAAAACTGAGGGCACCCCACGCTGTTATTTTAAATTAAATAAATAATAAAAAAAAAAACACGTTGGGGGTCCCCCAAAATTGGATTACCAGCCAAGCTAAAGCGGACAGCTTGGGTCTGATATTCTCAGACTAGGGAGGTCCATGGTTATTGGACTCTCCCCAGCCTAAAAATAGCAGGCCACAGCCGCCCCAGAAGTGGCGCATCCATTTAATGCGCCAATCCTGGTGCTTTGCCCCAGCTCATCCAGTGCCCTGGTGCGGTGGCAAACGGGGTAATATATGGGGTTAATACCAGATGTGTAATGTCACCTGGCATCAAGCCCTGGGGTTGGTGAGGTCAGGCATCTATCAGATACCCGACATCACCAACCCAGTCAGTAATAAAAAAAAAAAAATAGACGGCAAACACATTTTTATTAGAAAAAACACTCCCCAATACATTCACTCTTTCACCAATTTATTAGAAAGAAAAACAAATCCAGGTCTGCTGTAATCCAAGCAGTTCCCATGATGATCCATACCATAGTCACTGTCCCAGTCCATGAAGAACAGAATGTTCCCCATTGGCTGGGAGAGCAATGCAGTGACCTGAGCAAACATCAATAGATCAGCCCAGGTCACTGCAGGGCATGACAACTGCTGTCAGGAGTGAGGTACATTACCTGCGGTGCCGATCTCCTGCACTGCTAACAGCAGACCTATCACTGAGTTCAATGACCTTCACAGCCAAGTATCGCGAGAGCCTGTGACGTCACCGCTAGTGACAGTCTCGGGCCGCAGTGACAGATGTGAAGCGGCGGCCATGGAAGACAGTTTCAGCGCTGAGGTCGGGAGGGCGGGACTTCATCACCGCAGGGAAGCCGAGCGGGGTAATGTGTGCGGAGTGCGAGGTGGGCGAAGCCTAGCGGGGTAATGTGTGCAGAGTGCTAGGTGGGCGGAGCCTAGCAGGGCCATGTGTGCAGAGTTCCAGGTGGGCAGAGCCTAGCGGGGCCATGTGTGCAGAGTGCCAGGTGGGCGATGCCTAGTGGGGTAATGTGTGCAGAGTGCTAGGTGGGCGGAGCCTAGCGGGGCCATCTGTGCAGAGTGCCAGGTGGGCGAAGCCTAGCGGGGCCATGTGTGCAGAGCAGAGTGCCAGGTGGGCGGAGCCTAGTGGGGTAATGTGTGCAGAGTACCAGATGGGCGGAGCCTAGCGTGGTAATGTGTGCAGAGTGCCAGGTGGGCGGAGCCTAGCGGGGCCATGTGTGCAGAGCAGAGTGCCAGGTGGGCGGAGCCTAGTGGGGTAATGTGTGCAGAGTACCAGATGGGCGGAGCCTAGCGTGGTAATGTGTGCAGAGTGCCAGGTGGGCGGAGCCTAGCGGGGCCATGTGTGCAGAGTGCCAGGTGGGTGGCGCCTAGCGGGACCATGTGTGCAGAGTGCCAGGTGGGCGGAGCCTAGCGGGGCCATGTGGCGCTGAGGACGTCAGTGTCGTGGACTGCATGGCTGGGGACAGGTGAGTGTGAGTGTGTATGTGTGAGTGTGTGTGTGTGTACACATGCCGCGTGCAGGAGGGGGGCAGAGCGAGCTGAGCGGGGAAGTGTCGGCTTCCTGCACACGTAACTAGGATAAATATCGGGTTACTAACCAAAGCACTTTGCTTGGATACCCGATGTTTATCTTGGTTACCAGCTTACCGCAGGCTGCCAGTGATGGCTCCCTGCACACTGTAGCTGTAAAAAGCCACGCTTTTGCTGATAGAACCGTAACTCGAACTGTCGAGCTTTTAGCAAAAAGCTCGAGTTCGAGTTCTAACTAGAACACCCCCCAAAATCACTCGAACCGCGAACTGGAGAACCGTGGAACGCGCTCAACTCTATTCATGAGTATATTGAGATATGTGAAGTAATAAGGGAAAACATACACTGAGACCTCGTGTAGACCTTGAGTCTACATGACACTCTACCTGCAGATACCGATGTGGTCATTCATGGTCTTCTGACAATTAGAAATAAACTCAGACCTTACGGTGCACAACAATACACAAACTTAGATTGTAAACAAATATAAATATAAAATCTATTCACTAATGAATTGTAAATCAACCACCAGGTGACATGTGTGTAAAAGAATTTGGTGATATCCTAGAAAGACAGCTTTATGAACACTACTATTCTTTACAAGCATGACCTGTAGGCTCTTTTATATGAGATGCAGTGCTAATATATTACCATTAAGTGTAAACATGTTTAATAATTATACAAATGGTTGTGAAAAGTGGTCACCGCGTTCCACTTCAGTTATGTACCTATAGAATGCTGGCATAGTGTAACGCTAGTAATCTTATACAGTAGCTACTACATGACTGGTTAGAACCAGACTGATGCCACTAAATTCTGTACAGATTGCTATTTTTTATACTTAGTGGAAAGTTTTTAAAATGTTCCTACATGTTAAGCAAAAGAACTGTGAATTTATGTTTTGTTTTATATACATTATTAATTTTTTATTTTTCTGCTTATGTTTTACTTTCCTCCCATTCTTCCAAGAGATTTAACTTTTTTTTCCCATGAAGTGGTAATTTGTATTTGACGGCTTATTTTTTTTTGTAGGATGAATTGCCATTTTGAATTACACCACTAACTTTGACATTTAATGTACTAAAAATTGAAACAAAAAATCCAAGGGGGATGAAATGGGGGCAATAATACAGTTCTGCCATTGATTTTTGGGATTTCCTATATACTGTGTGGCATTTATTGTTCATTAAAAAAGACTTGTTATATTACTCTTTAAGTTAATATAAATATGGCAAAATCAAATATGGATTTGTTTTTTTGTTTTTTTAATTCTAGATGTTAAAAAATGAACACAGTGGGCCAATGGGAACCAGAGAGTATACATAATATCCATCGCTGCATTTGAAAGAAGGATCTAATTGGTTAAATAGCACAATCACAAATTAGCTGCTGTCACTGCTGTTACAGGCAGATGCTGGCTGTATAACACAGCTGGCATCTACTGCATAGGGATCCGGCTTAGCTCCTGAGCCTTCTCCACACTTGCAGGCTACGGCACAGATCTATATTTATGTCTCTTTGCAATAAGAGGGTTAATGTTCTTTAAGAATAAAAAGGGGGATGAATGAACAGATATTAGGCAAAGAAACCAGAAGACTGTTGAAGAATACCATCATAATAATAAAAAAACAGCAAAATTTACACTTGGTGAAGCACCTAAGATCAAAGCAGGAGGCAGTCAAATGATCTTGCAGAGTTAGGCTTGGTTCTCAATTATCATTGCTTGAGTCTCAGTTTTTCAAGTCTGAAGCAACTTAAATGATCAGAAGTTATGGCAAATTGAGGCAAAAATCAATTCCCATTAGCCTTCTTCACTATTTAACTCCCACGAGTTGAGGCAGGTCTGGATCAAAATGTAACATGAAACTTTGTAATCCTACCATACCTCCGAAGTAGCACTGGCACCTGTCAGCAACTGATGTGCCGGACTGATGGAAAGAATCCTATTGCAAATAATTGGATTTGTTCATTTATCGATTGCCATCTAACATTTTAGTTAAACACTGGAAGGAAAAGTCTATTTGATTCATGAGGAACTTAGGTTATGATTGTTCCTAAGTAGAAAAACTAAAAGGAACCAGAAGTTATACCATAATGAACATTTATGATAACTTAATTTGATTACAAGGACAACAAAGATGACAAGAACAGTGTGCCAGGTGCCTAAGGTGTTCACATAGCGTTTATAGGAGAGTAACTGCTCACTTCCAGCCAGCTCATCACTGGAGACCTAGAATGGGTCAACCCTGTTCTCTGTAATAGTCTTTGTCCCAGCAGTCAAACCCATGTATGTCTTGTGAAATAGAAATAACATTTACATGTGTCTTAGATTTATTTACTCTCTGATATTCTCTTCTTTACCAGCTTTACTAACTATTTTTTACTGCATTAAAGTCAAAGGCTATCATATAAAGGAGTGAAGCACTGCATGTTACTTCACCTTTGAAGGTTTTTTTCCCATTACCTACAATGGTCTTATAGAGTCACTTTTTAATAGAAACCACTTTGTAATTTTTTTCCCATTAAAAATGTTGCGACGTTTGTGAAAATTCAAATGGTTTCTCAGGTCCTGGTCGGGTCTGCGTTCTTGACTAACTTTCTGATTAGCACCGAGCTTTGATATGCACATGCTTGCCTTTTAATCTAATCAATGCTCCAACCTATAGATGCCACTAATACTATACTACACGCAGAGATCAGTGACATGCCCACGCCGGGGCCTGGTGTGACTCCTTACCGGGCAGCGGTTCTGCTCTTGAGACGCCGCGGTAGTGGGGCCCGGTGGTGTCGTTTAGGGAATAGGAAAGGGATGATGACAGTTTATTCATAACGCCACCTGTGGTATGCGGCAAGGTAAGTAGCGCCACTGCGGGATGCGGACATCTGGGGCAGATGGTGATGCAGCTTAGATGGTTCAGCTCCCCACAGGTAAAGCTGGGCCCCAAAGCGGATAGGGGTAGTAGTAGTCTATGATGGCAGGACTGCTGGGCGGGAGGCACAGGCAAATAATGGAGCAACGCAGGGATGCAGTCTCAAGGTTTTTACTCGCTATAGCAGGTTCCAAGGTAACATGACATGCCAGTGACCGCCTTTGGAGTGCTGGTGTTTCACTGTGATGGGCTCCAGCCGATCCCGGGTAGTTTGGAGGTCGAATCCTGTGCACCTTTCTTAAGTGTACCTTCCATGGTCGTCATCCTGTGCTTGCTTCACTCTACTTCCTTGCACCCTCACTCACTGAACCCTGTGCCAGTGCCTGTAGACCCTGTTGGGTGGTGTGAAGCTCTATCCCTTGGTCCTTTCGGGTCACCTTCCAGCGAATTCGTGTGCGGTTGTGGATTCGGTGCTTGAAGTCACCTCGGCTGCTGGTTTTTCTAGCGGAGTACGTAGGTTCTTCTCTTCTAGCTTTGGGACCAGTCCCCATGTTGCAACCAAGTCCTTCCACCTGTAGATTATATTTGGAACAAGGCCACGGAAGGTTAACTCCAGTGATCTCTAGGACGCCTTCTGTCTGTGCTCCAGGCCTTGGGTCTTCGCTCCTCCACCGCTTCTTTCCTTTTCCTTTTCTCTCCACACTCGACACTTTTTGAATGTTCCACCCTGAAGATTCCACCCCCATCTGGCTTCGGGTGTAATCACGCCTTTGCCATTTTTGATGAGGTGTTTTTGAGTGAGGGTGTTGTGGTTTCCGTAAACCGGTTGTGACCTCCTCCATACCCAAGATCAAATACCACACCCCTGGCTGAGGTGCAGTACCTCTGTGGCGACTGAAGCCTCAGGTGCGCCACATCAGCATAGACTTTTATGGAGCCTACTGAAGTCAAAAGAGCCCATAGTAGTCTATGAATGCTATTGAGCGTGTGTAGAAGCTGCTTGTTGCTGCATATGCTTGGTCAATAGAAGTCTATAAGAAGCTGAGTATGTGCAAATCACTGGAATGCAAAGCTCATGAAGACAAGAGATATGTATTTTGCAACATATATTGGCAAGAAGTGAAAAGTAGGAACATATACTGCAGACTTTACTAGAGGGAGGATGGCATCTAAACTGTGCAAAACTTTATGCTATTTTCACGTTATACGGCACAAGCAAAATCACTGTACAAAACTCATTTAAGATGCTATAGTAAATCAGAGGTGCACAACTCTCAAATTGTTATAGTATAATTTGTACTGAGCTGTCACACGTCCCAATGTAATTTCGAACAGGAGTAATATATCAACCTATCATCTCACAAATCCCAAACCATCAATTTATTAGCAGCATATATTGGCAAGGATGATATTCTAATATGCAGCCAACCAGTGGTATCCATCATATTCTCATTACCTGCTCTGGACATTTCTGAGATGACAAGTTAATGCCATCTTGGAAAATGTAACTCAGTTGATCTGTATTATGTTCTGAAATAAAAAAATATTGTATACAATGCCTGCAATATTTCATATAACAAGAAAAAATTCCAGCAACAAGTCCATGGAAAAATCTTCATTAAAAATTCATCTTTTATTTGTCAAACTTGTAAAAACAGTCCATGTTAATAACTGCCCCAACAGAGGACGCGTTTCGAACGACCAAGTTCTTAATCCGTCTCTAATTCTTCCGAGAAAAAAATGGACTCATTAAAAAGGGCTGAAACCCTAACATGGACCTCATTAACCAGTAAAAAAGGTCTGGAAGGAGCAGCAAAGAAATTCTCCTATTAACCCTTCCTATTCAAAGTCCCAAAGAAGACTAAACACAGTCTCCTATAGCACTAGTTCCAATATGTCCAAATTCTAGTTTGTTTTTAATTATTCTTATTTCCATCTAAATTTTTATTCTTATCTTCTTTTATCTTAGTGCTATCACTGTATTTCTCTGTCACTATTTCCCAATCGTAAACAGATTCAAGGGAAAGAGAAAAAAGAAAGAAAAAAACCCCATCTAATAGAATTTATTTCACTAGGGATTTTTTTTTTTTTTCTGTAATGTTTTTCATGAATTTTTTCAACGAATTTTTTAACAAACTTTCAATAGAGCCCACTTTTTTCTCAATCAGAAAAAGGACAATGGACAATACTAAACATCACATTCCTGTCCGGTCTTATATTCACAATGATATGAAAACAAAATTATAAAAATTTACAAAAAAATACAAAAAAACAAAAAAATCACAAAAAATCAAGATTTTACATTTCACATGTTATCCTTCCCTAATATGCATGTAACCCATCATTCCTCCTATTCAAACCCATATTCAAAGTCCCAAAGAAGACTAACCACAGTCTCCTGTAGCACTACTTCCCATATGTCCAAATTCTGGTTTGTTTTTAATAAATAATTAAAAACAAACCAGAATTTGGACATATGGGAAGTTACATGCATATTAGGGAAGGATAACATGTGAAATGTAAAATCTTGATTTTTTGTGATTTTTTTGTTTTTTTGTATTTTTTTGTAAATTTTTATAATTTTGTTTTCATATCATTGTGAATATAAGACCGGACAGGAATGTGATGTTTAGTATTGTCCATTGTCCTTTTTCTGATTGAGAAAAAAGTGGGCTCTATTGAAAGTTTGTTAAAAAATTCGTTGAAAAAATTCATGAAAAACATTACAGAAAAAAAAAAAAAAAATCCCTAGTGAAATAAATTCTATTAGATGGGGTTTTTTTCTTTCTTTTTTCTCTTTCCCTTGAATCTGTTTACGATTGGGAAATAGTGACAGAGAAATACAGTGATAGCACTAAGATAAAAGAAGATAAGAATAAAAATTTAGATGGAAATAAGAATAATTAAAAACAAACTAGAATTTGGACATATTGGAACTAGTGCTATAGGAGACTGTGTTTAGTCTTCTTTGGGACTTTGAATAGGAAGGGTTAATAGGAGAATTTCTTTGCTGCTCCTTCCAGACCTTTTTTACTGGTTAATGAGGTCCATGTTAGGGTTTCAGCCCTTTTTAATGAGTCCATTTTTTTCTCGGAAGAATTAGAGACGGATTAAGAACTTGGTCGTTCGAAACGCGTCCTCTGTTGGGGCAGTTATTAACATGGACTGTTTTTACAAGTTTGACAAATAAAAGATGAATTTTTAATGAAGATTTTTCCATGGACTTGTTGCTGGAATTTTTTCTTGTTATATGAAATGAGTTCTGCTACCTTCCTTTCCGTGCACGGTCCTCGATAAGCGGTCTCCGGCAGAAAGCAGGTGAGCTGGACAAAGTAAATTTGTTTGTGTCAATGCCTGCAATATAGTTTTAGCTTATTCAAAGTGGATAACTGGTAAGCCATTGAATAAAAATAGAATTTGCAAGATATAAAAATATTTACAAAAGTGAACACAACATGATATAATAATGTAGTATCTAGTGTGATTTTATATATGCCGTCTATAGAGTATTATTCTCTATGATCCCATCTTCAAAGGCTTTAAAAGCTTATAAGTTTTTTTATTTACTTTGGATGGCTTCATTCCTGTGTACATTGCAGTAAAGTGAAATCCTCTGTTCTTCAGGTCTTGTGTGATCCTCCCAATTTGTTTGGCTGTAAAGAAAAAAAGATATTAGTCATTGTATAAAGTTTCAGCTTTGAAGAAAATATTTATGTAAATAGTCTAAAAAAATATTATTATTATTATTATTAATAATAATCATTATCATACTCATAGATATAACTTGAAATCTGTAACCATCCATCATGTGTCATTTATAATAATGGTGTCTTCCTGTGTGGTACAGAAGGATTTGGGCTCCAGGTTGTGAATCTGCTATTCCTGTAGCTCTATAGTTATGCTTCTGCTTTTTATAAAAAGAAAGATGGGATGTCCAAACGTCTTTTGGACCATTGCAGAATTGATGGAAAGGTTGTCTCTATAGGATAGAGCTGGTATATTGATAACTCTGCATAGAATATGTAATGTAATATCTTCCAATACCCCTAAATAAAATTTAGAGTGACCTATTGCCCCCAAGAAGTAACCTAATTAGTAAATTAAGTCCACCTGTGTGTAATTTATTTTCAGTATAACTACAGCTGTTCTATGACGGCCCCAGAGATATGTTTGAGAACTTTATGGATCAAACAGCATAATGAAAACCAAGGAACACACCAGACAGGTCAGCGATAAAGTTGTGGAGAAGCATAAAGCAGCGTTAGGTTATATAAAAAAAAAATATAGCTCAATCTCTGAACATCTCACAGAGCACTGTTCAATCTATCAACAAAAAATGGAAGGGGTATGATACAACTGCAAGCTTGGTGACCTGGTGTAAAGCATGGAGGTTCAGTGGTTAGCAGCACTAAGCAGCACAGTAGCACTTAGTAGCACAGTAGTTAGCTTTGCAGCACTGAGTTCGTGTGGGTTTCCTCCAAGAACCCTGGTTTCCTGCCACATTCAAAAGACTTACTAATAGGGAATTTAGATTGTGATCCCCAATGAGGACAGTGATGATAATTTCTGTAAATTGCTGCAGAAAGCTAATAGTGTTTTGAACTTTTGACTTTCAAGCTCCATATCTCACCATCTACGACAGCATCGAACATAAGACTACCTTCACTTTACAGACAATCATCTTACAGAGATTTGACTTGGAACTATTATCATATGACTAGTTATGCAGATTCTTGCATGTTACTGCATTGTTACTGTTTTGGTCCTGATGGTGGAAAAAGCTTTTGCTTCCTATATACTACAAATTAAAACTTGTTCACACATTTGCAAATAACTCAGTGTTATTAGGTTGATCCCCAAACAAACAAGTCACTTGTTCAAATCCAGGAGCAACCGTGAATATTTCCCAAGAAAAGAGAAACCGCATCATCCAGCTCCTCAATAGTGGTCTCATTGCCAAGAATATTGCCAAAGTGCATTATGTGAGTGCCATGACAGTGGGAAGAATATGAAATTAATCTGTCCAACCATTCACAAGCCAAGATGTGAATGTCCATGCAAAATATTGAAGTCAACAAGTTGGCTCATCACATGGTCTAATAGTACTGATGCGCCAAACTTCGCAGTTGAGGTGGCTCGTATGCTTCGCAATAGTGAGATCACAGACATCCATTCGAACACTGTGCAATGTACATTACACAAGTCTGGATTGGTGGCCTGAAAAAGGTGAAGAAGCCTCGTCCTCAATATCATCATAAGAATCGTTGACTTGAGTTTGCAAAAAAGTACGAAAAGTGAACAGTGGAAGATTGGAAATGAGTGATTTAGGATGATGGGATGAAAGCCAATAGACTAGGCTCTGATGGGTGCAAATGAGTCTGGAAGAAACAAGGGAAAAAGGAGCTAGCTGCTGTAAGAAGGATAGGTTTTGGTCACAGGCATAAAGGAAGGGATTAGAGCCTTACAGTGTTTGGCAGCAATCTAAAACCAAAAGTCCTATGTCAGGGCTACCTATATTCTATTCCCTCATAATACCGCTGTTACCTGCATTCATTGTAGGACGAGCTGCTGGAGGAGGAATAAGTTTGGATTACAGGCACATAGGCAGGGATAAGAGCGAGGGATGGGCGAATAGTAACTATTCGTGTTCAATTAATGCTTACAAATAACGTTCTAGTATTCGTCAAAGCAAGAAAAATGCTATTTTTCCCCATTAACTGGCATTAGGCTCATTATTAATGATGGATGAATACCGGAATAGTACTTTGGGATTTGTTACGAATAATTCGAACACAAATAGTTACTATACGCCCATCAATAATTAGAGCTTTAAAGTCCTTACTGCAGCAACCTAAAAGCAAAAGTCCAGTTTCAGGAGCTATTCTATTCTCTATTAATATCACTGTTACCTGTATTCACTGTAGGAATAGCTGGTGGAGGAGGGATAGTTAGGGATCACAGCATGCACATAAGCAGGGTTTATTGCAAAACAGTGCTTCTATAGTTATACTGTTGCTGCAAACTAAAACCAGGAGTCATTTTTAGGGCAAATTGCTGTCCTTTCTTGGAGTCAAACTGCTGTTACATGCAATCACTGTAGGGATAGCTGCTGTAGAAGAAATAGGTTTTGATTGCAGGCTTATAGGCAGGGATTAGAGACTTACATTCCTTGTTGCTGCAACCTAAAACCAAAAGTCCCATGTCAGGGCTACATCTATTCTATTCCCTATTAATACCACTGCTACCTGCATTCACTGTACAGCTAGCTGCTGGAGGAAGGATACGTTTGGATTAAAGGCATAAAGGTATGTATTACAGCCTTACAGTCCTTGCTGCTGCAACCTAAAACTAAAAGTCCCGAGTCAGGGCTACATGTATTCTATTCCCGATTAATAGCGCTGTTACCTGCATTCATTGTCGGGTTAGTTGCTGGTGGGATTAGAGCAGGCATGTAGGCAGGATATATTGCAAAACAGTCCTTCTATAGTTATATTGCTGCTGCATCCTAAATCTTAAAGTCCTTTTCAGGACTAATTACTGTTCTTTTTTTGAGTCAAACTGCTGTTACCTGCATTCACTGTAGGGCTAGCTGCTGAAGGAGGGATAAGTGTGGATTACAGGCAGATATTCAGGTATTAAATCTTAGAGTCCTTGCTGCTGCAACCTAAAACAAAAAGTTCCATGTCAGGGCTACATCTATTCTATTCCCTATTAATAACGCTGTTACCCGCATTCATTGTAGGGGTAGCTACTGGAGGAGGGATAAATTTGGATTACAGGCAAATAGGCAGGGATTAGAGCTTAAAGGGGGCTTTACACGCACCGACATCGCTAGCGATGTCACTTGTGAAGGCACCCGCCCCCGTCGTTTGTGCGTCACGGGCAAATCGCTTCCCGTGGAGCACATTATCGCTAGGAGCCATCACACGTACTTACTTTCCTAGCGACGTCTCTGTGGCAGGTGAACAGCCTCTTTTCTAAGGGGGCAGTTCATGCGGCATCACAGCGATGTCACACGGCAGGCATCCAATAGTAGCAAAGGGGCAGAGAGCAGCCGCATGGAAGTCACGCCCACCTTGTTGCCGGAGGACGCAGGTACGGTGTTGTTCATCGTTCCTGGGGTGTCACACGTAGCAATGTGTGCTGCCTCAGGAACGACGAACAACCTGCGTCCTGAAACAGCAACGACATTTTGAAAATGAACGACGTGTCAACGATCAGCGGTTAGGTGAGTATTTCTGATCGTTAGCGGTCGCTCGTACGTGTCACACACAACAACGTCGCTAACGAGGCTGGATGTGCGTCACAAATTCCGTGACCCCCAACGACATCTCGTTAGCAATGTCATTGCGTGTAACGGGGCCTTAACAGTCCTTGCTGCTGCAATGTAAAACCAAAAGTCTCTTGTCAAGGCTATGTGCCACCCCCATGAAAGCAGCAAAGCTGCTCGGATCCGGGTTCGCTGTGGCTCGAGGGTCTCAGGACCCGGGGGTCATACAGCCACTCAAATGAAAGGGGATATTTACAGGGTAGTTGATATGTAATTCGTGACGCCACCCGTAGTGTACGGTAATTTGGGGAGTACTGCCGCTGCCACTGGGAGTACTCGGGGTGATGAAGTGGGGTAGCAAGGTGTCATAGCCCTCCATGGGTAGGGGGATGCCCCGGGACTCGGTGAAGGGGTGCCGTGGGGTGCAGGGGTCACTCTCGTACTCACTCAGTTCATAAGCAGACACTGACAACCAGGTAAACCAAGTCTCTGGGTACTGCTGCCGTTGAGGGGAGCTCGTCCGGGTCCCATCCCCAATGGTGCTGCCTGATGATCCATGACCTGTCTCCTGGAACTTAGTTTGACTTCAACTTGTTGTCCCGGTAGCATGGAACTAGCCGGGCCCCGCTCCCTACTATGGCTAAGTATGGGAGCTTGCTCTCATGGCTCACGCTTGGGATTTTCTGGTTTTGGATTGGAAAGTACTAATCCCCTCATTGCGCTAATGCCCCGATCCTGGAGCGGGTGGGAACGGATCATAAAGGCTTTGTTCTCCTCAGGTAAATTATCGGGTTGCCTGAAGCTACTCCCCGACCTAAGGTCTGTGTACCCTGTCGTGCCTTTAGTCCCAGACCGGTGACAGTGCTAGGCTGCCGGCTGTCCTCCTCGACAGGTCCAGGCACCTCGCTACAATCAGCTGCGACCAGGAGTCCGAATCCTCTAGGCCCAGACCACCTTCTGCAACCTAGACAGTTGCTTCAGGAGCCACCGCTCTCGACTTCCTCTGAGCTCCTCACAGCTCAAGGGCTCCTTCACAACCCTCTCTCAACTCCCCACTCTCTTCACTGACTACACTCCTCACCTCCCCTCCCTGACCCCCCAGGTGGGCGACTCTATTCCACTCAAGCCGTCCACTGGTGTGTCTGGTGAGTGTGGTGCAGGATGTATCTAGGATTTGATTTGCTGTTGGAGGCAACACCATTTAGATAGGGACCCAGAACCAAGAGGGAGGTGGAATACTGCACGGAAGGGCAACTTGAGCAGTACCCTGTGACGTCCTGATAGTCAAGGGGCGTCACAGCTACATCTACCAAAAAGTTTGCAGGCATATATCATATACCCAATTTAATATGCTTAAGTCATGTGGTTAGGGACGGGGAAATCGATGTACTGCTGATGGTCCACGCAGAGGCTGAGGCTATGGGCCAGTTGAAACTGCGCATTCTGCACAAGCACAAGAAACATGCTCATCCAGGAAACCTATGTTTCATGAGTCCCTAACACATGTCCCTCCTAATTTTTGGCAGCCCTTGCATGGTGCTTAGGCTTTACTAGTCTAGGAGTCCCACGCCTTAATAATAGGAAAAAATGTTTATTCTGAGGCCCTTCTCTACACGTCTTTCAGAGTGTATTGTAGTCCCTTTTTCTAATTTTTGACGGCCCTTGAATATAGTACGTAGGCTTTACTAGCCTTGTAGTCCCACTCAATAATGGGAAAAAAAATATTTTTGAGGCCCCCTCTACATGTCTTTCAGGGTGTATTGGAGTCCCTCCTTCTAATTTTTGGCAGGCCTTGCGTGTGCAAGTGCTTAGGCTTTACAAGTCTAGAGTCCCAATACTTAATAAAGGGAAAAACATTGTATTCTGAGGCCCTTCTCCCTGGGTCTTCCAGGGTGAATTGGAGTTTTTTCTTCTAATTTTTGGCAGCCCTTGCACACAGTGCATTACATTTTACTAGCCTTGTAGTCCCACTCCTTAATAATAGGAAAAAGATTTATTCTGAGCCCTCCTCTATGTGTCTTTCAGAGTATATTGCAGCCCTCCTTCTAATTTTTAAAGGAACTTGCACACAGGGCATAGGCTTTACTAGCTTTGGAGTTCCCACTCCTTAATAATGGGAAAAAAAGATATTCTTTGGCTCTCATCTACATGTCTTCTATGGTGTATTGCTGTCTCTTCTATTTCTTGGCAGTCATTGCACGCAATGCACAGGCTTTACTAACCTAAGAGTCCCACTCCTTTGTAATGGGAAAAAAATATTCTGAAGCCCTCCTCTATGTGTCTTCCAGTGTGTATTGCAGACCCTCCTAATGTTTGCTGCTGTTGCACACGGTGCATAAGCTTTTCTAGTCTAGGCGTCCCACTTTTTAAAAATAGGAAAAAAATTGTATTCTGAGGCTCTCCTTTACGTGTCTTCCAGGGCATATTGGAATTTCGCCTTCTAATTCTTGGCAGACCTTGCACAAAGTCCATAGGCTTTACTAGTCTAGGAGTCCCACTCAGTAATGAGGAAAAAAATATTCTGAGGCCCACCTCTACGTGTTTTCCAAGGTGTATTGCACACGGTGCATAGGCTTTACTTGTCTAGTAGTACCACTCCTTAATAATCTGAAAAAAAAATTGTATTCTGAGGCCCTCCTCTACTTGCCTTCCAGGTGATATTGGAGTTTTTCCTTCTAATTTTCGGACGCCCTTGCACACTGTGAATAGGCTTTATGAGTCTAGGAATCACACTTCCTAACAATTTTAAGAGAATGTGTATGAGACCCCCCTTTATGCCTAATACAGGATGTATCGGAGTCCCTCTCCCTTCTAATTTTTGCCAGTTCTTGCATTGTCCACATAGGATTTGTGAGGATCAGAGTCCCTCCTTCATAAATTAAACCGAATGTGTCTGCTCATGTCATATACCCCACATGCCCTGATAAGGTAGTAACATGTTAAAATTACATTTACCGTGGATTACCGGTGTGTGTATTTTTAGTTCTCCCTCTACTATGTCATTTACTGTAGTCATATGCGACAGGGAAATACGGTGAGAGATGGTCGATTAAAGGGAACCTGTCACCAGTTTTTGCCCTATAAGCTGCAGCCACCACCATTGGGCTCTTATATACAGTATTTTAAAATGCTGTATATAAGAGCCCAGGCCGCTGTGTAGAACATAAAAAACACTTCAGAATATTTACCTAAACCTGTCGCTGCGGTGGATGTGGGTCAAATGGGCGTCTTCGTCCTCCGGTGCCAACACCTCCCCTTTCGGCCTTCTTTGACCTCCATCTTCTGAAGCCACGGTGCATGACACGTCCGACGTCATACACACTTGCCAGCATTCAAGTCCTGAGCAGGGCAGATCAAAGTATTGTAGTGCGCATGCGTGGGACCGGCGAGTGTATTTGATGTAGACGCATCATGCACACAGGCTTCAGGAGGAGGATGAAGATGGCCGAAAGAGGAGGTGCCGGTACCGGAGGACGAATATTCCCATTTGAGCCACATCCACCGCAGCGACCGGTTTAGGTGAGTATTAAACTGTTTTTTATGTTCCACACAGCTGTCTGGGCTCTTATGTACAGCATGTTAGAATGCTGCATATAAGAGCCCACTGGTGGTAGTCGCAGCTTATAGGGCAAAAAACTGGTGACAGCCAGGTTCCCTTTAAGGCCCCCTTCACACGTCCGTGAAAATCACGCTCATGTTTCACGGACGTGTCAAAGGTGCGTGTTCCCCTCCGTGTGTCATGTTTATGGCACTACGTGTGTTCTCCGTGTGTTATACGTAATAACACACGGAGAACGGAAAGCCCTGCCTTACCTTTTTCTTCCGGAGCTGTCTGTGGTGCTGAATGACAGCGTCCGGCACAGGCTACGCCCCGCTGACGCTGCTTCCGGCCCCCAGTGAAGAAGATGCGTTGTTCAAATTCACTGGGGGTCCGATGCTGGTGACAGCCGCGGCAGAGACTGCAGGACTCGTGGAGGTGAGTGTGTGTTTTTTTTATTTTTAAAATGACACGTGTTTTTCTCTGGCGCGTGTCACGTGGGCCCGCATCCACACTACTTCCGTGTGGTACGTGTGCGGGCCGCGTGACATCCGTGCTGCCGGAGAAACACGGACATGCATCCGTGTGGAGCACACGGGTTCACGTGTGCTCCACACGGAGGCACGGGCCAATGGCTGCACACGTGCGTGCACATAAACCCATTGATTTTAATGGGTTTACGTGTGCCCATGTCTCCGGTACATGCGGGCACGGACCTAGCACGTACCGGAGACACGTGCGTGTGAAGGGGGCCTAAGACTGTATAGAAGTTGCATTTTTGGTGCGTTTTTTTCCAGCGTTTCTTTACATGTTTTATGCAAATTAAAAGCTATTTTTTACAGTACTAGCAAAAGCTATGAGATTTCATAAATCTAGCACTCAATTGTATTGTTTTCCTGACTCAAATTTAAAACTGCAGATTTCATGAAATAAGCAGAATATCAACTCTTTCAGCTTGTTTGCAGCTTTTTTTGAAGCATTTTTCATCATTGAAAGAATTCAGAAAGTGCAAAAACACTACATGTGAACATAGCCTAAGTGGTGGAGAAAGCTTTCTTTTTATTTGTTTGTTGTTTTTTTTTTATTTTGCCTTATATAAAAGTCATTATACAGGAAAGAATCTTAAAATATTCCCATGGAAAATCCCTTTTATCTTTGGTTTTGCATGTTTTATTGTCAGTCCATAAAAGTGGCGTAACAACAACCTGGGAGTCAGATATGTGTCCAGGCGTTTTCCTCATGCTGTTCCTATTCCATTTGAGTGCTGTTTCCATCCATTTCAGCAATTTTCCTGCCCTCCCCCCCAGCCTTCCTGTTAGGGTTTTCAGGAAAAATGCTTGAGTTTCCAATTGACCTCCATTATATTCGTTAGTCGTTACTCAGATTGTGCCCGTCCAAGTGTCCAACCTGCTCTATTTGAGCATCGTGCACTCGAGCATTTTAGTGCTCACTCATCACAAATAGATGGATAAAAGACAATAACTGTTTACTACAGGGATAATTAAGGTTGTGGGTGGGGGACTATTTTTTATGAGGATTTGAGCAGTAAGACAGGACCTCAGGTGTTAGCAGTTTCTTGATTGGAAAGTAGATCAGGTCACATGCTAGAAATTGTTGTTTCAGGAAAACTTGTGCCACGCCCACCCAAGGGCCGGGGGCACTCGGAGCCGGGCCGGACTAGTCCTGAGATGTCAGCGGTGGCAGGGGTCCGACTCTGTGACCCTGGCAGTGTCTCAATAATAAAGGGGAGATGATGATGAGAGTTATAGTTAATATTAAGTCAAATTCGTGACGCCATCTGTGGTTTTTGCGGCTATGTGGGCCGCCGGTGTGCTGTGGGTTCCCAGGGGTAGTTGGTGATGGCACAGCTGAGGTGATCTTGCTCCCCACAGGTGGAGCGAGACCCCGGGGCAAGGTTGAAAAGTCTATTTTGGGAACTCGGTGAACTTCAGGATGAAGGGTCGGGATATGGATAATAACGGACCAACACAGCAGTTTGTTTACCTCCTTCCTTTTACTCTGCAATAACCTGTGAAGTCCTGGGAGACCGGTACAGACGGTGGTAGCGATCCGGTTCGCCTGGAAGCAGTTGGGGGGGTATCTCCCTGGCCAGGTGAATATTGAGGCCTTCTCCCTACATCCCTTCTTCTCTTCTACAGGACCCTGCTGCATTAGTCCAACGGAGGCCCTCTCTGCTGGGACTTGTGGTACTACCCGTTACCCATATAGTAGGCTCCGCGGGCCTTCACTGGTGGCGCTCTGCTGGCAACGACTCCAAATCCCTGATGTGCGGCTGTACCTTTGGGTTGTTTTGGGGCCAGGAGACCTGCAGTCCTCCTGCCCTTCGGATTCAGTTACCAGGCCTCAAACACCCTGGCAACCATGGACTCCAATGTCCGGTTTTTGGCGTTTTCTTCTGAGGCGAGCCAGTTCAGCTCTACTCTCCCCAGAATCTTCCTCCTGTGCCTCTCTGCAGACCTTGCTTTTCTGGGCTGAGCTATCTTAGCCTCAGACCCCAGCTCGCATGTCCGCACTACTCCAGATCATCACTCGAGCTCCTCTTTCCTCAGCCGTCTGCTTTCAACTGTCACTTTTCTAACTCCTCCCCCAGGTTAGAGCTCCCAGACTACTAGGTTAGAGCTCCCCCTGCAGACCCGAGTAGGAACTGTATTGTTTATAGGTAATTACTGACTAAGGGACCCCCCCCTCTTGCTTCCAGGCTTAGTATTAACCTTTGTAGGGTAACACTACTGTGGTAACCAGACCGCTGGGGCGCCACACTTTCAGTAAAATGTCTCGTGTTTGCTTGTACCTCAAGAGGCGTACATATAACTGGTGCAACCTGTGCATCCACACAGGGTCTCAAGAGGTACGGGCCCACTTGTACCTCCAAAACAGGTGGAATTGTGCTTTATGATGAGCAATTGGACTGCAAAGGGCCCGTATATTGTTCTTGCACTGGGGCCTCTTCTGTCTGTGTCCTCCAGTGTGTACCGCCTTACTCCTCCTTCCCCCTCCTTTCCATAGGATTTTATGATCAGAAACTGTCATCTCTTATCTCAGTAATGTGAAAACCTCTTTAACTGATACAGACTTAAATAATTCAATCTGTAGAAGAGGAAGGAGGGGGGTAAGAAGTTGATTTATCTGATGTGATATATTACAAATAAAATGTTATCTAAATTTGTATTATCGATTTATAAAAAAAAATATAAAATGATGGCTGCCCTTAGAGATACTATTTAAAAGGGCTTCAAACTTAAGCCTCTTTTGAGATGTAATGATAAGTGTTACTGACTCAGGCACTAAATGAGAGGAAAGAGATAAAATAATATTTCAATCCAACATGTCCTCGAGTTGAATTCACAACAAAGTCTTTTGAAATACTGCAAACGCCATCATTATTATAGGAAGGAACTTCGGGCAATTACAGCTGGAATGTATTTTTATTGATGTCACGGAGCTACGTGTTGAATGCACAAGTGGATAATGCTGCTAGGTGAACTTTGGCTAGTTAAAAGTGTAACAATTTGCTACTAGTCTAATTTACAGAATATCACTTCTATTACTGTTCTCTTGGGTAAAAATACTCTGAAGCATGCTCCAAACATATGTGCCCTTCTCATTAAAGCGTTCTGATGCCCTAAGAGACAATGATACATTATTTAGTATTCTTTAGAAAAAGGCAACAAGTGTAGCTATAGCTACCGAGAATGTCACCAACCTTTTTTTTTCAGCAAACAACCTCACTTTTATTAAAATTGAGGCAATCATGTAGTCATTTGTATATAACTAAGAACCATGGTTTATTCCACTTTAGTTTGTTAAATAGAGTAATATGTTTTCTTTACAGAAGTTGGGTGTAAATAAAAAATAACTGAACTTATGTGATTTGGCATATAAATTTCTTGGGGGGAGGGAGGTTCAAATAGGAAATCATCAGTAGCATTCAAAATATTTTTTTGTTGGTGAAAACCAACCAATTGCTTCACCACCATACATATATTATTCTTAATGAACCTCATTTACTATATAAAGATTTACAAAATGAAAATATCTACTGTGTTATTTATCAAAATAATATACAAATAATATATAAATATGCAGAACTCCTAAATGGTATGGTATGAAAACATTTTGTTCCCATAAAGAAGTTATCCATTACCCTAACTCATTTTATGTTTTATTCATCAATCGTGCTACTATGTGCCACTAAATGCATCCGTACTCTTATTATAGTGTTATAAAACTTTTATCATGCAGATGGCATCACTTGGTATCTCACAGCTGCAGCGCTGATGTTTACATTAATCACTTTTTCTCCCTAGGCTTACTGTAATCTAATACTACAAGTTCCATCATTCATAGCAGTAGCCTGCAAGCCGACACTTATCACATCACACACTCTCCATTCTCCACCCTGTGCTGATGAAGATATTATTGGGAGATAGCAAGAGTCAGAGTGGCCCATGGTAGATACCAGTCCATTTGGCAATTGCCAGATAACAAACACAGCAACAGGGATGTATTGTCTATGTAAATTTCAGCACTACTCAGCTGTCTAGGTCAGTGATTGGATTACCTAAACCCTTTGCTTTTGAAATGCAGATCACGGCACTTCACTAGCAAAGGTATCAGCCGCTGCTGTTACTGCTGAATGAAGCTGTCAGTTCACCTTGTGTGAGGCAGTGAGGAAGACTAATTGTGTTTTCAGGATACTTGCTCAGACAGCTGTCACTCACTCCATAACATCCACACCTACAATCAGGAGCCCATTTCCAACTTCATTTGGTCTAATTTCTGTACCAGAAAATGAAGTATCAGACATACCAGACGAGGATAAAGAGTCTGCATAACAATCCAGTACTATGTTTCCCTGCTGAGATGCTCTCATAGAAGCTATATATCTAATACATGTATATTTTAAAAGACCACTTAGGAGAACTGGGATCCTTGAGTTTCTTATGTGAATGGGAAAGTAGTGTGCATGTGCAGTATGTTGCTAGATCTATACGAAGCGGTATTCACCTAGACATACCACTGTTTGGAGACCATCATTTTGCTTTCATGTGGGTTAAAGTGGTCTGACTGCAAGCAATCATGCAGACATTATCTATCCAGCGGACTGCTGACAAATGCTTTTTAGTGGATAATCCCTTTAACACCATTAATGTGACTTCTCTTAGAAGGAATATCTATGAAGCCAAAAGGGTGACTTCCAAAAGTTAGTTCCTCATTTAAAATGTTGGGAAATCTGGAATGCTATGACACATCAAACAAGAGGATTCTTTTTCTATACATATACTGTATATATGTATTTCAGCTTGGATTTTTCTTACCATTTTCGGCAAACGCCAGAGCAGCAGCATTTTTATTTGACCTACGGAGTGAAAAATATATATATTTTCATTTCATTGCAACAATAATACATGCAAATACATTTATGAATTAAATTAAAGCTGGTAAAACCTAAAACAAATATATTCTCATTATTGTTTGATAATAGACATTGAAAGAGCATTTTTGCTACATCCACACCATGTAAATTACATGTATAGAAACAAAACTTCTAGCATGGTAATGCACTCCATTGCTGTACATCACTGTTCATGACCTCTTCAGCAAGACAATTGAAGAATCTTTAATATCTATACACCAGAAAACTGCCATCAAAAATGTAAAATCCTTGAGCACACCATGTTTGCGCAATATTTTGTATCTTTTTCTACTTTATTCCACTTTCTCTCACTTATTAAAAGTTGTCAAATTTGTGGACCACGACTTAATCATCCTGTTATATTGTAGCTACAGTCATATGAAAAAGTTTGGGCACCCCTATTAATGTTAACCTTTTTTCTTTATAACAATTTGGGTTTTTGCAACAGCTATTTCAGTTTCATATATCTAATAAATGATGGACTCAGTAATATTTCTGGATTGAAATGAGGTTTATTGTGCTAACAGAAAATGTGCAATCCGCATTTAAACAAAATTTGACCGGTGCAAAAGTATGGGCACCCTTATCAATTTCTTGATTTGAACACTCCTAACTACTTTTTACTGACTTACTAAAGCACTAAACTGGTTTTGTAACCTCATTGAGTTTTGAACTTCATAGGCAGGTGTATACAATCATGAGAAAAGGTTTTTAAGGTGGCCACTTGCAAGTTGTTCTCCTATTTGAATCTCCTATGAAGAGTGGCATCATGGGCTCCTCAAAACAACTCTCAAATGATCTGAAAACAAAGATTATTCAACATAGTTGTTCAGGGAAAGGATACAAAAAGTTGTCTCAGAGATTTAAACTGTCAGTTTCCACTGTGAGGAACATAGTAAGGAAATGGAAGACCACAGGTACAGTTCTTGTTAAGCCCAGAAGTGGCAGGCCAAGAAAAGTATCAGAAAGGCAGAGAAGAAGAATGGTGAGAACAGTCAAGGACAATCCACAGACCACCTCCAAAGACCTGCAGCATCATCTTGCTGCAGATGGTGTCAATGTGCACGGTCAACAATACAGCGCACTTTGCACAAGGACAAGCTGCATAGGAGAGTGATGGGAAAGAAGGCGTTTCTGCAAGCACGCCACAAACAGAGTCGCCTGAGGTATGCAAAAGCACATTTGGACAAGCCAGTTACATTTTGGAAGAAGGTCCTGTGGACTGATCAAACAAAGATTGAGTTGTTTGGTCATACAAAAAAGCGTTATGCATGGAGGCAAAAAAACACGGCATTCCAAGAAAAGCACTTGCTACCCACAGTAAAATTTGGTGGAGGTTCCATCATGCTTTGGGGCTGTGTGGCCAATGCCGGCACCGGGAATCTTGTTAAAGTTGAGGGTCGCATGGATTCAACTCAGTCTCAGCAGATTCTTGACAATAATGTGCAAGAATCAGTGATGAAGTTGAAGTTACGCAGGGGATGGATATTTCAGCATGACAAGGATCCAAAACACTGCGCCAAATCTACTCAGGCATTCATGCAGAGGAACAATTACAATGTTCTGGAATGGCCATCCCAGTCCCCAGACCTGAATATCATTGAACATCTGTGGGATGATTTGATGCGTGCTGTCCATGGTCGGCGACCATCAAACTTAACTGGAATTGTTTTGTAAACAGGAATGGTCAAATATACCTTCATCCAGGATCCAGGAACTCTTTAAAAGCTACAGGAAGCGACTAGAGGCTGTTATTTTTTGCAAAAGGAGGATCTACAAAATATTAATGTCACTTTTATGTTGAGGTGCCCATACTTTTGCACCGGTCACATTTTGTTTAAATGCGGATTACACATTTTCTGTTAGTACAATAAACCTCACTTCAATCCAGAAATATTACTGAGTCCATCAGTTATTAAATATATGAAACTAAAATAGCTGTTGCAAAAACCCAAATTGTTATAAAGAAAAAAAGTTAACATTAATAGGGGTGCCCAAACTTTTTCATATGACTGTATATCTTATCCAAACCTCAACAAAAATTAAAGGGAACCTGACAGCGTATACATGCTGCTGAAACCACGGGTGTCATGTGTCAGACACTGGCTGTAGGATTTTAGTCAGGTATGTTTGACTCTGAAACACTGCAGCGTTTCAGGGGAAAACATACTTTAAAAACCACCAGGGACCAAGTTGTTTGGGTGACTAGTCGAAAAGGTCAGTCCTCGGCGGTTTCTCTCCACATGCTCCATTTGAGTGACAGGTGTTGTCTGAAGCCCCTTCTCACCTGCAAGTCGCTTCAGGGTCTTCACGTGCTGGGAATCTTCTGGCAACAGGTATGTCAGGTTAACTTCAATAGGAATCGTGACGCCACTCTCGGTAATTGCGGTCAGGGGGTGACCGCCACTGCAGTTTAGAGAGCGTCTGGGGCTGATGGTAAATGCAGTTTGGTGTTATGGCCTCCCGAGAGTGAGGCTGGCCCCAGGGGCTCAGTGTAAGTGTGTAGTACCACAGGTCACAGAAGAACTCACACACATGCAGCAATGTCTTTCAGGGTTTTTACTCACTTTCTGAGGTAGAGTGAGGCAACCCGGGCGATGCTATGATGAGCCAGGTGGAACCAGGTATCCTTCAGGCTGAACTAGGGGTGACTGCTGACTCGCCTTCCTAGCACTTCTTTTTTTTCGGACAATCCCTGACATGGAGTACCATGGTATCCATCCAGGGAAGTCACGGCTGCCTTCCTCCCCTTTCTGACCCGTTTGCTGGCAGCGTGGACCAAGGTTAAGATGGCTACAGGCTCAATCCTCCTTATGGGCCCCCTCGTTGCTGCTGATGCTCGGGCTCTGTGATGGTTGGCGTGGAACTTGTTGTCCACCCCACCGGCAGGGTTAGTAGGTAGTTAAACTTGAGCCTACTTTGGGAACCTGTTTCCCCTGTGTGCCTAGTCCTCCAGAAGTCTCCGTACACGACCAGCTGGTTCCCCTCAGTGTCCTCCAGACTAGCTGATTTTCCACAGCATCTTTCCTTCCAACTTCTGTGACTGAACTCCCCTGCCAGCAGCCACTACAGGTGCAGGGTCTGACTAGTGTCCTACTCTTCAGCTCTACACTTCAGACTCGGCTGCTCCACTCCTACTCCTCTGACTGCCACTGCAGAACTCTCTTTCCAGTTTCACTACAGCACCACACTAACTGAGATGCGAGGGCTCCGCACCCTCCCTGGGTCTGCCCAGGGGTCCCCTCTAATGTGTGTGTGTATCCTGGTCAAAGGGTGCCTGTATGTGTCCACACCCTACTCAGCCTTTGGGATTACCTGTTTGTACTGACCCAGCATGGGTGCAGTACTCAATGGTGCCTGACCAGGTCAGGGGCGCCACTTTGTCTCTCTGCTTGTATGTATAAAGACAGACCTTTCAGTCATTGACAGCGGGTGGAAAGAAGCTGCTGGGTACCCTGCTTTCCTACTAGACTTCTATGTGGCTTACAAAGTATGTTTTTTCTCTGAAAACCATAGCATTTCAGAGGTAAAGGGGTATTCTCATCTCCAAGATCCCATCCTATTATGTAGTAAGTGTAATAATAATAATAATAATAATAATAATAAGAAAATTCCTCCAGTTACAAATGTAGTATAGTTCTCCTGATATAGCCATATCCCTTACCTCATGTGCAGGGCATTGCAGGACCTTAGGTATCCATGGTTATGACCACACATATAGTGAGAAGTAGTTAGTTGCTATTGGTTATAACCATAGATACCTAAGGTCCTGCAATGCCATGCACATGAGGTAAGAAACATGGTGATATCAGGAGAACTATACTACATTTCTAATTAAATGAATTTGCTATTATTATTATGCCTACTACATATTAGGATAGGATGTTGGAGATGGAAATAATTCTTTAAAGGGAACCTGCCAGGTGCAATATGCACCTAGAACCATGAGCAGTTCTGTGTGCATATTGCTAATCCCTGCCTAACAGTCTTAGCATGTAGTAGCATAGATAAAAAAATCTTTACAAAAAGTATTTCTAAAGATCTTTTATTATATGCTAATGAGACATGTGACTAGTCCCAAGGGTGTTAGTTCCTGCTCTTATTCCTCTCTCTTAGCATGTTAGCACTCCCACAGGGGCGTGCTAACATACTATTCAATGCAGCGTCACCAGCCATGATGCGCATACCTGTGTCCACTGTCACCACTGATCTGAACACCCGGCACTTCCGGTCATGCGCAGTATGAAGTCAGGTGGATGCGTCCCGGCTTCAGAGAGGTCTAGTGCACATGACCGGAAGTGTCGGGGCTTTGGATCAGAGATGACAGAGGTATGCGGTGATGCTACATTGAATAGCATGTTAGCACGCCCCTGTGGGAGTACTAACATGATAAGAGAGCTCATGCGACTAGTTGCTGGCCTCATTAGAATATCATAAGAGATCTTTAGAAATACTTTTTCTAAAGATCCCTTTATCTATTCTAGTGTATACAGGGACGGTTAGGCAGGGATTAGCAATATGCAACCAGAACTGCTCGTGGTTTTGGGTGCATATTGTACTGACAGGTTCCCTTTAAACATGCAGTATATGGCTGAAATCATGTAGCCAGTGCCTGATACATGCTTCCCGTGCATTGGGCAGCATTAATCAGCTGTCAGGTTCTCTTTAAACAAAAATTGTCATTCTAATATTTACTGTACCTAGGTATAGATTGTAGTGTTATGATCATCAGGTTTGATTTATGGTAATCTATTTCCATGGAGAATACATTTAAGTTGTCCACAATGGCTATGTTCCAGTCATCTTGCTGTTTTAGGAAACTCGGCAGGTTATTTACTGTCTTCTTCTCCACAGAGGGCAGAATTAAGGAGCCTGGTGATGAATCCAAGATGTCCTGTAAAAGATGCAAAGACTATTTTACAGCTTCAGCAAATATATGATTACCCTATCGCAACTTCATGTATCAGCAGTGAAAGATTTATGTAGCACATGATAAACAGCAAAGTATCGTTCCATGGTGTGCCTAGCAAGTAATTTCATATAAAGGTCAGCTGTCAGGCAGAGAAGCCGCAAAGTGCAAGTGGCATAAATTATGCATGGCACATAAACATACAAGGGACAGAAAAGGACTCACAATATAATTACCGTATACGTAGATTGGAACTCATTACATAATCTCATGTTCTAGATAATCAAGTAACGCATACACAATTTAACTTGCAATTAACCCCTTTAGACCAGGCAATTTTTCATTTTTACTCTTTCACCTTTTCCTTGTCTTCTTCTGTACTAATCTGTCTCAGTTTGTTTATTGTATTTTATGTATGTTTCAAATATATATATATATATATATATATATATATATATATGTATATGTATATGTAACCTTTTTCACATAATAATCATATAAACGGTATTGGTTTTAATTGCTTCTTGGCGTCTTTACACACAATAATTCTATAAGAGGAGACTGGAAATCCTAAGGCCACTCTTTCCACAATCCAGACTAACAAAGCAAACTCAGATAAATACTCAAAGATACGCATGGACACTTACCTGTATGCTATTCATTGGATTTTCATTTCCATATGTTGTGCTATAGTATGTGAAATCATCAATGCTCAGCTGAAAATGGAAAAAAAACATTAAAACTCGGGAAACACCAAACAAATGCATACAAAGGAAATAAATACAGGATCTGTGTGGTTAAAAGAGTATTCCAAGGAAACATTACACATTCTATACCAGTGTTCCCCAACTCCAGTCATCCTCGGCCCACCAACAGCGCATGTTTCAGGGTCACCTTAGTATTACACAGGTAATCTAATCACCTGCACAGGCGATGATTCCAACACCTACAATGCTAAGGAAATCCTAAAAACATGCACTGTTGGTGGGCCAAGGAGTAGAGGTGGGGAACACTGGTCTAGAGGAACTAATTGGCAGGTCACTGCACAAGGCATAACAAAATGTAAATGTTTTGCCTAAATTGTTACTTTATTAAATAAATGTAAGAAAACTGTGGCACTAAGCAAATCGATGCAATTAGGGTAATTTACTAGATATCACAGTGGTGAAAATGATATAACTACTTTACCCAAAACACAGATCAAATAATATCATGCAAATATTTAAAGAACCCTTTAAATTTTGGTTCATGCTGTGAATGATGGTAGTGCTGCCTACACATAAAAGATAAACTACATCCACAAACAGCGCTGCTACCATACACAGTTTGTCCTCATTCCAAACATAACTGTCAGACGGAGATTTTCACAAACTTTGCCGACTGTCATGGCTGCGCCAGGTTCTGTTCAGATTATAGGTTTTAACACTACGCCTGTGAAATTCTCTGGTATCTGGGATCAACGCAGGCAGACTCAGGCGTCTATCTGCTGTGTGTTGATTCATAGGCAAACTAGCAAAAATTAATCTCTGCTAGTCTGCTTGTTAGTCTCTTTTGATCACATGTTGAGGGGAAGCCAAACACATCTGTTCCCCTCCTATTTATGCTGGCTGAATCCTTCCACCTGTGCAGCTATAGTTTATCTTAGTTTGTCTAGTGAGGTGTGGTGCTACAGGCTATCTGGTGGAAGTAGTGCTTATGGCTTTGTGCAATTGTGGAGTTTACCTCTGCTGTCTTTTGTAGCTACTTTCCTGCTTTTGTTTTCCTCCTGAACCTCTTATTGTCTAATCGTGTGTGTGTGTGTGTGTGTGTGTGTGTGTGTGTGTGTGTGTGTGCGCAGAGTGTTAGAGTTTTTGTTTTCTCTTGTCTGTCTTTATCTGTAGTTAACATCACACTTCTTCCTCATCCTTTCCTGGTGGGAGGGGGTATCAGATTAGGTAAGGTCAGGAGCAGGGCCAGGAATGGGACTCAGGCGTCTCCACCATTAGGAGTATCCCTGAGGTTAATGATAGCATAAGTCCACCTAGCATGAGGGACAGCCTAGGGGCCCCTAGCAAATGTTCCTGGTTCTTTCAATGTTCTATTGAAAGAAGCTGATGAGAACGTAGATGCTACATTACCACAAGTATGCAAATTGCATACTAGTGATCATGTTTTAATCTGATTGAGCTAGAAATACAAGGGAATCTTGGCAGTGAGCACATTGCTCACTGTGAGGATTCAGCAATCTGCAGTCACATTTCCAGTGACACCAGAAATATATGTTAATCCTGGAAAACACTTTTAATATTAGAACTCATATGGCCTTCAGCTGGAATACTTGTAATCACTTCCTTACCCATATAATAGCTAATAAAAGTTCCACGGCTTTCTAATATTTATGCTGTAACTGTAAAGGGCATTTTACACGCTGCGACATTGCTAGCGATGTCGCTAGGGATCGCACCCGCCCCCGTCATTTGTGCGTCACGGGCAAATCGCTGCCTGTGGCGGAAAATATTGGTAGTGCGCGTCACACGCACATACCTTTGTAACAACGTCACTGTGGCCGGCGAACAACCTCTTTTTTAAGGGGGCGGTTCGTGCAGCGTCTTCACACAGCAGGCCACCAATAGAAGCGGAGGAGTGTAGAGTAGCCGCATGAACGTCACTCCCACCTCGTTACCAGAGGACGCAGGAACATTGTTGTTCATCATTCCTGGGGTGTCACACGTAGCGATGTGTGCTGCCTCAGGAACGACGAACAACCTGCTTCCAAAACGGGCAACGATATTTGGGAAATGAACGTGTCAACAATCAACGCTTTGGTGAGTATTTTTGATTGTTAGCCGTTGCTCGTAAGTGTCACATGCAACGACGTCGCTAACGAGGCCTGATGTGCGTCACGAATTCCGTGACCCCAGCGATATCTCGTTAGCGATGTCGTTGCGTGTAAAGCAGCCTTAAGAGTTGAAGAATCCTTCCACAAAGTACCCACATAGCAAAGGGAGGGCAGCACTATTTCGTTCCCTTATTGAAGTTACTTACAGTATCTTGGAGAAACATGACAAGGAACCTGGCTTTTCTATTATCTTGTTGCAATAATTGATAAAACTCCTGGCCTGAAGTTATATGTCCGGCATTTAGAGTTGGCGTTGTTCCCCATGTAGAGCTGAAATTAGAAAATTCTTTCTGTTAAATATTAAGATTTTTTTCTGAGCATTAAATATTGTACAGAGAAAAAATTGTCACGATCTTTTAATTCATCTAATATTACAACTAAACCAGTTTTGTCAGTACAATTTTGTCCTCAGTTGAACCAAATGAAATCTATTGTTTTAAAATGTTTACCCATATTGTATGAGGAAGTGGCTTCAACGTCTCTTCTTCAATCTGGATACCTGGTAGTTGCCAAATAAGTGAAATCGCTAGGTAATATTAATTCCCATAGCTTATTTAACTCCAGTACTACAGGGAAACCTGGTTAAATCACCGGGGGTTCTATAAATGTGGCATGAATCGATGCAGAACATGGCAATATGTTTTTACCGCCAGCTCCTTTTCTAACCATTATATGTCTCAGTAAGATAAAATGAAGCAACATGTCAATTGCAACTCATGAAATGTGGTGTATGTGATCTGTCGTTCACTATGCAACAACATGTACCTGGGTTTGAAGGATAAAAGTTTGTATACTGAACATTTGTCTGATATCACTAATCTTCTTAGTGCTTCCCGTAATATCTCACATGCATCTAGGCATTTTAGTATATAACATAAACGGAAAATTTCATCACTACAAATATATGCTATAGAGAGAATACATATAGTATATTGCAAAACTAAGTACACCCCTCATATTTTTGAAAATATTTTATCTTTTCTTGGGACAACTCTGAAGATATGACACTTTGATACAATGTAAAGTAGTCAGTCTACAGCTTGTATAACAGTGTAAATTTGGTGTGCCCTCTAAATAATTCATTAATGTGTGAACCATTGGCAACAAAAGTGAGTACATCCGTAAGTAGAAATTGTGCCCAAAGTGTTAATATTACGTATGGCCATTATGTATGTATTATGTATGGCCACCATTATTTTCAAGCATTGCCTTAACTCTCTTGGCCATGGAGTTCACTAGAGCTTCACAGGAGCAACTACTGTAAACTCCTCTTCCAGCCTCAATGATGACATCACATAGCTGGTGGGTGTTAGAGACCTTGCACACCTCAACCTTCTGTTTGAGGATTCCCCATAGATCTTCAATAGGGTCTGGAGACATGCTTGGCCAGTCTAGTACCTTTACCCTCAGTTATCTTGGGGGTGTGTTTGGGGTCATTATCAAATTGAATATGAAGGGAGGGGATCATGCTCTGCTTCATTATATCGCAATACATGTTGGCCTTCATGGTTCCCTGAATGAACTGTAGCTCCTACCAACATGCTTGACTGCAGTAAAAACACTTTGTTATCCTTACCTGGTTGCCGCCCCATATGGTTAAAACCATCTGAACCAAATAAGTTTATCTTGGCCTTATAAGGCCACAGCACATGGTTCCAATAATTCATGTCCTTAGTCTGCCTGTCTTCAGCAAACTGTTTGTGGGCTTTCTTGTGCATCATCTTTAGAAGTGTGCTGTGTATGGTCTGAGCACTGACAAGCCGACCCCTTTAACACCTGCAGAAATTCTGGCAGCACTCAAGTTTATTTCGAAAAGACAACCTCTAAATATGATGCTTAGCACGTGCACTCAACTTCTTTGGCCAACCATGGTGAGGCCTCTTCTGAGTGTCTCCTGTCTTGTTAAACGGCTGTATGGTCTTGGTCACCGTGCTGCAGCTCAGTTTCGGGTGTTGGCGATCTTCTTATAGTCTAGGCCATCTTTATGCAGAGCAACAATTCTTTTTTCAGATCCTCAGAGAATTCTTAGCCATGAGCTGCGATGTTGAACGTCTAGTGGCCAGTATGAGAGAGTGTGTGAGCGATAACACAAAATGTAACACACCTGCTCTCCATTCACACTAGAGACTTTTTACCATTAATGAGTCACATGACACCGGTAAAGGAAAGTGGCTGATTGGGCACAATGTGGCCATTTTTACTTAGGCGTGTACTCACTTTTGTTGCCAGCTGTTTAGACATTAATGGTTGTGTGCTGAGCTATTTGGAGGGCACACCAAATTTACACTGTTATACAAGCTGTACACTTACTACTTTACATTGCATAAAGTGTCATATCTTCAGTGATGTCCCATGAGAAGATATAATAAAATATTTATAAAATTGTGAGGGGTATACTGACCTTTTTGATATACTGTAAATTAATTAGAGGTGAGGCCCTCAGAAGATGCCTACTAACATATGAAGAATTATAGACTCATAATTTGGGATTAGCTAACCGAAAAAGGTGGCTCATGTACCGTCAGTTAAAGTTTTCGCACCCATACACTTGAATTTGTGAGTCACGGCCGACATATGCAGCCATACGCAACATGGTGCAATTTTTTCCTCAGGCCAAAAACAGCTGAGCAAAAAGTCGCAGATCAGCACTGACCTTAGCAAAGGTGCGAGTGATTTTTTTTATCTCATTGCACTATGCATATTTATATTCAGGTGTGAGTGAGCGCTAAAAGAAAGAGACATTCTGTTTTGGTGCTACTCCTTGTTTTAGCTTATTAATGCTGATAAAACACCTCAAGGGTACCAAATTTCCCACCATTTCTGATACCATGGCTGCTACGGATGCCTGGTTTGAAGCACAACTGAAATCCTTCTTTTTCCTAGGTTTACAGAACTTGGAATACCGATGTAAGATGTGTGTTGACATCAGTGGAGAGTATGTGGAATAAATGTAAAGTTTCATCATCCTATCTCGTTTCTTTCTGAATAAAGCCAAAGACTAATGAGTAGCCCCTCGTAAGTCTGCCTCTGCTGATTAGCTCTAAGGCCCCGGAGTGGTTGTACCAATTGAACCAATGGTAAGTTCACCCCTACTCTTCACCTCTTGGGCCCCAGTGTGGTTGTACCAATTGAACCAATAGTAAGTTCACCCCTGCTCCTCACCTCTTAGTCCCCTCTGGGGTTGCACAAGTTGCACCAATGGTAAGTCCACCTGGCTGCCCTATAATATATACAGCCTGAAGATTTATCAGACAGCAGCATCAGCCAGTATAGTTACCATACATTTTCCATTAAACACTATCTGCATATGCTAATTTATACAAGTGTTATTACAATGGCCTATGTTGCATAAATTAGAGTTTCTTGTCACAACAAATGGAAAATTGACTTTTGTACATTTCTTCACATCTCCGTGGTTTACCACGACCTTTACAGTGTGACTGGGAATAAATAGTAAGGTTAATAAGACAGAGGCATGCTCAAATGAATTCTTCCATTAACATATGGTTCCTCGCTTATCCGGCACATTATTTGCACTAATTATATTAAAACAGCTTTCTTCTCAACCTTCCAGCTATACTTATTCAGTGAAAGAGCCCCCATTGGAGCCTTACTGTATCGGAGTAAAGTAAGTGTGAATTGGCAAACTATTCACTGTGCAATGTCAATAGCTAGTTGACAAAACTAAAGCGCTAGGGAACAACATCATGATGTCCAGTTTATACAATAGGCTGGTAACTAAATGAAGAATCATGGGATTTAAGGGTAAGAAAAAAATAGGAAAAAGGGAAACTATCAAAGTCATTTCCATGTGTCATTGATATTATCTACAATTTAAAAAGTCATTCCTGACACTGAATGTTTTCTCCGATCCATAACTCTCAGATCAGGGAGGGTTCCAACTTCTAGGCCCCATCTTAAGAATGGGCCTCTAAACTGCGCTGTCAGAATGGAGCAATGCCCCGCGTGAGGTGACCTATTGTTATACACAGGACCATATATTATAATGAGCTATAGGCCGCATTCCGATATCTGTGTTCCACCCGCATGATTGTCACGGATATAACACATTTGCACTATAGTCTATGGGGCTGTTCACATGTCCATGTTTTTTTTCGGCCAATATGTCCATGCAAAAATTATGGAGACTTGTCCTTTTTTATCAGCTCCACAAATTAAAAAATACCAATACAACTCTATGTGACTATGAAAATTACAGACAGCACATGAATGGCCTCAGTGTACAGTCCACAGCCTATCTGTGAATAATTTTGTCATTGTTTTTCATACATGAAAACCACTGATAAAACACTAAGGCTAAGGACACACGGCAAGTAAAATGGAGCGAGTGGAATACGATAAAAAATCACATTCCACTCGGACCCATGTTACTCTATGGGACGCTCCCTCAGAGATTTTTTTCTCAGCCCTAATTGGACAGAGAAAACAATTTCAGAATGCTGCGGGTGGAATCTGATTTGTTTTCTCTCGCACCCATACAAGTCTATGGGTGTGAGAGAAACAGCGCACTGCACTTGCATTACAGCGGAGTGCAGTGCGATATATGCATCAGCTGATAATGGAGGAGATGGGGAGATGAGATTGTCCCTCCCTCTCCTCCGCAGCGCCCAAACTTCTCCTGCGCAGCTGTTCTCCAATCGCAGGATCGCATCACAGTATATTGACACTTAGCTCACACTCCAGCAGAGCAGGAGCCGAGTGTCATGCGATGGACTCACAGTAGTGCTTATGCGGCCCCGCCCTAATGGGTAAAAAATCACATTGACCAAACACTGATGAAACTCAGATAGAAAAACACTAATGACACTGACATACTAACTTTTTTTTATTTATATGAAAAATCATGGACGTCTTAGGCTATGTTCGCACGTTGCGTTTTTTTCCGCGTTTCTGCAGCGTTTTTAGCAGCAGCGTTTTTGCGCTAAAACGCATGCGTTTTTGATTACCAGCAAAGTCTATGGGAAAAGCAGAAATCCTGTCTGCACTTTGCTTTTTTTTCTGCAGCGTTTAATTTGCATATTTGTGGTCAGAAACCATGCTGAAAAAGAAGCAGCATGTCAGTTGTTTTTGCCATTTCTGCAGCGTTTCCATAACATTGGAGTCAATGAGAAATGGCAAAACGCAATCAAAAGCACAATTCCTGCGTTTTTCATGCTTTTTACCTGCTTTTCCACTGCGTTTTTGGCTCCAAAAACGCATGCTTTTCTGAACAAAAATTAATGGGTTCTAATGTTCCTTTACACACACACAATAACCGAAAATTTCAATGTTAAAAAATAATAAACTTCACCTATTTTTCTGTTAAAATGTGCATAACCACTATATTTTCATTAAAATTGATAATTTCCCATATAGTATTATTAAAAGTTAATTTTATACTTTTTTTTCTCTTTTTTCATTCTTTTTGACTATTACAACTTTATTTCTCAGTGTCTTGATCTAAAAAACGCATCTGCAGAAACACAGGTGAAAACGCAGGTAAAAAGCGCTAAAAACGCACTAAAAATGAGGTAAAAACGCATGCGTTTTTAGCGCTAAAAAATGGTCAAAAGCCATTTGGTCAAAAACCAAGGGAAGGAAAACGTGCAGAATAAACTGCAGGTACTCCGACGCAACGTGCGGACATAGCCTAAATGACACTTGATGTTATGAAATCCCCTTCAGACATCTTTTTCTTAGAAAACTGGGTGCTGGCGCTCAATATGGCAGATTTTCCATTCAGTAGATAAAGGTTTATTCACATTTTTCTACAGATTTTTCAGCCTGACAAATTGAGGTAAAAAAATCCTATGTGAACTAACAGATTTAAAATATAAAAATACAAGTTAATTAACACTTCTTTCCCAAAAAGCTGCTACCGTAAATACTCCATGGATTTCTTAACCACAATTCCATGGCTGGAGGTCTTCATTATATCTACAACAAATGAATGTTCCCTAGCAAGATAGATCAGATGAAGTTCATTGATCAGTTGTTGAGTGGAATAGCAAAGCTCTAGCAACTGTATAGTGGCTGTAGCCACCTATTTGAATAGGGGCTGGATGTGCAGTACCTGGCCATAGCCATTATACAGATAACGGGGCTGTGCTGTACAGCTCTGCAATTGTTCAATCTGGCTACCATGGGCACACTCCCACCAATCTGTTATTGATGACTAGGGATGAGCAAACCTGAACTGTAAAGTTGAGGGTTCATACCGGACACCTAGTGTCCAATGCTGGAACACAATGACGGACTATCACTAAAGTCCAGAGTTCGGATGCTGTTCAGATGCTGAATAAAGCTAGTTTGAAGGCTACAGCCCAGTCAATCAAAAAGCTTTTCAGCATGCCTGGATGCTGCTGGGAACAAAATAAATGAAAAAAAAAAATTACGTGGGGAATCCCATTTTTTTGATAACCAGCCAAGGTAATGCAGACAACTGTGGACGTGACAAATTCTGTACCTGCATCTGACCTATGGAACCTCATTCTGTGAACAAGGCTCTATAGGATTTGAGGAACATTATGGGACATGATACCGTTGGATTACGTTGGAACTTCGAGGATTTTTTTAAATTGATAAATTGGTGAACGAGGGAGTGTAGAGTGAAGTCTATTCAAATAAACTATTTTTTTGTTGTGTGTGTGATTTTTTTTGACTTACCCTTACCAGGTTAGTAATAGGGGTGTCTGATAGATGCCTCACCACTATTAACCCCTGGACTTGATGTCAGCTGACAATTCACAACTGACATCAACCTTAAAAATATTACCCCAATTGACATCCGCACCAGGGCAATCGCGAAGAGTCAGGGAAAGTACTAGAATTAGTGCATGTAATGGATGTGTCAATTTTGAGGCAGTCGCAGGATGCTATTTTTAGGTTGGGAAGGTTCAAATAAACATGGACCTTCCCAGCTTGATAATACCAGCACCTAGCTGTCTGCTTTACGTCGACTGGTTATCAAAAATAGGGAGGACTCCACGTCATATTTTTTTATATTATTTATTCTCGATCCACATTTGTTTGCAGGACAGTTGTCATGCTCTTACCTCCATTTTGCTTCCTTTTGGAATCCCCTTGCCCTTACTACAACCAATTTACAGCACCAAAGATTGGGACTCCATGAATTATATGGATCCGGGTCCAAGATCAAGGATGAGTCAAGTTCGGTTACCAAACTGAAATTTTATCTAAAGTTCGTCCGAACCCAGCAAACCAGAACATCTATGGGTCCACTCTTTCCTATTGATGACATATCCTAAGAATCGACTATCAATATAAAAGCATTGGACAGCCCCTTTAGGCAGTAATATACAGTATTATTTAAAAGCACATTGTATTTAACTGTTTTTTATCCCAGGAGTACAACTTACACATTGCATGATTTATTTTGTTTCTAAAAGGGATGGAAATCCATTTTGTCTTGAAAATTACTTATGCAGGAGAACATTCACTTCTGCAGTTTTCAACAAATAAAGGTCACAGCTCATGATACAAAAGGTGATTTGGAATGATGGTACAACTATCATGTTAGTGGGTGAAAACTGAGTTGCTTATTGAGTAACTGTTGATTTAATTTTTATTTCATAAACCAATAGAACACCTGAAAATAAGCAACTGTGTAATGTACCGTATCTTATCAGACAAATCTGCTTCTTTCTTTAGGACTTATAATTCATTTTCTAAATTTTCAGTTCAGTAAAATAATAAAATCTATATTCAGTGAAAACAGATTGTTACATTAATGAGATTGGAGATGGCAGTCGCCACTGATGAGATTCTATACAGAAAGGAGAGGAGGGAGCTAGACGCAGAGGGAGAAGCTAGAGGCAGAGGGAGGGGCTAGAGGCAGAGGGAGGAGCTAGAGGCAGAGGGAGGAGCTAGAGGCAGAGTTCGTCCCCTCTGTTGTCTTCATAGAATCTTATCAGTAGCAGCTGTCAACTCCTATCTCAGTAATGTAACAATCTGTCTTCACTAACTACAGAATTTACCAGTGAATTGAGAATTTTGAAAATTACAAACTTGCTTATTTTCATATGTATCATTGATTTATTATCTTGGTTGTTCTTCTCTGGACTTGCTCCAATATATCGATGTCTTTCTTGAATTGAGGCGCCCAGGACTGTACACAGTATTCCAGGTAGGGTCTGACCAGGACCAGGACAGAATATAGGGGAATAATTACCGTATTTTTTTTAATTTTAAGACGCACTTTTCCTGCCAAAAATTTAGGAAAAAAATGAGGGGTGTGTCTTAAAATCCCAATGTAGCTTACAAGGAGGTAGAGAATTGGCATGGGTGGTTATCTGTGTGGGCGGCTGTCTTTGTGGAAGGCTGTCTATGCCGACGGCTGCCTCTTTGTGTGAGTAAGTGGCCAGCTGCCTCTCTGTGCGGGCAGGGGGGCGGCTGCCTCTCTGTGCGGGCAGGCGGCCAGCTGCCTCTCTGGGCAGGCAGGTGTCCCTCTGCCTCTCTGTGCGTGCAGGCGTCCAGCTGCCTCTCTGTGCGGGCAGGCGGCTGGCTGCCTCTCTTAGCGGGGAGGCGTTCGGCTGCCTCTCTGTGCGGGCAGGCGTCCCTCTGCCTCTCTGTGCGGGCAGGCGTCCAGCTACCTCTCTGTGTGGGCAGACAACCGGCTACCTCTCTGTGAGGGCAGGCGGCCGGCTGCCTCTCCGTGCGGGCCGGCCAGTTGCCTTTCTGTGCGGTCAGGTGGCTGGCTGCCTCTCCGTTTGGGCAGGCGGCCGGCTACTTCTCTGTGTGGGCAGGCGGCCGGCTGCTTCTCTATGCGGGCAGACGGCAGGGGCCGGCTGCCTTTCTGTGCGAGCAGGTGGCCGGCTGTCCATCGGGTGTCCCAGATGCTCGGTTCAAATGGTGGCGTGTGCGCAGGTGGAGCTCTCGGCTGAGGGCTCCATCTGCGCACACCCCTCTCCGGGCACCATTTCTTTGAAGCCAGGACCGCCGACAGAGCATCTGGGACACCTGTCGCACAGGCCTGCTCCACACAGCCACCACAGATTCCGCTGCCAGCACAGCTTCCACTGCCAGCACAGACTCACCGCTGCCAGAACAAAACCCACTACTTCCAAGACAGACTCCAGGACAGACCCCACTAGCACTGCCCCTGCCTCCTGTGACTCAACTCCACCACTGCTGCCGACCCCTCCAGTAAGACAACACCGGAGTATAAGACGGACCTCACTTTTTTTTTACCTTTTTTTATCTCTAAATTTGGAGTGCATCTTATAATCCAATGCGTCTTATAAAACGAAAAATACAGTACCTCTCTTCAGCTAGTTTCAATACTTGTTTTGATACATCCCAGAATTTTGTTGGCTTGTATAGCTGCAGAACCACACTGTTAGCTCATGTTGAATCTGGGATCTACAATTATGCCCAAGTCCTTTTTTCCCTGTGATATCCCTTAGTTTTATTTCTCCCATTCTATATATGCTTTTACATTTCTTATACCCAGATGTAGGACTTTGCATTTGTCCCTGTGAAACACCATTCTGTTCTCCTTGGCCCATTGTTCGAGTGAGTCTAGATCCTTTTGAATACGCTCTCTTTCCTCTCTAGTGTTGGCTACTCCTCCTAATTAGTATCATCTGCAAATTTATTTATTTTTTATGATCGGGTTTTTTGCAATATGTATTCTTATCAGTAGTAGCTAATCAAAATGATATAATTACTGTTTTAAAAAGGTTATAAAAACAAACAGTATATCATTATGTTCTTGTTATTCAGTCCATATAGCTTGATCAACAGCTCCTCCACATAGTTTTATGCCCTCAGTCATCCCCCCAGACACACACAATGTAATACAATACAACCTTCCCCCCACAAAGTATGCTACCCCCATAGCTCACCACACACAGTATGATGTACTCACAACTCCCCGCACACATTTTGATTCTCCCACAGCTCCCTATACATACAGTATAATGGATCTCCAAACATAGTATGATGGACCCCACAGCCCTCCACATACAGTATGATGGCTCCCACAGCTCACCACCCAGACTATGATGATCTCGCCATCCCCACAACATCTAGGATACCACCATACAGTATGATGTCCATACAGCTCCAACACATAGTATAGTGCCCTCACAGCAACCCACACACAGTATGATGAAGCTCATAGTACTCCATTCAAACTATGATTGGCACCAACACAGTATGAAGGATCCCACAGCTCCCCACATACAGTATGATGGCTGTTTGCCCTCACAGCCTTACAACCCTCATGCAGAGTATGATGCCCTCACAGTTCTCCTTACACTTTATGATACCATCACAAAGTATGATGCCCACACAGTCTCCTCGTACAGTATAATGTCCTAACAGCCACCACCTCCCTACATAGTATAATTGCATCACAGCTCCCAGTACAGTATGGGGCACATTTAACCCACAGCAACCCACACATAATGAAGCACTTATGCCTACCAGAGCAACCCACACAAAATATGAAGGACACTACAGCATCCCTAAACACACAGTATGAAGGACACTACAGCCTCCACCATACATGGTATCAGAGACCCAACAGCCCCCTACAAACAGTGTAATGCCTGCACTACTGCCCACACATGGTATGACTGCTGCCACAGCTCTCTACATACTGTATAATGTCCCTATAGTCCCTCACACAGTATGATGGCCCCTACAAGTTTTCCCACCTACTGACTAAAAATTAAAGAAAAGAAAATTTCACACCCAACCTCATGCTTTCCGGTGTACTGCTCTGATTTATGCAGCATGCAAACTAAGCTTCGCACCACAAGTGCAATTTAGTGACATCATCATGCCTACTGTGTTGAGACAAGCCCCCATTCAAATTAGACTAACGTCAGCCAAACCCACCAATATCAGAGGGTTCAGTTGATAGTGTGATATGGCTGGGAGTCCTCGACAATTTATTTTTTTGTCATTATAATGCTCCTTAACCCCTTCACGACCTTGGACGGATCTATCCGTCATAGATCGTGTCCCGTTAAGCCCCGCCCCCTGCCGCGGGCAGGCGGCGTGGATCGGCACACATATCAGCTGTTTTCAACAGCTGACATGTGTGCCTGCTAGCCGCGGGTGGAATCGCTTCCACCCGCGGCCATTAACCCCTTAAATCTTGCTGCCAAAGTCTGGCAGCAAGATTTAAATGCGCGCGGCCATGTTTGTTACTCACCGCCGCCCCCACCGGAAGTCACGTGTGTTATCACGTGACTATCGGTGGTTGCCATCGTAGCACAGGGTCATGTGATGACGCCTGCTGCTATGATCTTTCACTTTCATTTTCCCTCGGCCGAGAGCAGAGGGAAAACCAAAGTGAGTGAATCTGCTGATTACAGCGGTATTGCTGTGATCAGCAGATAGCGATCAGCGATCGGATTGCTGATTGCTATAGCCCCCTAGGGAGACTAGTAAAATAAAAAAAAAAAGTAAAAAAAAAAGTAAAAAAAAATAAAAAAAAAACAAAAAACCTAAAAGTTCAAATCACCCCCCTTTCCCCCCATTGAAAATTAAAGGGTTAAAAAATAAATAAATATACACATATTTGGTATCGCCGCGTTCAGAAATGCCCGATCTATCAAAATATAAAATCAATTATTCTGATTGGTAAACGGCGTAGTGGCAAAAAAATTCCAAACGCCAAAATTACGTTTTTTGGTCGCCGCAAGTTTTGCGCAAAATGCAATAACAGGCGATCAAAACGTAGCATCTGCGCAAAAATGGTACCATTATAAACGTCAGCTCGAGACGCAAAAAATAAGCCATCACTGAGCCATTGATCCCAAAAAATAAGAACTCTACGTGTTTCGGAAAATGGCGCAAAACGTGCGCCACTTTTATTGGACAAACTTGTGAATTTTTTTTAACCCCTTAGATACAAGTAAACCTATACATGTTTGGTGTCTACAAACTCGCACCGACCTGAGGTATCACACCCAGACATCAGTTTTACCATATAGTGAACACCGTGAATAAAATATCCCAAAAACTATTGTACGATCCCACTTTTTTTGCAATTTTTCTGCACTTGGAATTTTTTTGCCGTTTTCCAGTACACTATATGGTAAAACTTATGATTTCATTTAAAAGTACAACTCGTCCCGCAAAAAACAAGCCCTCATATGGCAAGATTGACGGAATAATAAAAAAGTTACGGCTCTTGGAAGAAAAGGAGCAAAAAACAAAAACGCAAAAACGGAAAGTGCCCGGGGGCTGAAGGGGTTAATGACCACTCCTACCCCTTTCTTGATTGGCACCGGACGGGCATTGTTATCCAGTATACCTGACAAAAGCAAGTGTCTTGAATCACTGTATGTCATTGGATTCTGATATTCTGTAGGAGCAGGTCTTTGTGGATTACTGCACTCTCGAAAGCCACATGGCTCATTTTTGTGCTATAAAGTGCAGCTATATTACAATTATTTTATTTTTGGAGGTTTTTTTAAACCTTTCCTCACCTTTAGCAACTCTTC